>NC_134802.1:51191642-51211642 GCF_046742065.1 Oratosquilla oratoria | reverse complement strand
GTATTTGTGTGCGCATGCATGTGTGTATATGCATGTGTATATGTGTGTTTTGATGTATGTATATGTGTTAGTTCGTGCAAGTTCGTGTTTATATGTGCATTCGTACGTGCGTGCGCGTATGGACTTAAGTTTACGTACACAAAGTCGTGAAATCTTCTCATCGTTTTTTTACTTCCAAGGAAGTTAGATCACCAACTCGTTCTTAATGGCGTATTTAAATGTCAGTAGGGCCGTCGTTTTTTATGTGGATTCAGTGATATTCAATTGCAATAATAAGAACAAAAACATTAATTATGTTTATGGAACACTATTACAAAAGTCCACGGCATTTATCATCTGTCCTGATGTAATGTTTTCTTACTTTTTCCATTCATCCATTTATGTCTTTCCGTCATCCATGGCTGCGTCCAGCCATCCGTTGTCGCGCCATCACGTACTCTCTTCATCCAGCCAAGGAGGGAAGGTGCACGAAGGAAGAGGATGAGGTGGCGAGGGGTGGGGGCGGAGCCAGACTGGAAGCCCCGCCCACGGCCCAACCTCGCCTATATAAACTCGAGCATTCTTTCTTGTGGCATTCTAAATACAGCTAGACTCTTCGCAGCGTGAAGACAGAATCATGAGAATATTTGCCGCAGTAGCTTTATGTGCTGTTCTCGGAACAGGTAGGTTTTGTGCCGTGCTGTGTCATATCGTGTTGTGATTTGCAAGTGTCGTCCAGTACTCGTCTGTGACGTAAAAGGTGTCGGCGCGCTGGTGACTCGTAGTGAGAGCGTCTCGACCGTTAGAATCAACGTCTTTTCGTAGGGGTTGGAAGAGGTTTAATCCTGAAACTCTGCTGCACCTCCCTTAGAGTTTTTTGTGTATATATATATATATATACATATGTTTGTATATTTACGGGGTCAGTTGTGTGGATTTGATAGTCAGGTCATAGTTCTTCGCCGAGACGTGCAGAAAGTGAAGGCAAGCTTTCGACTTGGCCCAAACAGGTCGAGCGGGTCTTGCGGGGGTAAAGTCACGGGCAGACGAGGTGTCTCGAACCAAATCATAAAATTTCTCTGTGTACATATAGTCCTTGTTGCTAAGTATTTCGTATATCTATCTGTGCAAGAACACACGTTTAGCCGTAAGATGTATAAAAGGGAGTGAAGGTTATGTGTGCTCAACAGAATTCTTAGATTTTTTTTTTTTTTAGGAAATCGACAACCTCGGGGATAGGCGTGACATTGTATTTATATACATATAAATTAATTTTAATTTTAGAACTAAAATGCAGAATTCAGATAACTTGATTTCGTAAAAAGAAGAACCATTACCTTTAGATAGTGCTTAAG
Organism: Oratosquilla oratoria; assembly: GCF_046742065.1. Classification (NCBI taxonomy): domain Eukaryota; kingdom Metazoa; phylum Arthropoda; class Malacostraca; order Stomatopoda; family Squillidae; genus Oratosquilla; species Oratosquilla oratoria. The sequence continues at coordinate 51,210,308 of NC_134802.1, read as the reverse complement.
ATTTGATGCAAGCAAGGAAGAGGGTAGAAATATTTGGTAAAATTTTGTCCCATTTTCTATGTCGGTTGATTCGTGTATCTTGAAAATCGAGATAAAATTTTCCTAAGCAGTTATAATTCATCAACTCTAGTTTACATTTAAACCTATGAAATGTCACATAGATGGTTCTAATAATGAGAGGGTAATTGCCGACCAGTCAAATTGTAGATATTTAGCAACGTTTTTTAAAGAGCTTTCCATCATAATTGTGCATGTTTAATGAATAAGAGTTTTGTATATGTAGACACTAGATCAAGGCTGAAGACAACTGACTTGACAAAAGGCCTAGTTCTTATTCAGTACCGGAACAATGATGAATTACTTACATGTAGAAGGACATGCATGGAAATACCAATCTAGAAAAGCAGATTTATAATCTCCTTGCCAAGAAACGTGCGTATATAGTCCTATTAATTCAAAAACCTTTCACAAGCTTCAGTTTATGTTATAACTCATCTACATGTGTGAGAGAATGCAATAAACACAAATTCCTAATTTCTCCTGTTTTTTGAGTCGATGGGAGGCTGCAAACGCCTAGTGTCAGATTATTCGTTGCGGTTAAATTGAATAACCGTTGCAGAACGGTTAATATTGAATAACCGGTGCAAGACGTCATAGAATAATTTAAATAAGTTTAAACAAGACCATAGGTTAATAATTTTCTATTTTGATCACTATACAAGATAACCGTTACGGTGCCTAATGAGTTCTCCCCTGGTAAGGAATCTACGTTACAAAGACATAAGAAAGACCGTTACAATAGCCGTTACAGCACTTCGACAACAGGAACAAGCCCTCAAGTGTCACTGGTCGTCTCTACATAGAGAAACCGTTACAATCTTTAATCTTATTGGACGACGCAAACCTTTTACTTCTGATTGGTCAGTTGGGGGGCGGGGGGAGGGGGGCCGTCACCGAACCCCCAGACAAGATGAAAGTAGCGATGACGTATGGAATCGAAGTCTCGCTGACGCAATCGCACGTTACACCTTTCCAACTTTTCCCAAAGGTCACCGTCAGTGTCGCCACTCTAGACGGGCGCCTGCCTGGGGGCTGTGCAACCCGCTCGTGCACTTTCCCCCCCAGGACACTTCCTAGACGCGGTGAGGTCGGTTTCGGTCCTGTCTCGTCGGTAAGAAAGCTTTAAGTGAATAACACTTCATCATAAACTGTTCAACACATTATGGTAGACTCCATCGAAAATAGGCATGCACGACAACAACACAATATACACTTTATAAGAAGTTTGTAGGAAGACCCCATTCCAGCAATGTCGTTCCACAGGGAAACGGGACTGCTCGGGCAGTCTAAATAACAACAACAACAACAACAACCACTTCCAATAGCTGTCCGGTTATTTAGGGCAAAGGTGATGACAGTAAAATGCCTTCTGATGGAAACTCCTTCGGTTGGTTTTGTCATGAATGGTCCGATCGTTTCTGCCACTGAAGCCAGGATCTGCGCAGATGCATAGGCTGGGGTTGCTGGGTCAATTGGCCTGAGCGCTTGCACGGACGTTTTGTAACACCAATCTTCCTCAACTCTCACAGGATCCCTGTAGCCATGTTGGAAGAAAGTAGCGTGATGTTACACTTCCGATTTATGTGTAGTTGAAAGCAAACACACAAATAGATTGCAAATAGATAAGAAAATAAATATAGAAATAGATGAATAAGAATCTGAAATACACATCAGAAAGAAATAGAAAGTTGAACTACGCGTAGAATTATTAGCTACGAGACTGAATTCGAGTCTTGTGTTAAAAAAAATCGAAACAAACAGCACATTATTGTATCAAATAGAACTTTTCATCCTCATTTCATTTTCTTCGCACATAATAGGAAAAAAGATAAACTCTACGGGCTGCGAATGCCACGTTCTTAGATAACAAAAACTTTCATTTTCTTCGCACTTTGTCCAATTTTACGCGACATTGTCGACGTATCGTGTTATTGTCCAACATCGTTCAACGACTCTTGAATGACCTAAAAGTCCCGAATGTCCTCTGTGGACGCTGCTGAAAGGGCCTCAGGCTGTGTGAACAGATGCCAGATTTCCTTCGTCGAAGAAGGAGTGGAGGTATGAATAAGCATATTCTTCAAGGTTTTCGTCTGCATTGCGCTTTGCAGACGCGTGTGTTTACGTACATAAAAAATGTATCGTGTCTAAGTGATTAGGGGTTCTGCTTTCTTCTTCAGACTGGAAAAGCAATGGTTCTAAATGATTGAGATGCCTGGGGGGGGGCCCCAAAGAAACGCCTCACTATTTTTGTAGCAATGTAAGTTGCTGCATGCATGCGTGTGTGTGGTGTGTACTCGAGTGCACATGCGTGCGTGTGTAGATAGGGGATGGTTAGATAGGCTCAATGCAGCGGAAGGAAGGGGGGGAAGAAAGGAAACCAGCTGTTTGTTTTTGGTACTTCGATCAAGAGTTGTTCGAAGCAGGAGACTGGAATCTATTTTTTTTTTTTTTTTAGTCGCTCGAAATTGGAGACCCGGCTCGAACAACTGGACACAGTTCCATATTTGGTCATCGTGGCCCCAGCTGGTGCCAGTGGGCTCTAGTCAGCAAAGGAGAAGTTTCTTTTGGACTAAAGGAACCAAACATCTGTCTACGATCTTACCTCTCACGTGGAACGTCTTTGGGTAGACTTCGGAAAAAATATACAAAAATATAAATAAATATCATAAAATAGGAAACCGTAGAGATGGATGGCTAGACAAGAGGATAAATAGATGAATGGGTAGATAAGTAGATGGACAGTTAGTTGGATAGACAGATAAGATGATAGATAAATTATTAGAAAATTGACTTACCAATTACCGCGTCCTAGAATAGACTATTCACACTTACGACGAATTAATCACATCATTGATCGTATCACAAGAAAAACAGTGATATATGAATGAAAGTTCGTTTTATTCTTTCTGTAGACAAATGCGTTCATTAATTAAAGTATCCTAACTGTTCTGGTTGTTAAGGCATTTAGTTGACCTAAGTGCTTACTATCAAATATATTACTGTCAATGAAATATGTTAAAATACTATAGCGTTTACTAATTACCGAATGGACAAAGGATTTGAACAAGATTGCACATGAAAATACACACACATGTATATATATATATCATGCATATACACACGCACACATACATACACGCATATACATTCATAATTTGATAAACATAGACAAACATTGTAATGCCTAATTTGAGGAGGAGAAAAAAAAAACAAGACACAGCACACAAACGCACGAACGCACAAACACCTCCGCTCCCTCGTCCTTCATGTAACCTCTAGCGAGGAAACTCCTCTGTGTTCGATCAAGTACGTTCTTACTGCACCGCACCGGCGCTGGAAATTCCATCATAGCTATTGCAGGAAATTACATCATAATCTTGTCACGTAGGCCAATCACGTTCTTGGACGAAAAGAAACAAATAAAAGGAGGAATTGCTGTGAATATAAGATATTGAAACAGTCGTCTGAAGAATAAGAAATTGAAGAATGACAATTGGAATATTACCTGATAGTGAAAAAGAAGCATTTTAACATAGTAAACTGGGGAATATATAAAAAAACACGCGCAAACTGAATATAAATAGAAAGGAACACACCAAAGAATCGAGGGAAACGAACATGACAAAAGATGATTCAAAGAAAGCTTTTGATAGGTAAATTTATCCGTGGGAAGTCTTGCAGACACCACAACCGCTGCACTTCGCCGAGTTCGGTAGTTCAGTCACGTCCCGAGAAACGACAACCAGAGAATGGAAGACCCTGAGGCACTTCTCGCCGGGGATCTTGCTGGGTACAGTTAGACCAGGGGAAGGTGGAGGCGAGGAATGCGCCTCATCAAGGTCCTTCTGCACACACCCTCACCACGAACTCCGCGATCTCACCCTACAAGCAAGCAAACAAGCATTGTCGTTTCTCTTAGGCTTGATGGGGGGATTTAGACTTGTCAGCATGTTACAGTGGTTGCAAAGAATGTATGTTATGTTGACTGCATGGTTACATGATTTTATGTGTATGTGTGTGTGTGTTTGCATGTAGGCGTTTTCTTTTTTGTGTATGTATAGCTTGTGTGCATGTAAACATGTTTGATTAAGTCTCCGTTAGTGTATAGGAGTATACGCGCGCGTGTGTGTGTGTTTGTATATTCATACTTATATATGCATAATTTTCCTTTTTCTATAAACAGCTAGGATCGTTCTTGTATATTCTTGGCTGGATACCTCCATGGCAATTTTATTCAGTTGAGGAGAAGTCCCCTCTCTTCAACCATTACAGTGCTGTTAGCTAGGTTGATGGAGAGAAGCTGGGTTGATGAGGAGTGGATGGATGGATGGATAGCGGGAGAATTCCTCTAAGAAGCGACCTGGATACCGTGCTGGCTGTTGTTTCAATCAATCAAATCAGGATTACTAGTTAATCAACCAGTCAATCAAATCAGCCACCCTGAGTCCACTGCTGAACAAAGGCCTCCTTCATAGCATTCCATCAATCACACGACCCTGCCATCCTCTGCCACTCACTCCTGCAAACTTCTCAATCTCGTCTCTCCGCCTTCTGTCTGGTCTCCCTCTTCCACGCTTCCCATCTCGCGGCGTCCACTCAGTAACACACTTGCTCCATCGCTCATCAGTCGTTCGCATTAACTTACCTGGCCAATTCAACTTCCTCTATTTTACTGCCTCCACAATTTTTGTAATCCTTAAGATTCTTAAGCCTATCCACCACGTCAAGGTATCAACTGAGGTTTATTTGCTTTCTGTGCCTATGAAACGCCTTCTTTCTTCTTCCTCATCGAGCTGTCAGGTAGTTCGGCATTACTCGTATGATGGATCTATAGAAACCCAAATCCCCTATATAAGAAGGCTAGCCGAATCAAAAGAGGAGGTCCTCAGTCGTTCCTTTCCATTAAATCACGTTTAATGACAGAACAGGGGCCACAGTGGCGGCATTCTTATTCTTCGTCCCAATTCTTACATAAAAATGAGAAATAGTTGTATCACTGGATTGCCTTCTGTTGCTTGTACGGCCTTGCCATGGAATCCAATCGAGCCTTGTCTACAAATCAGGACTTGATTCGAAAGAAAATGGAGCAAGAGAAGAAAACGGAGGTCGTAAGATGCCTCTTAACATTTTCGCTACGATGTTGCACTTGTGATTTTGGCTGAGGAAAGAGGGACTCCTGCTTGGAAAGTCCGAAGCCTGGAATTTCACTCCAAATATTTAATTTCCAGTATGTTTTCCTTCATTTTTCTTATAATTTCCTTCACTCTAAACACGATACATGTTACTTAAAAACTACACAAAACAGAAGGTGGGAAGAAATGTGCATAATCTGACAAAAACGATTTATGAAAATAAATTGGAAATGCTTGGGTTCGTACATTCTATCACTTGTTTTGCTTGTTGGGATTCTTGTACGATTCCTATCTAAGACGCATTCACCACACGAAAGACACAGAACAAGTTGTCTTACGATGTCCTCCACTCACTCCAAACATCTATATTTTCGCTGAGTGACTTATGAAATGTGGCCGTGGACGGATGCATGGGGGCCGCGGAGCTTTGGTAAGAGAGAATCGTGGTAGGGGAGTGGTTGGTTACCGTCCTTGCATTTTAGAGAACAGACTCTTTGAGACTCTTGTTCTTCAGTGTCCTGGCGTCCTTCAGGAGTGACGTTCTTAGCCTGATTTTTTGTTTTTTCTGTTCGCAAGTTTTTGGGTTCTTATGTACACGTTACGCCTTCTTAGGAGTTCCCGGCACGCACCCGTTGTGTTGCAGTTGGATCTACATATTACGGGTGCACTTTGGAAGATATATCTTCCCTACAGTAAGGACGGACAATTTACATTCCTACGAAACATGGAGGTACAAATATTCGTCGTTCACCTTCGTTACATTTTCGGTCGATGGAAGAAAGCAACGGACCTCTCCAGGTGTCTCAGGAATTTCCGCGTCCAAATGTTTTCGGAGGACCGACGCGCAGATAATTTCCTGTTAAGGGGATCCAGTGACCAATCCCTCTTGTACAGGAAGACTTTCTATGCTGAGTGCGTCCCTGTGGCCTTAACAGGGAGTGCCCTTGCCATGCTTTGCCTTTGTGTTGTACAGTGTCCGCTCGTAAAACTTAGCACACAGTCCTAAATTTACTTGAATGTCCTTCTTTTGAGCGAAATGTCCGCTTTTGCGTCGGAATCTCCCGCAATCTTTCGTTCATGTAAGCGATCAAAATGGTACTTAGTCTCCTTCATAAGGTCTGCTTTTTTTAATACAGTTGGCAGAGAAATCCCCGCCAGTATTAGTGATAATATTAAGGATAAATTAAGTGGGTTCTGTTTAATAGTAAGCTTTGAAACCTGGAGCAGTTCGGTCTGTAGTCCTCGGGTCATATTTTGCCTATTGCACCATACAACTTCTTCTGTTTTTCCCCTCGACTCCTGCTCCTCCGAATCGTATTGATCTGGTCTTACTATTACTAATTTCAAAAGGCCCTCGAAAAATACCTTTCATATATTTTTCTTTGTTGTTTTAGGTTGCCTTATAAGGTATATCAATTTTGTTCAATTCATATAAATCAGTTCAAATTTTTTTGAGAGATCCTCAAGTATTTCACATAATTATTTCTTTCTCCATTGTCGTCCTTAAAATAATTCTTTATTTCTTCGGGCTTTATCTTCTCTTCCATTTTCACTGATTTTTGTTGTTGTAATTTTCAACAGTTTTGTTTCGTGTGTGTGTGTGTGTGTGTGAGTGTGTGTGTGTGTGTGTGTGTGTATGTGTGTGTGTATGTGTATGTGTATGTGTGTCTGTCTGTGTCTGTCTGTACTTGGTTTTACTTACCCGCTCTTCGTAAAGCACAATCGTTCCTGGCACCAAAGGAATTTCTTGAATTATATTCGCTCATAGATAACTCAGCGCGGAATTCGCCAAATGCGTACCTCCGGACACAGATCTCCTGGTTTTTGACCCGAGTTCAGTCAATTCCGCTTGACTACAAGAAATGTGAGTTCCAATAATGGAATATGCAAGCAGGAGACCTTTCAGTCTATAACGAGGTCAGGAAAAAAAAAGAAATATCTAAATGTTTTCGAGTGGATATTTAAGCTCTGCACTGTTACTTTCAGTTGCCTTAACTGGAAGTTTATGCCATTCACTGGGGACGTGGTTGGCGAGATTCTCTCTCCCAACGTTGAATGTTATGTCTGCGTCTTAACAGCTTGAGGCCTTTGTCTTACGTCCAGTAATTTTTCAGTTTTAATCTTATCAATTCATTTTAAAACCTTGAAGTTTTGTATCAAATCTGTATTCGTTTTTTTCAGAAAGAGAATACGCTGATTTGTTTCAATCGGTTTTCGTATTACTTGTTTCTTATATTTGGTATAAGTTTTACGGCTCACCGAGCGCATGATCACAGACAGAAGGGAGAGGGAGGGAGGTGGAGGGGGAAACGAGTTTTGGGGTGAAAGGGAGGGAATGGGAGGGAAGGTGGAGAGGGACCTGCGCCACCACGAGACGGGGAAGGGTGAAAGGAAGGGCGCGTGAATATTCACCTTCAGTACATCGCTCAAAATATGTGAAGGTTGGCTTAATAGGTTCGATTTTGTTAGAATCTAATTAGAATGCAAAAATACGTCGATTAATCGCTGTATATCTTATTTATCGTTCCTCGTTTGGTTTCTTTTCTTTTTTCCTTCTATGTACCGTGTTTTCTATCTTCTTTTCAAATTTTCTATATTTTCTTTCCTTTTTTCTTTTTTTCTTGTCAGTTGCTCTACAGATACTTGATACTTTTCGTTTAGAAGTCTTATTGCAAAAGGAAACTCGAGTTTTTCGACTTTTTTTAGTTGTATTTTGTCTTTGCATATAAAGATCAACCCCTTCACCCTCCCCCCCCCAAAAAAAAAAAAAGATGTAGACGGTTTCTTGCACGTCTCGCAACTTTCTCTATCGAGTCAGAGGTCGTGGGTTCATTCAGCAATATCCAACACGAAACTCAACTCCAAAGACTTAAAGTCAAAGACTTAAAGTAATAACCCTTTAGCCGAGAAACGTACTATATCCAATAACCCTCTAGGTACTGTGATCACATACAGAGACAAATTGTCAAAATAAAGAGCCGATGGTCTGTATAGTTTCTATTTCGTTTCACGGAACAGATCAACAAAGCGTGGATTCCATCGAAGGCCATTGAAAGGTGATGGTAACAGTTGAAGGGACCGACTGGTCGAGAACGATGTACTTTCACCTATCCATTCTCACGCTTGGGCGGCTTGGAGGTTCTGTGTTTTGTGAGACATCCTCCTCTTTTCTCTCTCCTCCTCCTCTTCCTCCTCTCTCCTCCTCTTCCTCATCCCTCTTCCTCCTCTCTCCTCCTCTTCCTCCTCCCATTCGCCTATTTAGCGTTCCTCGTCTCCGTTTGCGGGAAGACTTTCATTTGGCCAATTTCGTGTTCGGTACGTTTTGGTGTTGGCCAACCGGGCCAGCCGACCCAGCGCTAGACTCGGTGTTCATCGTTTTGCGCATTCACAGAGGCGAACGTGATGGGTCGGAGCGACAAAAGTGAAAGCGAAAAATGATCTGCTGCTGCTGGCGTCGAGTGGCTCGGTCCCAGAGGCTGACGAACTCTGACGACATTCACTCAGGTTAACGGCGCTAACGGATTTAACGATTTTAACGGTTTCTCTGTCGATGGAGAGTAGGAACCTACAGAAATAAAGAAAAAAATTGTATTTGATTTATGGATGAAGGGAAAGAGTACTCGAGGTTTTTCTTCAGACACTGACAAATTATTTTTGTTTGATTTAGTGATTAAGTACGTTATCATCTTGTTTGTCTGCACACCTTAATCTACGAAGAAGGAATAGGTCAATACCTGCCAGGCTTTAAAGAAAATGTTTTTTTCATGACTATAGTAAAAAAATAGTTTACTTAACCTGGTATGATGAAAAAAAATATTTGACTGATCTAAGCATGTTAGTAATATTTAGAAGATTTTTTTTCTGGTTTTGGGAAACGAATATTCAAGGCTACTCTGACAGACGAGTTTTAAGAAATACTTTATTTGATCTAGTTATATAAAAAAGTTTATTTAAAAAGTGTGTAATCTACGATAAGAATTATTCATGCATTAGCTATTTAGAAAAATGCTAATATGTTGCCTGGATACTTCATTTGATCTTGTATAAATAGATTATTTGCAAGTCTTGTAGATTCATGTAAAGTTATAAGTATTACTTAAAGTAGATACTTTCTAGATTTAGATTATAAAATTTGATATAGACTAGATTGCTTTTAGTATCTTAAGTTGTTAAACCATGAGCATGCTAGACTGTCCAATAGTTTTTGCTAACAACGTAACATCTTCTGTGACATGACGCGCAAATGGCTTCTTCACGCTAACTTGGCAGTAACTCAACGGAACAAAAAAAAAATATCACTTTGGATGACCTGTTGACTTAACTAGTGAAATGCACACGTGACCATGAAAAGCAGACATTCTGGATAATTACACTTTTTAACGAGACCTAAGAACCGTGAACCGTCTCACGAGAACCTTCCTGCCAAGTTAGCGTAAAGAGGTTCTGACCTCCTGGACTTAGAAAACTGACCCGTCTTGCTCTTAGCCACGTCCCAGTTCAAGGACCCTTGCAAGACCAGAACTCGGACTTCTCCGCACGAGAGTCAGTGTGACGTTTACTACGAGTGTCACAACGGCCAGGCTGTTCTGAAGGACTGTCCCAACGGCCTCGTGTACTCAGGACGTAGCTCGACCGGACTCTTCGGCGTATGCGACTATGAACACGAAATTGACTGTTCAGACCGTCCCAGTCGAAGTAAGTACCTCACATTGTTCTTTCTCCCCGTTCTCCCTCTCGCGTAACAGCACGATCCCAAGGAGTTGGAGGACAAAAACAGCAACCGAATCCCTGCGACAGTAGATTCAATGTTGTGGGAGATGTCACTTACTGTGACATGTTCTGGGAATGCGTGGGCGGAACGCCTCAGCAGTACCACTGCCCCAACGGCTTAGCCTTCGTTGGACGCAACAGAGGTATTGCTGACGGATGCGACTATCCTTGGAGGGGTAGCTACTGCATTAACAAACAGATGTCAAGTAAGTTTGTTTCTGTCTTTTCTTTTCGTAGAAGTCTCAAGGGTTTCAGAAAAGGTAAAAACCTAACAGGTAACATTGATGTAAAAGTAAAATTTTGTAATTAATATCAAAGGAAGGGGAGAGTGGCTAGTCAATACGTTCTTCTCTAAACTATATTTATGCAATGAAGATAATGTTTACATAGACTCTTGTATTAAAGAGTATCATAAAGTTATAGGATTAAATAACTTTCTTGATGTAAAAGTGAAATTTTGTAATTAATATCAAAGGAAGGGGAGAGTGGCTGGTCAATACGTTCTTCTCTATACTACATTCATGCAATGAAGATAATGTCTACATAGACTCTTGTGTTAAAGAGTATTATAAAGTTACAGAATTAAATAACTTTCTTGATGTAAAAGTGAAATTTTGTAATTAATATTAAAGGAAGGGGAAAGTGGTTGGTCAATACTTTCTTCTCTATACTGTATTCATACAATGAAGATAATGTCTACATAGACTCTTGTATTAAAGAGTATTATAAATTTATAGGATTAGATAACTTTCTTGTGCTCTTTATAGGAATATTCCAGCATCCAGAAGCTTTTATTTCTTCTCACAAAACTACCTATGATAAAAAAGTTACAGCCCAACTCAAAATTTCTAAACATTTACTGAAACTCTATATGATTTCACTCTTTCATAAAAATTCTACCTGAAGCTGATGTATAACCAAAGTCAGTTAAAGATTCAGGGCTCTCATGTTCAGTAATGGCACCTAAACTAATTTCCCTCTGAATCTAAATATATATAGAATGATTAGAATAAGATGTAGACAATGTTGTTGCGTCTATACATGTCACTAGCATGTGATAAACACGAAGATATTTCCAAAGTATACAAAATCGACTCGCATTTGTTTAAGATATTATTGGAGTCGACATGACGTCACACAACCTTCAGATTTTCTAAAATTTCAAATCCTGACAAACTGATGTGACGTCACTGTTTATTTTTTTTCTGTTTGCACCGAAATCCGGTTGATACCTAATTTTCACGGACTGTGACATGTTGGTGACGAGTGTTTACAGGTCTACACGTGTCACCGACATGTAACCAACACAAAAGGCCACTGATCCAGTGTATCCATAATCTCCGTGACGGTAATAACAACCGAAACTCACCCGGAAGTCCCTTTCGTCCGTGTTGTCACATGCGCAGTAACCTACATGTATAGACGAAACACGAAGGCAAGACGAACGTCCTTTAACCCCTCCATTCCTTACCTCCTCCTTCCCTTCAGACCCTCCCCTCAGTACTGAACACTGCGACTGGCTCTACGGAATCTTCGGTCACGAGACTTCCTGCACACGCTACTGGACCTGCTGGAACGGAACCGCTACTGAACAGTTCTGCATTGGAGGTCTGCTCTACAACGAGGACTCGCACGGTTGCGATTGGCCTTCACAAGTCGCTGGATGTCAGAAGCATCGTGAGTACCTTCTCTGGCTCCTCTGTTAACTTCCCCCCCAGGCTCATACACCAGCTCCCCCAGACCCAACTCTCTCTCTCTCTCTCTCTCTCTCTCTCTCTCTATATATATATATATATATATATATATATATATATATATATATATGCTACACAAATCACTAAAACGCGTGAATGTACGATTTCGCAGAAATTCACTCAGAAAAAATCCCCACTATGATCCGAACGTTTTCGTCTATTCAGACATTTTCCAGAAATGTCTGAATAGACGAAAACGTTAGGATCATAGTGTCACACACACACACACACACACACACACATATATATATATATATATATATATATATATATATATATATATATATAATCAACCACATTAACTCATTTCCATTTTAACTCTTTGCAAACACGATCGAGACTAATAGGAGTATGTAGCTCGATGAAAGCATATTCAGAAACTGAGACGCTGTCAGACTGAGGATTCGAACCTAGTCAAGTTGGACAGAGACTTAACTAATTAAGCACAGTTTCTTATATATGCATGCTCGAGTTACATATGTATACACAAACTTTATACTCACCCCACCCCCATGATTACCCATTGATAATATGTACACGAGTGAGGTTTTATTAACAGATACTGAATGATCTCCACAACATTGATATTCGTCTTATCAATCACTTGATAAGATGAATATGTGTATATTTGGGACTAATTAGTATTTGTTTTATATATATATATATATATATATATATATATATATATATATATATATATATATATATATATATATATATATATATGTATGTATGTATATATCACTCTATTTCTCTCTCTTTCTGCCTGATACACCTCACAACTTGTAAACGACCCATTTACAAAATTTTCTTGATTTGTAATTCTATATTAAGCCAGTAAACTTGTATATTATATGCACAAGCGCTTGATTTATATTTGGTCATCAATAACCGCTACAGATATGTCTAAGAAACATATAATGTGATCTAGGTTGATTGAAAACGCAGAAAGTTACCAAAACAATTATTGTTTTTTGAATGGATGAAGTTAATGTAACCAAATCATGTGACATGTCATAAAATACAAATTGAAATGAGTTTATTCAAATTAAAACAAATGGAACAAACTTAAATGAAAAATAAATAAATTGAACTAAATTAGATTAATTCAAATTGAGTTAGATTATAAAAGATTAAGTTGAATTAGATTACATATGATAACATCAGATTTAGTTATGTTAAACCTAATAAAATCAAATGAAATAAAAGAAATCAAATAGCAACAAATCAAACTAAGTCGATTAAATCTAACTGAATGTTCTAAGATTAAATCAAATTAAAATTATATAAAGTTAACCAAACTAAAGTACCTTAAACTAAATTAAATTGCTTTGGATAGAACGGGGTTGAATTGAACTATATCAAATTTAGATTGAATATAATTGGAGAAAAAAAAAACGTTCTTCATTAGTGATTATTGGAGATGCTGCTCTGAATATTCGTATTGGAAAGTCATGATAAAGTAAACAAACAAGAAATGAATGTTTTGATACTTCCTCACCTAGTAGGAAGGGTTTCTACCCTAGTCAAGTAAAATCACCCCGGCGACAGATGAAATAAGAGGCTAGACTTGTAAAACTCTACGAGAACATTCACTGAGATACTGTAGATTTGATGTGTGTTTTAAGTTTTTATATGAGGAGGAGATTACAATGACCCCAGGAGTCTGAGGGTCGTCATGAAACCGTCTAAGATTATTTGTCGAGTGACAGATCTTCAATTCTTTTTTTATAATTTCTTTCAGCTCTCTGCAAGGACGCTCCTGATGCCAAGGTCCCCCTGGGCAAGTCCTGTGAACGCTACTGGTCGTGCCAAGGAGGCTACCCACGCCTTCAGCGCTGCGCCGCCACCCTCGTCTTCGACAAGGTCTCCCGTCGGTGTGTCCAGCCACCCACTGACGACTGTGACATCCCGTCCACCACGCCCGCCCCTGAGGAAGAGAGACAACCCCTGAGGAATGAGCGGCCTGCAGCGCCCAGGCGGCCAGCCCCGCCCCCACGCAGGCAGCAGATCGCTGAGCCTATCCAGGACGATGGGTTCCTCCAGGACATTCCAGCACCTCAGCAGATCGGTAACCGGCCAGCGCCCATCCCTGGAGCAATCCCTCTGAACTAGGACCTTTCACCCCCACCCCGGACGTCTTTCCATTAAAGTCTCTTATTTTTCTACTTTGCCTGCGAATCCTGTGGGCCAAATGTGGCCAGCATGTTCGGACAGTCTTCGCGTCCTCCAGTATGGGCACGAACTCGCCCAGCCTCCCAAAGAAATCCTGCTTAAATTACACCCGGAAGACTGGCCTTGGTGGTGCTTGGGTGGAGGGGGACTGTCGCACGCGGAAACTCCAACAAAGGCGCCGGGACTTCGACGACCGGCCGGCCGGATTTGAGGGTCCTGAGAGCTGAGTCTCCCCTTGCACTACCGCTGGTCCTCTCCTTTGGTTCGGGATCACCGCCTGCAGAGAGGTTGTCCCTGCCCGCAGTGCTGTACATACTATCCTGACTTAATATGACGAACAACTTGCCGTGTGCACCTGACTCTTAGATTTAGCTGTTATTACCCCGTTTGTAAATAAATCATGTTAAATTCTTCGTGAGTTGTCCTTTGTTCCTGAGTAGCTTTAGACCCGGGGTTCTCAACCTGTTTTCACATATACCCCATAGTTATGCGCTGCTGTTGATTAACCTTCTGGAGATGACTTCAACACTAAATTCAATCGTTTTGCATCCACTAACTCCTAGTGGCTTTTGGTTGGCAGCCCCTTTTATTATGCATTGCTGTTCCTTAGCCTCCTGGAGATGGCTTCAACACTAAATTTAATCGTTTTGCATCCACTAACGGCTAGTGGCCTTTGATTGGCGGCCCCTTTTATTGACCCTCGTGGCCCAATAGAGTTCCATAAACCACAGGATGAGAACCACTGTTTTAGACCATAGAGGGAAGGAGATAGAACGTTCTAGATTGTAGATGAACCTGATTTGTACATCGTAATTATATGCTGCAACTTGTACGTAACTGCTGTTTACATGTTACATTTTGCAGACACGTGCCAATTACATGTTGCAACATGTAGATAGCTTTTGCTTACATGTACCATTTTGTAGATAAATGTTATTTTCATGTTGTTAGTTGTAGATGAGTCGTATTCAGATGTTGCAACCTGTATCCTTCTGCTCTTGTTCTGTAGCTCATTCTAGTTATTTCTATCTATGTTTACATAACATAAGAATGAAGGAGACTGGAAGAAACCATAAGGCCTACACAAGGCAGCTCCATATCCATCATATATAGCTCCATATCCATCACTGGCAGCTCCATATTCATCACATACAGCTCCATATCCATCACTGGCAGCTCCATATTCATCACATACAGCTCCATATCCATCACTGGCAGCTCCATATTCATCACATACAGCTCCATATCCATCACTGGCAACTCCATATACATTACATGTTTTAGTCCGGTCAAGTTCTTTACCATCGAAGGCTTGCCATCAAGACAAATGAGATAGCCTCACAACAGAAGAAAGGAAAGTGTTATCCAGTACAAAAAAAAAAAAAAAAATCGAAATGGGATCTGTCCTTTTAGCCACCTAAGGAGAGGAGGTGGGATGTGGGAGGGAGGCTGCCACGAAGATGAAGATTACTTGTTAAACGACAGCCACACTCAGAGGGAAAGTAAACGACCCGATACAGAAGGGATAGAAAGAATGTGAGAATACTCTAGAATGTCGTTGATATCATACATTGCAACGTCAGAATCATATTATACTTTTCTTGTGCATTTTTGGTTACTTCGACTGTAGTCTTCTTCTGGCGACAGAATGATGACATTTTTCAATTCAGTGTCGGGTTATCTTCTCAGCTACCACAAAGAATTTCCATTGCTTCAGTTATCTGAAGGCGATTACCATTATTTCTGTTATAACATTTCAGTAGTTGTTTCCTTGCTCTGCGTGGTGGCTAAGCATGATAGCCTTTATTGGAGGAACTCTTGTAGGATTTGAGACCTGACGTCACACACTCTTTCTTGCAATAGCAAACCTCAAAGGAACACAAAGGAAGAACAAACAACAGCAGGAGGCCTACTGGCACTAACGAGGCCGTTTGTGTTTACTATACTAAGCTACACTTAAGAAAACGGCAGAAGAGGAACTAACACTACTGCTTTTACCAAAGCCTCCTGATTCCTCTGGTGTCTCGTCTCCAGAAGCCAGCGCCCTTGCCCGCTCAGACACCCTTCGCCACACCATTTGCTACTTACGTTATGGGCAGTGAGAAGACAGGTGCTTGGTGGTCCAATGCAAGACCACTGGTCTATCCTGTGAGGAACGATGCAACCTCTGCCCCTCATCACAGTCCTCTATCTTGACGCAAGGACCAGGCACGGTTAGATAAATCGGGTAAAGACAACCATAATAAAATGAATGAGGATCCTCAGTAAGGAAGGAACATTTGCTCATAATATTCTCTGTATTGCTTTGGGAGAAATATCATCTTCCCCTTTTCCTAAACCAGTGAGAGACAAAATTCCCCCCAAACAGCTACTATACAACAATTCTCGCAAAATCATCTTTGTAAAGTCTTAGGTGACAGATCGCTAGGCGTTTCTCGCTAGCATGCTACTTGCTTTTGT
This sequence comes from Oratosquilla oratoria, assembly GCF_046742065.1. Taxonomy (NCBI): domain Eukaryota; kingdom Metazoa; phylum Arthropoda; class Malacostraca; order Stomatopoda; family Squillidae; genus Oratosquilla; species Oratosquilla oratoria. The sequence continues at coordinate 51,193,957 of NC_134802.1, read as the reverse complement.
TACTTGGTTTGAGTAGAAACGACTTCCGTTACGATCTTTTGTTTTTCAAATTTCCAAATTTGTCAAATTACTCTTGATGACGTCATTGAGTGAGAAGTTCAATGTTATGCCACGTCCACACGGTCGAGCACTGTCCGCCGGGCACGAGGGCTTTGCTCGACAACGGGCAATTTCATCGGGCAAACCATCAAACTGTCCGGTCCCGACGCCATTTGCGGGCAGTGGATGGAGGGCTGACATCGCTGCCAAACGCATGAGGTGAGGTGCGAGCAAAGTTAGCAAACCCACTCAGTACAGACCGAAGTTACCTTACTACCATGTTCGCACCTAGTACTAGTGTGTACTGGTCTCGACAAGACGTGCTATTGGTGCTATGCTTTTCCTCATATTTGTCTCTTGCCTTTGTATATATGGCTTCACTTTCGAAAGAAGAACAGAATAGCTGCTTATGTTCATTCTCATGTAATTGCAAAACAATTGCTCATTTTCATCCAGCAATTCACGTAGGATTGTCACTGAGCTTCCCATTAAATCACGTCCTTGTAACGACTCCCGGCATCAGACATGTCTTCGTGATTTCTTGTTTTTCTTTTTAATGCAGGCAGCAATTATAATGCTGTAAAGGGCTACCTTCTTTCCAAGTATGGCGGGAACCATGGTTATCGTACCGCACTGAACCACTCCCTCCCAACCTCTGCTTGCGGCCAACTAACCTCCAACCATCATCGTCAGCCGTGTGGACACTTCGCGGGCAGAGTCTGCGGACTTTGCCCGGTAAGGACAAAGTCTGCCAGGCACAGCTCGACCGTGTGGACGCGGCATTAAACCTAGAATACGAATGTTAGACACATTGTTGAAATGTTCTTACAAAAGTCTAGAATATTGTCACCAAAGTCGTTTCTACTCAAACGAATAGCAAAAGCAAGTAGCATGCTAGCGTAGTGTGCCACCACTTAAAAAAACACTCTAATTTCAATTCTCTGATAAATAGAACACCATTCCATTCTGCTGTCCGTCCAATCTGGTTTTGTAATATCACAGATCCTTGCCATGATCAAAAACAACAATTAATACCACATTTGTCAATACCCATGTCCTTACAGTATTTTTCGACTTAAAAAAGAGAATGACAAAGCTTGGACGTGATGGGTTTTTATGCAGACTCTCTTCTAGGTGTCTCGTGAAGACTTATCAATCTTCATATTCCAATTCTTCTCCCACAAAGCTTTTAGAGTGCGTGTGAAGACATCCCTATCCTTTTTATATTCTTAACGACAGGGAATCTCCTAGAATGTGTCCTTAGCCTCTTCCTCTTTATCCTAATTGCCAACGGTATAGGAAAACACATTCATCACGTAATTACCGTCAGCCTATACAAGTTAGCATGAACGACTGGAGAGCGATGGAGCAAGTGTGTTACTGAGTGGACGCCGCGAGATGGGAAGCGTGGAAGAGGGAGACCAGATAGAAGGTGGAGAGACAAGATAGAGAAATTTGCAGGAGTGACGTGGTAGAAGTTGGCGCGGTCGTGTGAATCATGGAATGCTATGAAGGAGGCCTTTGTTCAGCAGTGGACTCGGGATGGCTGATTGGTGATGATGATAAGGCGATAGTCTACCTCTATTCTGTGTGGGAACCCAGCCTGCCTATTTCAACTACTTTAAACAAGCTGTAACCTACTGGAATAAAAACCACGTATTTCACTTTTTCACTTGAAAAATACCCATCATGCACTTCTGCAGACGACGACGCTGTGCAGACACCCCGTCAATGCATCTAGACAACATTTCCTTTCCAGTCGTGAATCGGACTCGTTTTCTGTGTTTTTTTAACTTGTCCTTCTTGAACTCCAGCCCTAAAACACATGAAAGCTTCCTGTATTTGAACCTGTGATCTCAAATCACCGTTTCACAGAAACAGAGCAGCCGACAAACAATTCTTTTGGGATATCTACCAGGGCCTCACACAAAGCACAATTCAACGTAGACGCCAAATCTACTCTTTTTCTCTACAGTCCTTCAAATGCTAGACTCCACACATTCACTCGGCTCACGCCTTTGCGCAGGTGTTATCCATAATACCCCAATGAAGAATTCTATGTGAAGAATACGGATACCACATTTCTACATCCATCGTTGCTTGATTACATTAAACATATCTTTCACATCGAGAGCTCTTCACTTCATCAATACTTGACATTTTTTTCGTTTTTTTTTTTTTACCCTTCAAAGTTTTGATCAAACTAATCCCACCCATTTGACATAGGAATGGCAGATTTATTTTAAACATTTGAGATAACTGGCAACGTATTTTCA
>NC_134802.1:51174142-51186642 GCF_046742065.1 Oratosquilla oratoria | reverse complement strand
AATGCAAAAAAAAAAAAAAAAAAAGACTATAACAATGTGGTAAAAAGAGCCAACGTGGAGGATAATACTTTGTCCTTTGTTTATAGAATCCCTGGGGGTCTGTGACCAGAGCAAGAGGGCTATTTGCACAAAGTACACATTAACCTGCATTCCCTCGTGTGTAGGACTCTCATTGCATCCAGGAGTATTATAGTGGTATTCTTAAAAAAATCTTTCCATGTATATATATATATATAATATATATATATATATATATATCTTATAAAAGCCCTTGAAAGGGAAAGTTTTATATAAAGAATTCTTTAAGAATACCACCATAGGAATCTTACGGTGGTATTCTTAAAAAAATCCTTATATAAAATCTTTCCCTTCCAAGGATTTATACAAGATTTATATAAGGATTTCTTAAGAATACCACAGTTATTCTCATTGCGTTCGTTATTTGGTTTATATTGTTAGTAAGAGGATGATGATATTTGTGAATAGAATTTTCTTTTGTAATGTTGTACCCTTATGGCCTACTCTTTTGTGATAGATACAGGTATGCATATAGACTTACATACATACATAAATACATACATACATACAAAACCACAGAGAAGGTAACACACACACACACATACACACACACACACACACACACACACACACACACACACACACACACACACACACACACACACACACACACACACACACACACACACACAGAAAATGTATTTCCCAGGTTTGATATATTGTAATTTGTAGGTAAACTTCGATTTTGTGCTCCCATGATAAACACTGAGGCTTAGAATTGCTGTGTTTTAGCCCTTTCCAGGAGTTATTGTGTGTAAGAGGTTCCATTTTCTGGGAGTATTGTCCAAACAATGTCTTTTCTCCCCAAGCCTTGAGATGAGTCTCAATTGAGATGCTCCATCGTATTAGCATTGTCATGAGTTGTAATACTCACACAGATATTCACCGAAGAGTCCCGGAAAAGGCTATTGAGCCTGTGACTCCGGCTCTAAATGACTAAGACTTAGGTCATCTGTGGTCTAGTGGTCACTGTGGTCTAGGTGTTTGTTAATTATTTGTGCTGTGTAATCGAATATTTGATCTTGATGTTTCCATACGCTATCCCTACACTCCTTCCTCCATGGCAGTTTTCATTCACTGATCTTTCTGACTTCCTAAGTGATGCTTCAGAAGACCAACTTACTCATCATATCTTTGATGCCAAGAAGACCACGTTCTCTAGCATTCCTCTTGCAGTATAAATGGTCTGTATCGTTCCTCTGGAATGATTTAGATTCGGTCACGATCGTCCGGGTTGCTCTGTGCAGCTCTTCCAGGTTCTCTGCGTTCCAGAGGAATACGCTCTTTGTTAGGTTCTGTATGTAAAACTCGGCTGATGCCGTTTTCCTTTATCTTTCGGTGTGTTTAGTTTTTAGTCTGTCTTTCTTTTCTGTGTACCTAAACGAGTCAATCCCAAAGTGTTATGGTATTTATATATATTTATTTTCCATTCTTGAGGTATTTATAGGCCTTTTTCTCCATTCTCAAGGATGATAGGGTCATTGTACTTCCGAACACCACGTTTCAGTACTAAAGTGGCTTCCTTGTTTAAGCCAAGATCCACGACAACGTCGTCACCGAACATTTTAATCAACCGGAGAAGATCATCGACTATTTTTGAATCTTGGGTTTCTAGGTTTGCGTCCTCCATACAAAGGAAGTGATTCATCTTTCTGTTGTCATTACTGAATCCAAAGCCTTTATCTCCTTTGTTAATTAACGTGTCTGGAGTTGTCACAACTTTTTGTATAAAGGGATTCTGTGTAAAGGGAGTGTAGGTGCGTTCAAGTGCACAACAACAACCCGGCACATTCAGTGAACAACCACAATAGGTTCGAAGGATCAAGAACAAACAACAAACGCGAGAGGAAATTATTTGGCCACAAAATGGCGGCTCTCTTGAGTCACGTGACTGATGTCATATCTCTCCGTATAAAGGGACTCTAGGAGTGGGGAGTGGCTATCAATTTGAATTTGAAAGTTCCCCAAATAGGCAGGAATTTCTCCCAAGAAATCTCTGCTAAGGAAGGAGGCAATTTTCCAGTTTTTTATACTTTCAGAAATTCGGTATTTTTTTTTTCTTACTTCAACAATTATGAAGTTTTTGATAATCCAACTCTGTAGGCTGGAGCTAAGATGATTCTTTTATATTATATCATATCATGTTATATTATATTATATATTATATTATATATCATATATGTATATATACATATATATACATATATATATATATATCAATATATATATATATTGATATAAGACTAAGTGATTCTTGCATCATCACTACCATCACCACCACCACCACCATCATCATCACTATCATCATCATCATCATCATCATCATCATCATCATCATCATCATCATCATTATCATCATCATCATCATCATCATCATCCATCATCATCATCATCCATCATCATCCATCATCATCCATCATCATCATCATCCATCATCATCATCATCAATGTATGATTATCATCATCATTATTTGATATGATTCTTCCAAACTAGCTGATTGGTTATTTTCCCATTATTTTTCTCATTTTCTTTGAATTGTCACTCACCCGCTAATTCTAAGAAATCTTTCAAGGATATATAATTTAGCTTGGTCCAAGCAAATCTAATAAGCTGAAGGAAGGCCAGGAATGTGGTTAGGAGTCAATCTTCAAATATTCCAAATAATTACTAGAATAATTGCACTAGGTACTAATTTACTACATTCCTGGACTTCCCTTAAGCTTAATAAAATGATCTGGCGTCAGCAAATTTTCCTCAGTTGGACTCACCCTTCTTCTTCCTCATCCCCCGTGAGCTCCCAGGCAGACATCCGAAAACCAGTGTAAAGAAATGAAAAAAACTTTTAGATTTTCCTCACATTTATTGTGATTTATTTGTTTGATTTAGTCGTTATAAGTGTGGAATTTTTGTATATAAAATAGTTATTGTTCTTTCTGTACAAAAAGCTTTATTCCATACAATTAAAGAAAGTAGGTAATTTACAGGGGATAGATTCCAGCGAATTTCACTTGAAGTGGTATATTACGTAGACACATGCATATATATAAACATACAAATGTTCCAGTGACAATTTTGCAGTCCCTAAAGTAAATGTAGAATTCTATGTATGGCAGCTTGAAAAATTACTTTTGAAGTTAATACTAGGCCGGCACAGAAAGCTCCCAGCCAGCGATGTCATGCTCTTGGAAGTTGATGGAGAAGATCTTGTCGTCTTGATGGATGGCTCACACAGGATTGAACGGAGCGATTTTTACTTCCTGAAGTTGGCGCTGAAAAACAGAGTTGCGATTAATCTACAGGACAAGTCTACATTTATCTTGTTCTATTTATTTACTTACTTATTGGTGAGGTGGGAGAATACTGTCTACTGGGACAAAAGATCACAGTCTTTAGATTCATCAAACTATTGACGTTCGTCCACGGTTCCAAGGTGTGTACCTTTGTTGTTCGGGACAAATGTTCACAGTTCCAGAGTTTGTCGAACCTTTGTTTCATATTGAGACAAATATTTACGATTCCAGAGTTTGTTGAACTTTTGCTCCCTACTGAGACAATTTTCCAGTCCCAGATTTGGTCTAGCCTTTGCTACCTACTGGGACAAATGTCCACAGTTCCAGAGTTTGTTGAACGTTTTCTGATGCGTTGAACGTGGACAGTGCGAGACTTCTGACATCCTTTTTATCCAAGAGTAGTTATGATTTGACTTCGTGGCTGTTGTACCCGTTTCTAAGCAATTCGTCCTAGGTTAACTCCTTTTGTACCTTAACTAACGACAGGCAATTTCGTTCAACTCTGTGGTTAGCACAGTGTTTAAGGATAGAGCCAAACATAAGCAAAAGTGGGAAAGGATGTTGGAGGGAAGGATAGTTTATAGGGCATTAATGAATTATGTAGTAGTACCCAAAGGGAAGATTGGAGGAGTTCTGGATGTTCGTGTTTTCAGGGAAGAGAGAAAACGATTGTCCAATGATTAATTTTTTTGGTAGACGGGAAATGGAGAGTGGAGAGAGAGGAAAATGGAAGGAACTAGAAAAGTACTGAGAGTAAAAAAAATATACGAGAAAGATAAAGAATATCATAAGAAGATGTTGAAAGAAATGTGGAAAGTGGCGAGGGATAAATGGGAAACAGGAGTAGAAAAAGAGTGAATATGTTTCAAGAAGGAAGAGATAAAGTGTGCAAAGATGATACGTGGCACGAAGAAGATGACAGGGAACAGAAAGAGAAGCAGGGAATGTTGGGATGAAGATGTGAGGGCTGGAGTGGAAATAAAAAAGCGAGAGCATAAGAACTGGAAACAGATGAGAGGTATAAGAAAAGCGAAGACACGAAATGCAAAGTGAGGGATGCAAAGAGGAGGGCAGATGTGAAATGGGGTAGGAGGTTGACAATATATATATATTATCGGTTTGATGTCGCTGCCATTAGCGTATTTCTCTCATATATATATATATATATATATATATATATATATATATATATATATATATATATATATATATATATATTCAAAGAACGGAGAATATGTTTTGGAAGGGAATGAAGAGAGTGAAGGTGGGGGATGATTCAAGAAGAGAGGAAAAAGTGAAGGGTGCGGGTGGACAGATGCTCATGGAGGCAAAGGTGGCAAGAGAAAGATGAATAAGTATTTCAGAGAACTGTTGAATGCAAAAGATGTTAGAGAGGGATTGACTGGCAGTGGGAGGAACCAAGGGAATAACTCTGAAAGGAAAAAGGACTAAGATGGAAAAAAATGAGACACAAAAATAATTGAAATGGTAAAAACTGCTAAGGCACCTTGGTTGGATGTCATGTGGAGTGCATGACTGTTAAAGTGGATTGGTTAGTGAGGCCGTTTGGGTGCCAAAACGAAGGTAAAGTGCCAGAGAACTTAAGGCGTACTTGCATGTTCCCACTTTACAAAGGAAAAAAGGGAAAATGTGAGTGAAATGGTTTTAGAAGGTTCAGTCTGTTGAATTTAGTTGGAAAGGTAGGACGGTGCAAATAGAGAGGAGTAATTGAGGAAGAAAGGAAAATAATGCATGGATCAATTCCGTTTTGTAGTAAGGCAGATATGTGAGAAGTTTTTGGTATAAGGTAAGGATATCTTTTGTGATTTTGTAGATCTGGAGAAGGCTTATGACAAGGTCAACAGGAAGACATTGTGGGAGGTGTTGCAGCTGCATGGCATGAGGGAAATTTGTTAAAGGTAATCAATAGTTTTTACGTGAGCACTAGAGCTTGTGTTAGGGTTAGAAATGGTGAAAGGGATTTGAGGTGAAGGTGGGGCTACACCAAAGTTGTGTCTTTTCACCATGGTTGTTCAATGTCTACATGAATGGTGTGGTACGGGAGACAAATGTGAAGGTGATGGGCAGGGGAATGGAGATGGTTAGATACAAAGGAGAGAAGTGGGAGGTGAGCCAGTTGTTGTTTGTTGATGATACTGCGCTTATGATTGGGACAGAGGAAGTTCTAAGATAGATAACTGCGGTATTCATGAGGCATTTTGAGAGGAGAAAGTTGAAAGTAAATGTAGGCAAAAGTAAGGTGATGAGCTGTAGAGGGGAAAAGGGTGTTGGTGAGTTGGAATAAAGACTTAAAGGAGGGAAGATGGAAAGAGTGAATATTTTGAAGTAGTTAGGGTCATATGCAATAGCTAGTGGAGAAGTCCGGGTGAAGGTAAGATGTGGAGTGAGGGAAATAAGTAAATATCTTAGGGGGATGAAAATTGTCCTCTTCCTCTCCTCCTCCTCCTCCTCCTCCTCCTCCTTCTCTTCCTTCCACCCCTACTTCTTTTCTCTTCCTGTTCCCTTCTTTCCCCTTATTTAATCTCAAGCATATGTATCTCAACTTGTACTTGAAAAAGCTGTAATAAGCGGAACGTCGTACAAGTAAAGGCTCCGTCCTCATATGGTGTTTAACTCGTCAAAAATAGGTATCTTAGGATGGATGCCAAAAAAAAAAAAAAAGTATATTTGAAGTGGTGATTGTGCCTGTAACATTATCTGGGATAAAGACCTGGAATTTAAATGAAACAGAAAGGAAGAATTGAAATGTGCTTGGGGCGAAGTGTCTGAGAAGTATGGTGGGGTTACGAGGATGGATAGCGTGAGAAAAAGTGAGGTGAGGAGGAGAGTGGGGTTGGAAAGGGAATTGGCAGATATGGCTTGGGTGGTTTGGGGATATGGAAAATAACGAGCAAAAAAAAAAAAAAAGTGTGAAGGACAGAGGTGGATGGAGTGAGCTTGAGAGGAAGACCGAGAACGGGATGGTGGATGGGGTGAACGGAGCCTCGGGTAAAAACAAGAATGTCTGTCGAGCAGGGAAGGGAGAGGGAAAGAGACAAGTACGAGTGTGAAATGGTTGTGAATGGATGATACACTGATGCAATCCAAATGGATTTCTCCTTGTCTTCTCTTAATTCTCATGAGTTGATTAGGGGGAAGTGGTGTGGTTAAACCAGCTTCGGCTGTCGGCTCTGTTTGAGAGATGCTGTGTTTTGCTGCATTGCTACCAAGGCAGTAATCAAAGATGGCTCTTCATCCACAAGAAACTAAGATAAAATGGAAACAGAATGAATGTCGGATGAGTGAGGATTAGGTAAAGGGTGGATGCATCTCTTGGATAGTCATCTCCCTCATAAGCGATGGAAAGGTCTTTGACTGGTTAACGCTCGATGATGTAATTCAGCTTTCATGGGGCATTGGCCGTTTGTATCAAAATTGGACAGAGGCATCCCGTTATGTTCTTGCCCAAAATAGCTCTTGAAGACTTGGGCAAACAATTCTAGGTGTTTTTTTTTTTCTATATTCCTCTACTACGACAGAGACTTGTGCTAGTTAGGTGAATCACCTTAACCTTCTCACTGCGATTTTATCCAGGTGAATGGAAACTCTTAGGAGCGACAGGGTTAAAGATTTTGTCTCGGGTTTGTGTTGCGTATCGTGACTGATGTCATTTACCCTAAATGATCTCTATAAACTGAAACCCCTTGTAACCAGAATCAAGTGCCTAAGGTGCGTCACCATACTGAGGATTGAAGGCTCATTACAGACGTATCGACTCCTTGCCGTGCGCCGTCCGCGACATGACGTCGTGGTCTCAAATGCCCATGACTATCTATGGATGCCTCCACACATGGTCGTGGTCGTGACGTGTGAAAGCGTCCGTAGACATCCATGGTTGAGAGCACGACGTTCTGTCGTGGACGTCGCACGGCGAAAAGTCGGTAAGTGTGAAACGAACCTATGGAACTGTTCGCACAAGTGGTTTCAATTTCTGCGGTTTAATTTCAGTGTAAGTCAATGGAGGCGTTCGCACATAACTGCTCAGTTTTTCCTTTACTATGTGGTACTGTTGCGGTTTCCGCGCAGTTCAAACCACTGTTGTGAAGAGGGTCTACATTTTTTCGCTGCGGAGGGAGTTTCCCACAGATTAATTAAATCACCTGATAGAACCCAGAATAACCAAATTAAATCGTGAAATACTACAAAAGGAGTCAAATGGAAAGAGCTAGAAAGAGTTTTTAGCTCTTTATATTGGAAGGGGGTTTCTATTGATCTAAACATTTGATAACTTTCTCCTTTTTTTAACTAAAATTCAGTAAAACCTGAAGATGACAGTAAGGATGGCAAGGACTTCGTATGACGGTTTGACCTCCAACGCTTGGGTTTGGAAGTTCTTCCCACGATGTAGACTTTATAAGGGATTTGTAGGAAAACACAGTTCCAGCCATGACGTTCCTCAAGAAGACAGAATGTAGATTTGGAGTTATGATCTACATTGGATGTTTGGTGAGGCAAACTAGGTAGAAGTCCGTTTGTTTTAATGTCTCAGTCTTCTCTCTTTTACAATCAAGAGCAACCTCCGAGGAAGACTCGGAGGGTTGCCAGATTCTAAATTTACAAGTAGGGACTGCTTGGCCACACAATCCAGGGAACGACAACAACAGAAGCTCATAAAGTCCTTCGAATATCCAGGAATTCAATCTGGACTCGAACCGTCATTTCCAGCATCTATGGTCTGGATAAATGTGTGACTCATACTTGGCAAGAAACCAGAATTTGAAAACTCCTCGATGGAGGAGACGAAGGGTACGTCCACAGAATTCAAGGCTGGGGCACGTTGGTCGAGCATATTGAGAGTTGTTTGGAGTGAGGTCTGTCGACGGCGTGTGAGTGAACCAACACACTCCCAATCGTGTACTCCCAATTGATGATGGAGATGATGAGGGTCACGAGAACAATGACGAGGAAGCCAATCAAAGCAACTCGTCAAATCCTTTGGACTCTTGCATTCAATCCACTTCACAGTGAACGATACTATCCCAGTTCCGGTAGCTACCCACGGAAACAGAATATCTAAGCTTGAGAAACTGCAAAATAAGGAGGTCAGGATTGTCCTGTTGGTCCATAAGTGAACCAAGGTTTTGGGCCTTTTGTTGGAAACATCACTCCATCCCTGCCTGAATTCTTGGCAAAGGTCCTTCATGCCACGAGAGAGATGGCACTTCGTTGCGACCTTTCTACGGCCCTGGAGAGGCTAGAAAATCTCTTCTGTCCAGACACCTGACTCTCGTGGGCAATTAGGTCCCGGCGCGACTTCGGGCTGTGGCCTGATCTCCTTGAGAAAAGGGTGTACGGATCCGCCACATCCAGGATATTAATATCCACTGCCATGACAGCTGGTCTCTACAGCCTTATTTGTTATGGCCTTTCCGGGCTGAAAGAGTTAATGTGAACCTGCATGTGTACGTGCTTTGGGCGAGGAAATGGCGGTGTGGTCAGAATACCATCTATCAACACACATAGGTCAACAGACCCCACCAGACCGTGAACAACGGGGATCTGTCTTCGTGACAGATGATCTAGTCTGGTTAGAGAATTGTCTCTTCCTCATCTTCACTTCAGACCAAAGCCATTGCAAGCCAAGGTGTTTCAGGGAATGCCATAATCTCGGATGCAGGTCTTGCGGTGGTCCACATGAACTCAAGATCCGTCATAGACAACCTGAAATATATCCTCAGACCTGTGGCAACACTCGCCTCCTGGCCTCAATTCACGCAATACAGAAGCTCCAGTTACAGGGCAAGTCTGTGGCCCTCAACTGGGTGCAAGGCTACATCAATATCAAGGGGAATGGAAGAACCTCTGTAGTTAGAGTTTGAAAGAGAGCCGTGGATGAACGCTGCCGTGTCTCCCAGTAGAAAACAGGTAAAGGCACAGACTCTAGTGTTGGAATGAACATGGTGGATTGTTCGACACAGATTGGGAGCAGAGACCTCAAGTCGGCGAGGTCCTTGTGCACGGACCTCTTGTGCCCCCGGCCGAAGCTCTTTACCATAAACTTCCTTTACAAAACCGTTCTTTCTGGCAGGTCACACGTAAGAACACAACTGGAGATCGACAGTACCGGGATTGTTTGACGTTTGACGCTGAAGCGCAATATTACCTGTCCGAATGCCCAGAAACTTGAGCAGAGAACCACCCACGATACCTGGAGGTATTGTAAACCGACTCTGCCGGCTACAAAGCCCCTATGAACTGCGTCGGCTGATAGTATCGGCCTTCCCCAGTCAGGTCCCGCGTGGGTGGTACCTGGGTCATCCTCCAGGATGGATATGTAGTCCTAGGCCTGTGGTATCCTTGTGGCTCCCGAAAAAAGTAGGAACAACAACAGCAACAACAGCAGCAACAGCAGCAACACCATCAACAACAACAACAACAACAACAACAAAACCAAGGAACAAAGGTACCTGCATATGGGAATCTTGCGAGACAGACATCGGAGAGAATCATGCCCTCGCTGCTTGTCTTCAGATTCCATCAACACCCTAACCTCTATCTGGAGGTGCAGCCCCGAGGGGCTGGCACTCGAACTCCAGATCCTTCTCTGTCAAACCTATCTTTTCTCTTGGAAACTTGACAGTCGTCATCAACAACTTTTCCTTCCTCTCCTCCTCCTCCTCCTACTACTATTGGATGACACAGAAAACGGGTCCATGTTGCAACATCCCATTTTCTTCCCTACAGTTATCTATGGGAGGACCCGGGGACCGTTGCCAGCTACCTCAGGGTTGCGGAGTTTGGGTCTATAAAATCCGGGGGAGCTATTATTTTCGTATACGAACCGCGAAACGCAGTTGATTGGTCGGTTGAATCCAGGTTCGGCCGAAGGTATCTGATTGGTCGTCTGTCGCGGTTGTTTATCGAGTACAGTATTTATTTATTTTTTTTCAAAATAACCTCAGAAGTTAAAGTACACATTTAGTCACTGATGTAATAGCATGATGAACGAAATTTATATAAACTGTTACAGTACTCTACTTGCCAGTCCATAAGTAATTTTTTCAAAGTGACCTCAGAAGCTAAAGTACACATTTAGTCACTAACGTAACGACATGATGAATAAAATTTATATAAACTGGTATAGTACTGTACTCATTAGTATAAAACGCAGTAATATACAACAATATTTTCTTACTAATTGCTATATCATAACATCACTATAAACATGAATCAAGATAAGATGATATAAGGAAATGAGGATCCTTTGTTAATCTGAAAGAAAATGCTTGTTAGCAAATTGAGTAAACGACCGAAATGATAAAACACTGGGAGAGGGTCAACTTTGTGGCTGAAAGAAATCACTCCACGGCAGCCAAAATGAGTACAAAACATACACACACACACATACACACACACACACACACACACACCCACACACACACACACACACACACACACACACACACACACACACATACACACACACATAAGGCAGCAAGTGTCATCACAATGAGTTAACATGTCAGATCTTCAGAGTGACTCTCTTCAGGTAAAGAAGTAATAGTAAAAAAATAGTAAAATAAAATAGATGAATAAGACAAAAAAGAATAAGTGAATAAAATAAAATGAATGAATTAAAATACAATAAGATAAATAGATAAACAAATAAAATAAAATACAATGAAATAAAGAAACAAATGAAATAAAATACAATTAAATAAAATGAAATAGATAAATAGATAAACAAATAAACAAATATAATAAAATAAAATAAATATAAACAAATAGATGAATAAAACAAACACTCATTCTCAGGCAAATAAAATCACATGACGGCAAACGAACCACAAACGCGAGACTCACCATTCTGGCACGTTCTTGGGCTCGTCGCAGCCGAGTGTGTTCTTGTTGAAGACCTGGTAGTCGCCACAGCCTACTCTCCTGGGAAGGTCGTTCACGCACACGATGTAGGACCCGCAGTCGTCAGAGGCGAAGCGAGGGAAGGGATAGAAGCGGTAGGCGGGGTCCCTCGAGTCTAAGTAGGCGGGGCACTTGAAGCCAACGAGCTCTGAAAAGCCAGGTGTCCCGTCAAACCAGCGTTTCTATCCTCAGGGATAATTGGTGACGTCATAGAGGTGACGTCATAGAGGTGACGGCATAGAGGTGACGTCATAAAGGTGGTAAAGGAAGAATAAGGAAGAGGGGCAGAAAGGAGGTTTCTTAGAACTTAGGATTTTTTTTTTTTTTTTTTTTTTTTTAATGAAGATGAGTTACCAAGTTTGAAATGTCTCCGTGTGCCTCTGGTCCGTATGGGTGTCACTAAAGTTCTTAAGATATCACAATAACCAAGAATATGTTGTGTGTGTTTAATTATATTACGTATATGAAATTAAATAGAAAATCAAAAGTGCATTAGCTTATCTCACTTGTTCTCCGGGTTCGAACCCTGGTTGATCTAGAAGCTCCATTCAGCTAAGTGTATGAATGTGTGAGTGTATGTGTGTGTGAGTGTATGAGTGTGTGTGTGCGTGTGCGTGTGTGCGTGTGTTTGTGTCCACGCAAATGTGTGTATGTGTGTGAGTTTAAGAGGTAGTGAGCACAGTCTCGATCAATCTAGGATTGAGAAACAGACAAATAATTTTAGATTGTAGAAAATTTGGCCCTATGTCGATAGTTTCATTTCGAAGTCGTGATCTCTCTCTCTCTCTCTCTCTCTCTCTCTCTCTCTCTCTCTCTCTCTCTCTCTCTTTCTCTCTCTTTGTTCATTCCCCTCCGCGGGCCTCTCAACGAGCAGTCCAGAGTTCATTATTGAGGTCAAACTCTTCGTGACGTGAAGCCCGACCTCTCTCCCCAAAAATGGAAGAGAAGGAGGAGGAAAGGAAAAAAGAAAAAGAAAACAAAAAAAAGGAGGAAAAGATAAGGAATGATAAAAAAGAGAAAAAATAGAAATAAAAAACGGGGAAAAGTGAAAGTAAAAAAAAAAAAAAAAATAGAAAAGAAAAAATGTAAAGAAAAATCAAAGGGAGAAAAAATAAAGAAAAGACAACGGGTTGAAGAGAAACAAGAGGAGGAGCTGGAGATGGGAGATGGGGGAGACAGGGAGAAGTGGAAAGGGTTGGGGAAGAAGGGGA
>NC_134802.1:51156642-51161642 GCF_046742065.1 Oratosquilla oratoria | reverse complement strand
TCTTGGTAGAAAGAGTAACGTCGTGGCCTTTCGGAACCTTCCGGGACCTTCCGGGACCTTCCGGGACCCGGGTCTGTGTGTTCTCGGACCCCGAACTGAAGAACCCCCTGCTCCAGAGGGACCCCCCTCTATGGGACAATCCGGTTCTTGCTATGGGGTCCGGGGTCCCCCTTTTTTTGTGTCGGGGTCTGGGATGATGATGATGATGTGAAACTTAGGGAAGAACGGTGACGCCTTTGCCTGGAGAGCTGAAGAGAACCTTCAAGGTGCTCTGGATTCGGGTCCACTTCTAAGGTCAGATCACGTCACTTGCGTTACGAGTTTTGTTCTGGACTCAGCCAGAAGATTTCGATTAGTCGATGGACAGATCTGGCGCCAAAAGGGGATCTTGCTTGCCTGAGAATCGTTCTTCTTCTTCTCCTTCTCCTTTTTCTTTTTCTTTTTCTTTTCTTCTTCTCCTTCTTCTCCTTCTCCTTCTCCTTCTCCTTCTCCTTCTCCTTTTTCTTTTTCTTTTTCTTTTTCTTTTTCTTTTTCATTTTCTTCTCTTCTTCTTCTTCTTCTTCTTCTTCTTCTTCTTCTTCTTCTTCTTCTTCTTCTTCTTCTTTCTTCTTCTTCTTCTTTTTCTTTTTCTTCTTCTTTTTCTCTTTCTCCTTTTTCATTTTCTTTTTTTTTTCTTCTTCTTTTTCTCCTTCGTCTCCTTCTTCTTCTCCTCCTCCTTTTTCTTTTTCTTTTTCTTTTTCTTTTTCTTCTTCTTCTCTTCTTGACATTAAAGTTTAAAAAAAATCCCAAAAATTATATAAGAAAGTGATGACAATTTTGACCAGCCGATTGACTAACTGACTGGTCAGCCTCGCCGCTGGTGACGTCATGTTTATGTTTACCCCTTACGTATTGGTTGGTTCTTTTCCTGTATCTCTGGCCTCAGATGATTTTATTCATCTCCGTGGAACCCCACCCCCACCCCCTCCATCTAGGTGATGGAGAAGTTTAAAAAACGTAAAATTGGACGAATCACCCCCTTCCTTCCGTCCTCTCCCCCGGCAAAAGTCGTTACATAACGGAATTCCGTTTAACGGATTTTTGTAACGAATTTCTTACACTACGTAACGGAAATCAGAATTTTAGACTCTTGTGTAACGAAATGGCGTGTATCGGACGGTCATGTAACGGAAGTCAGTATGTCAAACTCTCATGTAACGGAATTCATTCTCTAGAATCTATGTCATGGAAATATATATATATATATATATATATATATATATATATATATATATATATATATATATATATGTATATATATATATCGGAATCTTATATAACGGAATCCCGTATAACGGACTGTTATGAATGAAGTCTTTACACTGTACACAATGTACTACATTTCCGATGTATTAGACTTTCGTGTAACGGAATTCCGGATAACGGAATGTCAAATACTGGAATTCTTGGCTCGTATATTGGAACGAATTTAACGGAAGTCAAGAGCCTTGGATTTTTCTCAAAATATACGTTTTGCTCTTTGTGATAATTGTGCTACTACTAGCACAGCCATTGGCGGGTGACGCGCCTCCTAACTGGCCTCCTATCTGGGTAAGCGCGTTTGTAGGTTCGGTTAAAATGATCAGTCACGTACTTTGCAGATCGAAGCAAAACAGCCCCAGCATTCTAAAACAAAGACTTAGTACTCTAGGGAATCGTTTAGTGATCATCGTTGAGTGATAATCGTTGAGCGATTATCGTAGAGGCTTCAACCGAAGCGAGTTGGTATGTTAAGCTCAAGCTGCCGAGCCAGATCAACCTTGCAACCTACAACGGTCCAGGTGTCGCAACCTGGAGTAGCAGGTTGCTGGGGTGGGGGGTGGGGGTGATGGGGGAGTAGGAGAAATGGGACAAACTCCCCCTCCCCCCCCCCAATCCGGGGCAGATGGAAACAGGTTCTCATAAGTAACAAGACCTGGAGACGTCAGGTGAGTTTCTGTATTGACTTATTATCTAGAAGTGGGTCTGAATACTTAATCCCCGATGTCGTTTCTTTCAATTCCTACATGTGTACACAGGTATGTACGTTACCTGTGTACACACACGTCCACGGGGCAGTCGACTTGTCACATCCCATTTTAAGGAGCTGGAGTGAATAAGTAGGACAGTTGAGGAAAAACCCGAACTTATGAGAGGCATTAAGGCGGTGATACCATATAAGGTAAAATGCCTGAAGAGAAATATGAAACCGAAAGACAAGAAGTAAAGGAAATTCCATCGGGGGCGGTGGCTGGAGAGAAGCTGATGAAAAAGAACAACTGTTCAGATTCAGTCACCTTCAAGAGCACCATCAAGGCGACATTACCAAATATGGTCAGGCACCTGAAGATAAAAGCAACAGCTAAAAGGCAAAGAATAAAGCAAATCACAACGAAAGTATTGAACACAAAGTAAATGAAAAGAGACCTCATTTAGAAAATTAGAAACTTTCATGACAAAACAACAACAAGAAGACATCATCAATGAAAATAAATTGTACGAAGACGAAAACAATATAAAGGAAAATGGAACTAAATAATGATGGATCCTGTAAGTTCAGAGGAGATCGAAGAGAGACTGACTTTAAGTGTCAAGGCTGTCTTCAGCCATTACTCCCTGTCTGCCTTCTTGGCTGCTTGCCTGGCTGGCTGGCTGGCTCATTGGCTGTCTCAAACTCCACTTTCTTCCAGCTCCTGTTGTATCTCACTCTTCCTCGTTTTTATATATATATATATATATATTTTCCTCAATAACCACGCTTTACTTCGCCGTCTGTTATGTGTATGTTTACGTGTATGTGTGCGTGTGTATGAATGAATAAATGCGTATAAAACGTCCGTAATTTTATTGCAAAACTGTACGAAAGAAAATAGGACTTAAAGTCATTTGATTTTGAACTGGAGCACATTACAAGGATTGTTCTTACTGAAGAGGCCTTCAGTGTTTTTTTCACTCTGCTTTGACCTTTCTGTTGCCCTTCAAAATATGTAGATAAAAAAATAATCACAATTGCATACCTGTACATTGTCACTCATCAACATAAAAAACCCACCATGCGGTCTGCTTTTTGAGAAATTGTAACTTTTAAAACCTTGAGGTGCCAGATACCACTTTCGATCTTTTTTCAATTCCATGGCACCCCATCACTGGAAAGAGAAGTATAACTTATTCCAGCCAGCCATTACCGTTCCAGGTGGCCCTCCTCCTCTTATTCTCAAAAACCTTAACTTACACTCCCTGGAAAGACACGGAATGCGGGGTGATCGAATAGAGGTATTCAATTGGATCAAGGGCTTGAACATGGGTGACGCAGACAAGGTCATCATATTAAGACAACTGGTCAGGACTCGAAGTAATGGGTTTAAGTTGGACAAATCTAGATTTGAGAAGGAAATAGGCAAGAATTGGTTTACTAATAGAGTGGTCAACGAATGGAATAGACTTAGTAACCATGTAATAAGTGTCGAAACTATCGATTGTTTTAAAAGAAAGTTAGATAATTTTTTTAATTGGGATGATAAGTGGTAATGAAGATGGAACTGTCTAGTGTAGGCCTTATGGTCTCTCGCAGTCTCTCATTTTTATGTTCTTATTCATCTCTGTAGTATTCATTTGGTAGCAAAGTGGTGAAACCCCAGTATATTTTCTCTGCATTTTCTTTTTCTCAGAAATACGTCTAGATAGAGAATATCCGTGCTAACAGTTCTTTGGCTTTTAGGAGAGCTTGTCAAATATTCTTTATTAATTAAGAATGCGGTATGACGTAGTGTATAATGGAAGGTAACCACTTTAGAAAATAAACGGAACAGAGCGCTTTCGCATATTACATCTTCAGTGTAAAATTACACTGAATATGTAATATACGAAAGCGCTCTGTTCCGTTCGTTTATTTTCTAAAGTGGTTACCTTGCATATATAACGCACACATTCCCATTGTTTTTATTGCACAATGTATAATAAATCCCGGTATATCTGCGAAGTGAGAACGATCCTGGACAACTCAAAGCTCATGCAGCCTTGCGACACTTGTCTCAGAATCTATCGCAACCGAGAGGGAACTTCCTACGAGGAGTCTTGGGTCGATGGCTGATCTGATTGAACTTGAAAGCGATCGACTTCGGATTCCTGAGGGCCGCGAGTTCAAGGAGCTCCTTCTCCACTCCCTCCACCTTTCCCCCCCCCCCGCCCTCCACCTTCACCCCCTCCCTCTCCCCCTCCCTCGTGGCGACGGAGAATTCCTTCTGAGAACGCTGGTGACGCCTTTATGACGCAGAATTTGTCAAGGGCAAGGTCAAGGTGTATGGAACTATGGCGCAACTATATATATATATATATATATATATATATATATATACATATATATATATATATATACATATATATATATATATATATACATATATATTTACATTAATCAACCATAGTTCACTTTAATTCTAAGCCATCAACATCGAGAACCTCAAGGAGGCATACATGCAGAAATTGTAACGTGGTACAGCTAAGGACTCGAACCTCCGTTAGCACGTGACAAGTGATAGTGACTTAACCGTTGATAAATGTAAATCTGTTCACCGGGACCCATTCAGTGTTGTACACACACACACACACACACACACACACACACACACACACACACACACACACACACACACACACACACACATATATATATATATATATATATATATATACATAATATATACACATATATATATATATATGTGTGTGTGTGCGTGTGTGTGTGTGTGTGTGTGTGTGTGTGTGTGTGTGTGTGTGTGTGTGTGTGTGTGTGTGTGTGTGTGTGCGCCCGCACGTTTGCATACGATTTATGGCGAGTTTGAATAATTCATGTTTATTTTCGCAATTTCGTGTCCACACGTGCTTACGAATGGAGACATTTGTGTGACCCGTCGTGGCGAACAGAGTGTGAAACTTGCTTATGCTAATTGAGGAACAAAGAACAAATCACGCCTGATGCTGAG
>NC_134802.1:51149142-51151642 GCF_046742065.1 Oratosquilla oratoria | reverse complement strand
CTCTCTCTCTCTCTCTCTCTCTCTCTCTCTCTCTCTCTCTCTCTTTTCATCTCTCCCTCTCTCCCTCTATCTCTCTCTCTCTCTCTCTCTCTCTCTGTGTCTCTGTCTCTGTCTCTCTCTCTTTCTCTCTCTCTCTCTCTCTCTCTCTCTCTCTCTCTCTCTGTCTGCCTCTTTCTGTGTCTGTGTCTGTGTCTGTGTCTGTGTCTCTATCCCCCTCATCTCTCTCTCTCTCTCTCTCTCTCTCTCTCTCTCTCTCTCTCTGTCTGCCTCTGTCTGTGTCTGTGTCTGTGTCTCTGTCTCTGTCTCTGTCTCTATCCCCCCCCCTCTCTCTCTCTCTCTCTCTCTCTCTCTCTCTCTCTCTCTCTCTCTCTCTCTCTCTCTCTCTCTCTCTCTCTCTGTCTGTCTGTCTGTCTTTCTCTCTGTCTCTCTCTCTCTTTCTCTCTCTCCAATTCCCCAAAATCACTAATTTTGACAATGATGATGTCATTCATATTCTATTGTTGTCGAAAATATGATCGTCATTAATCATTATTGAGAAGAATATTGTCAGTATATCATTACCGATAAGATTATTGCCAATATCTAACCACTAGTAGTGATGACGTCGTTCATACCTATTCATTAAAGTATATTGTCAATATTTACAAATAAAATAGTTATATTGACAATATTATTGTTATTGATAATTTAATCGACATAGACCGATTGTAGTCTGAGAACCTACGTGAATTGCTCAATATTGTTATTGAAGAAAACACCATCTGGCTATTTATTGACAATAACCAACGCATCAATACTCCCGTTATTGACAACTGTCACTCCTAGCGGACCCTCAGCCTCTCACGAAGAACAGTGAGAACGTGAGGGACCGTGAGAGTTTTTGCGTCAACAATCAGTAGGCAGTGATAATGAAGTTCTCATTATATCTTTAATACAGTGTTATAGTGCTACAGTGCTACACTGTTGATATCTCTTTAATACATTGCAGTGTCACACTGCTGATGGCAAAAGACACTGAAGACGGTTCCAGTCCCGACCTGGAACCAACACCCTGGCTCCCCTTGCACATTGGGCAAAGGTGGTACCTTAGGCTAAGCTCCTCCTGGGGTAAGCCTCCCATGGCGAGGGCCAGCTGTGAACCCAGCTGCCGTCAAGTGATTTTATTAATCTAGAAGCAGCTTCCTTGGCAACAAAGATGGCGCTAATGAACAATCTTGTTCCACTCCCTTTCGTTCTGATTCCAGAATTCATCGTTCGATTTTATTCATCTCCGTAGGTCCCATGATTGGTGTCCAAGGGGCTACCAGTGACTGCCACGAGCCCTGGCACAGCTCATAGGTCAAAGATGGCGGCCTTGGTTGCTGGTTTACTCTCCCCGGGAGAGGCTTCTCACGACCTTTGCTCTTTGGGTCTTCTTGTGTGACCTTTTGTAAATCCTTGAAGTAAAAAAAAAAAAAGGGGGGGAGAGAGAGAGAGAGAGAGAGAGAGAGAGAGAGAGAGAGAGAGAGAGAGAGAGAGAGAGATAGAGAGAGAGAGAGACATATAGATAGATATAGATAAAGATAGAGATAGAGACAGATAGATAAAAATATAGACATATATAGATAGATAGATAGATAGATAGAGAGAGAGAGAGAGAGAGAGAGAGAGAGAGAAAAGAATGATAACAGAAAGAAGCAAAACACACATTAACACAAATTTAACACACACCCTAGTGTGTGTGTGTGTGCGTGTGTGTTACCG
Source organism: Oratosquilla oratoria (assembly GCF_046742065.1). NCBI lineage: Eukaryota > Metazoa > Arthropoda > Malacostraca > Stomatopoda > Squillidae > Oratosquilla > Oratosquilla oratoria. The sequence goes on along the minus strand of NC_134802.1, from coordinate 51,149,899 downwards.
TGTTAGATTTATGACGTCACGGCGTTAACACCACCTGGTGTGGTCGAACTGGTAGCCCCTGTGGCGTGTACAGAGGCCTCAACGAAAACGGGTTCATCAAGGTTAGTACTCCACTTTTCAATTGCACGAACCCCGTTTTCTTTTCCCCGTTTTCTTTTACCATGATTCTACCAACCCTAACATCAATAGTTATTCACTTGAAAAAAAGTCCAATATTACCTCGTCAGCCACGTCATATAAGCGAGCTTTTCTTTTGTGATTTTCTTTAACTTTTTTTTTTATTTAGGAAAACTGCGGCCGGAGCCGTGACAAAGGTGACCGCAACTGCGGCGCCTTTCACTGGCCGCAGTTTGCAAGTGTCGCAACCTTTCCAGTTTTGTACTCGTATGCTGGTCGAGCGTGGAGCACCGCGATGTGGTCAACCACAGCGCAGGCGATGAATGCTAATATACAAAACCTTCGACAATCAAGATTATTTTTCTTGTCCTACTTTTTCCATCTGTGTGTGTGTGTGTGTGTGTGTGTGTGTGTGTGTGTGTGTGTGTGTGTGTGTGTGTGTGTGTGTGTGTGTGTGTGTGTGTGTGCGTCTCTCTATATGTCTCTCTATATGTCTATATGTCTCTCTCTCTCTCTCTCTCTCTGACTCTGGATGGTATACTTGGACATGTCTTATACCTGTCGCCAGACGATTTTAATCAGCCAAAGGAAATCCCCCTATAGAAATTATATATATATATATATATATATATATATATAT
>NC_134802.1:51131642-51139142 GCF_046742065.1 Oratosquilla oratoria | reverse complement strand
AGATTTTTCTCATCGTTCATACAAATTTTCTCAGATTATTTTACGGTGTTGATTTTCTTAGGATATTAGGTATAGGAAGTTGAGAACATTTCTGAGAATACAAAACAGCGCTAGCATGAGTCTGTTGGTTTTCTCAGAATGTTACAGGAAGTGAGATTATTGTCATCGTTAATACAAATTTTCTCAGATTATTTTACGGTGTTGGTTTTCTTAGGATATTAAGTATAGGAAGTTGAGAACACTTCTGAGAGTACAAAACAGCGCTAGCATGAGTCTGTTGGTTTTCTCAGAATGTTACAGGGAGTGAGATTTTTCTCATCGTTAATACAAATTTTCTCAGATTATTTTACGGTGCTGGTTTTCTTAGGATATTAGGTATAGGAAGTTGAGAACATTTCTGAGAATACAAAACAGCGCCAGCATGAGTCTGTTGGTTTTCTCAGAATGTTACAGGAAGTGAGATTATTCTCATCGTTAATACAAATTTTCTCAGATTATTTTACGGTGTTGGTTTTCATAGGATAATAAGTATAGGAAGTTGAGAACATTTCTGAGAATACAAAACAGCGCTAGCATGAGTCTGTTGGTTTTCTCAGAATGTTACAGGAAGTGAGATTATTCTTATCGTTAATAACAAAATTCTCAGATTATTTTACGGTGTTGGTTTTCTTAGGATATTAGGTATAGGAAGTTGGTTTTCTCAGAATGTTACAGGAAGTGAGATTAATATAAATTTTCTCAGATTATTTTACGGTGTTGGTTTTCTTAGGATATTAAGTAATATTGAAGAAGATATTGAAAGTATACTCATTATTGATACGAATTTACTCAAAATAACTTATAGTACTAAAAGAGTGATTTTTACAGATTATGAGACAACGTTAAGAATAATACTGAATACTTTCTCAGAAAATCAGACTTTCTTGAGAACAGTGCTCTATTTTCACTAGAATCTTAGTCACTGATGAAACTAATACTAATTTTTTTTTCTCGGAATATTTGGTATTTCTAAGAATAACGCTGATAACGTTCCATCTCTGAGTGCCAGAGAGTATTTAGAAAATTTCTCGAGAATTATGTCGTCATGTTGGAACGGGTTAACGACCGAGTAACGATATGCAATTACAAATAACTTTTTTTTATTTTAAGAAATAAACAGCTTGGAAATGCGCACAAATATCCTCTTTTATTCATTTGTATTTTTACGTGTTTCTTTTATTTATTTATCTAATTACTTGTTTATTCATGTATGCATGCACGTATGCATATATGTATATATTATAACCTATTTATCTAAATACTTATCTATCAATTTATGTACTCATTCGTTTAATATTAGATAACTATTCATTTATTTGTTTATTTGTTTATTTATTTATTATTTATTTATTTATTAATCAATCTATTCATTAATTCAATTATCTATCTATTTGTTTGTTTATCTATTTTTTATGTGCATGTTCATCTATTTATTAATAAACTCACTCATTTATCTATCTATTCATTTATATTTATATTCATTTGTCCACTTATGTGCCTGTTCATTTATATATTGACTAATTCTTCCTTTCATTCATTTCCTCGTTAATGTATCTATTCTTTATCTATTCATTTGTATATTTATCTATTCTTATAACAATTAATTCCTCGATTAACCGACTGCTGTATTTTGGTTCATTTCCTCCTTCATTCCTTAGTTGCGATTCCGTATTTTCATATCCAATTACTTAGATAATTATTCATTTATTCTTAAACGTGTTGGTTATTTATGAATTTTAATTGTTTACTTACGAAGCTATAATTTATTTATTTCTTTGTTTCTTTAATTCCTTATTCTCTCTTTCATTTATCTTTTTATGTTTTATTTTGCATCAAGATTTTTTGCTAATTCTAATGATATCGTGATGTTGGTTGGCTGCTTTTTCCCGTTTTCTTTAATCTCCGTGGTATCAATATCGCCAACGCTTACCCACGCCCCCTGCCCCTACACCCTCCCCCTGCCTCCACGCCCCCTCCCTCACGTCCCTCTGCCCCTCCCCCACGCCCCCTACCCCCCTTCAGTGGCAGAAGCATTAAAGTCAGAAGTTCAAAGGTGATCGTCGAACGGGAATTCAGCAATGAAACAAGAAATGAAGGACACACACAAACACACACACACACACACACACACACACACACACACACACACACACACACACACACACACACACACACACACACACACACACACACACGCACGCACGCACACACAAGTGCACACAGAGAGTAAATGAGAAAGAGAGCGAAAAGGAGAAAGAAAGAGAAGAGAGGGAGAGAGAAAGAGAGAGAGGGAGAGATAGAGAGAGAGACAGAGAGAGAAAGGGAGACAGAGAGAGAGAGTAAAACAGAGAGAGAATGAGAGAAAATTATATATATATATATATATATATATATAAATGTATGTATACGGAGAGAGAGAGAGAGAGAGAGAGAGAGAAAGAGAGAGAGAGAGAGGGAGTGAGGTGCGGTGAATCTAGTCAGGCGTCTTTAGATCGCCTGATCCTCGAAACATTTCCGAGGACGACTTCTGAAGCAAAAGGAAGGAGGGGAACCAACGACAATTAATTGATTAATTTATTTATTTATTTATTTACTTATTTATTCATCTATCTATTTATTTGTCTATTTATTTATCTATCTATATATTTATTCATTCATTCATTTATTTATCTATATATTTACTTATTTATTTATCTGTTTATTTATTTATCTATTTATTTATTAATTTTGGTATTTATTCATTTATTAACTCATTTATCTATATATTCACTTATTCATCTACCTATTCATTAATACATTGATCTATTTATTGATTCATTTATTAATTCATTTATCTAATATTCACCTACCTATATTTACTAACTGATCTATCTATCTAATTACTCGTTTATTTAGTTAGTCATTCATTTATAAATTTATTAATCTAAATCTATTTATTTACTTATATAGTTATTATCATTTTTATTTCTTTATTTACTTGTTCTTTCATTTGTTTGTTTGTTTGTTTGTTTATTTGTTTATTAATTTTCACACCATTTTATTTATTATTATATAATTTTCCTCGTGTAGTTTCTGGACTTAAAAAAACTGATAAAAATATTAATAAAAAAAGGAAATGTGATGGGATAAGTATTGTGATGTTTGTTAGTGAATGTACCGACTGGGTCCCCCTAGTATAGGCCCTCCCACTTCCTCCCTGAAGGGGTTATCCCACTGGGCATTTTCCTCCAACCTCCGATTTACTGGCGGTACTGACTACCTCCAGCAGTTTTCCTGCCGGAAAATTTCTACGGCAAAGTTTTTCGTTTTCTCAACAAAAATCTATTAAAACTCCTTTGGTATGCTGGCGGTAGCTTCCTCCTGCATATCAGATGAAAGCTCGCTGGCTGAGCGGACTGGGCGGTTCGAGTCCTGCCGCCGGCGAAATTGAACCAAGGGCATGGTTCATTAAATCCCACGCTACGAAGTCCTCTGTGAGGGGAACCGTCATAGCCTTCCGATAGGAGGGAGTTCGTGACGTTAAACCATATCAATATCAGATTCCTTTCCGAAAGTTGCAGACTGGAAATTTGCTCCATTTGTCGAAGGAAAAATAGCCCAGTGTGATGACGCTACAACCTCCCCCCTCCCCCCCACCTTCCCTTCAACTGCCTATGACGATGGGATTTTATGTCTTTCTTTACTATTTAAGGTGGGAATGGGGAAGGTTGAGAGTTTTATTGATGAATAAATTCCAGCGACCAAGGATGAGATGGATGGATGGGGTAAAAGGGGCTTTGGGGACATAAATACCTCAAGAGTTGTTCCGGTAAGGGCTAACATGTATAGCCACCTCGCAGAGCAGGAAACAACATAATTGTTATTATCTTATATTTATTTTCAGTTAGGATGAGATGGATGGGTGGGGTAAAAGGGGCTTTGGGGGCTTAAACATCCCAAGAGTTGTTCCGGTAAGGGTTAACATGTATAGCCACCTCGCAGAGCAGGAAACAACCTAATTGTTATTATCTTATATCTATTTTCAGTTATTTTTTATTCTTGTAAAATTTAATTAAAATGGGTCACATGTTTATAATCAGCCGTAATTAATTCAGTACTAGTTTAAGTTTAATTTATTATCAATTTTATTCATTCTATTTATATTCTGATTTTCATTTATCTATTTTTTCATTCTTATTTTCATTTTCATTATAATTTCATTATGTAGTCTAACTTTAATTCTTATAGTTATTATAATTTTAATTTTCTATTCTAATTTTTTAAAATTATTCTTATGTTTAATTTCTTTTTTATTCTTATTTTCATTTACTTATCTATTTATTTTTCTGTTTATTTTCTATTTTTTGTCTCCTTTTTCTGGCAAAAAGATCCACAAAACTGAATAATATCATCAGGCGCTAGCCAGAAGAAAATCCTTGAAGTACGCCTTTTTCGTCAAAGGTCCATCTCGTTAGATTTCTTTCGCACGGACCGACTTTTAGCCGTGCGCCGTCCACGTCACAACGTCGTGATCTCCAATAAGTGTGGGTGTCTATGGATGCACACGGCGAAAAGTCGATACGTGTCAAACGAGCCTTATATTCTATTTCTTCATTCATGACGTCATCTTAGTAAGAAATGGGAACTTTCGATTTCCTCTGGGTCGGTGACGTCATAAAGGAAAAGAATGACGTCACAGCAAACAATGACGACATAAAGGAATAGAATGACGTCACAGCAAATAATAAGAAGAGCAATTCTATCTTTGGACCAGTGATTTTTTTTTTTTTTTTTTTTTTTGTCAACTTCAAAGCAGAGGTTTTCAGTTTCTCTATTTCTTTCTTTATTTTTCTTTTATTTACTTATCCATTGATTCATTTTTATTTGTTCATTTATCTATTATTTATCTATTCATTTACTGTTTGACTAATTTGTTAAATTATTTATTTATTTCATTTATCCATTTATTTATTAGTTTATTAGTTATTTTCATTGGTTGATTGATTGATCGATTGATTGATTTATCAATTTATCTATTCAATGGTATATTTGTCTCCTTGTTTAGTTGTTTAGTTGTTTATCTGTTTATTTGTTTGATTGTTTGTTTACTTGTTTATTTGTTTTATTGTTTGTTTGTTTCTTCGTTTTATTTTTTGTTTCTTTGTTTTGTTCTTTGTTTGTGTGTTTTTTTGTTTGTTTGTTTTTGTTTGTTTTATTGTTTGTTTGTTTTGTTATTTGTTTGTTTATCTTTATCTGCTTATCTCTTAATCTCTTTATCTGTTCATTTGTTTGAGTTTATTTGTTCAATTGATTGTCTATTTATCTATTTGTATATTAATTTATTCATACAGTTATGTATTCTTTTATCTATTTACTTATATATTTATCAAATTATTTATTTGTTTATTTATTTTTCATTTATTTATTTGTCTTTATCTATTCACTCATTTATTCATTAGTTTATTAATTTATTTTCTTATTTGTTTGTTTATTTATTAATTAGTTAAATTGTTTATTAATTATGTATTAATTGGTTTATTCATCTATGTGTTTATCTATATATTCATTTAGGTATGTATTCGTCCACTTATATCTTTATCTATCTATCTATTCATTTTATTATTTATCTATTAATTTTATTTAGTTTGATTTCATTCTATTTTACTTTATTCTGTTCATTTATTCTTTTTCATTTATGTATTCATTCACTTATTTATTTATTTATATATTTATTTATGTATTTATTTTATTTCATTTATTTATTAATTTATTTATTTGATCATTTATTTATTTATTCATTTATGTATTATTTATTTATCTATTTATTTATTTCTAATTTAACTTAATTTTGTTTTTTATATATATTTATTTATTTTTTATCGTTTATCTATTTATCTATTTATTTATTTATTTGTGTACTATTTATCTATTTATTTATTCATTTTTTATTTAACCTAATTTCATTTTGTTTTATTTCTTATTTATTTTTCTCTCGTTCCACTGGCGGCCGAGCGTTTGTCTCTCTCAGCCATTGGTGCCTCGGCAGAGAAACCTGCCTGTGTCTCTCATAACGATTCGTGATTCGCTAGCAAGTCGTGACTCACTTTGTTCGAATTACGCTGCACATTCTGAGTCACAAAGATTTTCTCTCTTGGTTGGCCACCTTCTCGCTCTTGACAAAAAAAAAGAAAAAAAAGAAAAAAGAAAAAAAAAAGACAATATCCGATACATAAGGTGCGGCAATCGGGAACAATGTTCCCTCTAATTATGATTTATTTTATTTTATTTGATCTTATTTTATTTTATTCTATTATTATTATTGTTGTTATTATTATTATTATCATCATTATCACTATTATTTATTTATTTATTTATTTTGTTTTATTATTATTATTATTATTATTTTTGCTGTGGGTGTGCGTACAAATTAGCTTGTGTGCAAATTTTGCCTACTACACAAACTATGTACGCACCCATGGTGGCAAAGTCATTTCGTTTGCAATAGAAGCGCTAGAGTTAGAAGAGAGAGAGAGAGAGAGAGAGAGAGAGAGAGAGAGAGAGCAATTATTAGCATGACGGTTGGCAAGTTACCATATTTCAGAGAATTTATAAGCTGATGTTTGGGGGAAACTTCTTTATTGAATGAATTTTAATATCATTTGAAAACACACAAGAAACTTACAGTCAGAAAAAAATAATCTTCGAATATAAGAGGATTCTATATTTCGGCTACTAACTGTGGCCCTCTTCAGGAAAGTGAAGAGGGCTACAATTGGTAGCCGAAATATAGAATCTTTTTTCATTCAAAGTTTACTTTCTCCGACTGAAAGTTTCTTGTGTGTTATCTATAAACGTGCTACTACATTTCTGTTTAGACATCTATTGAAAACACTGTGGTTTGACGGTTAGCAAGTTACTATATTTTTAGAGAATTTATAAGTTGATGTTAAGGTGGAACTTCTTTATTGAATGGATTTTAATATTTTTTTCTAAACATTGTCTGCGTATATTTTTTTATGTCTGCTAGTTGTAAGATATATGTGCGCGCGAGAATAATTTGATCTATTCCGTTATGGTAATCAATCAATTACGGATCAGTCCATCAACTCATCAACAGGTTGCTTTTGGTTCTATTGTTGGGAGACACGGGTCTAGTTTAGTATTCGCTAGAGCTAGATGCAAGTTAACTCACCCAGCAAGTAAGTGTTCACACTAGGATAGTTTGGAAGCAAGTTCACTAACTTCCCGTTGACATTGGCAAGTAGGGGAGTAGCTTACAAGTAACAGTAAGTACGATTACAAGTTTTTTGGTAATTCGTTAACAAAAGTGGATAGTGAAAAAGATCTCGGCGTAATTATCAGTAACGACCTCAAATCATCCAAGCAGTGTATTTCAGCCTCTGAGAAAGCAAATAAGATTCTGGGACTGATTGCGCGATCTTTTGATTTCAAAAGTCCATCACTCATTAACAAGCTATATAA
>NC_134802.1:51124142-51129142 GCF_046742065.1 Oratosquilla oratoria | reverse complement strand
ATCGGGTGGCGCTCCTGTCACTCTCGTTGCGTCCAGGTGATTCTATTCGTCTTAGTATTCTTAGTTTCTACTCAGTACCAAAGGAATCAAACCCTCATCGTCGGACAGGAAAACACAACTGAAATATTGATATCAAGTGTAATAACTTTTTCTTTTTTTTCAAACAACTGGAGCATAGTTTTGGATGTCATCATACAGAAGCACCAGATAGATGTAAATATCCTAATTAATTTTTCGAAATTATTTGTCCAGGAAATAGGTTTCCTCTCTTCTTCCTGATGCCCAACAAGCCTAAGGCTTAACGTCTTAGCAAGAAACATTCTGACTAAGAAACAACACGAGAACGGCGATCAAGAGGGATGTTCTCTGAGAAAAGGAAGTCGATGGGCGGAGTACCTCAGGGATCAGTGTTGGCATCGGTCATGTTTTTGTGTGTGAACAGATGGCTTGGCCGGGGCTAGTGGCTAGAATGAATTCTTAGAAGCAATGTGCAATGTTGAATAGGTGAACGCGTACAACTTACCGAACATAACTACAGGGGACCGTAAGTCCTACACTAGGAAGTTCTGTATTCTCTATCACTTATCATCTGTATCCATATAGTTATCTAATCTTTTCTTAAGACAACCGTTTCAGCGCTCACTACAAGTTTACTAAATCTATTCCATTCATTAACCACTGTGTTGGTAAACCAGTTCTTGTCTTTTTTTCCTTCATAAACCTAGATTTGTCTAATTTGAATTCATTACTACGAGCCCTGCCTTGCTGCCTTAATACTGCCACATCATTCCAACTTTGTTCCTCACTACGTCAGGTAAGTTTGTTTAGTCAAAAAAGCAAAATTGAGGCAAAACCGGTTCTTTGGTTTTGCTCAATCAGAATTTCGTTTTGTTCCATTTCTTTCACTTTGGTCTGGAATTAGCCAAAATAAGATATGTAAGTGGTGTTATGGGGTTACATAGTGCAGAGGAATGGCTGAACACAGGGTTGTCTGGTACAATGTGGCAGAGGTGATAAAAACAAGGACTATATTTCCAAGAGCACAAAGACAGGTAAATATTTTTTTCCATTTTAGTTTTAGAATCCAAATACAAAAAATATATATATCATATTTCTAGGAGCATTAGGACAGTTTTTATTTGCTTATTTATTTTTAGATATAAGATAAAAGCGAGAACTCATATATTCAGGAGTATGACAACACACACACATATATATATATATATATATGTATATATATATATATATATATATATATATATATATATATATATATCGTAACTAGAATATAGACGTACAACTTATGTTTCTCGGTGAAAGTTAGACATCTCACAGTCAGGCATACCAACCGATCAATTCTAGTGTTGTTTCCAACCCGAAAAAAAAACAGTGTGTACACAGGCGTACCAACTGTGCAAACGAACCAAGAAACAAAGAAGGCGAGAGGCACAGAGAACCGAACCGGGGCCATCATGCACACGAGGCGAGGACGAAGGCCGCTACGCCACAGCACACCTGATGAACCCGATACTAGATTTTTTTTTTTTTTTTTTTTCTTTTTTTCTTTTTTTTTTTTTTTTTTGCCAATGACGTGATGTGTCTAAGAGATGCAATCGTTTCTGCTGGAGCCCCCCAGTCTTCGTCACAGCAAGAGGTCCGTCAATCAGCTAAACTTCAAGACTGGTTTTTACATTAAGAGTGCTTGATTGCATGTGTGTGTGTTTGTGTGTATTATATATATAATTATATATATACATACATGTGTGTGTGTGTGTGTGTGTGTGTGTGTGTGTGTGTGTGTGTGTGTGTGTGTGTGTGTGTGTGTGTGTGTGTGTGTGTGTGTGTGTGTGTGTGTGTGTGTGTGTGTGTGTGTGTGTGTGTGTGTGTGTGTTACTGACACTGTGAGAACTGGGCCGTGAAATTCCTTATACCTCAATAGGAAGGGAGATGGAGGGAGGAGGAGAGGGCGAGGACTATGGGAGTGGGAGGAGGAGGAAGAGGAGGTGTGAAGGAGTGAATGGTTAGAAGAGAGGTGGGAAGAGAACATTTAAGGAGTGTAGGAGAAGAACGAGGAGTGGTATTAGGAGAAACACAAAGGAACTGCCAAGTGTAGGCCTTATGGTCTCTTGCAGTCTCCTTCATTCTTATGTTCTTATGTTCTTATGAACACAAAGAAAGAACAATCAACAGCAGGCCTACTGGCCCTAACGAGGCTGCTTGTGTTTACTAAACTAAGCTACAATTAAGAAAACAGGGCAAAAGATCAACTAAAACTACTGCTACCACTATCCTACCCAATTGCAATTAAATGCCAGGTTGTCAGATCTTTTATTACAAGGAGGAGGAGGAGAAGGAGGGGGAAGAGGAGGAGGAGTACTTTGGGAGGGGGGGATTAATTGGGTCCTTCTCTTCGACGTTATAAATCCACCCCTCTCCCTTCCTCTCCCTCTCTCACCGTCGTTCCTCTCCTTCCTCTTCCTCCTCTCCCTCATACTCTTGTCTCTCTCCCACTTCTTAATCTCCTCGTACTTTCTTCTCTCTCTCCTTTTCTCTTCACTTCTCTCTTTATTCCTTTCCTTCCTCTCTCTCTCTCTCTCTCTCTCTCTCTCTCTCTCTCTCTCTATCTATCTATCTCTCCCCCCCCCTCTCTCTCTCTCTCTCTCTCTCTCTCTCTCTCTCTCTCTCTCTCTCTCTCTCTCTTTCTCTGTCTCCCTCTCTCTTTCTCTTTTTCCTTGTTACTCATTAATCGTCCCTCTTTCCCTCCCTCCCTCCCTCCTCCTCCTCCTCCTCCTCTTCCCCCTCCTCCTTCTCCATCCCCTCTTCTTCCTTAATGGTCCTCATCCTCTCCTCCCTCACTCCATCGTGAGGAGGATTGAAGGACATTGCTTGTTTGTCTACGACCATTGGGTCCCATAGTTTTTGTACCTCCTCTTCCTCCTCCTCCTCCTCCTCCTCCTCCTCCTCCTCCTTCTCCTCCTCCTCCTCCTCTTAATCTTTTTTCTTTAATTCCTTTACCATTTCCGGGAATGAAAAAGAAAAAAAAATGTTGGCTGACCTTCGTCTTGCGAATAGCGGAATACCGCTAACTCTCGCTGGAAGAACATCAGCGGGGGACCTTTTGGACTTCAAGGGCCACCTACCCTAGACTTTGGAATCCACAATTGCATGATGCCCTAAAAAAATAGATAGATAAATAAATAAAATAAAAAAATAAATAAATAAACAAAATAATAAAATAATAATAAAAATTGTAATAGCAATAGTGATAATAGCAATAATGATAATGATGATAATAATAACAATAATAATGATGATGATAATAATGATAATAATAATAACGATGATGATAATAATATTAATAATAACGATGATAATAATAATAATAACGATGATAATAATAATATTAATAATAACGATGATAATAATATTAATAATAACGATGATAATAATAATATTAATAATAACGATGACAATAATAATATTAATAATAACGATGATGATAATAATATTAATAATAACGATGATAATAATAATATTAATAATAACGATGATAATAATAACAATAATGATAATGATGATAATAATAATATTAATAATAACGATGATGAGGATAATAATAATAATAATAATACCTGTAATGATGATGATGATGATGATGATGATGATGATGATGATGATGATGATGATGATGATGATGATGATGATGATGATGATGATGATAATGATGATGATCATGATGATGATAATAATGATAAAAATAATGATAAAAATAATAAAACTTCATTACACGCAAGTTATGCATAAAAACTTAATTTTCTCCTAATGATTTGTAACAGATTTTTTTTTGTTATATATCAAAGAAAGAAAATTTAAATTTCGTACATAATTTATTTATAAGCTTGAAAAAAAACGTTCCTTTAAAGGATCTCTATGCGTTCGTGGGTTAAACGCGACTTTCCTCAATCGACTGCAATGATTATAATTTATGGGTAGCCCCTGCAGTTGCTTTGGGGAAACAAATGTTTTATGAACAAAATACATTTATTTGTTTATTTATTTATGTATTTATTTATTTATGTATTTATTTATTTATTTATCTATTTATTTCATTTATTTATTTATTTATTTATTTATTTTTTTTTTTTTTTTTTTTTTTTTTTTTTTTTTGTATCATCCTAACATTAAGTCCACGAGGAACACTGACTAGAGCTCTTAGTGGTGACCTTACGTCAGTGACACTGACAAACAACTCCGATTCGTCACAGACGCGCCTCTACTTGAGCCCCAGTCACACCAAGCTCATGACCTGTTTCCGACCACCTTCGACCGAAAATCAAGTGCTGGGTCGGCGACACAAAACCTATACAAGGAATTGAAATGGAAAAAAGTTAATGTGGTTGGTAAGATGAAAATCTATGTACTGTGGACTACTCAGTGTATGTTGTAATATATCTATCTGTCGATCTATCTATTTATCTATTTTATCACCGACTACCAGCGACTTCCAAAGACTACCTGCAACTGGTCGCCGGAAATAGGTCGTAACTTGATGTGACTGGGTCCTTACGAACATTCGACATACGAACTTTCAGACTTAAACGAACAAAGCCTCAAAGGTATCCAACATCAAATCCAACATTAAAGTATTAATATTACAAATAATTTTTGGTTTATCATTAGTAATATATTTTAGGATAAAAAAACATGTATAGAATTTATATCGTACTTATGCATGTAGAATTGAATAATTTTTGAATGATGTTAAATATCGAGTTGCGAAAATTTCGAGTTACGAACATTTCGAGTTACGAACATTTCGAGTTACGAACATTTCGAGTTACGAACATTTCGAGTTACGAACATTTCGAGTTACGAACATTTCGAGTTACGAACATTTCGAGTTACGAACATTTCGAGTTACGAACATTTCGAGTTACGAACATTTCGAGTTACGAACATTTCGAGTTACGAACATTTCGAGTTACGAACATTTCGAGTTA
>NC_134802.1:51111642-51119142 GCF_046742065.1 Oratosquilla oratoria | reverse complement strand
ACTTCTCCTAGTTCGTGATTCAATTTCTCACTCTGTGACACTTGGAAATTTGAAAAAACAAAAGATCATAAACGAAGTTGTTTCTACTCAAACGAAGTAGGAAAAACAAATAGCTGCTTGCTAGCGAAAAACGCCTAGTGTGCCGCCATCATTAGACCTCCTCTTGTGCGTCCTACATGCATCACTTTCGTTTTGTCTTCAGTTATTTTCATTTATTTATTTTTTTTCTTGTCTTGTACCCATCTGTCCCTCTCCTTCTACGGCTGTTTCACCGTATCAGTAACAACTGCCACGTCATCGTTCTCCACAGATATATCTTAGAATATCAATCATGGAAACGACAAATAAAAAAAAGGAAAAAATCCTCATTCTTGCCTCACCTCTATTCTAACATCAAACCATCTACTCCTCCCCCACGTTGTTCTACTCTTTACCATGTACGCTACCCTACCATTTGACTGCTTTGTCTTAAGCCATCGTCGGAAAGCTTTCATTTCCTCTGTGTTGGCATTTGAAGACCTCTGTTGTTCAAACTCGGTGTTTGTTTATTTTTTACTTTGTTCCTTTTATGGTCTTTGTACCCGCTGTTCTAGTGCATAGCTACGTCATTGCTTCTCTAAATGCCGTTTACTGTGTGTGTGTGTGTGTGTGTGTGTGTGTGTGTGTGTGTGTGTGTGTGTGTGTGTGTGTGTGTGTGTGTGTATGTGTGTGTGTGTGTGTGTGTGTGTGATATGCGGGTCAAGAATTGGGCTCCACAGTCACCTCCGTTGGCATCAGCGCCAAAGGCCTCATCATCACCACCCAGCATCACTCAGAACCATCGCACTTCACCGGAGCACTGTCGTCGATCACCGGAAGACAGCCATAAGCAAATAAATGTGTGTGTTTGCGTGTTTTTGTTTGTTTTATTCTTTTGTTTTCTTTGCCTACCTTTCCTCCTCACATCTATAAATTTTGGCTTCATTCTATCCTGTTTTGCGTTTTGCATTGCCCTCAAGGCGTTGGGCTTAGTGATCAACCCTGATACAACCTCGTTGGGAAATCTTTGAATGTTTTCTTCTTATTTGTTATGAATAGGTCTATCATTGATCTCTCTACCCCTTCTTGCCCCGCCCATTTTATATTCTTCATATGGGTGAAAGGTACTCATAATTACCACATACGCTAAAATCACCCCCAAAAATGTCCATCATCATTTCTGTCTTCAATTCCATGACGTTCCGACAAATCCTTCATAACCTTTTCTATATATATCCACATCTCCGTATTCCGATCACGCATCACTGTATTTTGCCTGATCAACAACCTACACTGCAACTCTTCACAGAACCTCTCTTTCTCTTTCTTTGATCTCCCAGTATGAGGTACATACACCTGCACAAAACAAACATCTTAACCGTCAAGATTAATGGGTATGAGTGGCAGGGTGGTGAGATAAACACCGAGAACCGTTGAAGTTTTAATAAAACTTCAACGGTTCTCGGTGTTTATCTCACCACCTTGCCACTCATTTTGTCGTCCATTCCTCATTAATGGGTATGTTGACATACACGTAATCAGTCTTCCTCCAAGCCATATACTATCCAATCTCCCTGCTATGCTGGGGGTCAGGATGGATATCAATCATGCCTACCATCCTACTTCCCACAATATATCAACTCTAAGTCGTCAGGGAAGAGTTTCTCGCCCTCACCCCTGAATATCGTCTCATAAATCTCAAAGATCTCCGAATTTTGTGTCCTCATCTTTGTAACTTACTCTTCCTCCTCCTTCTCCTCTTCCCCCTCCTCCTCCTCCTCCTCCTCCCCCTCCTCCTCCCCCTCCTCCTCCTCCCCCTGATTCTGTCTCTTTCTCTTCGGGTAGAAACATAAGTGGTTGATTTTCTGATCGTCTGCCATTTTCTTTGCCCGAGGTTCGTTGGAAGCTTGTCGTGTCCATTACGAGCCCATAGGAGCCCCCGATCCTACGCCGAACCCTTTCATGTTGTGATGTTTTGCTCCTCTCTTGTACAGTTTTGTCTTTTTCCAGTTGATTTGCTGAGCCTGTCCAAGAGCACCTGTCGAAGAGTGCCACAGCAAATCTCTCCATCAACTTCCAACTTGTGCCTCAAATATCTTATTTTGATTATTCACTTTTATTTCCTTGCTACCAAGACGTCCTTTTCGAGTTGCCACCAGACGATTTTATTCAGATAGAGGGAACTCGCCTGGAACTTACCAGGATAAGGGATTTGAGGTGTTTCCCTGCAGAATACGCAAAGTCGTCCCACGTTTGTTGGGAACGCCTTCAGAGTCGACATGACGTCACGGGAGCGGTGAAGGGAGCCGCCATGACGAACCTCCTCCTTCCCTGTGGAAATTAACAGAATTTGTAGGTTTGAAGTTTTTGTATTTATCTGCACCTGTTCGTCTTTCTCTGCGAGGAACTTGATACCTGGCGATCGAAGGAAATAGAAAAACTCCGTTATTTGTATCTAAAAAAATAAACCATCGTTCATGAGCTTCATAAATAATTGTAATTTGATCGAAACATTTAGGATATTCGAATTATATTTCATACCATAACTTGATCAAATGAAAAAAAAACACCGTTTGTAATTGATGCAACTATGTCTAAACGAAAAAAAAACTATGAAATTTCATAATGTAAGTAAAAAATAGGAGTCACATCATACCTCGTAAAACGTGTTGATTATTTTTTCCAAAATTATTCATATTATTATTCTTTGTTCACACCATTTCTATGTGATTCAGGATTCGACCTCGTGTCTTACGTCGCCTAGAAAGGACAAGTTGGCCGTCGATTTGTAATTAAGCGTTTGTCTAGCCCCTCGAATTTCGCAAGTTTCCTTCGGCTGAATAAGGATTTACAAAGAGTTTACAATGGAGGAGCAAGCCGACAGAAGATCTTTTGGTTCATAACTACGTCGGGTGCAAATATATATACACACACATATATATATATATATATATATATATATATATATATATATATGTATATGTATATATATATCTTGATAGCGTATTGGGTTACGTCAATGTAATTTTGTTACGGGTTAGCTGGGTTCGAATCCTCGGCTCGTCTACGTTTAAATTTCCACGGATGTCTCCTTCGACCGATTCTGTCTCGTTTGCGATGGTGCGGAATTAAAAGTGATATGTGGTTGGAAAAAGATATTAATTAATCACTGGGAACCATTCAGTGTGTATGTATGTATATATATATACATGTATATATATGTATATATATATATATATATATATATATATATATATATATATATATATATAAAGCCCCTTCCATCAATTTGCAATGCGACCTAATATCCAATATCCCCTTGTATAGAAATAAATTGCAACATCCCGCCTCTACCACCCCCTCCTCCTTAGCTTCACCCTCTCCTCTCCCTCCTCCTCCTCCTCCTCCCCCACCCCCTCCACACACCCCCTCTCCTCATCAGGTCTCTGAACCATTTAAAAGGGCAGAGGTCACGGGTAATCCGCTAATCTCCTCACACCTGCAGAGGAGAAGGTCGCCCCGGGTTTAAATATGTAGCCGACCGCCATCCTTTTCACCTAAGGCAAGATGTAGTATTTAATATTATTATCATTATTATTATTAATAATATTATCTTTAGTGTTATTATTCATTCAAATTTAAAATGTAAATGCAATTGTAAGATTTGATATAAATTGTAAATGTGTAATAATCAATGTAATTCAGACTAGTATCATAAATATCTATTGTATCTTTAAAACAGAAACACCAGAAGATGTCTTATTAGAGACGAAACGTTGTGCAATAAAATGGAGAAGTATAATGAATTGGTCTATGCCCACCCTATCCAAGGGAAGAATTTAATTAGAAAAATAGAAAATACAAGAAAGAAATTCAACAACTTCCAGAATGCTGTCGTATTCAATCAAACATGTTTAAAAGAGAACCTGCTCCCAAAATACACAAATATATATATATATATATACATACATATATATATACATACATATATATATACATATAAATATACATATATATGCGTAAGTAACCACTAGGAAAAGTAAGCTAACAAAGCAGAGCGCTTTCATATAATTAAATCTTTGTATCAGCACTGAAGATGTAATTATACGAAAGCGCTCTGCTTTGTTAGTTTACTTTTCCTAGTTCCTAGTGGTTACTTACGCATTTGTGAACACACACTCCTAGTGTTTTTTTGCACATATATATATATATATATATATATATATATATATATATATATATATATATATATATAATAGCCCAACGACAGCCAGAATAAAAAAACTGAAGTTGATCGTAGCACCAGAAGGGGTAAAGGGAAACCATCGTGCCTAGGTACAGCTTTGTATTTTTTTTTCGGGATGTCATTTATTTTCACTAGAACCATATACACATATCTTAAAAGTAGCTTTTTAGGGACCCTTTGGCCAAAATATTTGTCGTATGCTAATTTGCATTCCATAACACATCATACAGTGCCATCTTTTGCTATTGGTTCCGATGACGTCATGGCTTGAGTGCCAACCCAAGCCATCTCAATGAACGATGTCGTCCTGTAGCAAAACAGATGTTTCCTTCAGCGATAAAAGAAATTTTTTAATCATTTTTGAAAGTAGTCTCGACTCCTTAAATCTCTGACAACAGGCAAGTTGTGTGGACAGACGACATATATTTGGGCTATCAGTTTGAGACGAAATATCTTTCTGAAGAGGTCTTCATGTTGGTGCACCTATGTGCTTGTTGGTTCTGCAATGCTGTCTTTGGTACTCAAAAAAGTAAGGGTTGGACGCATTAAATATTTTTGCAGTGTGATACTACACAAAATACAAGACTTCACACTACGCCTCCTGGATGAGACGAAAGCTTCGTAAACAATGATTTCTACAGTGTAATGCTTTAAAAAAGGGCCATTTAGTATTACTGTAAGATACTCTAGTCCCATCATTTAGCTTCAAGTGCATGTTCTGTGCGTGGACTATAGCATTTTTGCTGGGCGGTTTTCATAAGTTTTCTCAGAACATAAGACCATAAGAATGAAGGAGACTCCAAGAGATCAAAAGGCCTACACTAGCCAGCTCCGTATCCATCACCACCTGTCATCCCCATCCATAAAGTTGTCTAATCGTTATTTAAAACAACTGATAGTTTCAGCGCTTACTACATGGTTACTAAGTTTATTCCATTCGTCGACCACCCTATCAGTAAACCAATTTTTGCCTATTTCCTTTTTAAATCTAAATTTGTCCAGTTTATAATCATTACTGCGAGACCTGCCCTGTTGTTTTAATATGATGACCTTGATGCACTTGTACACTTGTATTAGATTCCCCCGCACTCTGCGTCTTTCCAGAGAGTGTAAGTTAAGGTGCCTAAGCCTCTCTTCTTAAGGTAAATTTCTAACTTCATGTGTCATTTTGGTCATTCTTCTCTGTACTGATTCTAGTGAACTGATGTCCATTCTGTAGGACGGAGACCAAAACTGTACCGCACAGTCTAGGATGGGTCTAACTATCGCTAGATAGAGTTTGATAATTACCTCTGCACTTCTATTCGCTACCGTCCTAGCAATGAAACCTAATGCTCTGTTAGCTTTATTCCTGGCGCTAATGCAATTTCCTGGTTTTAAGGTCCGAACTCACTAGAACTCCCAAGTCTCTCTCGCACTCAGTTTTCTCTTCTCCTGTATTTCTCTCTGGGTTTTATATGTTCTCAATACATCATCATTCTCCGCCTCTTTTATCCTATTCTTTTCTTCCCAATTATGTATTTTCCTCCGTAGTTCTTTCTTCAGTTTCATAATTCCTAAATGTTATATTAAATAGCCTGCGGCACTGAACATGATCACCACTCATCAAACACAATGACGATGCATGAAAAATGAATATAACCCATGACATCAAAGCGGAGTAGATGGCGCCACGGTTAGGTATTACGAGAATGGCTGAAGCGGACGTTTTGGTGATAGGGTCAGTATAACTTCAAATTGCGATAAATAATAATAAACGAGTTTTTTGTGTAATTTATTTAGCTATTATTGATTTTGGTAAGTAATGTAAACATATTCCGGTAAAATTAGACACCTTTAACTTTCAAAGTGGTTAAACTTTAACCCTTTTCGTAGTGGATGTCAATCTTTCTGGCGCCAGACTATCTCAATAATTTCAAAAGAACATAAAAACATAAGAACATAACATATGAATGAAGGAGACTTCAAGAGACCATGTGGCCTACACTAGGCAGTTCCATGTCCATTACCGCCTGTCATCACCATCCATAAAGTTTTCTAACCGTTTCTTAAAACAACTGATAAATTCAGCGCTCACTACATGGCTACCAAGTCAGTTCCATTCGTTGATTATATTTAGAACACAGATCCGCGGGACCTTTTCTCCCCTTCTCCACTTAAAACACAAAGAAGTTAGAGCCTCGTTCATTGAACCCCTTCCGTGCTGGGTGGTCCTTTCCCTATCGCCAGGATATTCTATTCACCTCCGTAACAGGAATTCGTCTGGCGACAACCGTAACAGAAGGAAAAGTGCCAGCCGGCACGAAACGTGTCACAGGTGGGAGGGGAAGGAGAAGGAGGAGGAGAAGGAGGAGGAGGAGGAGGGAAAGGAGGAGGAGGAGGGTTGTCCCCGGGAGCGGCTGAGGCCGACTACCCCGAGGCCGACTTCGTTGCCGGAGGGGGACTTTTGCGTCATCGAGTTCCGGGACTAGACACACCCTCGCGATTTCGAGAGCGCTGTAAAAGTATTGGAATACGAAATCCCATGAATTTAGCAGTTTCATGTACCCAAAGCAATATAGACACACGCACACACAAATATGTGTGTGTGTATATATATATATATATATATATATATATATATATATATATATATATATATATATATTCCTGGCTATGGCAGTGATCGATTCGGGGACTACCGTGATGCCAGTCGCCCGCTCTACCGATTTCTCTACTGAGGATACAAAAGAGCCACAACCTGATATTAACTAATACCCAGGAATGAAGTTGTCTTTTAATTGCCTTCATCCGTGAGGAACAGTAGATTTTGAATCTTTTATTCTCTTCGCCATTGTAACATAGGACAAATCACGCGTAACAGTGACACATTTCAAATAACCATCCTGACTGTCGCGGGGATCGATCCGGGGACTAACGTGATGCCAGCCACCCGCTCTACTGATTACTCCACTGTAGAATTTGGCCGAAGGATATAATGTATAACCGCAGTTGGTGGTCACCTTCATTCCTGGCTATTAGTTGATATCAGGTTGTGACACTTTTGTACCCTCAGTGGAGTAATCGGTAGAGCGGGAGACTGAAAAATACCACAAGGCCTACACTAGGCAGTTCCATGTCTCTTACCACCCGTCATCCCTCCCTATGAAGTTATATAATCTCTTAAAACAACCAGTTATTTCAACGCTCACTACATGATTACTAAGTCTATTCCATTCATTAACCATTCTGCAGGT
>NC_134802.1:51104142-51109142 GCF_046742065.1 Oratosquilla oratoria | reverse complement strand
TTTAAGAAAAGAAATCTAGTGTGATTATGCCATATATTAGCGAGAGAATGGTAAATAGATAGTTTTCTATGAATACACAACCGTTTTCTTTGATTGTTATTTTTTTTCATCGACGCCGCACGTAGACCAAAAATAGAAAAAATATGACGTAAAATTAAATAACTGTCTGACCAAGAATTTAATTAAGAAAAAAATATAGATATGAAAATTATATAAATATCTGACAAACGTAAGAATAAGACATATATCAGGAAATAACAAAACTGACCTTTTATTAATCTTAAGAAAATCGTGTTGTATTAATGACTATGGTGATATTCACTCAGCACTTTAGGAACTAATTAGATGGCACCCATACGGACCACGGTCACCTAGCTCCTTTTTAATGCACGGAGTCGAATATCCACTTATAGGAGAATGCTGACCCAATACTTAATTCTTAATTTCCCTGGTTGTTGCCCTTTAACCTTAAAGTTTTACCTGTGGTGGAAGGGGGATAAGAATAAAGCCACAATGTTCCATATGGTCCGTAAAAGGTGACTAAATTGGGTAAAGGAAAATAGTTTTTTACTTAAAATTCCAAACGAGAATTACAAGCGTGCCTTCAATCAGCCAACCCAATTACAAAAAAAAAAAAAAAAAAAAATAGAACAATAATCCATCTATCCATCCATACATGCATACATACATACGTACGTACGTACATACATACATACATGCATACATACTTTTATATGTACATATATACACACTGTGCATACATACATACTGTACATACATACATACATACATACATACATACATACATACATACATACATACATACATACATACACATTTACGCACATATAAACTCATACATAAATACATAATCATACAGATCTTAAGCTGTTAGATTACTCATGCTTCATAATCATATTAATGTCACCCCTTTAAAAGCTATTGTTTTCTATGTTTTCTTTGATTTATCAATTTTCTTTATTAAATGTTTGCTGAAGATGTAAATCAAAAATATAACCAAAACGTGAATATGTTAAAGAGTTAAATCTCAAGGTAGGCTCGAGTATATATTTTCTTTTGTGTGTTTTTCTTTTTTCTTTTTATTTGTGTTTTTGTTTCAATTATAAATCTCCTAAATCTGTCAACAAGCGAACGTCTCTATGTAGATAATAAATGTTTAGATAAATATTTTGAGTGTGAAGATCGATTTATATATATATAAATATATTCTAGTAGCCTCAAGGGGATTTTATCTTCAGGATTCGAACTTCACTCTCGTCCCCCACTCCTGCACTCAAATTACTCGTTTGAGTACAAAGGTATATTTATTCTGGCTGCTGCCGTCAGCCGATTTTATTCAGCTATGGGCTAATCTTCCACACGCAGAAACTGAGTCTTAAATGGTTTAATCTTTTGAATATTTTCACTTCTGCCATAGATTCTAAATATTTCATTCTGGTTAACTCCTGACGATTTTCTTGACAGTTGCGGGACGTTACTGTATTTTTATTTTATTCCATTTTATTTTGTTTTGTTTTATTTTATTTTATTTTATTTTATTTTATTTTATTCTATTTCATTTTATCTTATTTTATATATCTAATTTTATTTATTCATTTTTATTTATTTTTAGTTTAGTTTAGTTTAGTTTAGTTTAGTTTTGTTTAGTTTAGTTTTTTTGTAGCCCGTTGAATAGAGACCATCTCCAGTTAACCGTGGTATTCTTAGAAATATATATTTCCTTAACTCTTCCTTCCAAGGATTTATATAAAATTTATATAAGGATTTTCTTAAGAATACCACCGCAAGATTCTAACGGTTGTATTAAAAAAAATCTTATATAAATATTTCCCTTCCAAGAATTTATATAAGATAAGGATTTTTTTTTTTTTTTTTTTTTTTTTTTTTTTTTTTTTTTTTTTTTTTTTTTTTTTTTTTTTTTGAATACCACCGTACATTCCCTCGGCTGAGTAAAATTCTCCTACTCCAAATGACTCCGACCTCGAAGGACGAGGCGACTTGACTTTGGAAGAACTGAACCAGATCGGTAATCTCCCCAAACTACGTGACGACCCCCCACCCCCCATGTCCCTCTTCTTCTTCCCCCCACCCTCACCCCCACGGAATAATTCGAAGTCAATTTAAACTCCCCCCACATCACCGAACTTACTTCGAGTAGTGTCCGCCAGGGCGATCTCACGGCGTTTTTAGTTCGTAAGAATTGAAGCATTTTTTGGATGAAGTCCTGTTGGTGGTTCCTGGGGTGGTTGGGGCAAGCGTGTTTGAGATGGGCTCCATAGGCTGATCCGTCAGAAATGTAGTATCACCAAAAAAAAAAAAAAAAAAAAATGTAAAACTTATAATGGATAGAAGATATTTGTCTTTGGATTCCTTTCACGCAAAAATAGATGAATAAACAAATAGATAGATGAATAAATAAATAAATAAATAAATAGTTATGGTGAGTATGCACGCACAAACTCACAGCGCACGCATGCACACATACATACACACACACACACACACACACACACACACACACACATACACACACACACACACACACACACACACACACACACACACACACACACACATACACACTCATGGGTGGGGAGTTGGGGGGTGTATGAGTTCTGAGCTCTCTTCTGGGAGGAAAATAACTATCATTCACGAGTCCAACACGTGATCCAAGACCATGGTGAATCACACACACACACACACACACACACACACACAGCGCAGTTGGTAGAGCGCTGGACTGGGAAGTACGATAGTGCTCGCAGTATCCAGTTCGAATCCTGCCCAGGGCCGAAATTGTTTCGGTATCGCTGTGCTTCGGGTCGTTACTCTGACTCTCATGGGCGGGGAGTTGGATGTGTGCGTGTGTGAAAGGTCATAGCATTGCCCATAGATCGGTCATACGAGCTCTGAGCTCTCTTCCGGGAGGGAAAAAGCTGTCGATCACGAGTTCAACACGTGATTCAAAGACCAAGGTGAAATACACACATACACGCACGCACGCACACACACACAGAGTGATATTCTCGCCTGTTTAGTTCCAGGTTTCCATTACCCTTCATGCCATTTTTTTTTTTTTTTTTTTTTTTCATTTCAGCTCCAACGCCGTGGACACCGTGCCAACGACTCTTTTTTATGGTTCCACAAATACCAGAAGACCAGGAGCTCTCTTCTTGACCTTTCCGAGTCATCTTGAGAAGAGTTCTCCGAAACTTTGACTTCGATTGAGGTAAGACCATTCGTTCTGCATTGATGGCTTAGGTCATGCAAATCACATATTGTCTTGGGAAACACTTGCCAAAACTGTGACCTCAGATAGAGTTAAACAGTTAAATTCTTTTCTTTGATGTTGCGCGCTACGGGATGATTGCATGTCGTTTTGAGAGTTCGTTGCTAGAGCTGTGACCTCGATTGAGGTAAGAGAATTTGGTGTCTTCCACTGAAATTGCAGGTCACTGACTCAACCAATTGCATGAAAGCGATCGAAAACACACATACAGACACCTCCCCGAACGTGCACACACATACACAAACACACATATACACAAACACACGCATATACATATACATGCATACACACACACACACACATACAAGCACACATATATACAAATACATGCATACGCACACATACACGCACACACACACATGCACACACACACACACACACACACACACACACACACACACACACACACACACACACACACACACACACACACACACACACACACCTCCCCCTGCATGCACACATACACAAACACTCACACATACAAATACATTACACTAATGACCCACTTTCGGAGAAGAATAGGCGAAAGTAAAATACAAATACATGGACATGCACACACACGCACACACACACACACACACACACACACACACACACACACACACACACACACACACACACACACACACACACACACACACACACACACACACGAGCACACACAATCGGTTACATCCATCTGGCAGCGTCGCTGTGCGAGGTACCTAAGACAAAACAATGTAAACACTGTGTTATGGAGTCAGACTCCTTCTCCCCTTTCCACTTCGTCATCGAACCAAATGTTCCTCTGAGCCCGCGGGTGACGCTCTGTCCGACTTTGCCTCGACTTTCCACTTCCCACGCCCACTCGAGCGCCTTCCTCCACCCCCTGATGGATAACTCCGTCCACCCACTCCACCCCCGGCTCCTCCACATCGCGCCATTTGGCTCCGTATCAATCCATCTTGCTCCTGGTCCTCCTCTTGTTGACACTCCCCCTTCGCATTTCGCGCTTTCGAGACGAGTTGTGAGCTTTGAGCGTTCTGGCAATCGACTGCTTCCCAGGTAATGAAGACGGTTTATCAAAACGAGGCAGATTGTTATGACTAAAACACTTAACAGTGTCATTTCCTACTCACTTTTTATTCGCTCTAATACTTGCAATTTTTACTCCCAAAAGAAAAAACAAATCATTACCACGGAATGCAGACATCTAGACGTCCGTTAATCTTCAAATTTCTTTGATCTATCTTCTCATGACCTTGTGGACCCGTGCTTGACTCCCAAAGGTCGTCAGTGACTGTCACTTGTCCGAGCACATGGTAAAGGAGGAACCGTTTCCTTTGTTGCTTAGTGTCTCGTGGCGTAGGCACCTCGTCTAAGCTATTTTGAATCCAGTGCAGTTTCTGCGCTGACGACTTGTAAAAAGCAAAGCAAAGCAAGACAAGACAAGACAAGACAAGACAAGACAAGACAAGACAAGACAAGACAAGACAAGACGAGGCAAAATGAGACAAAATGAGACAAGACAAGAAGACAACGCAAGGCAATACAAGACATGATGAGACAGGACATGGCAATATACAGTCAGGCATAGCAAGACGACACAAGACAAAGCAAGAATATACATGACAACACAAGACAATAAAAGAGAATACAGGACTATACAAAACATTACATGACAATACAAAATAATGCAAGACAATGC
>NC_134802.1:51091642-51099142 GCF_046742065.1 Oratosquilla oratoria | reverse complement strand
TGTCCCTCTGTGTCAATGTGGTTAACTAGAGCGTTGGTTTCTCGGTGGTGTCTAATGTCCGCTTTGTGTTCCTTGAGTCTGTTGTTAAGTCCTCTGTATGTCTCTCCGTAGTATGCACAGTCACATCCTTTGCAGGGAATTTTGTAAACGATGCTATTGTCACGGTTCGTCTTGGTTCTGTTGGTAGTCAAGTGTCCTATTTTCTTCCCTGTGTCATTTACTATGATGAGTCCTGTCTGTCTCAACGTTTTGGAAAGCATGCGAGAGAGGCCAGAGTTAGGAACCACAAGGTATCGTAAATTTGTCCTCTCTTCACATCCTTTCCTCTGTCTGATTTTAATGGCTTTCCGTAGTGACGTCCCTAACATGCCCTCTGGGTACCTTAGGTTCCTGAACGCAGCGGTTACGTATTCAATTTCCTCTTGTAAATACTCTTCGCTGCATATTCTAAGAGTCCTAAGGTAAAAACCAAATGATACCCCCTGGTTTGGTCTTCTCGTCTTGTGCGCTAAAATAGTGGATGAAGTCGTCTTTGTTTGTCGGTTTACGGTATACCTTGAACCTAGCGCAGCTGTCCGATCTGATGACGACAGCATCTAGGAAAGGTAGGGAACCGTTGGTCTCTTCCTCAGATCGGACAGCAGCGCTAGGTTCAAGGTATACCGTAAACCGACAAACAAAGACGACTTCATCCACTATTTTAGCGCACATGACTAGAAGACCAAATCAGGGGTTATCATTGGGTTTTACCTTAGGGCTCTTAGAATATGCAGCGAAGAGTGATTTTTTTTTTTTTTTTTTTTTTTTTTTTTTTTTTTTTTTTTTTTTTTTTTTTTTTTGCATTCGACCTAGTTATGGACCAAAAGGTCTCTACAGTGGGTAACGTTTCTCCTAGATTATGGATAACAATAGCAAAGGATATGTGAATAGCTCTATGTTTTGCACACAGGGCTTACCAAGATCAAGGTCTGCACAAGAACAGGGCACCTCACTTAAAGAAAGAAAACTAACGACATGACATCATAAGTAGTTAGCCCAACTTACGATACGCTCATCCTTCCTCGACTCCTAATGACATCATCCTCTTCGGTCCTCCTCTGGAGTGAAGTGTCCTGTTCTTGTCCAGACTCAGGCACTAAAACCGGGATTTTTTTTTTTTTTTTTTTTTTCTTGCGATTCAGGATCCGCTCACTTCTGGCGACCATAAAGTTGCCAAACCTTCAACGCCTTTCTCTCCTAACAGGTAAGTTCGTCAACAATCCTGGGCGTTCACTAGAATTTAATACAATCAAGTAGCGCCAAGTCACAGTAAAGACAATAATGTTAACAGCGAGTCTGTACTTTGAGGCCATAATAAACCCAAAAAAATAACTCAGCGTCAACCAAAATAATATATATATATATATACATATGTATATATATATATATATATATATATATATATATATATATATATGTATATATATATACCAGATATATCGGGGAAGAGTAATGTCGTACCACATTGGTAAAACAAGATTTGTCTCCCACTATCGGAAAATAAGATTAGAAATAAATAATCTGTATATTGCGACCACTTGCTGTGCTCCTTTTCAGCAGATGATGAGGACCACAGAAAGTGGTCGAAATATACAGATACATTTATTTCTATTTTTATTTTCTGATAGTGGGAGACAAGTCATATATATATATATATATATATATATATATATGTATATATATATATATATATATATATATATATGTATGCATATATATATATATATATATATATATATATATATAAGTTTACCATCCTTTCACTTTTCTTTCGGGATATAACCTCACTCTCCAATATGCATCTGGACATTTAAAAAAGCTTAATTAAATCACTTGTCGCCAGATAGACTAAAACCATCGACATAATCACCGAGTTTCTATAAGGAACAGAATTGGGTCGTGAGACTGAACGGAACAGCCTGGAACAGAGTTCCCCAAAGTGTGTCGTCAGGACTGAAGGAACTTCTTAATTGCTTTGACGCCAAAGGCAAAGTTCTCGACTTCGGAAAACTAGTTTTTGTCCGTGAAGGAAGATGGCGCCCAGGTGCCAACATGGCACTGTGACGCCAACTTTGCATCCTGGAGTGAGCGTCAGAAGACGGAGGGACTCCTGTCCAGGAGGGTGACGCCCTCTACAGAAGGCGTGAATGGCAAGAATTCGAGTTTGGACGAAAAGTGAGATTAGGTTTCATCTGGAAGTCGAGTCGCTGCTTTCGGATTTCACGAAAGCTTTCGAATCCGAGCGAGTTTCACTGGTCACGCGGAGACAATACGATGAGACGCCAAATCGTCGCATTCGAGACGAAACACGCCATGTGTTGACGACTCGCCATGCGATGCGACGTGACGTCAGGTCGTCACACTGAGTCGACGGGATGTGACGTCAAATCGATTCTATTTTGCGGCTTCGGGGTCGTCGTCGCCTCGAGTTACCAACGGTCGCAGACTCTTCGGCAAGCAGTCGGTCAAGAACCTTCGAGACACAGAACGAGAACGTCGCTGGGAAATCTGTCAAGGGTAATTGTGGACGGACTCTCTATGACGAGAAAGCCTCGGACCTTTCCAAAGGATGGAGGAGGAGGAAGAGGAGGAAGAGGAGGAGGAGGAGGAGGAAGAGGAGGAGGTTTGACTGTGGCCAAACAAGGCAATTTGGCGTTCATTCAACTCGGATCTGATTCCGAAATTGAGACCAAACGGGACTGTGCAGGGACAGCACGCTGGACCAGCATCCCGAAGAAGAAGAAAAGGAAGAAGAGGAAGAAGAGAAGAAGAAGAAGAAGAAGAAGAAGAAGAAGAAGAAGAAGAAGAAGAAGGCGAAAAAGGCAACAACAACAAGAAGGCGAAAAGAAGAAGAAGAAGAAGAAAGGAAGAGGAAAAAGAAGAAGAAGAGGAGGAACAAAAAAAGAAGGAAAAAAGGAGAAGGAGGAGAAGGAGGAGAAGGAGAAGAGAAAGGAGAAGGAGAAGAAGGTGGAGGCGGAAGTGGAGGTAGAGATAGAAGTAGTGTAGCTTACACCAGGAGGAGCTGAATATCTGCGGCCGAAGCCGTCACTTTTGCCCTATTATGCGCTTTAGGGACTATTGGGCTAGGTAACATTCAATGATGGGCAATGGTGAAGTGCGGGATTCGAACCCGCAACTAAGCGAATGAGGGACAGTTTGCTTCCGCATAGGCCTCTCAGATCTGCTCTTTCACTAACAACCCTGGCCTTGATCTGGGCAGGATGACTGTGCTAGTGCGTCTCCTTGTAGGATATATATACATATATATATTTTTTTTTTTGACTCACTACCTACATATATATATATATATATATATATATATATATATATATATATATATATATATATGTATATATATATATATATATATATATATATATATACATATACTATATATATATACATATATATATGTATATATACACATATATATACATATATGTATATATATATATATATATACACACATATATATATACATATATGTATATATATATATACATATATATGTATATATATATATATATATGTACATATACATATGTATATATATATATATATATATATATATACATATATATACATATATATATACATGTATAACATATATATATATATATATATAATATATATATATATATATATATATATATATATATATATATAAGTAAATTTTGGGGGTAAGCTGTCAACACACTTTCTATTAAATATCACAGCATACTCGGCGTTGGTGATCTCTTTCTTTATATTTTCTTCTCTTCTATTTTCTTCTCTGAATACTTTAGATAATACACAATAGTCCCCGAACGAGTCCCTTTTGTTTGGATATAAAAACTAACACATTACGACGTTTCGCCTATACATTAGGCATCGTCTGGTAAATTTATTTTCTGAACATATAAACATGTATGTAGTTCAGAAAATAAACTTACCAGACGATGTCTAATGTGTAGGCGGAACGTAGTAATGTGTTATCTTTTATATCCAAACGAGCATATACTCGTTCGGGAATATTCTGTATTATCTACCTTATTCAGAGGAGAAAATAGAAAAGTAGAAAGTCTAAAGAAAAAATCATCAACTCTGAGTGTGATGTGATATGTGGTAGAAAGTATATATATATATATATATATATATATATATATATATAGATATATATAGATATATACAGTATATATGTGTGTGTGTATACACGCACACACACACACACACATACACACACACACGCACACACACACACACACACACACACACACACACACACAATGAAATGAAAAGCGGGTCTTCGATTTTCGAGACATCGGGGAGAGGGGGGGGGTTCCTGTTTCAATAGGTGTAACCAAAATCCAGCCACAGTCCCCCTCCCCCTCACCCCCGCAAACATATTTTTTCTTGTCTTTTTATCTTCTTTTGTTTCTCGTTGGAATTCCAAAGTCTTTTCTCTTTTCGACTTTCTTCTCTTTCTTTCTGTTTTCCTCGACTTTTTATACTCTTTTGTTTCCTCTCTTTTCCCTCTCATGTTTTCTCTTCCTTTTCTTTGTTTCGTTCTTTCTTTCTTAATTATTTATTTCCTTAATTGTTTTCTTTTTCTTTTCTTTTTTTCATTTCTAATTCACCATTTTTGCTTTTCTCACCTTTTGTTATTTTCTTTCATTTTATCTTTTTATTCATGCTTCCCTATTCATTTGTTTCTTTAATTGTTTCTTATATTTTCGTTTCCTTTCTCCTTCAGACCTTCCTTACTTTTTCGTTCAACATTTCATTATCTATTTATTCATATATTCATTTACGCATAAAGAAATCACATTTTTTTATTTTGTTATCCATTTCTTTCCTTCCTTTCTTTTCTTTCATTGCAATGATGTTGCTCAAACGAATATCAACAATGTAACGTCGAATGAAATTGCCTGAGACGTTAGAAAAGGAACCAAGATTTAGTTGGTTATGAAGTTCTATTAACTATTTCATAAATATTCTAAATACTTTCTACGCGTTTCACTTAAAATCATTTTGTGGTTGCACAGATATGGCGATTTCAAATTAGGTTTATATTTTTAAGACTCACTGCATTTCATTTATTCCCGTTGCTCCAATCTGTGACGACACATACTCGACTCGAGTTCGTTTAAGTAGAAACGACTTCGGTTACGATTTTTAATTTTTCGAATTTCCAAATGTCAAATTACCTTTGCGTGATATATTGAGAAGTTGAATGACAAACGAAGATAAATCAAACCTAGACGAATATTAGACACATTGTTGAATTTTCCTAAGTAAAGTCTAGAATAATGCAAGCGAAGTCGTCCTGTAGGTTTTCAAACTCACAACATTTGACTAGAATTGTAATAACGTGACGGGCGAAATCGAACTTCCGAATGGCTTGTTCAAGTTGTTTCCTAACGTTCAAGAACATCACGTACTATAATATTGACATTGCAAAGTTAATATTAAAAATTACCGTATTAGGAGTGCACAAATGTTAATGAATTTATATACTGTATTGAATTATTAAATATTGAATCAAATACTGAATTGATATTTGTCT
Source organism: Oratosquilla oratoria (assembly GCF_046742065.1). Classification (NCBI taxonomy): domain Eukaryota; kingdom Metazoa; phylum Arthropoda; class Malacostraca; order Stomatopoda; family Squillidae; genus Oratosquilla; species Oratosquilla oratoria. Next base: position 51,093,558 of record NC_134802.1, on the reverse strand, counting down.
TGTTGGGGCGGTTTTGCATTCGTGTTCAAACGAAATTATCTGGCTGTTAGTGCTTTGCCCCTAACACTTCGGTTCGTTTCACACGTACCGACTTTTTGCCGTGCGCCGTCCACGACACGACGTCGTACTCTTAAGTAACCGTATCTGTGGACACTTTCGTACGTCACGTCCACGACCACGACCACGTGTGAAAACGTCCATAGACACCCATGTGGTTATTAGCACGACGTCGTGTCGTGGAAGGCGTATGGCGAAAAGTCGATACGTGCGAAACGAGCCTTAGACGTGAACCTCCTTTCGTGTTGTCGACTTTGGCTCCTTTTCACGCTAGCGGTTTCGACCGGATAACGCGGCGGTTCAATTACAATGTAAGTCAATAGAGTTGTTCACACACAACCGCGCAGCTTTCCTTGACTATGCGGCACCGCCCCTTTTCACACTAGCGGTTTCGGCTGGATTGAACTGCGGCGGTTCACTTACATTGTAAGTCAATAGAGGTGTTCACAAACAGACGCGCAGCCTTTACTTGACTATGAGGTACCGCCGCTGTTTCCGCGCGATTCAAACCCGTTAGTGTGAACAGGGCCAAGATTTGTACCGTGTTCTTCGTTGTGGACTCGTACATCTGTCAACCTTTGTCACGGTCTGTTGGCGTCATGAGAACTGTAATTAGTCAGTTTTGGAGTCACTAACCCAAAAACACATTTTTAGCCCAGAAATCCTGTTAGGACTTAAAAACAAAAAAAAACAAAAAAAAAAACAGATGTGTACAAACTTTGGTCATGGAATGCTAAAAGCAAGTAACATGTTAGCGAGACATGCCTAGTGTACCATCACGCATCATCCATTTTTTTTTTTTTTTTTTTCACCTTTGAGGCTGGGCGTGCCTGATCCTCAAGGCCTTCACTTTGTGTTGCCTCATCCATTTTTTTTTTTTTTTTTTTTTTTTTTTTCCCTTTCTGAGGCATCTGGTGGGACGTCTTCTCCGTCACAGTTTTATCCCATTTTTTTCCCTACATACTTCATACTCGTTATCCTTGCCCTGATGTGATGGTTTAGCCTCGTGGGGCTCCACTTTAATTTGAGCTACATATTGATCTTAGTTAAATCATTTGGTTTGTTCTTACCTTTTTTTGTGTATCAATATCATTATCATTGTTGTTATTATTATTATTGTTATTATTATTATTATTATTATTATTATTATTATTATTATTATTATTATTATTATTATTATTATTATTATTATTATTATTATTATTGTTATTATTATTATTATCATTATTATTATCATTATTATCATTATTATTATTATCATTATTATTATTATTACTACTACTATTATTATCATTATCGTTAGTATTATCATTATTATTATTGTTATTGTTATTATCATTATTATTATTTCATTTTCATTATTGTTGTTGTTGCTGTTGTTGTTGTTGTTACTACTATTACTATTCATTCATTTATTTTTTGTTTATTTATTTATTATTTATCTATCTATATATCTATTTATCTGTTTATTCATTTTTTACTTATTTATATATTTTTGCTTAATTACCATCATGTAATACTTTCCTCTTAACCTAAATCTGATATATTTTCAGACCTTCCGTGGGTACTGATGACTACCACTTATCCCAGCTATCTCCGAGCTCGTAGGTAAGAACTTATGATTGGACGAGACTGCGAGAGACCATAAGGCCTACACTAGGTAGTTTCATTTCCCTTGCCACCTGTCATTCCTATCCATTTTATCTAATTTTATCTAATTTTATCTAATTTTATCTAATTTTATCTAGTTTTATCTAATTTTATCTAATTTTATCTAATTTTATCTAATTTTATCTAATTTTATCTAATTTATTCATTTTATCTAATCTCAAAAACAGATTATTTTAGTGCATAGGTTT
>NC_134802.1:51079142-51084142 GCF_046742065.1 Oratosquilla oratoria | reverse complement strand
ACTCTCTTTGAGCACCGCGGGTTCTCTTTGAGCACCGCAGACTCTCTTCGAGCACCGCGGACCTTGAGGACTTCCTGAAGGCTTCTGACGACGGCGACGACGACGACGACGACGACGACAAGGACTGAAGGGAACCTGAGTGATGCAACAAAAAGACAATGCCGGACGATTTGACCTTCTGGAAGATTAAATCCTTTCCAACCCAACCAAAGAAAAACACTTGGCCTTTGGCGGGATGGAATGTATAACTTGGCCTTCGACTTGAAAACTATTCCACCACTGAAAAGGTACCAAACGCTCGAGTGAGTCTGACTGAATAAAGCATTATGGGGATTAAATTCCAAAAATGGGATTGGATAATTCTTAATGGGGTCCCTTTTAAGAAGGATCCAATCCTTTTAAGAAGTATCCAACCCCTTTAAGAGGAATCCAACCCCTTTAAGAGGAATCCAACCCCTTTAAGAGGGATCCAACCCCTTTAAGAGGAATCCAACCCCTTTAAGAGGAACTCAACCACTTTAAGAGGGATCAAACCCCTTTAAGAGGAATCCAACCCCCTTTAAGAGGAATCCAACCCCTTTAAGAGGAACTCAACCACTTTAAGAGGGATCAAACCCCTTTAAGAGGAACCCAACCCCCTTTAAGAGGGATCCAACCCCTTTAAGAGGAACCCAACCCCCTTTAAGAGGGATCCAACCCCTTTAAGAGGGATCCAACCCCTTTAAGAGGGATCCAACCCCCTTTAAGAGGAATCCAACCCCTTTAAGAGGGATCCAACCCCTTTAAAAGGGATCCAACCCCTTTAAGAGAGGATCCAAACCCCTTTAGAGAGGTTCCAAACCCCTTTAAGAAGGATCCAAACCCTTTAATAGAGGATCCAAACCCCTTTAGGAGGGATCCATCCCTTTAAGAGAGGATCCAACCCCTTTAAGAGAGGATCCAACCCCTTTAAGAAGGATCCAACCCTTTTAAGAGGGATCCAACCCCTTTAAAAGAGACGCCCAACCCCTTTAAGAGGGATCCAACCCCCTTTAAGAGGAATCCAACCCCTTTAAGAGGGATCCAACCCCCTTTAAGAGGAATCCAACCCCTTTAAGAGGGATCCATCCCCTTTAAGAGGAATCCAACCCCTTTAAGAGGGATCCAACCCCTTTAAGAGGAATCCAACCCCTTTAGAAAGGATTTAAACCTCTTTAGTACTAAGAGGGTGCCACACATACGATTAAAATCACCTGGCGACAGACAGAATAAAATGAAGAACAACTCAAGTTAGGCAAGAAAGGAGATTTTAGTTGAGTGCTAAGCGAGATTTAACAAGAAGAAGGAAACATCCCGAATGATTTCAGAAGTTTTCATTACTGAAAGGGTCACCATGAGCTGAAGAGAATCGTTTGGTCCTTCTCGATTGACGGTAAAGGTTTGATTATCGCTCAACGATGATCGTTCGCGGCTCAACGATGATCGTTCGCGGCTCAACGATGATTGTTAAACAATTGTCTAGAACACATTTTTTTTTCTTTTTTTTTTAATGAAGATGTTTTGCTTCGAGCTGCAAAGTACGGAAATGGTCATTTTAATCAAGCCTACCAACGCGCTTACACCAAATAGGATGCCAGTTAGTAGGATGCGCGTCACCCGGCATTGGCTGTGGTAGTAGGCTAATAATGGCAGAGCTGGGCGCGTTCTTAGGTGCGTTCCTCGGTGCGCTCCGCTTTAGTTTGGCCGCGGTTAGCGCTCCCAAAGTGTTAGTGGTAGAGTTGGGCGCGTTCTTAGGTGCGTTCCTCGGTGCGTTCCGCTTTACTTTGGCCGCGGTTAGCGCTCCCAAAGTGTTAGAGCAATATAGGTGCCGGTATAGTGTGTGGCCTACCCGACCTGACTTTCATTTCGGTATGAACCTCCTGTCTCTTAATCTTTAATAACTTGGGAGCGCTAACCGCGGCCAGACTAAAGCGGAACGCACCGAGGAACGCACATAGGAACGCGCCCAGGTCTGAGTAATGACAAGGAGCAAAACGTACCTTAAAGCTTCGATCCGATAGCAGCGTACTCCTGCAGATTTCGTCTTGGATGGCGCCACTTGATTTTAATCAGATGAAAGATAATAATAGACGGAGTCTGGGCTCAGATGCGGGATACCTTGAAGACCATAAGAGGTGTCGTGGGGTCTTAGGGAAGGTCATCGTGCCATTTTTTTTTTCTTATTTTTTTTTTAATACCCCGAACAAAAAAAAAAAAAAAAAAAAAAAAAAAAAAAAAAAAAAAAAAAAAGGGGGGGGGAGAAGCCAGGAAGAAGAAGAAGAGGAAATTGGGTCTCTCTCCTTTTGCGTAAACCTCAATGACTTAGAGCAGATCAATCAATGAGTTGTGGCCTCGAGTTGGAAGCAAAAATGTTCTTTGCCTTGTGATGTTCTTAATGCCCTTCATCGTCGATTTTTGGTTCAAGAAGACCTCAAATGTTTTACGAAGCAAATCGTGTTTCTCCTATTTTGGCCAAAAAAAGGGGTCTTCGTTTCTGTTTTCTTGGATTGATTTAAGCAGAAAGGGCATCAAGTTCCTGGCGACGCGGTTCCTGCAGTGCCGATCCCCGGAGCCTGCGCGCGCGCGCATACACACACACACACACACACACACACACACACACACACACACACACACACACACACACACACACACACACACACACACACACAGGGCTGAAATAATTTCAGTATCGCTGCGCTGCGGGTTGTTACTCCAACTCTCATGGGCGGAGAGTTGGGGGGGGGTGTGCGTGTAAGGTCATAGTATTACCCATAGATCAGTCATACGAGCTCTGAGCTCTCTTCCGGGAGGTTAGTAACTGTCGATCGCGAGTTTAACACGTGATCCAAGACCATGGTGAATCACACACACACACACACACACACACACACACACACACACACACACACACACACACACACACACACACACACAAACAACACACACACACACACACACACACACACACACACACACACACACACACACACACACACACACACACACACACACACACACACACACACACACACACACACACACACACACACACACACACACACACACACACACACACACACGCACACACACACACACACAAAATTCCCCGACATATTGTATCCATGCTTTGGACAAGAAAAAGAATTTGAGGAACTTGGGCGGGGAGCTTCTGGGCTCTTCGGAAGCCTCACCTTCGGGGCACTCAAGGGCACTTCGATGCCAAGTCCACTTCTTGCCCCCGCCTCCGCCCAGACACTAAATCTCCCGAAGGAGATAGTCTCCACCTCGAGTCAACTTCGTTATAAAGAACGAACAAGTAAATGGGGGGGGGGGGGCTACGCCGGGAGACGCTGAGTAACTGCGGCCGAAGCCGTCACCTTTTATGGACTTGAGTTGGGAATCGGAGAGGAATGCGGGATACGAACCCGTAACTAAGCGAATGGGAGACATGGACGCTTTCGATAACGACACCAGCGGACAAACATACAAATGTATGAATAAGAAAAAATCATAACTAAATTACAATTATCACATAAGTACACAACTAGTGAGGTTATGGGGTAATCAGAAAAAATAATATACAATTAGCTAAATAGGGAAACCAGTAGATGGATAATTGATCAGATAAATAGGTGAATACAAACAGTTAATAGGTAAAGATGGTGAGACAAGAGAAAAGATGGATGTGATTGGTAATTACCGACAAGTCTATCGAAATAAACACTATATGATAACGTAGAGTTTATCATTAGTACGACCTGTCGTTTGTTGCAGAGTTATCAAACACATTTACCAGATTAAGCTGAAACAACCAAAACATCGTACTAACAAAGACCCCGTTTTCTCTTGATGTTTCTTCAGACAGAAGTGAAAAGATAGAAAATCAGAAAAAACGGATAAATCGATGTTTACGCTTTGGGGGGTTGTGATCGGCGATGAGTGAAGTACTTGAGGATCTAGGGTGTCTCATTTGGTGCCAAATTCTTCACCGAAAGGATGGTGGAGGAGAGGGGGTGATAGTTTTAAGTGTTTTGGATCTTTTTTGGCAGGAAAGGGAGGAATAGAGGTGGAGGTAAATTGTAGATTGAGAGAAAAAATAAATGCCTTGGGGGATTTAAAAGTGTTATAAGGAATAAGCGGGGGGGGGAGAGGAGGAGGGGGAGGAGGAGGGATAGTTTTAAGTATTTTAGGTCGCTTGTGGCAGGGAAGGGAGGAGTGGAGGTGGGGGTAAGTTGTAGATTGAGAGAAGCAAGTAAATGCCTTTGGGGGATTTAAAGGTGCCACGAGAAATAGGCGTCCCGTTTCCCCGTCCCCCTTTCCCCCTCCCCCTGTTCCCCTTTCCCCCTTTCCCCCTCCCCCTGTTCCCCTTTCCCCCCTCCCCCTGTTCCCCTTTCCCCCTCCCCCTGTTCCCCTTTCCCCCTCCCCCTGTTCCCCTTTCCCCCCTGTCCCCCTTTCCCCTCCCCCTGTCCCCCTTTCCCCCCTGTCCCCCTTTCCCCCTCCCCTTGTTCCCCTTTCCCCCCTGTCCCCCGGTCCCCCTCCCCCTGTTCCCCCGTCCCTCGTCCCCCTGTCCCCCATACCCCCCGGTCCCCCTTTCCCCCTCGGTCCCCCGTGTCCCGTTCCCCCGTCCCTCTGTTCCCCTTTCCCCCTGCCCCCCTTTCCCCCGGTCCCCCTTCCCCCCGGTCCCCCTTCCCCCCGGTCCCCCGTCCCCCATCCCCCATCCCCAGTCCCCTTGTCCCCGTCCCCCTGTCCCCCTTTCCCCCCCGTTCCCCCCGTCCCCCGTCCCCACCTCCGTAACCGGTTCAGTGGGAATAAGCCGGACACTCCGGGGCCGGTTAAGGAAGCCGGATTCGGGTCTGGGGGAGGTTCGTGCCTGCCCTTTCTCCATTGCCGGCAGAATGCATTCTGACGAGCAGTCGAGTGCTTCGAGAGATAGTGTTACGCGACCGGTAGTTAGGGAAAAAGTGTTACAAGACCGGCAA
>NC_134802.1:51066642-51071642 GCF_046742065.1 Oratosquilla oratoria | reverse complement strand
ATCACACTGGGCTATTTTTCCTCCAACATCCTATCTTCAACCTCCATTTGAATAACTAGACTATGACTTAGCTTACAGAAATCTAGATTTTTCTAAGAACATCTTAACAATGTGTCTAACATTCTTCTAGGTTTACATTCTCTAGTTCATTAATCAGCTTTGCTATATATGACGGAGAGATAATTTGATATTTGAAAATTCGAAAATTCAAATATCGCAACCGAAGTCGTTTTCACTCTAACGAACTCTCAACGGTCAGCGATGGCGAAGCCTGTGCTTAGTATGATAACCCCTAAACAAGCCCAAGAAGACATTCCTCCGACTCTTCCCCGGACCTGAACGAGTCTGAAACAGACCGAGACCCCTCTGAGACCCTCTCGGTCTTGGCCGGACCCTCTCCTTGTTTAATAAAATCACCTGACGACAGCCGAGAGGGGTGACGACAATGAGCCACCTCGACGGTGAGATTTTGGGTCGACTGTGATAGTGGTCGCGGTGTTGTTTTGTTACTCTCAAGGGAAAGTGAAAGTGCTGCTGGGCGGGTCCCTGGCGGAACAGGGGGGAGGGGGGAAGGTGGGGGGGAGGAAGGCGGGAGGGAAGGGGGGGAAAGGGAGGTCATGGGTGTCAGGTGGGGTTAGAGGAGAACAGGGGGGCAAAGTAGGATGGAAAAGGGGGGGAAAGGAGGTTGGGGAGGTAAAGGGTGGGGAAGAGGGGTGCATTAGGGGGAAGGTGGGGGGAGGAAGGCGGGAGGGAAGGGGGGGAAAGGGAGGTCATGGGTGTCAGGTGGGGTTAGAGGAGAACAGGGGGGCAAAGTAGGATGGAAAAGGGGGGAAAGGAGGTTGGAGAGGTAAAGGGTGGGGGGAAAGGGGGGCATTGGGGGAAGGGGGGAGGTGGGGAAGGGGGGTTGTTTTGGTGGTAGAGAGAAATGAGGTTGGAGAGGTACAGGGTAGGGGAAGGGGGAGCATTGGGGTTGATTAGGGGGAGGTAGGAGATTAGGTGGGGAGAATATGGAAATAGGAAAAAGGGGAGAAAGGGGAGAAGGGGAGAAAGGGGAGAAGATAAAGGGAGGGAGGGAGGGAAGGATGGAGGAAAGGGAGGAGAGGGAGGGTAAATTGAAAAGACAGATAATCTTTTTAAACTTTGGAAACGTTTGAATAATTTGGAACGTTTTTGAACACATTTCTATCTTTATCTTATTTTTTATTTATTTATTCATTTATCTATTTTTTGTATTTCAAAATATTTTTAGTAGCCTAGCATTATTAGCATTAGGCATTTCCTAACGTTTTTGAGAATTTATATATTGAACGCTTTTGAGCATGGTTGAACGTTTTGTGTATTCTTAGCGTTTTTGAGCGTCTTCAGTGTGTTCCGTATATTTCGGTTCTTGTGAGCCTTTTAAGCGATTTGGACGATTTGAACAATGAGGCAAGTTTAGGCACGTGCTGGCTCGTGTTGGCTCGTTCTGGTGCCTTCTGGTGAGTTCAGTTGCATTGTGGCTCATTCTGACGCTTTCTGACGTATTATGGCTCATTCTGGCGAGTTCTGGCGTACTCTGTGTCGCATTTTGTTGCGTTCTGACGCATTTTGGCTTTTTCTGGTAAGTTCTGACACATTTTGGCTCATTCTGGTGCCTTCTGGTACGTTCAGTCGCATTGTGGCTCATTCTGGCGAGTTCTGGCGTACTCTGTCGCATTTTGTTGCGTTCTGACGCATTTTGGCTTTTTCTGGTGCGTTCTGACACATTTTGGTTCATTTTGGCGCCTTCTGGTATGTTCAGTCGCATTGCGGCTCATTCTGACGGGTTCTGGTGTATTGCGGCTCATTCTGGCGCCTTCTTGCGCGTTTAGTCGCATTATGGGTCATTCTGACGCGTTCTGACGCATTATGATTCAGTCTGGGGTCGTGGCGAGGAGAGGCGAGGTAGGACCGCGTGTCTCGCGATACAAAGAAATGTGAAAGTGAGAGTAAGAGTCCTACTACGTCAGTAGCCGTTGACCTGCGGCCGGAGCCGTCACCTTTGCCCTATTTGTGCGTGTAGCCGGGCCCCGGGTTTGTCGTCAGTGATGATTTGTGTGCATTCTGAGTAACAAGTGTTAGTGTAGGCCTTATGGTCTCTTGCGGTCTTCTTCATTCTTTTGTTCTTTCGAGGGAACGTTGCGTTCGTCCGGATGATGTCTTCAGGACTATTTGCTAAAGAGAAAAGAAAAATGACGTCATGAGTCTGTTTGATGCCGGGTTTTATGGAGATAGTTTTGTTAAATTCTCGCCTCTAACTTAAACTTATTAACGAGCTTCCCAAAATCGAATTAATCTTACCTAGATCATGGTTAGGGCCTAAACTAACCCGCTAGTCCAAACTTAGTTAACGACTAGACTTAGATTCAAATCCCGTTTGCAATTGTTGGGTTAACCCATCTTTGCTAAACCTGTTCGGTTAAGAACATAAGAATGAAGGAGGCTGCAAGAGACCATAAGGCCTACGCTTGGCAGTTCCATGGTCATAACTACCTGACGTCCCCATCCATAAAGTTGTCTAACCGTTTCTTAAAACAACCGATAGTTTCAGAGCTCACTACGTGGTTACCAAGTCTATTCCATTTGTTGACCAAACTATTAGTAAACCAATTCTTCCCCATTTCCTTCTTAAATCTATATTTGTCCAATTTAAATCCATTACTGCGAGTCCTGCCCTGTTGTCTTAATACGATGGGCTTTCTTAGTGTCACCTTTGTTAAAGCCTTTGAACCACTTGAACACCTCTATTAGATCACCCCACACTTTGCGTCTTTCCAGAGAGTGTTAAAGTGTGTCCTTGCGGTTCGGGTTCATGCTGCCGTCAGCGATTTTATTCAGCTGAGGGGAATCCTTGTCTTGCTTGAGAAGAGAATGAAGGATAAGCTGGAAATGGGGGGGCGAGAGTGGGAGGGTATGGGGGAGAGGGGAGGTTGCAAATGGGAGATTGCTGTCAAACCAGGAATGACAGGGTGGACGAGGGGAGGGAGGGGGAGAGAGGCGGGGAGAAAGGGAAAGGGATAGGGAGGAGAGGGAGGGAGGAAGAAAGAGAGGGAGGGATGGAGAGAGGGAGAGAGGGAGGGAAGGAGAGAGGGAGGGGGGAAGGAGAGGGGGAGAAAGGGAGGGAAGGAGAGAGGGAGGTAGGGAGGGAGGGAGGGAGGGAGTAAGGGAGGAAAGGAGGGAGGAATAGAGGGAGAGAGGGAGGGTGGGTGGAAGGAGGGAGGGAGGGAGGGAGGAATGGAGGAAGGGAGGGAGGGAGAGAGGGAGGACGGGAGATAGGGAGGGAGGGAGGGAGGAAGGGAGGGAGGGAGGAAGGAAGGGAGGGAGAAAGGGAGGCAGGGAGGGAGAGAGGGAGGGAGGGAGTAAGGGAGGAAATGAGGGAGGAATAGAGGGAGGGAGAGAGGGAGAGAGGGGTGAATGGAGGAAGGGAGGGAGGGAGGGAGGGGGAGAGAGGCGGGGAGAAAGGGATAGGAAGGAAGGGAGGGAGGGAGGAAGGAGATGGGGAGGGAGGAAGGGAGATGGGGAGGGTGGGAGGAAAGAAGAGAGGGAGGGAGGAAGGGAGGAAGGGAGGGAGGGAGGGAGTGGTAGAAGGGTATTGAGGGAGAAGCAGAAGCCTCACTTCTGAATGTGTTGGGGAAGACACATTGTTGAATCGTAGACTTACGGAAGTCTTGATTACTGTAGGCAAAGTCGTCCTGCAGCTTTTCAAATTCACAACATTTGATGACCATCATGATAGTGTGACGGGAGACAGACAGACAGAGAGAGCGAGAGAGAGAGAGAGAGAGAGAGAGAGAGAGAGAGAGAGAGAGAGAGAGAGAGAGAGAGAGAGAGAGAGAGAGAGGGAGAGAGAGAGAGAGAGAGAGAGAGAGAGAGAGAGAGAGAGAGAGAGAGAGAGAGAGAGAGAGAGAGAGAGAGAGAGAGAGAGAGAGACTGGAGGTTCAGGAAATGGGGAAGACCAGTATGGGGAAAGGAGGAGGTGAAGAGGGAATATGAAAAAGAGGATCATGTGAGAGAGAGAAAAAGAGAGAGAGAGAGAGAGAGAGAGAGAGAGAGAGAGAGAGAGAGAGAGGGGGGGGGAAGGAAAGGGAGTAAGTGGTCAATGACACAAGAGAATGTCCCTCCCCATCCCCCCATCTCTCCTCCCCCTCCTCCTGCAGGATGAATAGGCCCTGTTTACACAAGCGGTTTGAACCGCGCGGAAACAGCGGCGGTACCGCATAGTCAAGTAAAAACGACGAAATTGTGTGTGAGCCCTTCCATTGATTTACATTGTAACTGAACCATCGCGGTTGATAACCGCGACGGTTGAAACCGCTAGTGTGAACAGGGCCTATGATCACCCTGTACAAGCGAGCGGGCCTGGAGTCCTCTTGTGGAAGTTCCCCAACACGTTGGTGTGTATGCATGTCCTCGTCAAGAGAGTGAGAGTGAGTGGGTGAGAGTGAGAGGGTGAGAGTGAGAGGGTGAGAGTGAGAGGGTGAGAGTGAGAGGGTGAGAGTGAGACGTTGAATATGAGAGGGTGAGAGTGAGAGTGAGAGTGTGAGAGTGAGAGTGAGAGGGTGAGAGTGAATGTGAGAGTGAGGGTGAGAGTAAGAGGAAGAGGGAGAGGGATGGTGAGAGGGAAAATAAAGGTGAGAGTGAGAGGGAGAGGGTGAGGGAGAGGAAGATGGTGAGGGAGAGGGAGGGTGACAGTGAAAGTGAGAGTGACGTTGATAGTGAGAGTGACGGTGAGAGTGAGACTGAGACTAAGACTGAGACTGAGGGTGAGAGTGAGAGTGAGGCTGAAACTGAGACTGAGACTGAGACTGAGACAGAGACAGAGACTGAGACTGAGACTGAGACTGAGACTGAGACAGAGACAGAGACTGAGACTGAGACTGAGACTGAGACTGAGACAGAGACAGAGACTGAGAGTGAGACTGAGAGTGAGACTGAGAGTGAGACTGAGAGTGAGACTGAGAGTGAGACTGAGAGTGAGACTG
>NC_134802.1:51049142-51061642 GCF_046742065.1 Oratosquilla oratoria | reverse complement strand
CGTTGTCATGTTCTTCTTCGTAGTCATATTTTTCTTCGTCGTCGTCATATTCTTCTTCTTCGTCATCGTCATATTCTTCTTCTTCCTCATCGTCGTCATATTCTTCTTCGTCGTCTTCGTCGTCATATTCCTCTTCGTCGTTGTCATGTTCTTCTTCGTAGTCATATTTTTCTTCGTCGTCGTCATATTCTTCCTCTTCTTCGTCGTCGTCATATTCTTCTTCGTCGTCGTCGTCATATTCTTCTTCGTCGTCTTCGTCGTCATATTCTTCTTCGTCGTCTTCGTCGTCATATTCCTCTTCGTCGTCCTCGTCATATTTCTCTTCGTCGTCTTATTCTTCTTCTTCGTCATCATCGTCATATTCTTCTTCGTCGTCTTCGTCGTCATAGTTCTCTTCGTCGTCTTATTCTTCTTCTTCGTCATCATCGTTATATTCTTCTTCTCCATCGTCGTCATCGTCGTCATCCTTTACAGATGTAATCTACCCAACAACTATTCCATTCATGTCGATAATAGACCACCTTCCTTACCGAAAAGTACTTTCACCTCTATTCTGGCTTGCGCCAGGCGATAACGTTCATCATCGAGGCAATTCCCCCCCCTCCCCCCCACCTCCCCCATGGGCCTCAATGGCAAAAGATTTCCTTCCCAAGTCCACGTTCTGACCGTTATGATCAAACAGATGTCAGAGCGCTGGTGATTGTCGTCCTAGTGTCTTGCTGCGTAGTGTCTGCCGCTGCTGCCTGGAATTTCCCGTGTCAATGCTCACTTGACCTTGTTTGACCTTTTGCGTGCTGCCTTCCTCCTCCTCCTCCTCCTCCTCCTCCTCGTCGTCTTCCTCTTTCTCATCTTTCTCTTCTTCCTCCTTGTTCTCCTCTTTCTCTTCTTCCTCCTCCTCGTCCTCCTCTTTCTCCTCCTTTTACTCTTCCTCTTCCTCCTCGCTCTCCTCTTTCTTCTCTTCCCCCTTTTTCTCCTCCTCCTCCTCCTACTCTTCTTCGTCCTCCTCTTTCTCCTCTTCCTCCACCTCTTCATTTTTCTCCTCTTCCTCTTCTTCTTCCTCTTCTTTGTCCTCTTTCTTCTCCTTTTGTTCCTCCTCTTCCTTTTCCTCTTCTTCCTTTTCCTTCTCCTCCCCTTTTTACTCCCCTTACTCCTCCTCCTCCTCTTCCTCTTCTCCCCTCCCCATCTCTCCTCTTCCTCTTCCATCTTCCCCCTCCCCATCTCCTCCTCTTCCCTCTCCTCCTTCTCCTCCTACTTCTTCTCTTCTTCCTTCTCTTTCTTTTCCTCCTCGTCTCCTTCCTCCTCCTTTTCGTCTTCCTCCTCCTCCTCCTCCTCCGCTTCCTCCTACTCCTCCTTTTCTTTCTCCCCATCCCCTCCTCCATTTCCTTCTCCATTTTCTCCTCCTCCCCTATCACCCCCTCCCTTTCTTCCTTCCTCCTCCTCCTCCTCCTCCTCCTCCTCCTCCTCCTCCTCCTCCTCCTCCCTCACCCTCCTTCTCATCTCACAGTTAGGTAACCATTTTTTTTTTGCGTGTTCACCTGCTTTACTTCTTCTCCATTGTAAGAAATTAATTCGTCATTTGAAACCATCTCTTCTTTTCGTATTAATATCTGAGATCTTGTCTTCTCCTATCTCCCTCCTTCCTTCCTTCCTTCCTTCCTTCCTTCCTTCCTTCCTTCTTTTCTTCCTTCCATCTTTCCTTCCTTCCATCTTTCTTCCCTCCCTCCTTCTCTCCTTCTATCCCTTTCTTTTTCACTCCCTCCCTCCCTCCCTCCCTCCCTTTCCTCCCTCCTTCTCTCCTTCCCTCCCTCTTTCTCTTCTTCCCTCCCTCCTTCCCCCTCTTTCCCTCCCTCCCTCCTTCCCAATAACCCACCTTCCTTCCCTCCCTCCCTCCCTCCCTTCTTCCCTCCCTCCCTGCATCCTCCCCTGCCTCCCTCCTCCTCCCCTTCCCTCCTCCCCTCCGCCTCCCTCCTCCTCCCCTTCCCTCCTCCCCTCCCTCCCTACTCCCATCCTTCCTTCTTCCCATCCCCTCCCTCCCTCTTCCCATCCCTCCCTCCTCCCCTCCTTCCCTCTTCCCATCCCTCCCTCCACCACCCCTCCCTCCTCCCATCCCCCTCCCACTCCCCTCTCCTCCCATACCCCCTCCCATTCCTCCTTCACTCCCTTCCCTCCCTATTCCCTTCACTCCCTATTTCTTAAACATTTCACTTTCGCTATTCGTTGCCTTTGTCCTGTTTGCTTCACTTTCCTTTAGGTAAGGGGGTTAAAGGGAGGGTAAAGGGAGGGTAAAGGGAGGGTATAGGATGGTTAAAGGAAGGGTGAAGGGAGAATAAAGGGAGGGTAAATGTTGAATAAACTATTAACAAAATAGTAACATTCAACACATGGTTCAACATTAGAGATGAAGCACCAAAGATAGACACGGACACGTATCAATGCTTTATTGTGTATGACTACAGAACTGCCTAGTGTAGGCCGTATGGCCTCATGCAGTCTCCTTCATTCTTATGTTCTTATGACTACACCCACGCTCTATGACTAACTCCGCGTCCTTTCTCTGGGCACGCTGTAAATTTCCCTAAGGTTACCATTTCCTCAATTAGTTTCATTTATTCCCTTTCACACAGAAAACAACGGACACTCAAAATAATAAAATAAAATAGATATATGAACAAAGATATCCTATTACACATTCATTCCACTTTCATACTACAAGAATTGAAATGATAATTAGATAAGTATGCAGGAATGATAATCATACGACTCTCACAGAAACTTCGAGAATAATTACACATACATACGAACATACATACTTTCAATTACGCATTACTTTTGTAATTCCTAAGATTGAATATATTTTGCCATAAACTATGAATAGACGTACAATATAAGGGGAGGGTAAGAGGGGGTAAAGGGAGGGTGAAGGGAGGGAGAATGAAGGTTAAAGGGAGGGTAAAGGGAGGATGGTTAAAGGGAGGGTAAAGGGAAGGTAAGGGGAGGGTAAGAGGATGGTAAAGGGAGGGTGAAGGGAGGGCGAATGAAGGTTAAAGGGAGGGTAAAGGGGGGTGAAGGGTAGTTAAGGGAGGGTGAAAGGAGAATAAAGAGAGGGTAAGGGGAGGAAAAAGGGAGGGTGAAGGGAGGGGGAATGGAGATTAAAGGGAGGGTAAAGGGAGAGTAAAGAAAGGGTAAAGGGTGGTTAAAGGGAGGGTGAAAAGAGAGTGAAGGGAGAGTAAAGGGTGATTAAGGGGAGGGTGAAGGGTGGTTAAAGGGAGAGTGAAGAGAGAGTAAAGGGAGGGTAAAGGGAGGGTAAAGGGTGGTTAAAGGGAAGGTGAAGAGAGAGTGAAGGGAGGGTAAAGGGTGATTAAAGGGAGGGTGAAGGGTGGTTAAAGGGAGGGTGGAGAGAGAGTAAAGGGAGGGTAAAGGGAGGCTAGAATGAGGCCTTGGAAGGAGGGAACTAGTAAGGGGCCTAGGAGAGGGATGAGCTAGAAAGGGAAGGGGGGCTATGAAGAGGGGCTTAGTAAGGGGGGGCTAGTGAGGGTGCTAGGAAGGAGATAGTTAAGGGGGGCTAGGGTGGGGGGCTAGGGTGGGGGGCCCTAGGAAGGGGGGCCTAGAAAGGGGGGGCTAGGAAGGGGGGCCCTAAGAATGGGTTCCTAGAAAGGGAGACTCCTAGGAAGGGAGGGCGCCTAGGAAGGGGGCCTAGAAATGGGGACCTAGAAAGGGGGGTGGGCTAGGAAGGGGGGCCTAGAAAGAGGGGCCTCCTAGGAAGGGAGGGCGCCTAGGAAGGGGGCCTAGGAAGGGGGGCCTAGAAAAGGGGGGTTGGCTAGGAAGGAGGGCCCTAGGAATGGGGGCCTAGAAAGGGGGGCTCCTAGAAAGGGGGCCTAGAAAGGGGGGTTGGCTAGGAAGGAGGGCCCTAGGAATGGGGGCCTAGAAAGGGGGGCCCCTCTAGAAAGGGGCCCTAGAAAGGGGAGCTGTTGAGGGCAGAATGGGATTATGGTGAAGGGAGGAAGATTTATTTCCAAAACTGAAAAAAATATGTCAATTGGTAAAAGGCAAGAAAGGTCCTGTGGAGGAGGAGGAGGAAGATGAGGAAGAGGAGGAAGAGGAAGAGGAGGAGGAGGAGGAGGAGGAGAAGGAAGACTAATGCCCGCCGGTTGAGGGTCACTGGCACTGAGGAGGAGGAGGAGGAGGAGGCGAAGGAGGATGTGGAGAGAAAAGGGAAGAAGGAAGAAGAGGAGGAGGAGGAGGAGGAGGAGGAGGACAATTGGGGGGAGAGGAGTGAGGATGGGGGAGGATGAGGAGAGTGACAGGGGATGGGGAGGGGAAGAGGAGGAGGAGGAAGAGGAGGAGGAGGAGACCACCCCGCTCCCCCGCCATCCTACTGGGCAGTGGTGGTGGGGGGGGGGGGCTTCATCAGAATGCAACAACGCAATCCTTGGTTTGAGTGAACAATCTTTTCTTCACTCTCCTTCCTGAATGCAATTTCTAATACTTCATTTATTTGTTTATTTATTTATTTGTTTGTTTATTTATTTATTTACTTATTTATTTATTTATCTATTTATTAATTCTTTTTTTTTGCTTGATTTTATCTACGTTTCTTTCTTCTTTCTACTTTTTCCAAATTATGTTTCTAATGTTCATGCACTTTCATTTTTCAAGTTTTATTATTTTTTTGTTATTATTTCTATATTTTCTAATTGTTCCTCTTTTCTGTTTTTTTTTCTGATGGTTTTATACTTTTATGTTTTATCTTTTTTTTTTCTTCTAATACATCGACTTGTTTTGCTTCGTTTTTACACATTCTACTTCTTATACTTTTTATCATTATCTTCAATTTTTCTTATTTGTTGATTTGAAAAGATATTTTTATTTTATCTGTTTTTATATGTTAATTTTTCTTCTTAATGTATTTTGAAAAATACTGTAGTTTCCATTTTTTGTACATTTTCTAACTTTCTTTATTTTTCTATTTGTGTTTACGTTTTCTATCCTTATTTTTTCCTTTTTCTTTTCCTTTTTTCTTCCTTTTCTTTTTCTTTTTTTTCCCTTATTTTTCCTTTTACTATTACTTTTTTCTTTTTCTTTTTTCTTTTCTTTTTCTTATTTGTTCTTTTTTCTTTTCTTTTTCTCTTTCTTTTTCTTGTCCTTATTTTTCCTTTTTCTTTTCCTTTTTTCTTCCTTTTCTTTTTCTTTTTTTTTCCTTATTTTTCCTTTTTCTTTTCCTTTTCCTTTTTCTTTTTCTTGTCCTTATTTTTCCTTTTTCTTTTCCTTTTTTCTTTTTCTTTTTCTTTTTTTCTTTTCCTTTTCCTTTTTCTTTTTCTTTTCCTTTTCTTTTTTTTCTTTTTTCTTGTATGGATTCTCTGATTTATCGTTCTTCTTTTTGTCCAAGCGTGTCGTCTTCAAACCACACACGCATTCAGGTCGCGTCCTCGTCTTTCATTTTTTCTTCTTCCTCTTCTGGTTCTTCCTCTTCTTCGAAGTCGAGTTCGCTCACGAAGTCGACCCAGAAACAACTTTTCGTTCTCCTTCTTTGGGTTCTTCCGCCTCATCTTCATGTGCGTAAATTTTATTTTATTTTATCTTTATTTTTATTTTATTTATTTATTTATTTATTTATTTATTCATTTATTTATTCATTTATTTATTTATTTATTTATTTACTTATTTATTTATCTTATTTATTTAATTTATTTATATATTTATTTATTTGTTTTATTCATTTATTTATTTATTTATCTATTCATTAATTCATTTATCTATTTATTTATCTTATTTATTTATTTATTTATTTATTTATTTATTTATTTATTTATTTATTTATCTATCTATTTATTTTGAGGCTTCTTCTTTCTTCTGGTTTGTAAATCGACTCAAATTTCGAGTTTTTCTTTTCTCTTTGCCTTCAGCTTAGTGTCTTCTTAATTGTCTTTGATTTTTTTTCCTAGTTTTTTTTTTTTTCAAAAGTCAAAATATCGTTTCTTCTTAATTTCATCTTTCTGAGTTTCGATTTTTTGATTTTTATCTATTTTTTTTATTTATTTATTTATTTATGTATTTATTTATTTTTATTCATTTCTTCATTTTATTTATTTGTTTGTTTGTTTATTTTATTTATCTTCATTTATTTATCTATTTATTTGTTTATTTATTCATCTATCTATTTTTTTAATTTATTTATTTATGTATTTATTTATTTATCTTTATTTATTTATTTATTTATCTATTTATTTATTTTCATTTATTCATTTGTTTATCTATTTATTTATTTACCTATTTTATTTGATTGATTGATTGATTGACTGATTTTATTCTATTCTTATCAGCATGAAATCTGTCCCTTCGGTCTTCCGGCCGCGTGGTAACCCAAAAGCTACCGTGTCGAACTCATGAACAGGCAGTCGTGAGTTCAGTTCCCGGTACCCGCTGCGTGCTTCTTGTGTTGGTTTCCGACAGCTCTGTCTAGGCGGGGAGGCGGCCTAAAAAAAAAAAAAAAAAAAAAAAAGCTGTTTGCCATAACTGACAGGACTTGCCTTACCAGGGGTTTCTCACTTCCCACTTTGTAGGAGTTTCTTGGGTGTTCCTTTATCCGTCTCCCTCTCCCCTTTCAATTCTTTCTACTTTCGCTTTATTTCCTTTATTTATTTGCTTATTTATCTATCTATTTATTTATCTATTTATTTATTCACTTATTTATTGGTTTAATTATTTATTTAATTATTTATTTATACTTTTTTTTTTACATTTCCTTGGTTTTTTCTTACCTTTCTTGCATTTGACTCTGATCTTTTTCTTTTTCATCCTTCCCTCCCCTCTCTTCCCTCTTTCCTTCCTTCCCTCCCTCCCCCTTTCCTCTCTCTTTATTTCCTCTCTTCATCTCAATTTCCTCTTTCCCTCTCTCTCTTCTCTCCCTCCCTCTTTCCTCCTTTCCTCTCTCACTCTCTTTCCTCTCTTCCGCTATCTTTCCTCCCTCCCTCACTCTTCCCTTCCTCTTCCCTCCCTCTTCCCTCCCTCTTCCCTCCCTCTTCCCTCCCTCTTTCCTCCCTTACTCCTACCTCCCTCTTCCCTCCCTCTTCCCTCCCTCTTCCCTCCCTCTTCCCTCCCTCTTCCCTCCCTCTTCCCTCCCTCTTCCCTCCCTCTTCCCTCCCTCTTTCCTCCCTCTTTCCTCCCTCTTTCCTCCCTCTTCCCTCCTTCTTCCCTCCCTTCCTTCCTCTTTTCTTTTTTCCTACCTCCCTTCTCTCGTTTTCTCTTTCCTCCCTTCCTCCCTCCCTCCCTCCCTCCCTCCTTCTTTCCTCCCTCTTCCCTCTTTTTCCCTCCCTTTCTTCCTCTTTTCCTCTTTCCTAACTCCCTCCCCTCCCTCTTTCCTCCCTTCTTCTATCTTCCCTCCCTCCCTCCCTCCCTCCCTCCCTCCCTCCCTCCCTCCCTCCCTCCCTCCTTCTTTCCTCCATCATTCCCTCTTACCTCCTTCACTCACTCGTACCTCCATCTTTCCTTATTTCCTTTTACCTCCTCTGACCTTCTCTTACCTCCTCTTACCTTTTCTTACCTTCCCTTTCCTCTTCTTCCCTCCTCTTACCTCTCTTTACCTTCTTCTTACCTTCTCTTACCTCTCTTTTCCCTCCTCTCACCTTCTCTTCCCTCCTCTTACCTCTCTTTACCTTCTTACCTTCTCTTACCTCTCTTTTCCCTCTTCTTACCTTCTCTTACCTCTCTTTTCCCTCTTCTTACCTTCTCTTACCTCTCTTTTCCCTCCTCTTACCTTCCCTTACCTCTCTTTTCCCTCTTCTTATCTTCTCTTACCTCTCTTTTCCCTCTTCTTACCTTCCCTTACCTCTCTTTTCCCTCTTCTTACCTTCTCTTACCTTCTCTTTTCCCTCTTCTTACCTTCTCTTACCTTCTCTTTTCCCTCTTCTTCCCTCCTCTTCCCTCCTCTTCCCTCCTCTTACCTCTTTCCCTCTTTTTACCTTCTCTTACCTCTCTTTTCTCTCTTCTTACCTTCCTTTACCTCTCTTTTCCCTCCCTTCTTCTCTTGCCTTATCTTACCTCTCTTTCTACCTCCTGGAAGCGCAGGAGCTTCGACCATTTACCTCCAGCACTGGTGTCATCATTACCACCAACACCAACACTACTATCACCATCACCACCGACACCATCACCAACAGCACCACCAACACCGCCACCACTAACTATCACCATCACCAACAGCATCGCCAACACTAACGCCACAACAACACCACTGCCTCCAACACTCCCGCCATTACTATCACCATCACCACCACCGTCGACACCACCAATACCGCAGCAACATCACCACCGTCACCACTACTATCACCATCACCACCACTATCACCATCATC
Source organism: Oratosquilla oratoria (assembly GCF_046742065.1). Taxonomy (NCBI): domain Eukaryota; kingdom Metazoa; phylum Arthropoda; class Malacostraca; order Stomatopoda; family Squillidae; genus Oratosquilla; species Oratosquilla oratoria. The sequence continues at coordinate 51,053,291 of NC_134802.1, read as the reverse complement.
GCCGACACCACCACCAACAGTACCACCAACACCAAAGCTACTACAACACTACCACCGTCATCAATATCAACACCACCACCATTATCACCATCACCGCCAGCAACAGGAATAGCACCACCAACGCTACAACACCACCACCTCCACCACCACCTTCCACATCACTTTCAACACCACCAGCAACAGCAAAAGCACCACCAACGCTACAATAACACCACCGTCATCATTATCACCACCACCTCTACCACCACCTTCAACACCACTTACAACACCACCAGCAGCAGCAAAAACACCACCAACGCTACAACACCACCACCGTCATCATTATCACCATTACCTCCACCACCACCTTCAACACCACCATCAACACCACTTTCAACACCACCAGCATCAGCAATAGCACCACCAACGCCACAACACCACCACCGTCATCATGATCACCACTACCTCCACTACCATCACCTCCACCACCACCTTCAACACCATCATCATCACCACCACCTTCAACACCACCATCATCACCACCTTCAACACCACCAGCAGCATCACCAACACCAACACTACAACAACAACACCGTCATCATTATTACCATCACCTCCACCACCACCTTCATCACCACCATCAACCCCACTTTCAACACCACCATCATCAGCAAAAGCATCACCAACGCCAAAGCAACAACACCACCGTCATCATTATCACTACCACCACCTTCAACACCACCATCACCACCACCTTCAACACCAGCAACAGCAGAAGCACCACCAACAACACCACCGTCATCATTATCACCACTACCTCCACCACCACCAACTTCAACACCACCATCACCACCACCAACTTCAACACCACCATCACCACCACCTTCAACACCAGCAACAGCAGAAGCACCACCAACAACACCACCGTCATCATTATCACTACCTCCACCACCACCAACTTCAACACCACCATCACCTTCAACACCACCATCACCACCACCTTCAACACCACCATCACCACCACCTTCAACACCAGCAACAGCAGAGGCACCACCAACAACACCACCGTCATCATTATCACCACTACCTCCACCACCACCAACTTCAACACCACCATCAGCACCACCTTCAACACCACCATCACCACCACCTTCAACACCATCAGCAGCAACAGAAGAAGCAACAAACTCTGACCGCATGGAGGAGGAGTAAACCTAGAAAACAAAACATCTGCTTACTGCGCACAGGTGTTGGGGTTAAAGGGCTATCACACTGGGCTCTTTTTCCTCCAGCATATCAGATCTCGTAAAGTGCTGGCTGTAAGTCTGCTCCAACAGTCGGAGGTAAAAATAGCCCAGTGTGATCATGTTTTCAGGGTTATGGAAGCCGCGGATTCACAGCTGTTCCCTAATTAGCCCCGTTGGGGGGGATCTCCACCAATTAGGTTTTTCGAGCCAATTAGAAGGGTCTAAGTATCCGGTTCTGGGAGATTTGAGGGAGAAGATAGAGGTGACGAGAGGGGGTGGGGGTGGGGGTGGGGGTGTCTGGGTGGAGAAGGAGAGGGGGAGAGGGGAGAGGGGGAGGGTTAAAGTCTAATTAACACTGGGTTAGTTTAGTTAACCGCTATTGGTAGCCCCTAGTTAACTTGCCCGGTAAGTCAGTGTTAACACTAAGATAGTTAGGAGGGAAGTTGACTAACTTGCAGTTGATATTAGACATTGGGCAAGTAGAGGAGTAGTTTACAAGACGATATTTCTAGAAGCTCTTAAGCTAGTTCCGTGTTAACTAGGCTTATGAATGAAGATTAAGAGAAAGAACTCGTTTAGGTTTTTGGGTTGGTTATCTACTTGGCTTATCGTCTTGTATATAATAATTTGAGGGTCTAAGTAGGTTACAGCGCGTCTTAGATTAGCATAGAAAGGTAGTTAGTCATGAAGTTCCATGCATGAGGTTGGACGTATGACTTGGGAGCTTGTTGACAGACGACATCACCAAGGACAATTATCTCCGTTCTATTCTTTACGACAATCACCGTAGGTGACAGGCAAGCACTTTCAAGGACAGTACAAGACGAAAGTAAAAAAAAAAAAAAAAAAAAAAAAATACTTTCACCTCATTTTGGTTGTCGCGTGTTTCTTCTCATACTCCTTCAATGGAACCTTACCAACCTACCTCCCCTCTCGACAACGAAAGGATTCTATTCGAAAATGGCAAAAAGTGATCCTTAAAGGAACTCAGCAGGTGCTTCCACATCCCCTTCACGGCCTCTGCTCCTGCTGCTGCTATATCTGCTCCTGCTGCTTGGCTCTGACACCAATGTGGTAGAAAGTTGTCTGGCAGGTGGTGGTGGTGGTGGTGGGGGGGGAGGGGAAGGAGGAGAGGAAGGAAGAGTATATTATCTGTTTGCCGAGTGCACGCGGGTCCTCATGTTCTTGTAAGTGGATTTGTTTGTTGTCTCTCCTGATATCCATATGTATACATGTAAATGGTCCACTTGTATGTGTGTTTGTAAGTTCATGTAAATGTCTACACATGATATCTCAATCCTTTTGTCTTTTCCTCTACATATATCTTGTATGCATGTGTCTGTGTGTATTTGTGTGTGTATGTGTGTGGGTGTATGCAAACATGGATATACATACGTATATACGCACATGTTTATATGTATATGTATATGTTTATATGTATATGTACATGTATATGTATACAAACATACATATATACATGCATGCATACACACATATACGTATTCGTGTATATGTACATGTTTATATGTATATGCACATGTATATATTTGTATACAAACACATATACATACATACATACATACATACATAGTACATGCATACATACATACATGCATATATACATACATATATACATACGCACATACATGCACACATACATACACACATACACAAACACACACGCATGCGCACACAACAAAACTCTCTCTCTCTCTCGTATTCATAGCTTCATTTCTTGCGTTTCCACTTCAGCGGTGCCACACAGAGTTATGTAATCGCTCTCTGGAAGGATGCCATCTCTCTCCTCAAACTAGATTTTGCCCCCTTCACTCCCCAGTCATGTGAACACCATGTCCGATCTAAATAGTTTGTTCTTTTGCTCTCGTTCTAGTGTAGTAAGCTTAGATGCTGGCCTAGTCAGTCGTTGCTGGTTACTTGTGATGATGTACAACGCTATGGTTGTCTCTTTTTTGCTTCCTTTTCTTCCTAACCCACGTTGCTGCAATTGAAGTCTCCCCCGAAATATGCAACTCTGCTTTCAAATACCTTCTCTTCTATCTTAGGTATTTGAGGTCATTACTCGCTTCTGTTCTGTGATCTGGGTCTTGTATTATCTTCTAACGGTTGCAATCTGCTTTTGATTAACTGACTGAAGGAGCCTTTTCAGTCATTGTCTGATATGATTTTCCTCCTCGGTTCATTTGTGGTTTTCGTCTGTGATGGTTAGGATTTCTGTTTTTTTTTTCACATATCACTGTCTAACCTGTGACTCCATGCTGAGTATTAGCAATCCCCTCCTCTTCCTTCGTTTTATACATCCTCTATCCCTTCTCCATAGATTGTTTGTTTGTTTGTTATTATTTGTCTGTTTATTATTTGCTTGATTTTCATTTAATATTATTTATCTGTCAATTTATCATTATTTACTATTTACCTGTTTGTTTATTATTTAACCATACCTATGCATTTATTTGTTTTATTTATTATTATTTATACTATTATGATTTCTATTTTATTTTATTTATTTTATTTTATTTTATTTTTTATCATTATTATATTTTTTTTGCATCCGACCTAGTTATGGACCAAAAGGTCTCCTGTCAGCATGCTCCGTCTTTGTAATCCTTTATCAGTTTTGAAGTTTATCATATTATCTCCTCGTCGCACGCACTCGTAGTGTCTGACTTCTATTCAGTCTTGTCTCCCAATTCGAAAATTTTGACTTTGATCAGTCAGTACAATAATACATCTATAATTTTTTCACACTTTGAAAGGGAAAAAAGCCCTTGGTATATGTATATATGTATATATGTATGTATGTACCATTGCGGTAAATTCTTTTCTTACCGCATTGCACAAAAGAAAGTCTTGTTTATATTCCTATAGGCTTGTCCACAGCTTCGAGGCTATGATACCATTTTGG
>NC_134802.1:51031642-51044142 GCF_046742065.1 Oratosquilla oratoria | reverse complement strand
GACACTATTTTGGGGTCGTTATTTAACATCATACGGGGGCATTATTCAACACTATTTGGGAGTCATTATTTATCACAGGGGTCATCATCCAACGCTATTTGGGGAGTCATTATATAACACCATACGGGGGTCATTATTTAACACTATTTGGGAGTTATTATCTATCATAGGGGTCACCATTCAACGCTATTTGGGGGGTCATTATATAACACCATACGGGGTTATTAATCAACACTGTTCGGGGGAGTTGTTATTTAACATCATTAGGAGGTCATTATTAAATACTGTTTGGTCGTTATGTCAAAGGAAAATGGGAGTGACGTGTTGGATTCTAAGTGTGACCCGAGCAACGCCCAAGGAACGAAGGAGAAGCCAATCCAATTTCCGCTGTGGTACGTAAGCTGTCATAAGAACATTAGAATGAAGGAGACTGCAAGAGTCCATAAGGCCTACACTAGGCAGTTCCAATGTCCATTACCACCTGTCATCCCCATCCATAAAGTTGTCTAACAGTTTCTTAAAACAAATAATAGTTTCAGCGCTCACTACATGGTTACTAAGTCTAATCCATTCGTTTACCACCCTATTAGTAAACCAATCCTTGCCTATTTTCTTAAAGCTAAATGTTTAATGTTCCCTTTGCTCAGAGGTTTTCCCTCAACCGAAGAAAATCGCCTAATTGTCACCATCATAAGCGTGCAAGTCGCGAGAAGCTGTGGATAGACTCACCGCGATAAGATTAAATCTTTTGCTCTGCAGCGGACTCTCCCATGGCCTGTGCGTCATAATAGAAAAATAAAGAATAAATGAATAGGTGAAATGAATAAGTAAATAGATAGAATAAGTAAGAATAAATAGATAAACTCCCATTAAGAGTCTGAAGACTTCTGTCTAAGTAGTGTCAGTTGATTTTGTCGTCACTTGACGCCGACTTCTTTTTCACCAACATTCCTGTTGACGCAGACATCAATATTACCTTTAGATCCTTGGTTACCAAAGGAAGCTGCATCAAAATTTAATGAAATAGCCGGACGACAATAACAATGCCACTCGGAACGGAAGGGGTGAACTGATTACTAACATCAACTTCTCTGAGTTCTGGGATTGAGGAGCTGACAACGCATATGAAAGGATCTGGAAACATTACATTGTAGGTTAGGTTAGGATTGAAGGAAAACAACAGAAAACAGAGCATTATTGAAATACAGTGGATCAGTATTCTTCACCCGGGAACTTGTGGGGAAATTGCTAATCAGTTCCATGCTGTGGGAAGAAGATTCTTCATACGATTCCTTGTCCTGTTTGATAAGAAGTCCTTTCCTCATCTAAGTAAAAATCGCCAAGCGTTAACCAAAAACAAAACTAAGACGTGTGTTTGTTATTATTTGTCTGTTTGTTTATTATTATTTGCTTTATTTTCATTTATTATTATTCATCTGTCAATCTATTATTATTTACTATTTTCCTGTTTGTTTATTATTCAACTGTACCTATACATTTATTTATCTTGTTTATTATCATTATTGGTGTTATAATTTTTTATTTGTTTATTTATCATTATAATCTTTTCGCATCCGATCTAGCTATGGACCAAAAGGTCTCCTGCCGGTATGCTCCTCCTTTGTAATCCTTTGTGAAAAATTTTGCACTTCCTTCTTACTCACGGTGAAGATTTGTCATGAAGTAGGCGGGACTTCTCCCATCCCGCTTGCGAGCCCCACAGCCACCTCTACCACCCCCTCCTGGAGAGGAACTCCTTCTCGGAACCTTCGTTTGGGTGACCTTTCTCCCCTTCGCCCTCTCTCTCTCTCTCTCTCTCTCTCTGAGGAGGCAACTCGCACCCTAGCTGTTATGCAAAAGGCGCAGCAAGGTCATGAGTATGTACCCGGGCACCTACGCACCTCTTTCTCTCTCTCTCTCTCTTTCTCTCTCTCTCTCTCTCTCTCTCTCTCTCTCTCTCTCTCTCTCTCTCTCTCTCTCTCTCTCTCTCTCTCTTTCTTTCTTTCTTTCTCTTTCTCTCTTTCTCTCTCTTTCTCTACCTCTTTTTCTCTACGTGTCTCCTTCTCTTTCTCTTTCTTTCTCTGCCTCTCCCTCTCTCTTTCTCTTTTTCTCTCTTTCTATACCTCTCTCTTTACCTCTCTCTTTCTTTACTTCTCTCTCTCTCTCTCTCTCTCTTTCTCTCTCTCACACACACACACACACACACACACACACACACACACTCCCCCTCCACTGGTCCACAGAAAAGAGATGGGGAATTACACCATACGTGTGGTATCACTGTTATATATTAGGTGCAATAACGACCAAACATCCCCAACTTTCTCTTATACTAATCTCTGTATTATATTCCTCATTTTTTTTATTTATGTTCTCCCACACCTTCAGCACTGAGAATGACCAATATATATATATATATATATATATATTTATATATATATATATATATATATATATATATATATATATACATATACATATATATATATATATATATATATATGTATATGTATATATATATATATATATACATATATATATATATATACATATATATATATATATATATATATATATATATATGTAGGTATAATATAGTATAATAAGATATAAACTAATGGTCCCCAGCCTCTGGTGTTATCTCCTCAGGTTATGTAATGCTGTTCCTTAACTTCCTGGCGGATATTTCAACGCTGAATGGAACTGCCTGGCATCCATTACGTTCCTTCTGATGATTCTCGATCTGTAAACCCTTTCTGAGACCTCTGTGGGTCTTGCCCAAGACACCAGGTCGATAGCTTCTGCCATAGACCCTCCCTCATTACTTTCACTTTCACCCATCCCAGCCTAACCTTACACACTTTCACCCATCCCAGTCTCACCTTACACCCTTTCTCTTTGCTCCCTTTACCGACATTTCTCTACCTCACCCTGAAGGAACTCCGTTCCGTCACCCTTAGCGTCGTTTCTGGATTAAGCTTCTACTGTTTTCCTGTGGTTTTCTTGTTCTCACCCTATACCCTCCACCTGTTTTTTTGAGTAGCCTTTTCCCAACCCCTTTTCTAAGCCTCCTTCCTTAACCTTATCGTGGTCTCATTATCGTAAACCTTAATGTACAACGAGTAGAAGACTTCTGGTCTAAAGCCGTTCTGGGCCTCCACGCGACTTCGCCAGCGTCGATTGTTGAGAGTTCGTTTGAGTAAAAAAACGACTTTGGTTACAATATTTAATTTTTCAAATCTCCAAATAATGAATTGTCTTTCCATCATACATACCAAAGCTGAATAATGAACTAAGAGGTTGTAAAAATATACGAATGTTAGACATACTGTTGAAATGTTCTCAGAGAAATCTAGATTTCCGTAAACGAAGTCATATTCTAGTTACTCAAATGGAGGCTGGAGTCAGAATGTGAGAGAAAAAATATCCCATCGTGATAATTCCTTTATCTCACGTTCATTTCCTCATTTGGCTCTCACCGTCTCGCCCAAGAGCACGAACAAAGAACAGAGAACAAAGAGAATAGAATTGATTACCATTCACTACTATTCTATAGTCTTCTTTTATTACCTTGGGGCCCCACTGTTCCTAATCCCTACCCGTACGACTTCCCAACAATCCCTTTCTACGGTAGAAAACATCTGAGGTTTAGAGATACCATCTGTTTGGCACGACTGAGCTAATCACACTGCTTCCAGACGTCATTCCATCACGCTAAACCGTACATGTACCTTTCACCAGATGATAAACTTATCGAATAGGATGAAGCCAGCTTTTGAGATATAAAAGAAGTACCGTTTTTCAGCTGTTGGGGTATAAAGGAAGTACCGTTTTTCAGCTGTCGAAGTATAAAGAATGTACCGTTTTCCATGGGGATAGACCAAACCTGCAGAGGACCGTTAACGTTGAACTTTCCTCCCGGTCTCGCGTACACGAAACACCTTTTCCGTAACTCATATTTCCAGTTCTTTCGTCTTTATCGTTGTGGTACAGGCTCCTGGTAACAACCGCTACTTGAGTGGAACTTACAGGCAAAATCTTCATCCATCTCTTCCACACTCCCCTCCACACACTTGCTCACCCTTGTACCGCAGTCGATCAGGTTCCTCTGATACACTGTTAACTTTACTTTCCCCTCCCCAACAAATGTTAATCCTATGACCCGTTTGCCTTAACCTAGCGAGGGATTTTTGTTTTATATAATAAGAGGATCACAGATAGTGGTCGAAATATACATATTTTCTGTCCATCTTATCTCATTCTCCGACAGTGGGTCTAAAAGTCTCATATACATACATGTATACACACACACACACACACACACACATATATATATATATATATATATATATATATATTCTAAGTTTCACCTTAGCCGACTGAAATCACCAGTGCACCTACTGTGAAACACCTCGCTCATCTAGATATGGACCAAAAGGTCTCCTGTCGGCATGCTCCGCCTTTGTAATCCTTTGTAATCATCTTATCAAAAATGTTGTCGGATGTGACCGGTTTCAAAGGTCAGTCTTTGCTCACCGGATCCAATCTTTCAGTACGTAGAAGACTCAAGTGCGGATTCAAAGCTTAGGATTCAAGACCACACGGCCATACTGAGGACTCTGGGTGCATTCGAATCGTCTTCCATCATTGGCTGATGGTCGAGCTACAGAGGAAGTATTCGAGATCCCGTTTGAGTATAGGCAGCTTTATGGATGGGGATGACAGGTGGTAATGAACATGGAACTGCTTAGTGTAGGCCTTATGGTCTCTTGTAGTCTCCTTCATTCTTATGCTCTTTTACTCTCTCCGATTTGATGTCTAGTTTAGTTTAAATCCTCTTATTTTTTTTTCTACGATAACTATTCGTTTTATCTTTATGTTACCATGACAACCTATTTTGATGCTTTCATAATGGGAGTTTTTTTTATAGTTAACATTGACTGACGGCAGCCGGGATTTTAAACCAGTATCGCCGCAGAACAATACAGCAAGACGAACATTGACCCTGCGAGCATAAGTGAGGCTTTGATATTCAAGAAGGTCGAGCTTATTACGTTGGCTTCAGGCCAGACTAGACTCAACTACAGGCATCATTTCACATCCAAAAACTCAACATGTACCTCTCACCATATAAGCAATCATACCCATGCCATGGTGAGGCAAATTGGTTGTGATACCCCTCAGGGGATGGGACGGTTTTGCACCGCAGCATTGAGGCTGAACGAAATGTGTCGGATTCCTCTCGTCCGAAAAAGAATTTTCTTTCACATCAAGAATGTTCACTTCCGTTTTGTGCGTTCACCTCTCCACTGTGGCCGTGCCTGTTGTGGGTTCGTTTGACTATGAGTGACTTCGACTTCGGGCTCTGTATTTTTTCGTTGGATTATGCAAAAAAAAAAAAAAATAAGAGAATAGAATAATGAGATAAAGAATACTAAACTAATCATTTTGAAAAAAAAACGCACTACTTTATGTGCGTTAGGAAACCTGCAACGTAAATACGAAATATTATTATCAAGATCTTTTCTAATCAAACGAACTCGGGGTGACCGAGGAAAAATTTACCAGGTTTGATGCGGGCCCCGTCCGCTACACATCGACACAGTGGAAATCTCCCAACGCAAGGAAGAACCCCGGACCTTGTGTTGTTGCTGCAGCTGCTGCTGTTGCTGCTGCAGTTTGCCCTCGGGTGACGTCCAACCTCCTGCTTCGAGACTGAAGGGCGAACATCAAGGTTTACCCTCAAGGTGTCTCTCTCCATTCGTCACGCCGCTTCCTTCTTCTCCGCCACCTCCTAGTCCTCCGCCACCAACTCTTTCCTCTTTCCCGCCTCCTCCTCCTTCTCTATTGCCTTGTCCACCCCCGACTCCACATTCTCACTTCCTTCACCATTTCCTTTCTACCCTCCTTCCCTACTTCCTTTCTCCTACAGTCTCCCTCCCTACTCCCACCTTCGACCTCCATACCACTGACTCTCCCCTACATACCAATACCAATGCCTTTATCTTTTCGGAATCGCCCTTAGCGACATTTCTGCTGAAAGTGGTGTTTGATAACTGAGGTCCAGAGCTATCACTACCCACCAAGCCCCAGTGTCTGGGGATCCTCTAAGTAACTATAGGTTTCCTAACTGTCCACAAAGGTTTGCAAATGGGTTCACAAATCTCAAGGTGTAGCTTTTAGTTGACTCCAGCCTCTTTTATTCAATATTGAAGGGATCTTGTGTTATGGAACATCATATCTAGGAACTTTTATTCATTTATATATCTCTGTTTATCTACTCGTTTAGTTTCTTTATTACATGTTTATCTCTTCGTTTGCCAATCCATCAGTTAATCTATTTCTCCTTTTCTATGCTTGTTTTGTTCGTTTATCTATTCTTTTTTTATTATCTTTTTTCCTCATCCTTATCCTCTCTCCTCCTCATCTTCACCTTTCCTCTTTCATCCCCTCCTCATTCTTTCCCATCTCTCCTTCCCACTTGCTTTCCTTCCCCTCTCAGACCTCACTCAACTTGTACATCCTGCTTCCATTCCTTCTCCATACTTACTCGTTCTTCAACCGCCATGATCCTTCTCCTATCTCCTCTACCTTCTCCTCCACCCTCTCCTCGAGCTCCTCCTCTACAGCCTCCACCGCCACCTTCTCTACCCTCTCCACCTCCACCAACCTAACCTAACCCTAATTCCTCCACCTTTATCTCCACCGCCTCGACCTAATCTTCGTCCTCTAATAAGATTACTTAGGAACCTTCTCTTCCTCTCCCTTTCCACGTCCTCATCCTCATCCTCCTCTTCTTCGCTAGTCTCTTCTTCATTCTCGATGTTTCCTCCCCATATATGAATAGAATCGCCTGGTGTCAGTCAGAGTAAATTTGATCGCAGGACGGAAGAGATCAAAATAGTTTGCTCAGTCAGTCAGAAGCTTCGGTTCTTGCTTGAAGCCCACGGCCACGGGTATCCGGCAGCGGCCACCTGGTTGGACCTCAATTTACTCAAAGAAAACGCTTCGTATTTCTGTCTGTACTGTGTCAATGTTGAGCAACGTAAGGTGATTTACTCTATTCTCTGTGGGCCATAGGACGTCCCTTTCCAGACCAGGTCTATGTTGATGTTGAACTGGCTGGTGACCTGAACTAAAACGGGCAGGTGTGAACCTCTGTTTTCTTCTATTCTGTCCCTACTCTCACCACCTGGACCCAAAGTTTCTTTATTCTGTTTTGACTCACTAGATTTTTTTAAGATCGTAAAACTTGCCACAGTCTTGGTATTCCATACCTTGAATTTCTTCAAACTAGGCGAGTACAGCAGTACTTAGTTACAATTCTATGCTACATGATTAACTTTGAAATCTATTTCTACACCAACAAAAACTTGTTAATTTGCGGAAGAAACTTGAAAACAAAGCCTAATTGAGTGTTCATTTTAATTCGACAGAAAGACTTACGACATGACGTCATAAAGAGATACATACGATCCCCACTTGAGCAAACAAACTGAGTCAGTCGACAGCCTTGTACCCTGAGGACGCCATATCGTCAGTTTCCTTTCTAAATTTAACTAACCTGTTCTTATTCAGACCTTAAATCATACGATTTTAGAAAATCTTGGATTCAGATTTCCCTTCCATTGACCACCTTCAGCTTACTGTGTCTACTTTCATTGTCTCTACCATCTCGGTCGGTTCACCTTTCCTACCCAGGCCCGGAAAAACCACTCTCGCTACTTTCTCAAACAGCTGTACTTCAACCGGTTCTGTATGTTGGTTCTGGTAATGACCAAATATTCCAAAAGTCCAAAGAGCTCGAACTTGTTCGTCCCAGAAGTCAGCAATGACTTAGCACTTTTACTTTCTAACCAGTAGTATCGTCGCCATAGATTTGTACGACAAATTATGCAAACAATAGTGGGCACATACCAAGTTACTGAATAAAAAGCAGAAAAGGATCGTAGTGTCAGAACGGGAAAGGGAAGATGGGAATCAAATAAAACCAGAGAGGAGTTAGCATTAAAGTGGTGGCAGCGGTGGGATGAATGTAAAAACATGAAATAGCCTGGCGATATCCATAAATACCTGTAGAGTATGTGTAAACAGAAAGGCGTTTGGAATAACAATAACTCCTTTTGGGTCAGAGGTCACCTCTTTGATTAGATAAGATCCTCTGCTGGAAGTCCAAATTAGATTTGTTTCCTTTATTCTGGCAGCGGCCTAACGATTCTGTGTACGTGATAGAAACCACCTTCGACGGAAGAGTTTGACTTAAAATGTTTTTTGAGCTCGTCATCCTCTTTTTACTTCGTTGTTATTGCTCTGAGTTGCATTGCTTATTTTCGCGCCAAGTAGGTCGCGTTATCAATGATTCAAATGTAAGTTGCAGGTCTTGTAAAACAAATGGAAAGTTTATTACCAAAGTTTATTAACTTCTTAAATTTACAAGGCACAGTATAATGATGCAAAGCGTTCAACAACTGGGTATTTATTGAACGTAAGATAGATGTGTGTATGTGTTGCGCGTGCGAGTGTGTGTGTGTGTGCTTGTGTGCAACCATATGCATACATGCACACACATTTCTGTGTGGAGATATTCTCAAAACGAGAAGAAATCTATACATTTGTGAGTAAGTTCAGATGAGAAAGTGAGCTTAGACCATTGCCCTTGATTGGAAGGCTCTGAAGAAAAAGCCATCCAGTCACGGTAAATTAGATAATCCGTTTGCCACTTCTCTCATAAAAATTAGCCTTTCTAGCTTGACAAAATGCCAGATAGATACCAATTATTTAATGAATGATCTTTTATACATGTTTGAGTATTATCAGAAGTAATAATCCGTATAATTTTTTTAAATAATTAAGTTATGTGAATAGGGCAGGAAAGATTTTCATGGTAACATGGGAAACATTACCAAAAACTATACATACATTTTTAATGAATCAGTACGTGACTGATGCCCTACATTAATTGACATTTTGGGGATAATATATGAAAAAGACTGGGATATATCAGTCAGTGAAATGATATTAAAGTACATATGTTAGGATGACCCCTTACTGAATTAATGAAATTCTTCTGTGAATGTTTGAACAATGATCTGCAAAAATCCTAATCTGGAAACTCAGACAAGCCTGGCAATGCTGTAACTTGTGAAAACTGATTTGATGTAGTCTAGAGCGTCTTTTTACGTTGTATTCATGCCAGGCAAAGTCCAAACAAAACCAGATCAGCTAGATAAAAAAAAAGTATGCCGTCAGAAGGTGCGACAGTTGTTTGGTTCAATATACCACTCCTCACAACGTCATAGTCTTATTTTTTTTTTCCAGAGTGACGTGACCTGCATTTGTTTTGACCCATTTTCGCTGATATCTTAACTTAGTATAGACTCCTCTGCTTCACCTAGTCGAGGGATCTAGATGAGATCGTTCCCATCACCGTAATAGTTCTCGCTGTAAAGAATATTAAGACATTAGACACACGAGCTTGGAAACAGAATCGGAAGGGAAAAAAACGACGCATAGGAAAGGCAAATTTTAAAAAAGTAACTGTATAGGAATGTAAGAAAACAAAACGAGGAATAGATAAGCACAGTTATGAAATGAAAAAAAAAAGAAATCTCTCACTTACCATCCGGGAACATTTAGGGGGGAATCGCAAACGAGACTCAGGTCGTTGAAGACTTGTCCCTCTGGGCAACCGCCTTCCCTTGGCGTTTCTCCACCAAAGCAGATGTAGAAGCTTCTGCAGTCATCCAGCTTAGGGTGAAGTTCGTGGAAAGTCTCGTGTCCGTTAGTAGCGACCTGGTTTACATCTGGGCACTTGAAGCCGTCGGAGAGGGTCACTGAGGAAAAAATCAAAGTTGATAACAATATGGGCTCCAAAAGGAAGGGAAGTAGGAAGCGACATGGATAGATGCTTCTAGTTTATTTCGTCCAAACTCTAGCAGCTGGCAGGTTTTTCTCGGCGTGTAAGTACACTGAGCCTCTAAGATAAACACCTCATGGTTCTTTTTTCACTTCAACAACTTTTGTATATTCTCTTTCAATTATGATCTTGAAAAGAAAGCAGACTTCAAGAACACTAAATACAATAAAGAACTTATGAAGTTGGTCTGATTTTTCCAATCACTGAATATATCAAAAGACATCAAAACTTATCGACAAAGGATTTTATCTAAGAGTTGAAGAAAGCACTCTAACCTTAAGCAAATTTGAGAGCAGGCTGGATGAACAATACCCCAGTTCTCCAGAACCTTAGTTAATACCAAACCCAGAGGTTTGCCTTTGCCCAGGACACTTACCGCGTGTTTGGTGGCATTCAGCTCTGAGTCCGGACCTTTCCCAGACACAGGTTCCGGAGTACTCATCGAAGACTAGGCCGCTGGGGCAGGCGTATTCCGTATCGATACCATTAGCACACTCGTAGTAGGACCTGCAGTTGTGAATATCTTCGTGCTGGAAGATACCGTTCTGGCGGGGGCAGGCAGCAGTGGGCTGTGCAGGCTCTGATGGAGGGGAGGGTCGTAATTCGCAATTAGAGAAATTGAACAAAAAGAAACATCCATTTAGAGAAAAGAACCTATTGGGAACTGAAGAATGACTTCTGCCTAATCAAGGGACTTTTGTAGTCTCAGTGTTTGTTTCCTCTAAGTAATTCAATTGACAATGACTGGGTTTGAGAATGGTATTAGTACCTGAAATTATACCACTGTTAGTAGTACGAGCAGTAACAATACAGATATTGTCGATAATATATTGACAATACCCATGTTGTTATATATATCCCGACAGTTCCCTCGGTAATCGAACCGAGGCCTAGCCGGATACCAAACCATTCCCTTACTGACTGAGTAATAGGAGCTACAAAAGGACTCTAACTTGGAGTCAACCTAATTCCCGAAAAGGAATATATATATGCATATATATATATATATATATATATATATATATATATATATATATATATATATATATATATATATATAATTAATAGTAAAGTCGGTAATTTGAGTGTATTTGTCGTAGGAAAACTCAAAATGATGACAGAGGTACATTGATCTCTTACATTTCGGCTATAAGCCTTCTTCGGAGAAAATGACAGACATGCTCCGTGGATTATGTCTCGCTGGTTGTCTAGACAGTTCAGACAGTTGTCTCGGACAGTCCGCACCATGATCCGCGCTTGCACGTTTTATTTTCTTTGTTTGTTTTGTTTCTGCTTTCCCGGTTGTCTTGGCTAGGTTGACGAATCCTTCCGTGGAGTCTCCCGTGCTGATGTGCATTGCTTCTACTGTTTTCTTTGTTTTTTCTTCCAACTCCCTCAGTAATCACCTCCGTGCAAGCGTGAATCACGATGTGGGCCGCTCAAGACAACCAGAGAGACAAAATCCTTGGAGCATATGAGTATATAAGGCGAGATATATGTCTAACTGTCTTTTTCTCTGATGAAAGCATGTAGCCCAAACTTAAGAGAATAGAATACCACCGCCATCATTCTGAGTTTTCCTACGACGAATATACTCATATACATATATATATGTGTGTGCGTGCATGTGTCTATGTATGTTACTATCTGTCTTCTCAATATAAGAAATCTCACCAAAGGATATGCCTCTTACATCACCTAGTGTACCTACTCAGCCTGTACTGACAGTTCTCACTACTGGTGCTCTAAAGAATAGAAAATCTCCATTCTGTTTTATCCCCTAAGAGAAAAAAGTGGTTGCTGTTGTTTTTTTCTTTGAGTGTATAGAAAAAATATGTAAAGATGAGTGAAAAGGGAGTACTTACGGAGAGTGTAGTTAGGTGGGCACTCCACGAGGAAGGGGTAGGTGCACTGGCCTACTCTGGGGGACTGGGAGTTGTCAAAGACGAGACCATCAGGGCAGAGTTTCTCGACGGACGTGCCTCGGTAGCAATCGTAGTACTTGTCACACTGGACAGGGTCCATGTAGTATCCATCGTCGGGGCATGAGAATTGCTGAGCAGAAACACTGCCTGAAAGTTTGCAGGATGAAAAGAGAAGTCATGTTAATATATTTTGAGTTTTTTGCAGAATGAAGAGATGTGTCGGTATTTTGAAAACCGCGGAATGGAATCTTCTTTTGAATTTTGCCATATTAAGATAGTTTTTAAGTATTTTGAAGTTGATAGGATGAAATAGTTTCTGTCACCATTATGAAGTTTCATAGAAAATTGTTTCAATATTTTGAATTTTGCAGAATGAAAGTTTTTTTTTTTTACAAAAAAAATATACATATCTTAGATTTTATGGGTGGAAAAGTTCATATTTTGAACTGCGTATGACAATTTTACACAAAACGTTTCGTCTCTCTTGTCCTTTTTTTTTTTTTCTCTCTCTCTCTCTCTTCCTTCATCACTCGTCCACTTTCACGCTCTTCTTGGTCCAGACATCATCTACACAACTTTCATTCCCCGAATCTGAATAAAGTTGTCTTGATTTAACCATAATAAAGTCTTCAAGGGATGACGAAATCGTCTTAATGGGC
>NC_134802.1:51019142-51024142 GCF_046742065.1 Oratosquilla oratoria | reverse complement strand
CTCATTACACTCTTTAAACCACCAAGGCATTTACTCGCTTCTCTCAATCTACATTCTACCTCCACCTTCACTCCACCTTTTCCTGCTACACTTGCACCCAAGTATCTAAAACTATCCACTTCCTCCAGTCGCTCTCCCTTAATGTTCACTTCCAGTCTACTGCCACTTTCACCCCTTGTACATCTCATCACCTTACTTTTACCCACATTTATCTTTAGCTTTCTTCTATCACATACTCTCCCAAACTCTGCCACCAGCTTCCTCAATCCCTCCTCTGACCCTGCCACAAGCGCAGTGTCGTCCGCAAACAACAGCTGGCTCACCTCCCACTTTTCTCCATTTTCTTTAACCATCTCCAATCCCTGACTCACTACCCTAGCATTCACCTCTCGCACCACCCCATCCATGTATAAGTTGAACAGCCAGGGCGACATAACGCATCCTTGACGAAGTCCCACCTTTACTTCAAACCACTCACTCTCTCCATTTCCAATCCTAACACATGCTCTACTACTCAAATAAAAACTCTTGACAGCTCCCAAAAGCTTTCCTCCTATCCCATAAATCTGCATAACCTCCCACAGTGCCTTTCTGTCTATCCTATCATAAGCCTTTTCCAGATCCATAAAAGCCCAAAAAACATCCTTCCCCTTTCCTATAGCTTTCTCACATATCTGTCTTACCACAAAGATCTGATCTACACAACCTCTACCCGTCCTAAATCCACACTGTTCCTCACCAATTACTCCTTCTGTTCCTCTCCTAATCCTCTCAATTAAGATTCTCCCATAAGCCTTCCCTACTACACTCAACAGGCTAATCCCTCTGAAATTACTACATTCACAATTGTCCCCTTTTCCCTTGTAAAGAGGAACTATACAGGCACTACTCCAGTCCTCCGGTACTCTACCCTCTCTCCAGCAAACATTAAATAATCTCACCAACCAGTCCACCATCACTGAACCTCCCTTTTTCAGACATTCTGCATGACATCCATCCAGACCAGGTGCCTTACCTGCTTTCATCATCTTTACAACTGCCTTCACCTCATCCTTCCTTATTTCTCCTCCATTCTCCTCACTCATCACTCTCATTTTCTTCGTATTTCCCACTGCAGCTATCTTTCCTTCCCTATCCTCCTTCACATTTAGCAACTCCCTAAAATATTCTGCCCATCTTCCCCTCACTGCCATCTCTTCCATTATCAACTCTCCATCTGTACCTTTTACCTTTTATTCCCTACTTGATTCGCCTCCTCTTCCTCTCTTAATTTCTTTCCAAAACATCTTTTTATTACTTTCAAAATTTTGTGTCATAATTTGAGTGTAAATCTGTTTTTGTGTGGAAGAATTGCATCGTACTGGTGGTAAGTTATTATGAGTGGCTGAGTAGTAAGCTTTTTTTTTTTTTTTTTTTTTTTGCCGGTATTTCTTGTGTGATATAATGAGATGACTGAGTGGCGTTAAGGCCTCTAGCACAGAAATGTGTACCTATCATTTTCATGTGACAATCTATGGGAAGAATTTTAGAGTTAGTGTGCAGGTGTCCTTTTGGAGCGATTTGGGTTCATATTGTTATTAATTTAACCCTTTAAACTCCGATGACAAGATTCTTGATCATTTGGTCAAATAAAAAAAATCATAAAACACCAAAATGTTTGATCAAACACCAGAAAAATATGACGTCAGTCCTCGCGCGGTCAAGCCGCATCAGATGATATTCGGATGTACGGGCCGGCGCGAGGCCTACCATATCCGGTTTTTCGTATCCACACCACAAGCGGTTGACATGAGTTGAATGGGTTAAATGTTTTCTTTTTTGTATATTTTGTAAATTTCTATTTATGTTTTTATTGATAAGAACCATGTTGTAGAAGCATAGTCAAGGATGGTTCTTATGAATTGTTTAAAGACATCGTATAGTTTCCTGGTGATGTCCGAAGCCTGTATTTATGATGAATTTTATTATTATAACCATTACCATCAGATCTTTTATATGTGGGTTGAAAGTCGTATAAGTACTAAATGGAAGGTCTAGATTTTTTTTCTTTCCAATGGAAGAGTTTAACCGTTTAATATCTAGAGAGCATCTTTTATTGGATTTTTTCTTATTATTATTTCCTTCTCATCTTTGGCGCGATTTTTCCCACCTCTGTTTCATGATTGAATTAAGAAAGATTTATTTTCTTATTGTCTCGTTGGATTCCCTCCAATCTACTTCTTCCAATCTACTTCTACCAATCTACCAATCTACTTCTATCAATCTACTTCTTCCAATCTACTTCTTCCAAGTATCTTCTCAGTTCTACATAGCTTTTGCGTAGCAGTATCTTCCTTGTCAGAATGTTTTCACTCTTGCTTATGTCTTCCCACTTCTTGTATAGATTCAAGGATCACATAGTTAAAACACAAAGGCAAAAGCCGACAAGACTGTGAGAATCAACACCGTGTGAGATCGAAACCTTTATTGGTACGACGTTTCGCTTGTTACAGCTTTTTCAAGTACAGACATATGGCAAACACTCTGAGTACATATAGTTCCTTCCCCGTCGGCCTATATGTACTCAGAGTGTTTGCCATATGTCTGTACTTGAAAAAGCTGTAACAAGCGAAACGTCGTACCATTAAAGGTTTCGATCTCACACGGTGTTGATTGTCACATAGTTACATTTGCTCATCAGGTTTACGTAAATTCTTGATTTAATCGCCTCAGATTCTCTTGTTAATATAGAATTTGGACTTTCTGGTATATCTTCGCCGTTATATCTTGTTGGTTTCTTCAACTAATGGGTAATTATATTATCACTATATTCAAGTATGCATTTCCCTATGATTCCTCCTATTTCCCATTCCTTCTACTCTACTTCTGCACAATTAAATTCACCTACTAGGCTTGTTCGATCCATTTTTTCGATACTTCTTAATAAGCTTTGTCTATTATCTATTCCTTTTTACTTTACTTCATTCCATACTCTTGTTTTCGGTGGTCTATGTCCCACAGCGAAATATTTTTCCACTTTTCTCCGTCGTGATTGATATATTCATTGTCCAGGCCCTTCCTGCTTTCGTTACAATATCTTTGTTCTTAATGTTTATCTTTAGTACTTTCATTACGCCTTCTATTCTTCTTCTTCTGTCCCTTCGCCATATGTTATACTTCCCCTCTCTTACCTGAAGATCAAAATTTCCATTGACTTTTGTCTCGACAGAGTACATATATTTTTCTGTCTTCTCTGAATAGTAATTGATCCCTATTTTGCTGAGTTCAGTGCGGCCATATTTGTATAAATTCATCATTTCTAATTGGTTTGTTTTAATTTGTTCTCTTCCGGATTTTTCCTTATACACTTCTTCCTCATCTGATCTATCACTCCCCAGTGTATCTGTGTTTGTGTGTGTGTGTGTGTGTGTGTGTGTGTGTGTGTGTGTGTGTGTGTGTGTGTGTGTGTGTGTGTGTGTGTGTGTGTGTGTGTGTGTGTGTGTGTGTGTGTGTGTGTGTGTGTGTGTGTGTGTGTGTGTGTGTGTGTGTGTGTGTGTGTTTACCTAGTTGTATCTTACGGGAAGGGGAGCTACGCTCGTGAAGTCCCGCCTTTGTATCTCGCAGTGTCTAGTTTGCTCTTAAATTCGTGCATTGTTTTTGCACACACTATTGTTTCGTCAAGCTTGTTCCAAGTGTGTGTGTGTGTGTGTGTGTGTGTGTGTGTGTGTGTGTGTGTGTGTGTGTGTGTGTGTGTGTGTGTGTGTGTGTGTGTGTGTGTGTGTGTGTGTGTGTGTGTGTGTGTGTGTGTGTGTGTGTGTTTTCGTACGCGTGCGTGTTCGTATATACATGTGCGTCTGTGTATGTGATTCATCATGATCTTAACTCAAGTGATAAATTCGCGAACGACCGCTCTGGCCATTGTTCCTCTTCCAAATCACCTTCCCGGACCCACCGTCGACGCCTAATGGGACCCCCGGACTCTCTCCTTCAAGAGTTCCACGAGAACATAAGAACATAAGAATAAAGGAGACTGCAAGAGACCACATGGCCTACACCAGACAGCTCCGTATCCATCATCACCTATCATCGCCATCCATAAAGTTGTCTAATCGTTTTTTAAAACAACTGATTGTTTCAGCGCTTACTACATGGTTACTAAGTTTATTCCATTCATCGACCACCCTATTAGTAAACCAATTCTTGCCTATTTCCTTCTTAAATCTAAATTTTTCCAGTTTATACCCACTATTGACAGTCCTGCCCTGTTGTCTTAATATGATGACCTTGTGTGCATCACCCTTGTTATAACCTTTGATCCACTTGAACGCTTCTATTAGATCACCCCCGCACTCTGTTTGCATTATTTCTGGCGGATCTGAAGAAAAAAAAATTCTAATTCTAGAAGGAATCCTCAACATAAGTAAAATATTTTTTTGTATATCCTAGGAAAAAAATACCATGTTTGGCAAGGGAATTGTTATATATCAGGGAACCATTCAGAGTTAGCAAATCAATGTGGTTGTAGCGATCCTGTTATATTTAAGTCCTGCCTTTGTTCATGACATTTTCTTTCGATTTTCTTTAATGTCGGGGGGCTTTACGAGCTCGGTCGCACGCACGCACGCACGCACGCTCGTATGTATACGCGCGCACAAACAAACGCACACACACACACACACACACACACACACACACACACACACACACACACACACACACACACACACACACACACACACACACACACACACGCTCACACTCATACACCTACACCCACAACCACACACACACACACACACACACAGACACACACACACACACACACACACACACTCACACTCACGCATAGACAAACACAAACACACACACACACACACACACACACACACACAACACGCACGCACGCACGAACGCACACACACACACACAAACACACACGACCGTATTAATATATATATTTGTATAATACTTATATATATATATCAAATCAACCATCCTAAGTCCACTGCTGAACAAAGGCC
>NC_134802.1:50986642-51009142 GCF_046742065.1 Oratosquilla oratoria | reverse complement strand
ACAGAATGCCATCCGCACTCAAATAGCCAATATACTGCTCACCATGCTAGAGAGAGTAGACCAAAGCTTCCGAAATCGTCTGAATCACTGTATTGACAAAGGAGGAGGACATATAAAAGATATTGTTTTTAGAACTGTAAAAGTAAATCTCCCATGTTGTGTGACAGACATAAAAGTAGAATAAAGAATTGTGAAGTGTAAACACTTTATAATTCAATCCCCAAATCGGGAAGTTTCCGCGCCCCACCCTGTATATATATATATATATATATATATATATATATATATATATATATATATATATATATATATGTATATATATTTATATATGAAATGGAATGAATGGGAGTGGTTTCTATGCCTTTTTCTTTTTGGCTACCCCCGTGTAGTGGGAAAAAGCCTTTGGTATATGTATATGTATGTAAGTATGTGTGTGTATGTGTGTGTGTGTGTGTGTGTGTGTGTGTGTGTGTGTGTGTGTGTGTGTGTGTGTGTGTGTGTGTGTGTGTGTGTGTGTTCGTGTGTGTTGAGACATTCACACATGATATAAATGTACACAGGCATACTGGTATATATGTATTCATATACAGTGTGTGTATACACTAGCACGTGTACTAATGAATGTAATAGTACATAGTACACAAAAATATATATACAC
Organism: Oratosquilla oratoria; assembly: GCF_046742065.1. Taxonomy (NCBI): domain Eukaryota; kingdom Metazoa; phylum Arthropoda; class Malacostraca; order Stomatopoda; family Squillidae; genus Oratosquilla; species Oratosquilla oratoria. Next base: position 51,008,484 of record NC_134802.1, on the reverse strand, counting down.
ATACATTCCTACATTCGTGTACATTTATTCCTATATTCATGCACATTAACCAACTTGTTTCTCTGTATATGCATGTCAATACATGTGTGTGTGTGTGTTTTTGTGATTGTGTGTGTTTTGTTTTGTATTTGTGTGTGCGCGTTTTGTTTTGTGATTTATGGAGTAACTGCAATGCTGCCGCGTTGGTTCCCGACAGCCCTGGCCAGGCAGGGAAGCGATCCAACGTCGGCTTCAAAAAAAAAAATCTAGCGGCTTGCCGTAATCGACAAGGCTTTGCCCTACCACGGGTTAATCACTTCCTATTGGATGGAGGTAGTGATGGCGAGATGTGGGTAGTGTTTGAGTGTGTATTCACCTTGGTCTTTGGATCACGTGTTGGACTCGTGATCGACAGCTATTTCCCTCCCGGAAGAGAGCTCAGAGCTCGTATGACCGATCTATGGGTAATGCTATGACCTTACACACACACACACACACACACACACACAACTCCCCGCCCACGAGAGTCGGAGTAACGACCCGAAGTGCAACGATACCGAAATCATTTCGACCCTGGGCAGGATTCGAACCAGGTACTGCCACACCTCTGTACTGGCAGTCCAGTACTCTATGAACCGCGCCACCGAGTGTATGTGCTTGTGTGTGTGTGTGTGTTTGTGTTGTTTGGAGTAAGTGCAGTATATGTTTGTCAAGGATAAAGGAGATAATGAGATGGTTGATTAATTATCTACATTTTATTGAAGCCTGAGCAACAACGGCTATAGTACACGCCCGTTCACATAAATATCAAACTTCACCGTCTGATATGACAGATGAGTAATTTGCGACTGGGTTCCTTAATAAAATGTTTGCACCACAGAACTTCAGTAGAATGAATGATTATCATGGCAGCCAGGATGATGTAGTGGAGTTTCAACCTTACATGACTAAGAGAGTGAGGATAGATTCAATGACTGCATGAATGTCTTGAAAAACAAAAACAAAAAAATATCCTTCGGTGAATGAAATTTTCGGGGAAGTTGCAGGAAAGGAAAGGGAGGAGAGAAATTGGCAAGTGAAGGATTCAAAAAAAGTAGCAGGAGACGAGAAATGAAGAGTTTAAGTGGAATAAGTGGAATAAGTGGGAAAGGTGTGGAAGAAGGAAGTGGAGAAGGGAGTGGAGAGTAGGTTGGGAAAGCAAACGATTTCAGGTCTCGTGCTCCTACGAGAAGTGATTAATTGAATACTGATTAAATGCATCTCTTATCTTCTTTTTTTTTTTTCCTAAGCAATTCTCACTTCTCAATCTATCTTTTTTTTTTATCTCCAATGCATGGCGGATTTTCACAGGGAAGAAGATGGGTTGTCGTAGAGCTTTCTTCTAAAGTTTCTCTTTCAGGTCTCGTTTTCGTCCTCTACGTCGTATTTATTTTCCCAATGGGAGAGCGATTTCGTAATCGGCTTCATGTTCACTGTGGAAAAGAGAAAATGTATACATATAAATACTTCATTGTTACGAAAAAGTATAATAATGTGCATAGCAGGGATGAGTGATGTCGCCATGGTTGATCAACTTTTCCTCTCGAAAGAGTTGGGGAGATACTAAACACTAGGAACTGTTTAGACCAAGAATATTTGGTGCTGAGGTTGAAGTTGAAAGGTAAAGAGCCCTGATGCTGTTGCAAAACATTTTTGGGGTGAAAAAGATAAAAAAGGAAAGAGGAAAGAGTGCTTATCTTGCCATCGAAAGATGTGAGGAAGTATTACAAGGCGCTAGAACAAAAAGATATTTGATGTTGAGTTTAAAGACGAAGAACCAAACCCCGGTGCTGTTGCAAGTATTTGGGAGCAGTGGAATAGAAAGCACATATAACAAATCTATTTTAGTAAATATTTAACAAAGAGGGGAGATGGACAATTGGAGTGCTTAAGTTTGATAGCGAGAGAGGATATCACTGAAACTAAAAACTTGTGAGAAGAATGGAAATCTAGGGCGGCTATAGGGAGGAAAGCAGTGAACACCCGTGGGTGTGGAAAATAATGTGAGAGGAAAGTTATCTTTTGTGGAGTAAAGCTAGCATTGAAAAGAAAAACAAATGAAGAAATAGGTAAGAAAAAGGGGTAAAAGGATCCGTATTGAGGAAAAGATGAACAGGAGCAAGGTGCAGTGATGTATGAAGAGCGTGGAAGAAAGTGTGGTAGGTAGAGAAGAAAATGGTTGCCTTTTAAAGTGTAAGAGGAGAACAGGAAGAGTGCATTGAACGGGGTAGCATCCTGCAGATTTCAGTAGATGCATGACGAGGAGGTGGATAGTCAAGGTGTAGGAAGAGAAAGCTGAGGAAGAGGAGGAGGAAGAACTGTGGCAATGAGAGGAAGGAGGGGAAGGAAAGAAAGGAGAGGAGGTAAAGGTGTATGTATATATATATATATATATATATATATATATATATATATATATATATATATATATATATATATATATATATATATATGTATATATATATATATATATATACATACATACATATACCAAGGCTTTTTCCCCCTTCCAAGGGAGGTAGCCAAAAAGGGAAAGGCATAAAAACACTCCCACCCATTTCATCCCTAAATACACTCCACACCCCTCCCACCCTTCCTCTCATCTGAGCACCTCCTGGATGACGGGTCATCCCTGCACCCTGCCCACCGCCCTGGGTCAGAAGCAGTGTCGCAAGACACAGTACATCCACAGCAAGGCCGCTTCATTTAATCGGCGACCCCCCCTCTCCGTCCCCCTTTGCATATAAGGAGAGGACGGGGAGAAATCCCTTCGGGCTGCGTCAAAATTTACTCACACATACTCACACATTCCTCCTCATGCAGTCACAACATCATCCATATACAACCATTCTCCACTCACCTCTGTCTTCCGTCCTCTCCCTTCCTTCCTCAACAGACATTCCCCTCTTCCCCAAAGCCCCTTCACCCCATCCATCCACCTCATCCTAGGACGTCCCCTCATGTTCACTCCCTCCACATCTGCCTTCCATACCTCTTTTACTAGTCTTTCTTCACTCATTCTTTCCATGTGTCCAAACCATCCTAATATTCTTTCATCAACCCTATCTCCCAAATCCTTTTTCACCCCTGTTCTCCTCCTCACCTCCTCATTTCTCACTCTATCTAGCCTAGTAACCCCCACCATACTTCTCAGACACCTCATCTCAAACACATTCAAACTCCTTCTCTCTTCTTCTCTTATGTTCCACGTTTCTGCCCCATACAATGCTGTTGGCACAATCACTCCTTCATACAGTCTCCTCTTCGCATCCATTCCCAAATGTCTATTTCTCATTACACTCTTTAAACCACCAAGGCATTTACTCGCTTCTCTCAATCTACATTCTACCTCCACCTTCACTCCACCTTTTCCTGCTACACTTGCACCCAAGTATCTAAAACTATCCACTTCCTCCAGTCGCTCTCCCTTAATGTTCACTTCCAGTCTACTGCCACTTTCACCCCTTGTACATCTCATCACCTTACTTTTACCCACATTTATCTTTAGCTTTCTTCTATCACATACTCTCCCAAACTCTGCCACCAGCTTCCTCAATCCCTCCTCTGACCCTGCCACAAGCGCAGTGTCGTCTGCAAACAACAGCTGGCTCACCTCCCACTTTTCTCCATTTTCTTTAACCATCTCCAATCCCTGACTCACTACCCTAGCATTCACCTCTCGCACCACCCCATCCATGTATAAGTTGAACAGCCAGGGCGACATAACACATCCTTGACGAAGTCCCACCTTTACTTCAAACCACTCACTCTCTCCATTTCCAATCCTAACACATGCTCTACTACTCACATAAAAACTCTTGACAGCTCCCAAAAGCTTTCCTCCTATCCCATAAATCTGCATAACCTCCCACAGTGCCTTTCTGTCTACCCTATCATAAGCCTTTTCCAGATCCATAAAAGCCCAAAAAACATCCTTCCCCTTTCCTATAGCTTTCTCACATATCTGTCTTACCACAAAGATCTGATCTACACAACCTCTACCCATCCTAAATCCACACTGTTCCTCACCAATTACTCCTTCTGTTCCTCTCCTAATCCTCTCAATTAAGATTCTCCCATAAGCCTTCCCTACTACACTCAACAGGCTAATCCCTCTGAAATTACTACATTCACACTTGTCCCCTTTTCCCTTGTAAAGAGGAACTATACAGGCACTACTCCAGTCCTCCGGTACTCTACCCTCTCTCCAGCAAACATTAAATAATCTCACCAACCAGTCCACCATCACTGAACCTCCCTTTTTCAGACATTCTGCATGACATCCATCCAGACCAGGTGCCTTACCTGCTTTCATCATCTTTACAACTGCCTTCACCTCATCCTTCCTTATTTCTCCTCCATTCTCCTCACTCATCACTCTCATTTTCTTCGTATTTCCCACTGCAGCTATCTTTCCCTCCCTATCCTCCTTCACATTCAGCAACTCCCTAAAATATTCTGCCCATCTTCCCCTCACTGCCATCTCTTCCATTATCAACATGTGCTAAGGGGAGAGGGTGGGGGAATATCAGATCATTTTTTGGTGGAAGGTAAGTTGAGAGTGGAGGATAGATGGAGAAGGAGGAAAGGGACAAAAGGTAGGGAGGTTCTTAGAGTGAACTCCTTGAATGAAAAGGAAAAGGAGAAGGAGTACGAAAAGAAGCTGAAGGAGGAGTGGGAGGGAGTTAAGGATAGAGCAGAGATGGGTGTGGAGGAGGAATGGGGATGGTTCAAGGAGGGAGTCTTAAAGTGTGCAAGGATGGTGTGTGGAACAAGAAGGACAGGAGGAAATAGAAGAAAGGGTAGTGAATGGTGGGATGAGGAAACAAAGAAGGTTGTAGAAGAGAAGAAGCGAGCATTCACAGATTGGTTACAAAAGAGGACAGGGGAGTCATATGAGACGTACAAAGAAAAGAAAAGAGAAGTAAAGCAAAAGGTAAAGGAGGCAAAGAGGAGAGCAGATGTAAAATGGGGGAGGAGTATGACAGAAAATTTTGAAAGTAATAAAAAGATGCTTTGGAAGGAAATAAAGAGAGGAAGGGAGTGAGTCAAGTAGATAAGAAAAGGTAAAAGGTGCAGATGGATAGTATATATATATATATATATATATATATATATATACATTATACACACAATGTTTTTAATACGCAAGACCACTTACCATCCTGGAACGTTCAAAGGATCATCACAGCTGAGCTTGCCAGGGTTGAATACGGTGCCTTGGGGGCATCCAGAGATTCTGGGGTGTCTGCCTTGGAAGCACACGTAGAAGTAACGGCAGTCATTGTCCTTGGGGTAACGTGGGTGGACTTGTTCGTGGCCGTTGGAGGCAAAGACGGTCTGGTTGGGGCATGAGAATCCGTCGGACAGGCTCTCTGCAAAGAAGACCATAACGTTCAACAGTGAATGAAATATCAATGCGTTGTTTACATACAGTCCAAAATTTATATTTCTACTCTTTATATATATATATTTCTTTGTCATTATTATTTGTGTGTGTGTGTGTGTGTGTGTGTGTGTGTGTGTGTGTGTGTGTGTGTGTGTGTGTGTGTGTGTGTGTGTGTGTGTGTGTGTGTGTGTGTGTGTGTGTGTGTGTGTGTGAGTGATGGAGAAAGGATACTGGACTGGAGATCCTTCGGGACGGTATGGGACAGAAATTTACCCTTGTGTGCCCTGCAACCGGAGCGGTATCCAGCGTTTTCCCACTGGCAAGTTCCGGTGTACTCGTCGAAGACAAGACCGTCATGGCAGGCTCTCCTTTCGAATTCACCATTCCTGCACTCGTAATACGATTGGCAGTTGGATGGTTCCTCGTGCTCAAAGAGACCGTTCATGCGAGGACATTCGATACCGCTGGGCTGGGGAGGTTCTGCAGTCGAGAAGAAAGGATAAATAGAAAACGGGAACATCAGCGGTGGCATGAAATGTCGACGACGTTTGAGCGTCGCCTTAAAAGTTTTGGCAAATGATCACATCCATTGAATTGACGAGACGTCAGCAAGGACTTCACTTGAAAATATGGATAAGAAAGGACTTAATCTGACGATAAAAAAAAAGCACGTCGAATTCATAGGAGTGGCAAAGGGGAGGGATAATAAAATTTAAAGGTGACCATCATTTTTGTTCGAGTGGAAATAAGTCTCTAACCATGTTAACTTGGTCTGTGTTAACATCACTAAACTCCTTAAAAGGTTAACTTCAGGAAAGGGATCTTTTGCAGTTAAGATAAATGCATCATAGTCCCCCCCATTATTCACTTTATTATGTTTAGCGCCAGCATCCAGCGTGGCGACCTATGATGATTACTAACCCCAGCGTTTCATGTTTTGGATCTAAGCTCGCTGAAACGCACGCCACTCAATCTGTAGTCAGCGCAAACCTTGGGCAAGATTTACGTGTGGCCCTGGTTAACTGTTATTCGTCAGTAAAACTTTATTTTACACATAAAATTTTAATTACCCTTAATGTGCAACCCATTTGCCCAATATGGGCATACACCAGTCCCATCCAAAAGTTTGTACACACGGCCGAAGGGTCAAGATCAATATTATTGCGCAATATTCTATATTGAACAATATCATTGACGGTGTAGGGATGGTATTGAAGGCCGTCGACATGATTGGCAAGAAGGATGAGCGACAATTCTATTGTGTCATTCTTCAATACCACCCCAATAGGATCAATAATATTGTACATTACGGAATATTGCGCAATAATATTGATCGTGTAGAGCCCGCTTAACCTCTTCAGTACAAAATAATCGCCTTAGAAAATAAAAAGTTACAGATGTATTACTCGATCTATTTCACTCTGAATATCAATAACCACAGAAAACGTGATCAGGTTAGTTCATAGAAAATGTGAGCCACTCAGCTATGACTATAAAATAAATATAACCAGGTATCCTTGTATACCTACCCCCCCCCTCCCCATGACGCCAACGTACTGGCCATCGTACTGAAAGAGTTAAAGAATGGATGGATGGTTGACTTATGGTTGACTTACGGAGGATGCTGTTCTCTGGGCACTGAACCATGAATGGGTAAGTACACTGTTGAACTGCAGGGCTCAGGCTGCTGTCGAAGACGAGACCATCAGGGCAGAGCATCTCGGTCATTTCTCCACGGTTGCAGTCGTAATACTTGTCGCATTGTTTCGGGTCGGGGTAGAAGCCGTTATCGGTGCACGTGAACTGGGCGTAGGCCGCTCCTGTGCATCGAAGACGGAAAGAGGTGAGTAAAGGTAGAAGGATATAAAGGAGATGCAAGCAACAACAGATTTGTTGGTCCTCACTGGGCTGCTTGCAATAAACATGCAAGCAAATGAATTATTATCTTAAGTAACAGCAGATGAATATGTATGAGAAATAAAGAATTATTTGAATTATTAAAATGGAATTGTTAATTAGAAAGTTTTATAAAGGAGATGCAAGCAACAACAGATTTGTTGGTCCTCACTGGGCTGCTTGCAATAAACATGCGAGTAAAAGAATTATTATCTTAAGTAACATAAGATGAATATATATAAGAAATAAAGAATTATTTGAATTATCAAAATGGAATTGTTAATTAGAAAGTTTCATAAGTGAATAAGAAGTTAGATTTAGTTAATTTACTTTGATAATAAAAAACAAGAAGTAAAAACATGAAACTAAATTTGAATTTGAATTTATATTTAGCACAAATTTCAATTCCAAAAAATTAATTTAAATCAGAAATTCAAATTAAATCTCATTACTAAGTATGAATCTTTGAAATCTGAAAATGATACATGTATGGAACGAGCACTATATGTGAAGTGTATTTCACGCTGTCTTCGCGAGTCAGCGGTAAGTTTGTATACAAAGAACACACAACTCAGCAACTTAGTACAGAGAACAAACGGGTCATCAAGTGTAGGTATCTGCACAGACTGATATCTCTGCACGTCCTGTGAATATATTTCATACGAAATAACCTTCCACTAAAGCCTCTCATAGTTTCAATATATACAAAACGTTACGTAAATATATTGATATGGAAACATGACCTACGCGCTGCCAGATGTATGATGTCGATCAACGGGTCGTATCTAAACCACTGAAAGGTTAATAGAATTATGAAGCGGCTCCCTGAAGGAGTGAGGGACGCTGTTATCAAGTTCTGAATAACAATGGTCATAAAAACAATGACAGAACCCGGACAATGCTTTGCCTTAGTCAAAAAAAGAGTGTTAAGACGAATTTCTTCAGGTGCCGTTTGTTCGTGTGGAATGATTTATTACAAATATTCATGTACGAGGGCAGTTTACACCAGGAGGTGCTGAATAGCTACAGCCGAAGCCGTCACCTTTGCCCCTATCATGCGCTTGTACTGTTGGGGCAAATAACAGTTATTGCTGGAAATCGGAGGGAAGTGCGGGACTCGAGCCCAGAACTAAGCGAAGGCGAGACTAGCACGGTTACGATGACGTCACCAGGGCATAGAGAAGGAAGCTGCAGAAGTGGGGGGGAAAAATGTTCGAAAACGACAAAGAGTGAACCGTCTCACGACAGTGTAGACCTAATTAACTGTGACGTTAAATACTACAAAATGCACATGAAATATATGAAATATACCCCGGAGATGGATTTAGTAATGACAGATATACATATAAACCAATGCTTAACGTAAGACTAGAGATCACTTTCACTCGCGCAGCGAAGGACTCGATTTTCTTCCTGGGAAGTTATATGTCTTCCTCCGAGACAGCGCCTGCGAAATGACGTCATAAAATGGAGCGATTACGTCACCGCGCGGTTTTTCAGTCGGAGATCCGGACACAGACCGCAGGATTTCGCAAAATGCTCCCGCAAGCCAATAGCTAACGGGACTCAATGGATGCCTGGCTGTTCTATTCAGTGTCCGCGTAATCTACAAAAGATTGGGTTCAGTGGACTGTTTAGGCTGTTTGTGAACAGGAGGAAATGTGATCGGGGCAGAGCTATGCGATTTGTCTGAGGAATTTGATTTGGATTTGAGGGACGGCATACGATGGCAGATCACTCGTAGAGAGAGAGAGAGAGAGAGAGAGAGAGAGAGAGAGAGAGAGAGAGAGAGAGAGAGAGAGAGAGAGAGAGAGAGAGAGAGAACAAAGAGAGAGAGAGCAAAGAGAGAGAAAGAATAAAGAGGGAGCTATAGATATAGAGATAGATAGGGATAGATATAGAGATAGAGGTAGATAGAGATAGAGAGATAGAAAAATAGATTAAAAGCAAGAAAGAAAGAAAGGATAAATGAATGAAAGATTGAAAGATAGAAGATAGGGATAGATACCACAAAAGGGTAGTACGGAGCTTAATAATTTGTGCCACTTTCTTCATAGCTTCTGGTATTCCTCGCCCAAGTGTAAAAATCTAACCGACATCCATGTACTCATAAGTACATGCATGCATGGGTATGTGTGCATATATGGATATATATGCAGAGTCCACTAGGAAAAGGAAAAACACACGGAGTCCGAGCGCTTTCGTGATATATTCACATTATTAAGGAGTACAGAAAAGTGAGAACAAAAAAATGGAGATATAGAGTATAAATAGGACAAGAGAGACATTTACCCTCCTAGTGGACTCTGCATATTTGTGATTCGCGTGTGACTGTGAAATTTGTGCATATGGATATATATGCATGTTTATAGGTTTGTGTACGCCTGTGCATGTGTGTATGTGTATCTATATATGTGTGTATGAGTGTATGTATCTGTGTATGTGTACATGTACGTAGATGTTTATTTAAGGCAGTGTAACCTTTGTTCCCATGAAGCGTTCTTGTGTCAATCGACTTTTGGTTCCAAGACGCCAATGGCAATTTTCTGGATCTCTCGTGAATCCGAAAGATTTCTTTGGGGGAATTTTTCACACGTTTAGAAGCTTTGCCGAAGAGGACGCTAGGGGGTGGGGGGTGGGGTGGCGTGTGTGGGGAGGCCACTTTTCACTTTCGGAAATTGAAGCCAAGAAGGACCGAACGAACAAGTGAAAGGGAGGTGACAACGCGAGCCGGGCTGGTGCGCGCGCGCGCACACACACACACACACACACACACACACACACACACACACACACACACACACACACACACACACACACACACACACACACACACACACACACACACACACACACACACACACACACACACACACACACACACACACACACACACACACACACACAAACACGTACACAGATATACACGTATACACACACATACGTACACAGATACACACGTATACACACGCAGACACACACACTTGCATATGTTTATATATACATATATTGTATACATGCATATATTGATCACATTCACGTATATATACACATGTGTACATTATACATATATATACATATGTACGTATGTGTATATATGTATACACACATATATATATATATATATATATATATATTTATATATATACAATGTATATATATATACATATATATATACATATATATATATATATGTATATATATAATATATATATATATATATATATATATATATATACAGGCCTAATGTGTATACGTTTCTCTTGCACCACATATATATATGATCTCTTTTTCCTCGCGATGATCGTTTATCTCACAGAAACCCGTGAGTTCTTAGGCGGGGGTCGAAAAGAGGAACCAAGTCTTCGCGGTCCCGAAGTCGCCACCGTTGTCGAAGAAGAAGAAGAAGAAGAATCTTTGTAATTCGCGTCGACTTTGACGAAAACGAAAGCAAATCCAAACACTTTGTCTCACTCACCGGCGCAGAGGAGAAGGAGAGCGTAGCTTTGCATGGTTGCAGGACGGGGGAGAGAATGCAACTGACAATTCAGATTCCCGTGGCCCTATATATTCAGACACTTTCTACCCCAAGTCGCCTTCAACCCAGCTGGAGGAGGAGGGGGACGAGGAGGAGGAAAAGGAGGAGAATGGGGGGTGGGGGGGTGGAGTGGTAACTGTGGCGATGTGGAGGTGGTATAGCTGGTGGTCTTGTAAGAGAGGAGGAGGAGGAAGAGGAGGAGGGAGTGGTGGATAACGGTGAATGAAAAAGGGGCGAATCTGATTTAGACCAGAAGGTCGGAGGAGGATGGGGGTGGGGAGGAAGGGTGGAAAGGGGGGTGGGGTGGGGGGGTTAGTGGGGGGATGGGGGGGAGTTTGAGGGGGGTTTCGAGCCTTCGGGTTCCTGCAGGATGTGACCGGCAACACCGCGTCAGTACCCTGCTTTCCGTGTACCGACGTCGGTCGTATTTCCTCCCTGTCGTTGTTGTTCTTCCCGAACTCGGAGGTTCCTCATGTTTCTCGAGATCGGAACTCGAAGTTCCTCCGGGATAAAGTATCGAGACGCGTTCCAGCAGTGGGGAACCCTTAGGAGGGAACACTCAGAGTACACAAATGCATATACATGTACATATAGATATACATATACATATAAAGGTACATATAGACTTACTGTGTATATGCACACACACGCATACACTTACATATGAGCACATATATGAACACACATGCATACACACAGGCAATCATATATATAAATATATATATATATATATATATATATATATATATACATATATATATATAATATATATATACATATATATATACATATATATAATATATATGTGTATGTGTGTGTGTGTGTGTGTGTGTGTGTGTGTGTGTGTGTGTGTGTGTGTGTGTGTGTGTGTGTGTGTGTGTGTGTGTGTGTGTGTGTGTGTGTGTGTGTGTAATAAAACCACTTGGAAAATAAAATGAAAGGTGACCGAACGTTTTCGTCTATTTAGGACGAAAATGTCTTAAATAGACGAAAACGTTCGGTCACCTTTCATTTTATTTTTCAAGTGGTTTTATTACACATTTTGTGAATCATGTGTTTTTGGGTTTTTAATCACACACACACATATATATATATATATATATATATATATATGATATACATACACTCAGAGTACACAAATGAATATACATGTACGTGTATATACATGTACATATAGATATACACATACATATAAAGATACATATAGACTTACTGTATATATGCACACACATGCATGCACTTACATATGAGCACATGTACCAACACACATGCATACACACAGGCATTCATACATATATAAATATATATATGTATATATATATATATATATATATATATATAAATATAAATACATATATATATATATATATATATATATATATATATATGTATATGTATATATATATGTATAAATATATATATATATATATGCATATATATATATATATATATATATATATATATATATATATTTCCTTAAGGCATACATATACATACATCTACATACATGCACATATACACATGCCCATATATTCACGCGCATGCATACACACACGCACACATACACGTACGCATATGCACACGCGGATACACACCCACATGTAATAACTCACACCCATATACACACGCGCACACAAATACGCACACACACACGCATACACACATGTACACACAAACATATAAAATATACACATATATACACACATTTATACACATAACCTATACACATGTACGCATATATATATATATATATATATATATATATATATATATATACATATATGCATATACACATGATTAACTACATATTCTTATGTATACATGTACATACACATATTAACTAATATGTACATGTACATTTATGTATATAAGTACAAACACATGTAAATATACACATATTTACGTTATATATATGTGTGTATGTGTGTGTGTGTGTGCGTGTGTGTATACATGTAGACAGGTATATACAATTGCATATGTGAATAAGGGTACATGTGAATTTGTGTATATTTGTGCGTATGCATATCTGTACATGGGTCTATGGATAGAGATGTAGCCATGTATGTATTTGTGTATGTGTATGTCTGTGAACATGCATGTATATGTATAACTATAGCCATATATATATATATATATATATATATATATATATGTGTGTGTGTGTGTGTGTGTGTGTGTGTGTGTGTGTGTGTGTGTGTGTGTGTGTGTGTGTGTGTGTGTGTGTGTGTGTGTGTGTGTGTATGTGCGTGTGCGTATATCTGCAGAAATGTGTGTATAGTGTGTTTAGACACGTATAATTATGATCACATTTTTCAATAACTGGAAAAAACCCGCAGCCTCGAAGTGGGTGGCAACGATCCTCATGTTCTCCCATAGATCCTTCCGGTTGAATGTAATAGGTGAGCCCTCTTAGATTTAAGAAGGAAATAGGCAAGAATTGGTTTGCTAATAGGATGGTCAACGAATGGAATAGTCTTAATAGTCATGTAATAGTGAGCGCTGAAACTATCGGTTGTTTTAAGAAACGGATAGACAACTTTATGAATAGGGATAATAGGTGGTAATGGACATGGAACTGCCTAGTGTAGGCCTTATGGTCTCTTGCAGTCTCCTTCATTCGTATGTTCTTATGTGAAACGATATTGAGGAACTACAGTTAAAGATAACAGGTCAGAGACGGAGTACCAGCCTCTCGGGGATGCGTCTTCAGAAGGATATTAGGAGGTTGGCGGGTCCTCAAAATGGCCAAAGATTTTTTTTTTTTTTTTTTTTTTTGTAGGACGACTCATATCAGGTACGCGTTATTTGTCTCCCTATATGTGTGTACAGATAAACGCATGTACACACGAGCACACACAGACACACACACACACACGCACACACAAACACACACACACACACACACACACACACACACACACACACACACACACACACACACACACACACACACACACACACACACACACACACACACACACACACACACACACTTGCATGAACTGGCTACTAGACAGAACTGTCGATCAGTGTCTCTTTGGATCGTCCATTGGAAACACTAAGATCACCAACCTCGCCTTTCCTAATGACGCTGTTCTTCTTGCAGAGTCGTTGGAGGTCCTGCTCGCAACCCTCGAGTCAAAGCAAGGAGAGGCGAGGCAGCTGGGCCTCCAGGTCTCCTGAACCAAGACCAAGGTTGAGTCGTCTGAGGGTTTACGGTGTGACACCATTCAGTTCGTCCATGCACGTGGCTGGGACAGGTCTCGTAGAACTTCACGTCCGATGGCAGTGTAGTGTATAATAGTGACGGGTCATCTCAGGAAGTTCTTCGAAGGATTGGCAAAGCCCATAGTTATGGACTCGATCAGACAGAGGCTATGGGGTTGTCCATGTTTATGTAAGATTGAGGTCTTTACATCGCTTGAGCTCCCTGTGTTGATGTTCTTACAAACACAGGAGGACCAAGGACTAAGAGGTCTCTCCATCGCTTGAGCTGGCTGTGTTGCTGTATGGCTGTAAAACATGGTCGTTGAATGCTAATACAAACACAGGAGGACCAAGGACTAGGAGGTCTCTACATCGTTTGAGCTTCCTGTGTTGATATATGACTAAAACATTGTCGCTGAACGCTAATACAAACACAGAACTAAGAGGTCTCTATGTCGCTTGAACTCCCTGTGTTGATGTTCGGCTGCAAATCATGGTCGCTGAACGCTAATACAAACATAGGACTAAGAGATCTCTATGTCGCTTGAACTCCCTGTGTTGATGTTCGGCTGCAAATCATGGTCGCTGAATGTTAATACAAACGCAGGAAGATCAAGGACTAAGAGGTCTTTATATCGCTTGGATTCCCTGTGGTGATGTGCGGCTGCAAAACGTGGACGCTGAATACGGACTGAAAGACGCGTCTCAACTTCTTGTGGACCAAGTGTCTTCGGGTGTCTTCGGGGAACCATGGGGCATTGTTGGCATGACTTCTTCCGAGCTTAGTCCCTGGAGGAGTCTCCTTGCATCCACATGAGCATGCGGCACGTTACCCTGATGTGGATCTTATCCACATGATCGTCTCCACAAGAGATAACCCTCAGTGGAGGAAACGAAGATGTCCACAGAACTCATGAATGTTTTCCAGGAGTCTTTCTTCTCGAAATTTTGACAAAATTCGAAAACGAGCTTACTGGTGAAAGAAAGAGGACCTTAAGCTGAAAAATGCGGAAAATTGAATCGAGGCAAATTTTGATTTTTTCTTTTTTCTTTTTTTTATTTTCTTTTTTTTTTTGTTTCATTATATATTTATTCTTTAAGCAACAAAAGACTAGTGAGAGGCCTGATAGTAAGTCTTTGGGACATCGATCTATCCCAGCGTGACCTTTTGTTATTTGCTTTTGACTTTTGCGATGTGTGGCATCATGTCAATGCAATGACGTAGGAACGATGACGTAGGAACGATGACGTAGGAACGATGACGTAGGAACGAGGATGTGGCAACGGTGATGGATACAGAAACGGAGCGCCTCAGGACTCTTCCTTCCGCTCCTCCTCCTCTTCTTCTTCCTCCTCCTCCTCCTCCTCCTCTCCTCCTCTTCCTCCTCCAGTTCCTCCTTCATCATCATCATCCACGTCTTCTTCTTCTTCTTTCTCCTCCTCCTCCTCCTCTTCTTCTTCTTCCTCCTCCTCCTCCTCCTCCTCTTCTTCTTCCTCCTCCTCCTCCTCCTCCTCCTCCTCTTCTTCTTCTTCCTCCTCCTCCTCCTCCTCTTCCTCCTCCTCCTCTTCTTCCTCCTCCTCCTCTTCTTCCTCCTCCTCCTACTACTCTTCTTCCGCCTCCTCCTCCTCTTCTTCCTCCTCCTCCTCCTCCTCCTCCTATTCCTCCTCCTCCTCTTCCTCCTCCTCTGACACATAAACTTAGTTTTGCTCGACAAGACTCTTCTTTGTCCTACCTGGAGCTATGATGACTTGGAGATTTTTTATTTCGTATTTTTTATCCATCTGTCACAGCTCTACCTTATAGATACAAAAAAAAAAAAAAAAAAAAAAAAAACTGTCCGTCCAATTAAACTTGTTATTCAGAAACTAGGTCTCATCTTTCTTACTTTTATTTTTATTGTTTTCTTTTTTGTTTTTTGTTTTTCTTGCCTGAGGGTAGTTTACTTTGTGTCCGCCTAACATTACGTGCGGTAGACGTCAAATCCACAGGTTGCCTATGTAGAAAGTTTCCTACAAACAGGACGGCTATGTATAGGATACCTGTGCATAGCCGAGAATCCCTCAGCTGAGAAGAAGAGAAAAGGATTTTCGTCTCTTTGCTCATTCCTGCTTGTCGGCCACTTTCCTTAAACGTCAGTCAGCTCCCTCGTCTGTCAGCTGATCCTGTTGTCTGTTGCCTTTGAGCTGACCTATTTACCTGTTGGCTGATTTCTGTTTGTCAGCCAGCTTCCTCGTGTGTCAGCTGATCTTGTTGTCTGTTACCTTTGAGCTGACTTATTTGCCTGTTGGCTGATTTCTGTCAGCCAGCTTCCTCGTCTGTCAGCTGATCTTGTCTGTTGCTATTGAGCTGACCTATTTGCCTGTTGGCTGATTTCTGTTTGTCAGCCAGCTTCCTCGTGTGTCAGCTGATCGTGTTGCCTGTTGCCATTGGGCTGACCTATTTGCCTGTTGGCTGATTTCTGTTTGTCAGCCAATTTCCTCGTCTGTCAGCTGATCTTGTTGTCTGTTGCCTTTGAGCTGACTTATTTGCCTGTTGGCTGATTTCTGTTTATCAGCCAGCTTCCTTGTCTGTCAGCCAGTTTCCTCGTCTGTCAGCTGCTCTTGCTGCCTGTTGCCACTGGGCTGACCTATTTACCTGTTGGCTGATTTCTTTTTGTCAGCCAGCTTTCTTGTCTGTCAGCCAGTTTCCTCGTGTGTCAGCTGATCTTGTTGCCATTGTTGGCATTGGGCTGACCTATTTGCCTGTTGGCTGATTTCTTTTTGTCAGCCAGCTTCCTTGTCTGTCAGCCAGTTTCCTCGTCTGTCAGCTGATCTTGTTGTCTGTTGCCTTTGAGCTGACCTATTTACCTGTTGGCTGATTTCTGTTTGTCAGCCAGCTTCCTCGCACGTCAGCCAATTTCCTCGTCTGTCAGCTGATCTTGTTGTCTGTTGCCATTGGGCTGACCTATTTGCCTGTCGGCTGGCCTTCTTCGTCCGCCGGTCGAACTCAGCCGAGCTGAGAACGAGAGGGAGATCGAGCGAAGACCAACAAAGAACAGGAGGGAAGGAGAACAGAATCCCGCACGGAACAGTCACGACCTGAGTTAGACCTGACTCGCAGTCTTGACATGAACTGCAAGTCATTTACAGTTGCGGGAAGGAAGGGGGGAAGTGGGGGAGAGAGGAGGGAGTAGAGGGGGATGAGAGAGAGAGAGAGAGGGAGGGAGAGAGGGAGCAAGGGAGGGAGGAAACCAGTCCGCCCAGAACGAGGTCCCTATCAAAGAAGACCTTTGACATTTTTCATAGACATACTTATCATAATGTGCGTGAGCGTATGTCCGAGTGTGCGTGTGCGTGTGTGTGTGTGTGTGTGTGTGTGTGTGTGTGTGTGTGTGTGTGTGTGTGTGTGTGTGTGTGTGTGTGTGTGTGTGTGTGTGTGTGTGTGTGTGTGTGTGTGTGTGTGTGTGTGTGTGTGTGTGTGTGTGTGTGTGTGTGTGTGTGTGTGTGTGTGTGTGTGTGTGTGTGTGTGTGTGTGTGTGTGTGTGTGTGTGTGTGTGTGTGTGTGTGTGTGTGTGTGTGTGTGTGTGTGTGTGTGTGTGTAGGGAGGGATGTGTGTCAGTCAGTCAGTCAGTCAGTCAGTCAGCTTACATACTTTCGGTTCTGTTCCTTCTCTTAGTGTGGAGTATTCTCTCCTAATGCTTGCTCAGTGATGTTAGGTGGACCGTATCAGCTTGGAACAGTTTCGTGTGATGAGTCTAATGTGAAGAGGAAACGGCTTGTATGAGTCCCTGGGAAGCTCAAATTCTAACACCTTCCATTCGAATGCTCAAAGCGCATCTCGAAGGACTCAAAAACTCAAAAACTGACCTCTGCCTGCCTCCAGGTGTATAGTATTATCTCTTTGGGAAATTTTCTAAAATTCGGAAGTTTCAAATATTCGGAGCAAAAAAAAAATTTTCGGAAAAAAAAAATCGAAAAGAAAAAATCGCAATGTAAAAAGTGCTTCAGTCTGAAATTTTTGTCCTGAGTGTTGGTTATTTTAAATTTAAAGAGATTTCCGTCAAAGAAAATTATGTTTAAGACCAAAGGAAGCTGGCTGGCTGAGTGGGTTAGGGCGTCGTTACTTGCGGCGAAGGTCGAAGGGATGGCGGTTCGAATCCTGCCACCGGCGAAGTTGAACCAATGGTATGGTTTCCTTAAATTCCACGCTATAAAGTCCTCTGTGAGGGGCACTGTCCTGGCCTTCTGATAAGGGGGGGGGGGAATTTTTGTCGTTAAACCATATCATCGTTTGGAAACGTTTCAGAGGAGTGTCAAAGAATGCTAAATAGTGTCAAAGAATTTCGAACGAAAACACCAGAAGGCAACAGGAGCTGGGGAATGGAGGGAAGTTCCGAAAATTATCTCCCCCCTTCCCTCCCCCTCTCCCCCCTCCCTTCCCTCCTCCCCTATCTCCCCCTCCCTTCCCTCCCCCTCACCCCCCTCCCTTCCCTCCTCCCCTATCTCCCCCTCCCTTCCCTCCTCCCCTATATCACCCCTATTTACCCCCTCCATTCTCTTCTCCCTCTCCCCCTTCCTTCCCTCTCTCCCCCTCCCTTCCCTCCTCCCCTATCTCCCTATTCTCCTCTCCCTCTCCCCTTCCCTCCCCTTCTCCCCCTCCCTTCCTTCCTTCCGTATCTCCCCCTCCATTCTCTTCTCCCTCTCCCCCTTCCCTCCCCCTCTCCCCCTCCCTTCCCTTCTCCCCTATCTCCCCCTCCTTTCTCTTCTCCCTCTCCCCCTTCCCTCCCTCTCGTCCCCCCTCCCTTCCCTTCTCCCCTATCTCCCCTCTATTGTCCTCTCCCTCTCCCCCTTCCTCCCCCCTCTCCTCCTCCCTTCCCTTCTCCCCCATCTCCCCCTTCCATTCTCTTCTCCCTCTCCCCCTTTCCTCCCCTTTCCCCCTTCCCTCCCCCTCTCCCCCTCCCTTCCCCCTCTCCCCCTCCCTTCTCTTCTCCCTCTCCCCCTTTCCTCCCCTTTCCCCCTTCCCTCCCCCTCTCCCCCTCCCTTCCCTTCTCCCCTATCTTCCCCCTCCATTCTCCTATCCCTCTCCCCCTTTCCTCCCCATCTCCCCCCTCCCTTTTCTGGTCTCTTATCTCCCCCTCCATTCTCCTCTCCCTCTCCCCCTTCCCTCCCCCTCTCCCCCACTCCCTCCCAGCTTAAGACGAGCAAGATGGCTTGGTCCTACACATGAAGAACCCTCAATTATGACTTTTGATGACTTAAAAAAATTATGACGTTGAAGGTGTTTTTGCTGACGGCAGGTGATTTTAATTGGATTAGTGGGACTGGGGGGTGACTTCCTCCTCCCCTCCCTCTCTCCTCCTCCCCTCATCTCCTCTCCTCCTCCTCTCTCTTCCTTCCCTTCCTCCTTTAAAGGATTTGCGCCCATGTCAATCCCGTATTACCTTTTTGGTCATTGCCATCAACACCCTGTGGTTTTCTGTTTTTTTTTCTTGTTTTTTTTAAGAAACCTCTAAAGGTACCTGGTTACTCTCGGTACAGCTGGAGAAACAAGTCCTTCATCGCAAACCTAGCAGCAAAGATAACGGCACAGACTTGCGTAGCCAAAAAAAAAAAAAAAAAAATGTGAATTTATGTTCGCGTCCAGGACTTTTTGGACTACCGGTCGTCTGGAAGCTAGTGTCGGCGAACTTTAGCCCCCGTCTGTACCTGAGCCGGGGACAGACACACAGACTCGTAAACTTACGTCGAGAACGGGACGAAGGCCGTCGCTTACGTGGAACGGACCTAGCGACAAGATGACCATAGACACACAAAAACTAGTACGATACGCCATGCTTGTCCTACCGGAAGCCTAGGCCAGTTTGACAACCAGTAATTGCCTTTTTTCATAGACTGTCTACTAACTAGTTCAGTCTAGGTGTCGTCAGGCTGTTTCAGCCAAAACAGGAGACATCGCCATAAAATCGTCTAAAAAAAAAAAAAAAAATCTGGGTTTATTGTGAGGCGACATTTTTGTCAAATAACGACCCAACGTGTCTGTAAACGCTAAATCATTTCTCTGTCTATTTCTCTCTTTCTCTTTCTCTCTCTCTCTCACCCACTTGCCCTCTCTCTCCTTACTTACCTACCTCCATGACTTACTTCCTGTGTCATTATCTCCCTCCCTCCCTACCTCCTACCTAGCTCCTTACCTCCCTAACTCCCTTCCTAACTAGCCCCCTATCTTACTAACCTCCACCCTACCTCCCTACCTCCCTATCTCCCCTCCTATCTCCCTGTCTACCTCCAGCCCTCCTCCCTCCCTCCCTCCTTCCCTCCCTCCTCCTCCCTCCCTCCTTCGTCATAACATCAGTTGGTCCCATCAGTCCATTTGATACTTTTTGGTCTTTGACTTCGGATAGTAGATACCAGACGGGTTGTTGCCAGGCACCCCGGGGGAGGGGGTGGAGAAGGGGGAGGGGGGGGGGGGGGAGGGGGGAGCAAGGGGGAGAGGGGAGAGGGGAGAAGGGGGAGGGGGGAGAGGGGAGGGGGAGAGGGGGAGAGGGGGAGGGGGAGAGGGGGAGGAGGCCCCTCGTAACTGTTTTCTCACTACGGGATCTAACGTGTCTGTCTAGGGCCCTTTTCTAGAAGGAGAGGAAGAAGAAGAAGAAGAAGAAAAAGTTCAAACTGTTCTTTCAGGGATGATTGTATCATGACTTTGTAAAACGATTTGTATCTATGCGTGTATGTATGTATGTGTGTGCGTGTGTATGCATGTATGTATATATGTGTGTGTATGTATTTATGTATGTATGTATGTATGTATGTATGTATGTATATGTATGTATGTATGTATGTATATATGTATGTGTGTGTATGTATGTATGTATGTATGTATGTATGTATGTATGTATGTATGTATGTATGTATGTATGTATGTGTGTATGTAAGTACAGTATGTATGTTGTATGTATGTATGTATGTATGTATGTATGTATATGTAGTATGTGTGTATGTATCTATGTCTGGATATTGATGTGTGGATATATCTATGTCTGGACACACACACAGACTCACCTACACACACACACACACACACACACACACACACACACACACACACACACACACACACACACACACACACACACACACACATTCACTTATGTTCCATCAACTATGTATCAATTAACGAAGAGCCTGAAGAATAGTCGAAGTTAGTAACCTATCAACGTGATCAGAAGGAAGACCCCTTAGGCTTCAACAAGAATTGAACAAATGTGTCATAATATTGTAATTTTTATTTATTTATTTATTTATTTATTTATTTATCTATTTATTTGTTTATTTATTATTTGTTTATTTGTTTGTTTATTTGTTTGTTTGTTTATTTATTCATTTATCTATCTATTTACTTATTCATTTATTCATTCATTTATTTATCTATTCATTTATTTATTTATCTATTTCTTTATTTATCATTATTATAATTTTTTCGCATCCTAGTTATGGACCAAAAGGTCTCTTGTCGGCAGGCTTCTCCTTTTTAATCCTTTGTAATCAGATACTGTTCATTCTTTGTATTCAATATCGTTTGCTATCTTGATAATTTTCTTCTTTTTCACAAGTCCTCTATACAGCCCTCATCAATGATGGGAATAACACTGAGAGACCGGAAGAGAGCAAGTTGGGTGAGAGAGCAGACTAGAGTGAAAGATATTGTGGAGGCAGTAAAAGAGAGGAAGTGGAATTGGGCAGGCAAGTTCGTTTGAACGACTGATAAGCGATGGAGCAAGTGTGTAACTGAGTGGACGCCGCGAGATAGGGAGCGTGGAA
>NC_134802.1:50979792-50986142 GCF_046742065.1 Oratosquilla oratoria | reverse complement strand
ATTGAAGAGGCGCATGTGGTTGACCTGAAATTTTGATATCTTCAATATATTGTCATTCTTCAATGCCATTCCTACACCGTCAGTAATATTGTGCAATACTGAATATTGCGCAATAATGCTGACCATATAAGACCCGATCAAAGGTCCCTGAGCTTTCCTAGTGAGTCCAGAGACCGGAAACTAGTGGGGTTTACTAGATCTTTAGTGATATTTAACATGGCGGCACACTAGGCTAGCACGCTACTTGCTTTTGCTACTCCGTTTTGGGCTGAAACGACTTCGGTTGCGATATGCTGTTTTCCAAACGTCAAATTACTCTTGATGACGTCATAGAACGAGAAGCTGAATGAGGAAGAACTAAGAGAAGTTAATCAACCTAGAATACGAATGTTAGACACACATCTGTCGAGATGTTATAATTGCGGAAGTGTAGGACATTATAACCAACGGCATTTCTTCTCAAACGAAGTAGCAAGAGCAAGTAGCATGCTAGCGAGAAATGCCTAGTGTGCCGTCACCATTTGTGTTGGAAAGAGGAATCCCGGAAGCTGAAGACGAGACATTTTTTTTTTCTTCTTTTTTCTTTTTTTTGTCGAAGAGAGGTCGAAACCAGTGCGCCACCACGCCAGTTGGCAACTGCTTGATGGCATCACTTTTAAAAAGGAGGATTTGGGGTATCTTTGGAATTCACTCCTTGCAATCCTTTTGGTCAGTTCCTTTTTTTCCCGTCGAGGTCCGGAGGAAAAAAAAAAATCCATTTTTCCATTCTTCCAACCGTACGTCCTTTGTCTCACGTTCCAGTTTGAAGTAAAAATTTTCGAAAGTAAAAGTGTTGTGTGGATTAAAGCAGCTCCATTTGTTGAAAATAAGTGTTCATAGGTGTTTGTCATACTAAGTGTAAATAGAAAAAGGTATTTAAGTCAAAAGTGAAATAGTGGAGGTACTGGTACGTGTGTGTGTGGGTGTTTGAATTTCATAAAATATATGCAACAGAAAAAAGGAGATTCCTCTCTCTCTTTCTCTCTCTCTCTCTCTCTCTCTCTCTCTCACACACACACACACCCACACAATCACACACACACACACACACACACACACACACACACACACACACACACACACACACACACACACACACACTCACCAAACAGTTATCATAGAACTACCATAGACTCACCATAGGCTCTCCATGCACACAATGTACACACTGTAACACAACGTAGCACAGTATAACGCAATGTACACAAACTGCGGGTCCCACCGTGATCCACATAAATCCACAAAGGATCCACCAAAGATCCTTTGTTTCGTCTCCCACCACGGGTAGCCGCTCCACCCGTCCTCCACCCTCCACCACAACTCCACCAGCCTCCATCATTCCACCTCCATCACGGCCCAGCCTCCCCTCCATTGTCATAACTCCATTCGTCGTTGGGAGGGCCCTCTCCCTCCATTTCGTCTCCACATTCGCAGTGGGAGGGCCTCTCCTCCTCCTCCTCCTCCTCCTCCTCCTCCTCCTCCTCCTCCTCCTCCTCCTCCTCCCCCTGTCCTTAATAACTAAGGAGGAAGACTACGGCACCTTTGTTGGGCCCAGGGCCCTTTTTTTCGGTGATGTAAGAACTTTGTTGCGTCCTTTTTATCTTCTGTTATTTTTGTTTTGTTTGGTTGTTTGTTTCCATCTTATTTTTTTGTTGTTTTTCCTTTTTGGGCGAAGTTGAGGGCCGCCTTCTTAGTTATTGACCTCTGTCAGTTCCCGGAACTTTGTTCCTTCTGGACTTTTCCTCCTCCTCTTCCTCCTCCTTCCTCCTCCTCCTCCTCCTGCGCCTCCTCTCCTCCTTCTTCTTCTCCTCTTCCTACTTTTCTTCTTTGTCTTTCTCTTCTCTTTCTTCTACTCCTCCATCTCCTCTTTTTATGCCCTTCCCCGTTCCTCTTCCTCTTCCTCCTCCTCTTCCTCCTCCTCTTCCTCCTCCTCTTCCTCTTCCTCCTCCTCATGCTTTTCCTTATTTACCACCGTTTCTGTAAATTTTGCTTCTCCAGCACCTGTGTTCAACACCTGTGCAACCTGCACACCTGTTCCTACACTCCTTCACCTCCCCCGTGCCACACCTGTGCATCTCAGCCTCGCAACACCTGCACAGTATGTCAACACCTGTGCATCCAGCACACCTGCATCATAATCTATAAACTAGTTTACACCTACGTTTATATACACCTGTGCCACTCAGCACTCCGGTCACGACACCTAAAACACCTGTGCAACCTAAACACCTATATCATGATCTATTAAATAGTATACACCTACGTTTATACACACCTGTGTGTCTCAACCTCTCCGGTGACGACACCTAGAACACCTGTAGGGTTTATGAACACCTGTGCAACCTTAACACCTGTGCAACCTGAACACCTGCACAGTTCATTTGAACGTCGGGGGCGGCGAATCCAGGGTATTGTGTTTCCATAACATTACGTTAGCCGGCACAGCTCCTAAGTCTGCCTCCCCCCCTCTCTCTCTCTCTCTCTCTCTCTCTCTCTCTCTCTCTCTCTCTCTCTCTCTCTCTCTCTCTCTCTCTCTCTCCCTTTCCCAGTTTTCAATATTTCCTTTCACATTTTTACATTAGGAGAACTTATATATTTTGACTCCTCCTCCTCTTCCTCCTCCTCTTCCTCCTCTTCCCCCCTCTTCCATGTATTCTTCTTCCTCCTCCTCCTGCTTCTTCTCCTCTTCCTTCTCCCTCTCTTCGTACCTCCACCTCTCCTCCTCCTCTGTCTCTTTCCCATCCACCTCTTCCTCCGCTATATCCTCTTCCTCTTCTATCTCTTCTTCCTTCTCCTTCTTCTTCTCTTCCTCCTTTTCCTTCCCCTCCTCCTCTCTCAACATTTCCTCCTCCTGGTGTCCTGTTCCCCCCCCTCTTTCTCCTCCTACTCCTCCTACTATCTCTTCCTACCTCTCTCCTCCTCCTCTCTCCTTCTCTTCCCTCTTCCCCTCCTGGCCTCCTCCTCCTCCTCCCCTCTATCTCTACTATCTCTTCCTCTCCTCCTCCTCCTCCTCCTCCTCCTTTTCTTCCTCCTTTTTCCTCTCCTCATTCTCCTCCCTCAACATTTCTTCCTTTGTCTCTTTCCTCTCCCCGCCCCCTCCTCCTCCTCCTCCTCTATCTCTTCCTCCTCCTCCTCCTCCCACTGGCGCAGGGGACTTCTATGATATCTTCAGTAACTCGCATGTCAATCTCCCAGAGGGGGAAAAAATGAAAGGAGGAAGAGGAGAGGAGGAGGAGGAGGAGGAGGTGAGTGACTCGAGAAACACGAGGAAGAGGAAATAGGAAGAAGAAGAGGAGGAGAAGGAGGGAGAGGAGTAGATGGCAGAGGAAGAGGAGGACCGGGTTTTCCCCAGCTGATTAAAATCGCCTGGCGCCACATGCAATAAAGTACTCAGTAATTTGCTTAATGGAATTGCCAGATGACAGCCATATATATATATATATATATATATATATATATATATATATATATATATATATATATATATATATATATATATATATATATATATATATATATACATACATACATACATGCACATATATACACATATGCATACATGTATAAACACGTCGTTACAGACCGGGTTAATTCTCCCCCGGCCAGAATAATGTCATTAAAGGTGTCCGCCAACCCAGTGAGGTTGAATAAGGCGGTTTAGTTGACCCCCTTCGCCTCGTCAAGCGCGTAAAACCAGCTTGGCGAAAGCCATAATAAAATCGTTAAAGTTCGTTAATACGTCATCGTTGTTGACATAGGGAAGGAGTGGTTGGGGTGGATGGTGGTGGTTTAGTAAAAAAAAAAGATGAGGTAGACGAGGAGGAGGAGGAAGACGAGGAAGAAGAGGAGGACGGATACAATGAGGTAGACAGAGAGGAGGAAGAGGAAGAAGAGAAAGAAAACGAAGAAGAGGAAGAAGGAGGATGAAGAAGACGAAGAAGATGAGGACAGATACGATGAGGTAGGCAAAGAGGAAAAGAAGAAGAGGAAAATGACGAAGAAGAAGAGGAGGAGGAAGAAGACGAAGAAGAGGAGGAGAAGGAGGATGGAATTATGTCACTAACCTGAATGTTACTAGAGAAGGTGGAAAAAAAGAGGAGCAAGAGGAACACACAAAGGAACACAAAGGAAGAACAAACAACAGCGTACTGGCCCTAACGAGGCTGTTTGTGTTTACTAAACTAAGCTACAGTGAAGAAAACAGGGCAACTAGGCGATTGAAGATGAACTAACACTACTGCTACCACTATCCTATCCAATTACAATTAGATGCCGGGCTGTCAGGTCTTTTATTGCAAAGGATAATATTTTATTTGCGGATTAGAGTCCAAATATTTATCTAAGCGATTTTTAAATGTTGTTATTGTGTTACTTTCAACGACAGTGGAAGGTAACGAGGAGGAGGAGGAAGAGTAAGAGGAGGGAAGAGAAGAGTGGGACTAGAGAGATTGGAGAAGGGGGAGGAAAAGGAGGAGGAGGAGTGAAGTCTTGATGGAGAGGAAGCGGAGGAGGAATAAATAAAAAAAGAAAAAGAAGAAAAGGTCTGTAAATCGAAGCGACTCAGCGGCGGACGCGTCGAAGAGTCCGAAGAACGAAAACAAGGTTCCCCCCCCCCACCCCCAAGTGACTGTGGACTGAAGAGGAGGAGGAGGAAGAGGAGAAGGAGGAATGGAAGTAAGAACAGTAGGAAGAGACGCATAAGAAGGAGAAGGAGGAGGGGGGAAGTACGAACAGTAGGAAAATACACATAAGGAGGAGGAGAAGGAGGAATGGAAGTAAGAACAGTAGGAAGAGACGCATAAGGAGGAGGAGGGAAGTAAGAACAGTAGGAAAATACACATAAGGAGGAGGAGGAGGAGGAAGAGAAATGGTCATAAAGGAAGAGATGCATAAGGAAGAAAAGGATGAGGAGGATGAGGATTAGGGAGAGTAATAAAAGTTGGAAAAGGCGCATAAGGAGGAGGAGGAGGAAGAAGAGGAGGCGGAAGAGGGGTGGAGGAGGAGGAGGGGAAGTAAGAACAGTAGGAAGAGACGCGTAATGCGGAGGAGGAGGAGGAAGAGGAAGATGCTCATAAAAGAAGAGTAATAGGAGGGTGAATAAGAAGATTAGTAAGAGGAGGAGGAGAGGGAGGAGTAGTAGTAGGCATATGAGGAAGAGGAGGAGTAAGGTGAAGACGAGGAAGAGGAAAAGGTGTATTCGAATGAAGAGGAAGAGGAGGAGGAAAAGAAGGAATGATAGGAGGAGGAGGACGAGAAGGAGAATAAGGAAGTTGAATATATATATATATATATAATGTATATATATTATATATATGTGTATATATATATATATGTATATATATATATATGTATATATATATATTTATATATATATGTATCTATATATAATATATATAAATGTATATATTTGTTTTTTATCATTTGACAATTTTTTTTTTGACAATTTTTGGAAATAGACTCAACCACTGGGATTCGAACCCTTGCCTAGGCGGCTTACGTCTTATAACGCAAAGGCCTTACTGACCATGCTATCACGACCCTTAAAACGAAACGACTTGGTTCACGGTCCAGTCGTTCCGCCAAGGGCACTCGGACGAACATGCTACGTAATGTATTTCATCGAATCCTTTATGCAGGTTAGTCTTCCGACAAGTGTTTTTATCATTTGACAATTTTTTTTTTGGAAATAGACTCAACCACTGGGATTCGAACCCTTGCCTAGGCGGCTTACGTCTTATAACGCAAAGGCCTTACTGACCATGCTATCACGACCCTTAAAACGAAACGACTTGGTTCACGTCCAATCGTTCCGCCAAGGGCACTCGGACGAACATGCTACGTAATGTATTTCATCGAATCCTTTATGCAGGTTAGTCTTCCGACAAGTGTTTTTATCATTTGACAATTTTTTTTTTTGGAAATAGACTCAACCACTGGGATTCGAACCCTTGCCTAGGCGGCTTACGTCTTATAACGCAAAGGCCTTACTGACCATGCTATCACGACCCTTAAAACGAAACGACTTGGTTCACGGTCCAAGGGCACTCGGACGAACATGCTACGTAATGTATTTCATCGAATCCTTTATGCAGGTTAGTCTTCCGACAAGTGTTTTTATCATTTGACAATTTTTTTTAAAAATAGACTCATCCACTGGGATTCGAACCCATGCCTAGGCGGCTTACGTCTTATAACGCAAAGGCCTTACTGACCATGCTATCACGACCCTTAAAACGAAACGACTTGGTTCACGGTCCAATCGTTCCGCCAAGGGCACTCGGACGAACATGCTACGTAATGTATTTCATCGA
>NC_134802.1:50969792-50974792 GCF_046742065.1 Oratosquilla oratoria | reverse complement strand
TACACAACACCCCCACCCTCCTCCTCCTCCTCCTCGGGGCCGTCCGAGGGAGCCCCCCTGCCGTAAACAAGGGCCCCGTTTGCATAAATAGCGTTCGGGGGTGGGGGGGGGGCGTAGGGCCTGTAAGCAGCGATGCAATAACAACCATTCAGGCTCTGCACTATAACCAGTTGATTTGTTGGAGCGGTTCCTCTCCCACCACCTCCAACACCACCTGGTCAGGGAGGAGGAAGACGAAGAGGAGGAGGAGGAGGAGGTCAAGGAAGACTAGGAAGAGGAGGAGGTCGAGGAACAGGAAGATGGAGGAGGATGAGGTGGAGGAAGTAGAGGAGGAGGTGGGGAAGAAGGAGGGAGGAGGAGGATCTGTATTCGGTCGCCTGTAACCAGTGCTTCTATCCTTGAGAGCCTCCCCCCCCCCCTCTCCAGAGAGACATGGAGGAGGAGGTGGGCGAGGAGAAACTGGTGGAGTGCACCACATAGGAGGGACAGTAAAAAAAAAAAAAAAAAAAAAAAAAAAAAAAAAAAAAAATCTGCGTGCCTCTAGTCCGTATGGGCCCGTAGTCAATACCCCGGAAGGAAGACCAGGAGAGTAGGAAGAGGCGGAGGAGGAGGAGGAGGAGGAGGATGAGGATGAAGAGGTGGTGGGGTAAGTAAAGGACGAGTAGAGGAGAAGGGAAAGAAACTTTTTATCCCCCTCCCCCATCTCTCTTTCTCTCTCTCTCTCTCTCTCTCTTTCTACTAGTGGTGATAATATTACTGTCCATGTAATAGTGCTGGTAATGGTGATGTTTGTTCCGGAAGTTTCCCGGAACGATTTGCGTGACGTCCACTGATGGGGTTCCCCTCTCTCTCTCTGTATCTCTCTCTCTGTATCTCTCCTGAAGGAAGAGAACGGTAACAGGTTTTATTGACATCTTGTTTGTTCCTCTCTGCCGCGGTAATTTTCCGTGAAAGAAGAGCAAGAGAGAGAAATTTCGTACGAGCCTGAGAGAGAGAGAGAGAGAGAGAGAGAGAGAGAGAGGGAGAGAGAGAGAGAGAGAGAGAGAGAGAGAAAGGGGGGGAGGGGGGAGTAAGGAAATGCGTACGTGATAGATAAGGTGTCTACGAACAAGACACAAGGAACTAGTTTCCAGATATAGACCGATAATTGCGAACAAGCAAATTCGGAAAGGAGGGGGCGTCTGTGTGTGTGTGTGTGTGTGTGTGTGTGTGTGTGTGTGTGTGTGTGTGTGTGTGTGTGTGTGTGTGTGTGTGTGTGTGTGTGTGTGCACACGTCTGTACACGTCCCAGCTGTCTCCCAGCAGCTAATGTGTGATAAATGGTTAACATCACAGAGCTGGCTTCCGTGGCTGGTATTGGTGGACGTTTCAGCAAATCAAAGCGAAGTATCGGGAGGTCCCAGCCAATCAGGAAAGGATTTCTAAGTCCCGGCGTTAGTCCGACCAATCAGGGAATCCCTGGTCATGGCTCAGCCAATCAGAAAAGGGTTCATGAGTCCCAACGATGACTCAGCCAATCAGGGAAAGGTTCTCGGGACTTGGCGATGGCTTAGCCAATCAGGAGAGGGTTTTAGGGTCCCGGCTATGGTGCAGCCAATGAGGAAAGGGTTCCCGAATCGGCTTTCTCCTAAGAGTCTTGGGACTCAGGTGGGAATGGGGAGGAGGAAGGGGAGACGGGGGGGGAGGAAGGAGTAATTCCGATAGACTTAATGTTAATAGAAATCTAATTTTGATTTTAAATGAGCACGGGTGGTGGAAATAACTACAACAGCGTCACCATTATCACCACCATAACCAAAGGTCATGTTTTAATTCACTTATAATCATTTATCTAATGCATTATTAATGTTGTTGCCATCTTGGTGTTACTAGTTACTGTTGTTGTTCTTGATGTTAGCGTCAATATCATCTTTTCGTTGTTGTCTTTACTTATTCAGAACATAAGAATGAAGGAGACTGCAAGAGACCATAACCCCTACACTGGGTAGTTCCATGTCCATGACCACCTATCATCCCAATATATAAAGTTATCCAGCCCTTTCTTAAAACAAACGATAGTATCATCGCTCACTACGTGGTTATTAAGTATTTTCCATTCGTTGACCACTATTGATAAACCCGTTCTTGCCTATTTCCTTCTTAAATCTAAATTTGCCCAATTTGAATCCATTACTGCGAGTCCTGTAAGAGTCAACCTCACCCTCAACCTCATCCTTCAACCTCAGCTCCTGGCCTCACCTTTAAACCTCAATCTCAAGCCCTAACCTCAAACCCACAAACCTCAGTCCCTTACAACCCAGACTTCCGAAATCTCTTAGCCTAATGTGTAACCCCAAGGGCAACCCGTAACCTCTAAACCCCCATCCTCTAACCTCTAACCCCCATTCCCCTAACCCTAACCTTAACCCTAACTGTAACCCTAGTCCGAGCTCAAACCCTGAACCTCAAACCTCAGTTCCCTTAACCCTAACTTTAACCCTAGTCCGACCCCAAACCCATCCCCAACTCCAACCCACACCCCAACCCGAACCCCCAATTCCCATCTTGTATTAGTCACAGCTGGATCTACCGCATTAGGGTATCGGGTTTTCCAAAATTATACAAACGGTTTCCGATATTTATTTCCCGAATTACAAGAAAGAGTGACACTGCTGCTACTGGGAGCCAGACTCCAGCGTGGGTGCCGACTCGCAAGTGTGAGGCGGGGCGAGGCGAGGCGAGGCGAGGCAAGGCGAAGCGAGGCGAGGCGAGGCGAGGCGAAGCGAGGCGAGGCGAAGCGAGGCGAAGCGAGGCGAAGCGAGGCGAAGCGAGGCGAGGCGAAGCGAGGCGAAGCGAGGCGAGGCGAGGCGAAGCGAGGCGAGGCGAGGCGAGGCTTCTCAAGGTCCCCTCAGCTGAATAAACTCGTCGGGCGAAGGGGCCGTTCCAGGAAGTTGCAGTCCTCGGGCCTGGAGGGAAGGGGGATCGTCTTTATGTGTATTACCTTCTACCTGCCGCCAGGCGATTTTATTCACATAACGGGGGAATCCTCACAGGCGTTGCCACGTGCAGTCTTAGCTAGAATGAAATGTGTAGATTGGGAGTCAAGTGTTAGTTGAGTTGGTTATCACCGCTTTAGTTTGGTGTTGTCCCTTGAATTAAATCATCTGCCGATAGATTAAAGCTTGTAAACTCTCTCTCTCTCCATTTTTTTTTTCATTTTGTAGCTAATTTATTTACTTAAACATTTACCACTTGTTTAGATCTATCCATTGCCCTGTACGTTTAGTTATAGAGCTAACTATTTCCTTTCCCTCTGTATTTGTTAATATTTGTATCTTCGTTGATTAATTTTTTATTAATTTATTTATTGGTTTAATTATTCATGTAATTATTGATCTATTTTTTATTATTCGCGTACTTATATATTTGTTCATTTATTTGTTTATGATTATTTAATCATTCACTTATATATAAATTCATTCTTATCTATCTATTCATTTATTTACATATTAATTTGTTGATATTATTTATTTATTTATTTGATTTGGTTCCTTGTTTTCATGTGTCTGAGTCGGGCAAGATGGTCCTGAAGTTTCTTAGAGACAAACCTGGGTCGGATTAGGTCGCTCGGGCACTAAGTGGATTAGGTCGCGAGCCAGCCCCGGGGTCGGGCCCTCTTCCTCCTCCAAGTTCGATTGCTCGAGAATTAGGGCGACTGCTCCAAGTCTGTCCTTTTCCCAAGACATTGCACCCCCCCCTCCCCCTCGTCCTCTGCCAGACTGACCCTAGCAAGGACCCCCTAACTGGATTTTTTCTTTAAGGTTGTTAGTAATCATTATTATTAAATTAATGTTATTATTATTATTGCTATTATCGTTATTATTATTATTGTCATTATTATTATTATTATTATATTATTGTTATCATATCATTATTATTATTATTATTATTATTATTATTATTATTATTATCATTATTGTTATCATCATTATTATTATTATTATTACTATTATTATTATTATTATTATTATCATCATATTATTGTTATCATTATCATTATTATTATTATTATTATTATTATTGTTATTATTATCATTATTATTGTTATTATTATTATTATTGCTGTTATCATCATCATCATCATCATCATTACCATTATCATTGAAAAAATACGTAATATAACAGAGAGTCAAGTGATTGGCCTGAGCAGATGATGTGGCCGTGTACCGTTGTAAATAAATGAAACTGCTCCACTAACGCGTACAGTGTCGTCATGGTTTGTAGCTGTACCCACAGATGTGGTGACGTCATCACGAGGGATGTGATGGTGTCATCAAGGGGGGTATGATGACGTCATATGCGCTCAGAGGGAGGCCAGCTTAAGGGGGTTATCACACTGGGCTGTTTTTCCTCCGACATCCTACCTCCTACCTCCAACCTCCATTTGAAGAACTAGAACATGACTTCGCTTAAAGAAATATAGAATTTTCTAAGAACATTTCAACAGTGTACATGTCTAACATTCGTATAATAGGTTTACAATCTCTAAGTTCATCGTTCATCTTTGCTATAATATATGACGGAAAGATAATTTCATATTTGGAGATTTGAAAATTCAAATATTGTAACCGTTTTTGCTTTAACGAACTCTCAACGGTTGGCGCTGGTGAAGAAGCCCCTGGAAGTAACCCAGTGTGATAACCCCTTCGTAGTTTGTGTGCAGGTTTGAGGTTTTGGGTTTGGGTTAAGCCTAACTTCGGTTGAGGAGACATGCCCAGGGGTCGTGTGGATATCGTCTGCTCTGTATGTCACTAAAAACTTCAGGTGACTGAATAAAATCGTCCGGCTGTAACTAGAATAAATATTATCAAGAAAATCCTCTCTCTCTCTCTCTCTCTCTCTCTCTCTCTCTCTCTCTCTCTCTCTCTCTCTCTCTCTCAGCGATGACTTTCTTCACAGACTTTATTCTGACTGACGCCAGAGGCTTTTATTCATCTCTTCGTACGTCACAGTAGCGAAGCG
>NC_134802.1:50959792-50967292 GCF_046742065.1 Oratosquilla oratoria | reverse complement strand
CTGTACCGAAATTAATTTTGGCCCTGGGCAGGATTCGAACCAAGCACTACGCGCACCACCATGCTAGTAGTTCATCGTTCTACCAACTGCGCCACCGAGTGTGTGTGTGTGTGTGTGTGTGTCTCATTTCTTTGACCCAATTCTCTTTTTTGCATTGATATTATCTTTTGCTGTCTAAAAGTAATTAGAAACATTAATTATTGGTATAACTTTTTTCATTGTATTAGATATAAGCAACTATTTTGGTATCCATAAAATAAATACTTAATGTGAGATTATTATTATTACTATTATTATTAATATTTGTTTATTCTTATCTACATTTTTTCTTTGTAAATGTAGCTAAAACAACCTAAACCAATCAGAGAACGCCCCGTAGGAAGGGGGCGGGGCCAAGGTGTCTAGTAATGGCGACTCTAGTACAGAGGGACCTATATTTAACCTTCTTCCTCCTCCTTTCCCCTTTCCTCCTTTATTTATTTTCTTTGTTTGTTTTCTTTATTTCTTCACACACTTCGTGACACTTCTTATTTCCTCTTCGTTTATTCTCAAGATTTATCCATCGTCGTTGCTCTGCTCTGCTCCGCTCTGCTCTGCTGCTGCTGCTGCTTTGGAGCTTTGATTGGGTTCCCCCTCCCCTCCCCCCCCTCCGTCCTTCCTCTCGTCGCCCCTTTTCACGCAATTTTCTTTTTCTGCCACATTTCCTCCCATCTGTTTTTAACTTTATATGTCGTTCTATGTTTTTGAAGTTATTACTGTTATTATCATTATAATTATTGTTATTATTGTTATTATTATAATCATTATTACTTTTTATTATCATTAATATTGTTATAGTTATTATTATTATTATTATTGTTATTATTATTATTATTATTATTGTTATTACTATTATTATTATTGTTATTACTATTAATATTA
Organism: Oratosquilla oratoria; assembly: GCF_046742065.1. Lineage (NCBI taxonomy): Eukaryota > Metazoa > Arthropoda > Malacostraca > Stomatopoda > Squillidae > Oratosquilla > Oratosquilla oratoria. The sequence continues at coordinate 50,966,371 of NC_134802.1, read as the reverse complement.
TCGTAATGTTTTTTCATTTAGTAGCTATTTATATATATAGTTTTTTTCTTTGTTTATGTATGCATTTATATATTTATTTCTATTTTTATCATGTATGTATATATTTATTTTTCATTTTTGTCTATGTATTTATTATTTATTTTGATTTACTTATGTATCTAATTAAGATTTTCCAACCTTTTCCTCCCCACCTGCCTCTGCCGAATTTGTTCGGATATCGAAAGGATTATTTTGTGGGTAACCCTTTATCCTCATGGCAGTTGGCTGAGGATTTAACTGAGGTGGAATCTTGGAAAAAGAGGATAAGGTTAACCCGTTGAGATCCACAGCTGTTTCCCGTAGCTGATTCAAACCGTCTTTTTTTATTATTTGTTGAACTGTTGTGTGTTTTAAGTTGAGCTTTAGTAGTTATTATTGAGAATTAGGTTCATCTTCAGATAATCGGAGTTATTAAAGGTTTGGATTGGGGTCAAATCGTTTTCATAAAATAGAATCATTATGTGTATACTTAACAAGTGTACACTTATATACACGTCCATACGTATATGCATGTGCCGATACACACACATACATACACGCACACACACACACACACACACACACACACACACACACACACACACACAGACACAGAGAGAGAGAGAGAGAGAGAGAGAGAGAGAGAGAGAGAGAGAGAGAGAGAGAGAGAGAGAGAGAGAAAGAACCGTGCTCAAGGAAGTCTGCTGATGATTTGCATTTCCAAAGAATTTTTTTTTTCTTTTGGTTCAATAAGACTAACTCACAGTTGCAATGCTGCAAGATGCACATTCGTCATGTTCAAATAGATTTTTAATAGCTGGTAATGGCACTCATTAAGCTAACAAAATTGTGCTTGCGCGCGCACACACACACACACACACACACACACACACACACACACACACACACACACACACACACACACACACACACACACACACACACACACACACACACATATATATATTGTTACGAATCTCGCTCACCTATCTGACTTGCAATAGATTAAGTATGTGAAATGAGTTCCCAAGACCCCATGTCTTTGGGATAACTCAAATAGAAATTGTAAAGTTGTCAGACTCGTAACACATAGTAAGAGTGAATGGGTGACTGAGTTCCCAAGACCCCATGTCTTTGGGAAAACTCCAATAGAAATTACAAGGTCGCCACTTGATTTTATTAAAATCAAGAAAATCAAGAAAAATGAAACGCACAGAATAACGTTTAACAATATTCATTTAAGTTAATAGGATTACATGAAGGATTACAATCACTAAACTTCAAGTGTGTAAATAAGTTTACATTCAAATGAGTAAATATATTTCAAAACAGAAGATTCCCGCTCGAAAACTTTTAACGGGGGTGAAAGAAGATTAATTAATTAATTAATACTTTACCAACGAAAAACACTGTCTAAGTCACTACTATAAACATTTAACACCACTACATGAAGCACTAGTGGTGTCACTAGCTGAGTTAAAATATCTTATGACTAATACAGGGGGAGTACAGAGGACTTACTTCAGCCGACGACCCCTTCGAGGCGACACCTTTACATCTTACCCTCTACCCTCAAACTGATTCTGACACGCCCAAGGCGCTCTGGATCTTCTCTACAAAATCCTCTGATTGGCCCATAGGAATTGCGTCTATGGTGGTTGAACCTCATTGGTCAATTAACTAAAAACGTTCTCCTTCGTTCTAGGCTGAGTGTTAGAACAAATAAACCCTTGTATGGATAGACATCCTTCCCACGCCTCCTCAGAACTCGTCCAGTAATCTGATGCACACGTTATCACGGGGCACCGTTATCCAAAGTTGTACTATTCCCAACTTACATATATGGGAACATATGTGACACCTCCCTCTTTAAGGTTAAAAAAAAAATCTTGAGAAGATATATATATATATTTTTTGTTTACTTACAATATCGACAGGCAATCGGCTACCACATTGTCTTCCCTCGTACATGACGAACATCTAAATGATACTCCTTCAAAAACAAACTCCATCTGGTTAAGCGGAGGTTCTTATCTTTAAACTTGTTAAGGTACTTCAAGGGATGGTGGTCTGTGAAAACCGTTACCTGGGCACCAACATGGAGATGCACAACAAAATACTTAATTGCCTAGATCATTGATGGCATACCCTTTTCTTTGACACTCTTAGTTTAAGCACAACGGAATTATAAGTCTTTGTCCACTGGAACTTTGTTCCTTCCTCAATGATAGTCAATTATTGCGGGTTCACACGATACGGGGATTGCTTGATGGGCGTCGCATCTTCCCGTCCACGTCATGCCGCGTGAGGTGGGTCCTTTCAGGGGCATCCCGAAAGCTCTCCTGGTATCGTCTCTGCAACTCCAGTAGGTCCTCTCGCTGCTCAGCCGAAAGATGACCCAGCTGGCTCACCACCTGTGGCCACACCTCTGCATTCGCCTTCCACGTCATCTCAAAGGTGGGGAAGGTCGAGTCCTCGTCTTCCTCAGGCCCGATGGAGACGGCATGCACACTACCGCCAGACACACCCACATCACTCTTGTCCCTCTCCTGGTATGCTTTCCATACACCGAGATGACACAACTGCTGCTTCCGTCTCCTACCCGGAGTGACAACCACTTTGTTCAGTTCCCTCACTCGTTTTGTCACGTCGTACGGGTCGCTGAACCTCGCTCCTCGTTTAAATTCTCGCACTTTCGCCTTCACTCGCTCTTGAACACTCTGCCAACATGAGGTCAACCTTCTTCTCACTGCCTCCACCGACTTCATCACTCTTGGATCACCTTTATGTCCTGCAAAGGAATTATCATGCCCAAATCGCATAACTCCTTCCCTGTAGACCTTCGGCAACACTATTTGTCGCCTATCAGACCATCCTGCGTCATCAGTAGAGCCGGTACTATCCACCCACTTGCGGAATAGTACTCCCGACTCTAAAGAGTATTCCTCTGACAACTCACTCTCACTCACCACTCCTTCCTTCCGGTCTCCCAATTCGGAGCCAACTCTCTGTAAGCCACGGTGGCTCATTGCCTCCACCTCCTTCTCTCCCATTCCCTGTAAGACACTGGGACCCCTTGTTTCTCCCTCCTTCTCTCCAATTCTTTGTGAGTCATTAGGACTCTTTTCTCCTTTCTTCTCACCCATTCTGTGTGAGTCATTTAGACTCCTCCCATCTCCTTTCTTCTCTCCCTTTCTGTGCGAGTCGTTTAGACTCCATTTCTCTCCTTTCTTCTCTCCCTTTCTGTGTGAGCCACTTAGACTCCATTTCTCTCCTTCTCTCCCTTTCTGTGTGAGTCACTTAGACTCCATTTCTCTCCTGTCTTCTCTCCCTTTTTGTATGAGTCGCTTAGACTCCTTTTCTCTCCTTTCTTCTCTCCCTTTCTGTGTGAGTCGCTTAGACTCCATTTCTCTCCTTTCTTCTCTCCCTTTCTGTGTGAGTCACTTAGACTCCATTTCTCTCCTGTCTTCTCTCCCTTTTTGTATGAGTCGCTTGGACTCCTTTTCTCTCCTTTCTTCTCTCCCTTTCTGTGTGAGTCGCTTAGACTCCATTTCTCTCCTTTCTTCTCTCCCTTTCTGTGTGAGTCGCTTAGACTCCACTTCTCTCCTTTCTTCTCTCCCTCTCTGTGTGAGTCATTTAGACTCTTTCCATCTCCCTTCTTCTCTCCCATAAACAGACGAGTCAGGTCAAACACTTCCGACTCGCTGCCTCGTTCCTCACGGAACAGGAACCTCAAGTCCACCTCTGTCTCGACTTGAGTATTTTCACTAGGGATTCTTCCCTCGGGATTCAGACTGTCCTTACATTTAGGATTTCTACAGCCTTCCCCTTTCGAGACCTTTATTGGCCTCACTTGGTCCTTAGACCCTTCTCTCTCTCTTCTCTCCCATGTAGGTGTGGGGCACATCTTCCCACCCACTAAGTCATTTCCTAGAATGACTTCAACTCCTTCCACTGGCAACTGATCTACTAGGCCTATCTTTGCCTGTCCCTCATATAGAGGTGATTCCATATCTACCTCCACCAGTGGCACCTTGGCTAGGCCTCCTAGGAAGCCTATAACTACTCTCCCTTTTGCTACAGGTTTTTCAACTAAGCTACTCAGCATTACTGATTGGAGGGCTCCTGAGTCTCTCAGAATGGTCACCTCTTTTCTCTTCTCTCCCTTTATGGTGACTGTTCCTTGAAAAAGGAACGGGTCATAACCTCTCAAGTGAGGTTTCATCTCATCCTTCTCCATGCCGTCTGTGGCAACCTTACTCATGAGGGCCACTACTTTGGTGGTCTCCTCCTCGTCCTCCCCCTCTCGGACTTTACTTTCTATGTGGGTGTCCCATCTATTTAATAATACTATGGGTTTAACCCCCTCTATTTCCCTTCTCCTGTGCCAACAATCCCTCGTCAGGTGGCCTATCCTTCCACAATAGCTACATGAAATTATCTGTGATGACTTACTATAGTCACCTTTCTTGACCTCTAGGGATTTTGTAGGTCCACCTGAGGAGGTTGATTGTGGGATCCTCGGCTGTTCCTCTCTCCCCCTTGGAGTAACTGAGAATTTCCCTGCAGTAGGTTTAAGTATTTCATATTTATCTGCTAATACAGCAGCCTCTTCCAACTTCGAGACTTCTTTCTCCTGAAGATACAATGACAACTCTTTAGGGATGGATCTCAGATACTCTTCCATTAACATTAACTCAGCTAGTTTCCTATAATCTCCATTTACGTTACGGGATCTTACCCATTGGTCCCATAACATTCTTTTCTCTCTACTAAATTCAACGTGTGAGATATTAGATTGCTTCCTCAGATTCCTAAATTTTACCCTATAAACTTCAGGCACTAATTCACAGGCTCGTAGGATGGCTGCTTTGATTTCATCGTAATCCTTTGTTTGTGAATCCTCTAAAGCACCATAAACTCTTAGCGGTTTGCCTCTGAGGCTTGTTCGCAACAATGCAGGCCAATACTGCTTCGGCCACTGATAATCTTCCGCTATTCCTTCAAACGTTCTAAAGTAAGTATCCACCTGTGATTCATCAAATTCAGGAAGCAATTTAGCGTTATGCACTACATCAAAATTGAGCCTCCTATTCACGAGTTGAGATTCTGATAGCACTCGTCTACTTTCTTGCAAGTTAACTTGAAGCCTAAGGTTTTCATTGTCTATTCTAGCCTTTTCAGTTTCTTCCCTCTTTACTTCAGCTTCTATCTTAGCTCTCTCAGTTTCTTCCCTTTTTACTTCAGCTTCTATCTTAGCTATCTCTAACTTCAACCGTAATTCGCTTAATCGAGACTCAGTGTTTTGAGATTCACCCTTCTCCATTTCCTCTTCCACTTCTTCCTCTTCCTCACATTCTGAAGTGACAAACTCTCTATCTGCCCTTCCTTCATCTCTCATTGCCCCACTTTCATCTCGATTATGCACTATTTCTACAACAATTCTTATTAATTCAGTTTTATTTGCCTCATGTGCGTGCTCAACCCCTAGACTTTGTGCTATGAACCTCAAGTCGTTAGCAGTAAGGCATTGTATCTCCTTTTTAGTAGGTTGTTTGTGTACAAACTCCAATACCTCCTCTGTACTTGTCAACTTCATTTTCTCACACTATTGATCCTATTTAATACTAAATATTTTCGTTGGTAATTCTTTCACTTTACCGTTAAAATCCTGGCAAGGTCGCCAATTTATATGTTACGAATCTCGCTCACCTATCTGACTTGCAATAGATTAAGTATGTGAAATGAGTTCCCAAGACCCCATGTCTTTGGGATAACTCAAATAGAAATTGTAAAGTTGTCAGACTCGTAACACATAGTAAGAGTGAATGGGTGACTGAGTTCCCAAGACCCCATGTCTTTGGGAAAACTCCAATAGAAATTACAAGGTCGCCACTTGATTTTATTAAAATCAAGAAAATCAAGAAAAATGAAACGCACAGAATAACGTTTAACAATATTCATTTAAGTTAATAGGATTACATGAAGGATTACAATCACTAAACTTCAAGTGTGTAAATAAGTTTACATTCAAATGAGTAAATATATTTCAAAACAGAAGATTCCCGCTCGAAAACTTTTAACGGGGGTGAAAGAAGATTAATTAATTAATTAATACTTTACCAACGAAAAACACTGTCTAAGTCACTACTATAAACATTTAACACCACTACATGAAGCACTAGTGGTGTCACTAGCTGAGTTAAAATATCTTATGACTAATACAGGGGGAGTACAGAGGACTTACTTCAGCCGACGACCCCTTCGAGGCGACACCTTTACATCTTACCCTCTACCCTCAAACTGATTCTGACACGCCCAAGGCGCTCTGGATCTTCTCTACAAAATCCTCTGATTGGCCCATAGGAATTGCGTCTATGGTGGTTGAACCTCATTGGTCAATTAACTAAAAACGTTCTCCTTCGTTCTAGGCTGAGTGTTAGAACAAATACTCCCTTGTATGGATAGACCTCCTTCCCACGCCTCCTCAGTACTCGTCCTGTAATCTGATGCCCACGTTATCACGGGGCGCCGTTATCCAAAGTTATACTATTCCCACCT
>NC_134802.1:50949792-50957292 GCF_046742065.1 Oratosquilla oratoria | reverse complement strand
CAAAAGAAGGACAAGAAGGATAAAGAAGAGGAGGGGTAGGAGGAGGAGGAGGAGGAGAGGACCAGTGTAAAAAACAAAATGGCGGCAGAGAAGAAGAAGGAATGAGGAGAGGAGGAAGAGGAACATGGATAGATGGAGGAGGAGGAGGAGGAGGTGAAGGAGCAGATGTAGACGATGTTTAGGAAAATGGTATTGGTGGTGGAGGGAGTGGGAGGGATAAGGTGTGGTGGAGGGGGAAGGAATGGAGGGAGGGGAGGGGAGGGGAGGGGAATTGAGCTAGATTTGGTCTAGGAAGGATTCCGTGATTGATATTGAGGTGTTCAACAGGTAAGGACTAAATCGGTCTTAAACCCTCCTGGGGTCCAGCCGGGGCTTCCCTCCCTCTTTCCCTTCCTCATTCCCTCCTTTTCCTCTCCCTCCCTCCCTCCCTCTCTCCCATCCTTTCCTCACTACCTCCCATCCTTTCCTCACTACCTCCCTCCCTCCTTGCTTCTTTCCCTCCTTACCTTCCTCTTCACCTCTTTCCCTCCCTCATTCCCTCCTTTTCCTCTCCCTCCATCCCTCCCTGCCTTTTTCCCTCCTTACCTCCCTCCCTCCCTCCCTCTTTCCCTCATTCCTCCCTCCCTCCATCCCTCTTTCCTTCATTCCCTCCCACCTTTCTCCCCTCCTTCCCTCCCTCCCTCACCCCCTTCCTCCCTCCCTGCCTTTTTCCCTCCTTACCTCCCTCCCTCCCTCCCTCTCTCTTTCCCTCATTCCCTCCCTCCCTCCCTCCCTCTTTCCCTCCTTCCCTCCCACTTTCCTCCCCACCTTCCTTCCCTCCCTCATCCCCTCCCTCCCTGCGTCTTTCCCTCATTCCCTCCCACCTTTCCCCCTCCCTCCCTCCTCCCTGCCTGCCTTTTTCCTTCCCTCCCTCCCTTTTTCCCTTTCCTCCTTCCCACCATCTTTCCCTATCTCCTCCCTCTTTCCCTCTCTTCCTCTCTCCCATCCTCCCTCCTTCCTCCTTCCCTCCTTTCTTGCCATCCTCTCCCTCCTCTTGATCCAAACCGATCCTTTCATATTTTTCTCTTTGTAATGTGGAGGTCACTGTGCGTGCACATATGTGCGTTTGTGCGTGCGTGTGTGTGTGTGTGTGTATGTACGTATGTGTGCGTGTATATGTTTAGATACCCGTCTCGCGATATGAGATTTGGAAGAAAGAGAACTAGAAAAGAACTACGGCGAGGTCTTGTCGAAACGGTCGATTTTTCCTTTGGAAAGGGTTTGTCTTATCGACCTTATGGCGTCGTCTTTTGATCTCCAGGTTTAAAAAAAAAAAAAAAAATAAATAAAATAAAAAAAAGGAAAAGTCCCGGCAGAGTTTTTGACCCCATCACTGCCGAGGGGAGGTGCCACGGGGATGAATAAAGTCGCTTGGCGGCAGGCAATGCGGGGACATTAGTTTGTTGTTGGATGCTTAGGTCATGCTAATAGTAGTGAGGGCCTTTAGACGTTGACAAGCTGTCACCAAAAGTGAGGATATATATATATATGTGTGTGTATATATATATTTGTGTGTGCGCATGTGTGTGTGTGTGTGTGTGTGTGTGTGTGTGTGTGTGTGTGTGTGTGTGTGTGTGTATGTGTGCATGTCTCATAACAAAGTCCCCTTTGGAAAAAATAATAAATAAAAAAGAAACAGAAAAAATATACAAAATCATCAACTCTCATATTCATGTTTCTCTCCTCCGTTTTTAAATATTTTTCCGTAAAAGAAAAAAAATGGATCAAAGTGGACGACTACAATAGTTGAGGAATTGACACCCGCCTATCCGCGACACAAAACCGCAACCTTTGCCCTGAGTACTAGGGCTACGGAGGGGATGTCCCTCGACTGAAGTGAATCTGTGTGTGAGCGTTTTCGTGAGAAGTCCACTTCCCTTAACGATATCCTGTGTCAGTATGGCTTCTAAGTGGTTTAACCCACTCACGGCTGTGTGTGGTTGTGTGTGCGCATATGTGTGTGTTCATGTTTGTGTGTGCATGCGTGTGTGTGTTTATGCGCGCATGTTTGTGTGTGTGTGTGCCTACGTGTGTGTATGTGTGTGTGTGTGCCTACGTGTGTGTGTGTGTGTGTGTGTGTGTATGTGTGTGTGTGTGTATGTGTGTGTGTGCGCGCGCATGTGTGTGTGTGTGTGTGTGTGTGTGTGTGCGCGCGCATATGTGTGTGTGTGTGCGCATATGTGTGTGTGTGTGTGTGTGTGTGTGTGTGTGTATGTGTGTATGCATATGTGTGTGTGTGTGTGTGCATACGTGTGTGTGTGTGTGTGTGCATACGTGTGTGTGTGTGTGTGCATACGTGTGTGTGTGTATGTGTGTGTGTGTATGTGCAGTGTGTGTGTGTGTGTGTGTGTGTGTGTGTTTGTGTGTGTGTGTGTGTGTGCGTGTGTGCATATGTGTGTGTGTGTGCGCGCATTGTGTATGTGTGTGTGTGTGTGAGTGTGCGCGTCTGTGTCTATGCATATACACGTGTGTATTTGTGTTTGTGTGTGTGTGTGTGTGTGTGTATGCATATGTGTGTGTGTGCATATGTGTGTATGCGAATATGTATGTATGCATGTGTGTGTGTGCGCCCATATGTGTGTGCGTGTGCACATGTGTATGTATGCATGTGTGTGTGTGTGCGCCCATGTGTGTGTGCGTGTGCACATGTGTATTTGCATGTGCACGCAGGCGGATTTACTGGCCTGCCCCGGTGGTATGCAAGCGACCTTGCAAGCAAGAAAGCAAGCAAGCAAGCTGGAGAGGAAAGGGCGGGCGGGCGGGCGGGCGGGCGCCTTATAAGGGTCGGTCTCAGATCCCGTGTGTCGTCTTGGTCATTTGTTCCTCCTTATCTCCTCCTCCTCCTCCTCCTTCCTCCTTATCTCTTTCTCCTCTTCCTCCTTATCTCCTCTTCCTCATTATCTCCTCTTCCTCCTTATCTCGTCTTCCTCTTTATCTCCTATTCCTCCTTTTCTCCTCCCCCTCCTTAAACTCCTCTTCCTCTTTACCTCCTCCTCTTCCTCATATCTCCTCCTCCTCTTCTTCCTTATCTTCTCGTCCTCCTCCTCTTCCTCATATCTCCTCCTCCTCTTCTTCCTTATCTTCTCGTCCTCCCCCTCCCCCGTTCCTTTATCCTCCCTTGCTTCCTCTTCCTGTCTTCTTCTTCTTCTTTCCTATTTCATATTTTCCCTCTTCCTTCTTTTCTTCCCTCATTCTTTCCTTTCATCCCTCCGTCATGTTTGTTTTACCGTTTTCTTTCTTCTTTTCTTCCCATTCTTCCTGTCCTTCCTTCCTTCCTTCCTTTCACTCTTTCTTCGTCTTGCTTCTCTGTTTGTTTTACTTTGAGCTCGATATTTTTGGTCTTCCTTCTTCCTTCTCTATTTTTTCCTTACTCGTTCTTCTGGCTGCCGCCAGACGATTTTAATCAGCCGAAGGAAAATCGAAAAGAATCGTCCATTTAATTCTTCCCCCGTCTTTCCTTTCCCTCCCCCCCCACAATTATATGGTCTCTCCCCTCCCTCCACCCCACCTCCATGTCCCCTCCTGCCTTGCCCTCCCCCTCCCTCCACCCCACCTCCATGTCCCCTCCTGTCTTGTCTTCCCCCTCCCTCCGCCCCACTTCCATGTCCCCCCCTCCCATGTCACCCCTCCCACCGCCTCCCACCTCCATCTCCCCCCCATCTCCCATTTCACGCCAACCTTCATGTCCCTTTCACTCCCACTCCCATCCTCTCCACTCCACTTTCCTCCACTCCACTCCTCCCTGCAACATGTTCCCATCAGCCCTTGATCGGAGCCTCGTTGTGCCAATCAACGTTGTGGCACTGTCCGTGGCACTGCGGTGCCTGCCCACCAGTGCCAGCCCAACAGTGCCAGCCCAACAGTGCTTGTTCAGTAGTGCCTGTCCATGGCACTGTCTGACCGTGGCACTGCCTGCCCAGTGCCGCTTGGGCACCGATCAGCTTGGGATTGATCATTGACTCCGCCTTCCACGGAAGTGCCACGGAGATGAATGGAGAATAGATTGGCGCCAGGGTGGAGTGGGGGGGATTTTATTCCTCTGGCACTAAGGGGACGTTTTCCACCACCTCCTCCTCCTCCTCCTCTTCTCCTCCGCCTGGTATTTCCTTCCCTCACTCTCCTCATTCACCTCCTACTTCTCCTCCTCATCCTCCTCCGCTCTTAATCTCCTCCCCTTCCCTACCCTCATTCTCCTCCTCATCCTCTGCCTCTTATTTCCTTCCCCTCCTCCTCCTCCTCCTCCTCCTATTCCTCTGCCTCTTATTATTACCTTCCCTCCTTGTCATCATTCTCCTCTTTCTTCTTCTCATTCTCCCCTCTTTCTCTTTTTCTTCCTCCTCCTCATCATCATCCATCTCCTCCTTCTCCTCCCCTTCTTCTTCGTCCTTGTGCCCTCCTCCTCCTCCTACTCCTCCTCCTCCTCAATCTCATCGTCCTTATCTCCCTCTTCAATTGCCTGTTCTTATTCCTCTTCCTCCTCTTGTAATTTTCTTCTTCCTCTTCTTTTTCCTTCCTCTCCCCTCCGTCTCCTTTCCCCTCCTCCTTCTCCTCCTCCTCCTCTCCCTTCCTCCTCCTCTTTCGGACAGAGGGAGAATTCTATCAGATCCACTTTTTTTCCTATTCTTCAATTTTTGTTCTCAATTTTTCTTTTCCTTCTTTTTTTTGATTTGGCTTTTCTCTGATGTGTTCAATCAACTCTTCCTCTCGCCGCGGCCCTCCGTGCCGCTTCCCAGAACTCGAGTCTCCTCTTTGACGCATCACACTGGCACCCTGATGGGCTGATGCCACCCTGGCATTGTAACACCCCTTTGTCACACCCTGGCACTGTCTTCTCACCCTGACATTGCACTAACACCCTGATCAGGTGTCATTTCACTCCCCTCCAGGTACGAGTATGATTGCGACACATTCTGTTGGCACCCTGGGACTGTGTTTGGTGCCATGGCACTATAGTAACACCCTGGCTTTCTGACACTCATAGCCACATCATGGCAATGGCAACGACACTATAAAAGCACACAGGCACTCAAGTTTCAGTTTAACACTGTAGTATCACCCTGGCGCCGGGCGGGCACCCTGGCACTCTAATGGCCTTTTGGTATTATAGTTGGCACTATAGTGGCACTATAGTAGGTTCTTGGTACCGGAATGGCATTCCTGGTATTCTAATGGTACAATAGCACTTTAATGGGACTCTGGGATTATAGTGGCCGCTCCATCTGATTAAAATCGTCGGGCATTAGCCAGAGAAAAATATTCAAAGTATGCCATCGTCAAGGGGCTCTCGTTAGCTGAATGAAACGGTTGGGCGTGAGCGAGAATAGAAGTGATAAGTTGATTCGAAAACGTTAAATGGGAAACGTTTATTCCTCTTTCACCGACCCATGCCCACCTACGGGGATCCACGGGGGACTCTTCTTCTCTACCACTTGTTTGAGGGGTCCAGAAACAGAGGGGCATCCACGCCACTTTTTACTGGTTTCGAGTTAACCATGGATCGTGAAAGCTGTAAGCCTATTCTCTCTCTCTCTCTCTCTACATATATATATATATATATATATATATATATATATATACAGTATATATATATATATATATATATATATATATATATATATATAGTTTATGGGGCACTCGGCTAAGTCACTAACACTTGTCACGTGCAAGCCCAGGTTCGAGTCCTTGGCCGTACCACGTTTCAATTACTGCATGTTGGCCTCTTCGAGTCTCCCTTGATGTTGATGGCTTAGAATTAAAGTGTATTGTGGTTGATGGAAAAATATATACACGTGTGTGTGTGTGTAGGTATATATATATATATATATATATATATATATATATATATATATATATATGTATCGTGCAAAACCAGTATGAGTAGCGGGGATACCTCTCTTTCCCCATCTTTTTCCCACTTTCTCCCTATTTCTGCACCTCATCTTCCCGTTTCTCCTTAAAAAATTCCCTATTTCTCCCCCATTATTTCATTTGTCTCCATATCTTCCCATTTCCTCCTGTACTCGTATCTCCTCCCCCATCCCCCCTTTCCGCCCATAACCTCCCTATTTACCTTTCTCCCATTTTCTCCCTAGTTGTTCCCCTTTTCCCCCTATTTCTCTCTATGTCTACCCACATTCCCTGTTTCTCCCTCCCTATATCTCCAACTTTCTCTCCTTCATTTCCATCTTTCTTTCCTGCTCTCCCCCCCTCTCTCTCTCCCTTCCTCCCTCCGTTTTTCCACCAACGTAAACCTCATTCTCACCCCCCACATCCCCAACTTTCTCCCCTACATCTCCATCTGTCTCCCCTCTCCCCTCTCCCCTATCTCTCTGTTTCTCCACCAATATCTCCTTTTCTATCTCCCCCTCACCCCCAACCTTTCCCTATCTCCCCTCTCTCTCTCCCCTCATCTCTCCGTTTCTCCCCCAAAATCTCCCTCTTTCTCACCCCCTCCCTCCCCCCCGGCCTCTACCTCTTCGGCGTCGCCTTCTTCCTGGAAGGAAGGCAGGCGGCCCCAAAAGCAAGACCAGGAGCTTCTCGGAGAATCAGAAAAGAGAAATTTTCCTTTTTCTTGTTCTCTGGCCGTCCTCGCCCTTTCTCCTCTCTTTTCTCTCTCTCTCTCTCACTCTCACTCTCACTCACACTCTTTCTCTCTCTCTCTCTTTCTTTTTTTTTTTTTTTTTTTTTTTTTTTTTTAAAGATTGCAACACGACTCCTTTTCTCTCCACGAATCTCGATTTTTCGATTCTTTTTTTTTTTTTTACGGGGAGGGGGGTGGAGGGTGGGGAGGAGGTGGAGACGGGATAGAGGAGGGGAGGAGAGGAGAGGGTGGGAGGGGAGTTGTTAGAGGAAGTCATGTTTTGTCCGGAAAGAACATACGCTGCGTTTTTAGTGATCTGCGCGCGCGCATCCATTTCCTATTCAACCTGACGACGATGCGTATCCTCGCCCACGTAATTATGCAGACGTGGAATGGGCGTGGGCGTGGGCGTGGGCGTGCGAGCGAGTGCATAACCCACTCGCACCTACAGTATCAAAAGTTATGAATTATTATTTTAATTATTTATTTATTTTATTTTATTTATTTATTTATATTTGTGAAGGACAAACTATTGTATTCACTTTAGAAAAGCCACCAAAAATGTCCGTGTACGTGTGTGTGTGTGTGTGTGTGTCTATGTGTGTGTGTGTATGTGTCTGTGCGTGTCTGTGTGTGTGTGTGTGTGTGTGTGTGTGTGTGTGTGTGTGTGTGTGTGTGTGTGTGTGTGTGTGTGTGTGTGTGTGTGTGTGTGTGTGTGTGTCTGTGCGTGTGTGTGTGTGTGTGTGTGTGTGTCTATGTGTGTGTGTGTGTGTGTGTGTGAGTGTACGTGTGTGTGTATGTGCGTGTGTGTGTGTGTGAGTGTTCTTGTAAGTGTGCGTGTGCGTGTGTGTGTGTGTGTGTGTGTGTACGTGTGTGTGGGT
>NC_134802.1:50937292-50944792 GCF_046742065.1 Oratosquilla oratoria | reverse complement strand
CGTGTTTGTGTGTATGGTAGTGTGTGTGTTTCCGTGCGTATGTTTTTTTGAGTACATACGTTCATACCTGCTTGTAGATACATGTGTTCATGTACAATACTCAGCATCCTGATTTGCTCCACCATCGTCTCCCTCCTCATCACCGAAGGCGTCTGAAGATCCGCATCAAAGACGAGAGACTCGTCTGCTCCTTCCTCTTCAGGAGGAGGAAGACCCACGACGTCCCACAGGAGGCCATAGATGTTCCTCCTATTCTTTATTTTCCCACAGAAATATGTTTGCGCGTTCTGAGGTCTTGTGCGTGCGTGCGTGCGTGTGCGTGCGTGCGTTCGTGCGTTGCGCCCGCCCGTCCGTTCGGGGGATGGGCTGGGTGGTAGGAAGGGTGGTGGTGGTAGGGAGGGGGTGGGGGGAACTGACGTGTGGAGTGAGGGAGTGAGGGAGGGAGGGGAAGGGAAGAGAGGGGTTCTGCATCCAGCAGACAGCAGTCTGTGTGGGGCACTAGAAGAAGACGGACGGTAAAACGCGTTTCTCTGTGCCTTGCTGTGTTGTGCTGTGTCTCGTAGTAGTTTCTGCTGTGTCTCTTGTGTCTGTGTCTGTGTGTGTCTGTGTCCTTCCCCGTCCGGCGGGGGAGGGAGGGAGGCGTCCTCGGCGATGCCTCCTCGCCGCGTTCCTCCGTCGGCGCCGCCTTCAGGACCTCGGGGGCCTTACCCTCGGGGGGGAGGAAGGCGGCGGGGGCCCTTTATCTAATGTCATTACCGTCGAGGAAACTTCTGTCTCTGTTCTCGAGTGCCACAGCGTCGCTCTCGAGCTCTGCTGTGGATGAGGAGGACGCTGAGATGGACCTTGAGGTAGTGTGGGCCTCAACATGGACCTCGAGTTGGACCGTAAAGTGGACCATGGACTAGACCTCGAAGTGGAGCATACGGTGGACATCAAGGTGGACCTCGGTCGAAGTGAACCTCGAGGTTGTACTTGAGGTGGGATTAACGAGGTTGAGTATCACCTCGCTCTCTCCCTCGACCCTTCTGACCCGCTGATCTCGTCTCCCAAGTGACACTTCGAGTCAGACTCACCCTTGAATAAAATCGCATGGCGGCACCCAGAGCGATATACATGTTGATGTATTGAGCCAGTGGAGGAGCCTAAGGAGATAGTGTTCAGAATAGTAGCAACCAGAATAGTGAAGGATAGTGTCTGGATGGAGGATAGTTCGAGTGAATAGGTGATAGTTCACTGATCCACGGTGATGATCCTGGAGTGCCACTCTCCTCGGGAGGAGGAAGAGGAGGAGGAAGAGGCTGGGAAAGAGTAGGAGAAGGAGGAGGATGAAGAAGAGCCGGAGGAAGATAAAGAAGAGGCGGAGAAGGAGGGGGAAGAAGAGGAGGAGGAGGAGGAGGAGGGAGTGACGACGACTCTGAAAGAGTATCTGCTACCGAAGGGCGGTCGGTACTCCTGACGAAGGGAGTCGAGGTGGGCCACCGCTTGGCGTACTCTGCTGAAGGCCCTGGGTTCGGATCCATCCCGACGAATTTCCTCCACTTTCGAGGAGGATTGTATTCGCTCTTGCTGCTGCTCCTGCTTCCGCACACACTCCTTCCCTGTGTGCTTGAACAGGCGCCAGGGTACATAGGAATGATATATATATATATATATAAGATTGAAGGTGGAAGAAGCAGACGAGGAGTAATGGGAGAATTTTCACGCTTTAACGTTTCGACCCGCAGGGTCTTGATCACAAAGCCTGCGGGTCGAAACGTTAAAGCGTGAAAATTCTCCCATTACTCCTCGTCTGCTTCTTCCACCTTCAATCTTATTTGTTATAATATAGTCAACATATATATATATATATATGATATATGCACACACACATATATATGTATACATATAGAACAAATCGCTAGTAACAGCGATGTAATTCAATCAAGCCCGGCCCTTGCGAGCTTTGAACCCGGGCCCCTATATATATGTATATATATATAGAAGCGTCAAAGCCATGGAAGGAAGCCGGACCGGCAATAAATGAATAAATAATTCTCTAAATAAATAAACAAATGTATACAAAGTGCACCAGACACGAGAACGGTCTTGACACTGCGCAGTATTGCAAAAGAGAGAGAAAGAGAGAGAGAGAGAGAGAGAGGGAGAGGGAGAAGAAAAGAGAGAGACTAGAAATGGGTCGTCTCTGCTGCCGAAGGCAATGGACATAATCTCCTGAAGCAGAGCTAGACCAAAGCAGGAACCACTAATCTCAGACAATAGCCAGCCACCACTCTCGGGCGCCGCTATCACCCTCCACTCCCACCCTCCACTCTCTCACCCTCCACACTCCATCGGGGTTGCCGCAACCGCTTCCCAGTGGCGTCCCCAAGAGAAGAATGAAATCGCCTAGGGAACGCCAGAATAAAGACTCCAAGGGACGCCACTCTCTTGAAGGTGTCAGAAAGAAACCTCCAGCCGTCTTCACTCCTCGAGAGAGACCTTGAAGGTGAGACTTTGAGGGTGAGGTCTCGGGCCTAAGACCTTGATGAGACTTGTACCTCGAGGATAAGGAGGCTGAGCCTTCGAGAGTAAGACCTTGAAGATAAAGCCTCAAGAGTGAGACTTTGAGGCTGAATTCCCGAGGCTGAGACTTCGAGACTAACATTTCGAGTGTGAGATCTCGAGGTTAAGACCTCGAGTATGAGACCTCGAATGTGAGAACTCGAATGTGAGACCTCGAGTGTAAGACCTCGAGTATAAGACTTCGAGTGTGAGATCTCGAGTGTGAGACTTTGAGTGTGGCTTCACAAGACTGAGACTTGACGTCTTCGGAGGCCCGAGTCCCACGGGAAGGGAGAGACACCAAAGCTGTGAGCCGAAGATCAAGGGTCAGAGCCAAAGGTCATCCTTGGTGCCAGGAACAAAGGACAAGTGCCAGCCTTGGTATAACCCCGCGTTGTGCCTTTCGGGTCTAGTCCATAATCCTTACCGCCTTTGTGGGATGCCCACTGCGCATGCTCTTTGTGGTCCTTAATTACGTCCTTAGTAAAGGCGAAAAAGGTCCTGGAGAGGAACTAAGGCCTGCAAGAACAGTGAGACTTTGTGTGGATAATGTGATGACGTCGTGGATGTCGTGGTGATGACGACTTTGTGTGGATACTGTGATGACGTCGTGGTGATGATGAGGTCACTTGTGATGATCCTGGTGGTAAGGTGATGCATGCAATGATGATGGTGGTGATTCTATGAACCATTATGTTTGTTTCTCCTGAGTTACATTTTGCCATCCTTGTGATGATGATGATGCCTAGTGGTCAAGTCGTTATATATTATATCGTATGCGATTACGTTGGTGAAAGGTAATGTAGTTTGTAATTTGTGATGATGAAGATTATTTTTCTATGATAATTGTGGTGGTGGTGGTTACCGTGTACATTATGCATATATATATATATATATATATATATATATATATATATATATATATATATATATATATATATATATATATATTGTTGAAACATTCTGACAGGTTGACGTAAATGGAAGTAGGAAACACAGGAGTCTTAGTCTGAGTTTATTCCTGACTAGTTTCTCAGGTATGCTTTCTCACTTTGCACCCCATTCCTTTGAGAAAGCATACCTGCGAAACTAATCTGGAATAAATTCAGACTAAAACTCTTGTGATTCCTACTCCCATTTACGTCATATACATATATATATATATATATATATATATATATATATATATATATATATATATATATATATATATATATATATATATATATATATATTATGATGTAATCTGATATATTGTGATGACAGAAACGGTGCAGATGTGATGACATCTTTATATATTTCTTCAATGCCAATAATTTCTTTGCATAAGTTGTCATAGTGTTTTACAAGATTTCCTTCACTTGAAGACTATCAACCCGTACACGCCTGCAAAGCACTTCACACGCTTTCCTTTGGGTGCCGTCAGAGGATTTTATTCCTTAATGGGGACAAGTCTCTCCCGACTGGGGTCTCGACCGAGCGCCGTCCCTTTCAAGCTGAAGACCCCGCAGCTGAAGGAACTGTCCTCAAGGATTTCAGTAATTTAGGGAGACTGCAAGAGACCATAAGGCCTACACAAGTCAGTTCATTACCACCTAAAACATAAAAACATAATAAAGGAGTCTGCAAAGGACCATAAGGCCCACATTAGGCAGTTCCACGTCCATGACCACCTGCCATACCCATCCCTAAAGTTGTCTAACCGTTTCTTAAAACAACCGATAGTTTCAGCGCTCACGAACTGCATGGTTACTAATAAGTCTGTTCCATTCGTTGACCACCCTATAGGTAAACCAATTCTTGCCTGTTTCCTTCTTAGATCTAAATTTGCCCAATTTAAATCCATTACTGCGAGTCCTGCAGGGAACTCTGGGACGATTGGGGGTCCCGACCCAGTCCAGCCCTTTTCAGGTGAGCGTCCCCCGTTGCTCCCTTGGTTGAATAAAATTCCCTGACGTCACGTGACACGAAAAAAACAACAACGAAATTCGGTCGTGATACGGATGAGTTTGCAAATGAAGTGATTGTAACAGATGGCCTGGGAGGGGGGGAGGATGAAATGGGGGGGCAAGTTTGCGGTTGGAAATTGAGTTTGATGGATGCGTTTGTCGCCATATGTCACGGGATAGATTGGAAAGCATTTGTTCCCATTCGAATGATGAGGTGCCAATCGTCCCCGGCCGCGCCCGCTCTGTCCATGAACACGCGCGTACGGCGCCGATGATTGGTGGAAGTAATGCCCCGGTCATCGTCTATTGCGCTCTCTTTCTCTCTCTCTCTCTCTCTCTATCTCTCTCTCTCTCTCTCTATATATATATATATATATATATATATATATATATATATATATATATATATATATATATATATATATATATATATATATACATATACATATACACATCTCTCTCTCTCTCTCTTTCTCTTTCTCTGTGTCTGTCTGTCTGTCTGACCCTGTCTCTCTTTTGTGTGTATCTTCACGCCCAGCTCATTGTGACGCTCCGTCCCCTCTCACTTCCTCCCTCCTCTCTTTACTTCTCTCTCTCTCTCTCTCTCTCTCTCTCTCTCTCTCTCTCTCTCTCCCTCTCTCTCGTGAGCATATGGAGACTGGGTACCTACTCTATCATGATGGAAAGTCCCTTGTCTTTTTTTTTTCTCATGGAGATTGAAATCTTCGTGGGAAATGGGGTCTCGATCCATCACGGCCCCCGTTTTGAACGACGTCCCCTCTCCTCAGAATAACATCGACTGACCTTAGAAATAGAATAAAATCAAACAAAACACCTCATGGTATTGAAGGGGCTACCCCCCTCCCCGTCCCCCATTACTACCAAGGGATAACCACGGAGATGAACAAGGAAACCACCTGACGGGGCGGAGGGGAAGTGGAAGGGGAAGGGGGGTGATGGCACCGCCGGCAAGATATACGCAAAAGGCTCATTGATGCCACCGCGGCGGCGAGGCCCTTCTTCCACTGGTACTTGATCACCACCGTCAGAGGCGTAAATGGATTTAGTCCCGGATGAAGAACACCTCGGCGGCGGCGGCGCGGGAGGACGTCGTCGTCGTCTTGTTGTTGTCGTTGTTGTTGCCGCCGCCGCCGGCCGCCAGCTCCACCTCCTGCGTCAGCGCCTCCATCAGGATAATTAAAACGCCTTTGTTGTTCCCCGGAGAACATGATATCTCCCTTGGCGGCGGCGGAGGGGAGGGGGGGCTTGTGTGTGTGTATGTGTGCGTGTGTGCGTGTTTGTGTATGTATGTGTATGTGCCTGTGTATATATGTGCGTTTTGTGTGTGTCTGTATATATATATATATATATATATATATATATATATATATATGTGTGTGTGTGTGTGTGTGTGTGTGTGTGTGTGTGTGTGTGTGTGTGTGTGCGCACGCATCGGGGAGATCGAGCGTGAGAGAGATTGTGTGTGGCACCTGGGCGAGGTGCCACATCGCGTGGCACTCTGAAGAACTTTACTCCTTTAACATTGTGGCGGCAGCGGGTCTCTCACTCGCAAAGTTTTTCTGTCCTGGCACCAAAACACAGTATCGAATACATATGTGTATATATATGTATATATACACACATATATATGTGTATATATATATATATCGATAATTTTTATGACAGTTGCATGCAGGATTCGAACCCGCTATACACGCTATGCAACTGTCATAAAAATTATCGGTTTGATGTCGCTGCTATTAGCGTATTATTCTCATATATATATATTTATATCTATATATATACATATATACACATATATATACAGGTATATACATATGGGCACTGAAGTAGTGTATGTAGTCGTTTTTGTTTGTGGGCGTTCTGTAAACTTTGAATTTTGCTGTATTATTGTTCCTGATGATTAAAGTGTCAAGGTATGGGAGAGAGTCCTGGTTTTCTTGTTCGACTGTTAATTGTATTTTCTGGTGTGATTTGTTTAAATTGTGTTGAAGGATGTCAGTGTCTGTGTCTTTTGTTATGATGAGAAGGTAATCGTCGTCTACATACCTGGACCAGGTGGTGCCATCGGGAAGGAACTATTTGTAGTTGTTTTCCTCCAAAATTAGATGGAGAACTGTTCGAATCCCGCAGGGGGGTCAACGCGTGACGGCAGTGAAATAATACGATCCTAAATCCTCGAGCTCAGACAAAGGCTGTCGTGCCTAGCGTCCTCGCAGAGTATGTAAGGGTTGATTTTTTTTATTCATATAATTATTATTTATCATTATTCGTGTAGTTTATCATTTATGTATTTTATGGTATTTTTATGGTTATTTTTGGTTTGATATTTCGTTCGACATCCTACAGGGTCTTAAAAAAAAGTGCTCACAAGTGTGCTCACAAAGTATATTTTTTGGGACACACTGTATGCATGTGCTTGCCGAAACATGTACATCCACATACAGATGACATAAACATATGTGCATATATGCGGATACGTTAGTGCGTATGAATGAATTTACAGCGCGACTCAAAAACATAACTACTGCATTTCCAGACACCCTGTATATGGGAAGGAGCTGTTAGCGTGACGTCATCGGCCCAGCTTCATTAATCACGCCATTTTTTTTTTTTTTTTTTTTTTTTTTTTTCATTGCAACTGCTTGGAATGGGATTTCATTGCTTCTGCCGCCATCCAACTTTGCCCATCCCTCATCCAAGTTCCTGCATCCGTTCGCAAAGTTTCTGGATGTGTCGTTCAAGTTTCTGCTCCTTCTGTTACAAGTTTCTCTCCCACTCTCCCCCTCTCTCCCCCCGTCTCCCCCCCTCTCCCCCTTCCCTCTCCCCCTCTCCCCGGCGTCTTTGTCTTTGTCTTCCTCGTTTCCGGCAGGTTTTCCTTTTCTCTTCCCTTCTTTCCCCGTCACTTCCCTTCTTTCCCCTTACCTTCCCTTTCCGTCCTTCCTCTTTTCCCTCTTCCTCTATTTTCTTCCCTTCGCTTGCCTCTTCC
>NC_134802.1:50932292-50934792 GCF_046742065.1 Oratosquilla oratoria | reverse complement strand
GAGAGAGAGAGAGAGAGAGAGAGGGGGGTGGGGTACATCACTGCCAGGTTTCTCTTATGTGTGGTTAAACGATTTTCTTTTTAATCGGGGTCGAAAATCCTTTAGTAACTTTGGTTATGAGGGTAGGCTACATCTGGGAGGTCGGTAATCGTTGACACACATATATACTTTTGGTCTGTCTACAGACGATTTTATTCACCTTTGGGAAAGCGACTTCCATTCTGCTCTTATCATTCTTTATCTAGCATCTTTATGGAACAAAGGGTCTCCTGTCGTAAATCATCTTTGCAGCTCTTTGCACAAGAACACACCATCTTCCCTCAGCAGCGGAATACCCATTGTACCCAGTGTACCCTTCCTCTGTACTCGGGGGTCCCCGTGGCACGCGGTAGGCCTAACCTAACCACACGCTGAGGCGCGCCTTCCGATGCCTTTACCGAACTCGGGAGCGCCCCCAGAAGGTATCGAGTTCGCAAAGACGCGAGTCGAGATACACCCCGCCCCCCACCCCCACCCCCACGGGCGTCTTGCTCCCCTTCCCCCAGGGGGGTGAGCGTTGTTTCCCGGGTGTGTCTTTTCTCCCTTCCTCCCTACTCCTCCTCCACCTCCCCCATCCTCCTCTTTCTCCTCCTCCTTCTCCCCTTCCTCCTCTTCCCTCTCCCTCTCCTCCCCCTCCCCCTCCCCACCTCCTTCTCCCCTTCCTTCTCCTCTCTCGTCCTCCTTCCCTACCTTCCTCCTCTCCTCTTCTCCCTTCCTCCTCCCTCCTCCTCCTGCCCCATCTCCCACCCCCTCCCTTCCTCCCCCTCCCTTCCTCCTCCAATCCTTACCTCCACATCCCTTCCTCCTCCCTCTTCCTTCTCCTCTCCCTTCCTCCTCCCCCTACCTCCTCTCCCCTTCCTCCCCCTTCCTTTTCCTCTCCCTTCCTCCTCCCCTACCCTCTCTCCCCTTCCTCCTCCTCTCCTCTCCTTCTCTTCCCCCTCCTCTTCCTCCTCCCCCCCTCCCACGCTATGAACAATCGTTCAGTCAGCGTGTTGTTAGGTTTCGTACAGATGACACTCTCCTTAATGGGTGACATGTCGAGGCTCGGGGGGGGGGAGGGGGGAGAGTTTGGAGGAGGTTGGGGGGTGGTGTTTAGGAAAATAGGGGCTGGGGGAGAAGGTGAGAGGAGGATAGGGGCTAGGGGAAGGTGGGGGGGGATGGATAGTGGTGGGGATGAGATTGGGGTTTGGGGTGGAGGGGGGAGAAGGGGGTGAGGTTGGGGATGGGGAGAATGGAATGGGGGATAAGGATGCCGTGTTCCCTTAGTGACGGGGGCAGTGTATTCATATGGAGCAGAATGTTCAGCTTTAACCTTTGTATGTAATATTTAAGCATTGTTTGGCTAATGCTTGGGGCTTCATGAACTGGAGGGAGTGGAGGGGGAGGTGGAGGTGGAGGCCGAGTGGTGACTCGTGGACGAGTGGGTGGATTGAAGGAAAGTGGTGATGAGTTGATGATTGGGTGGAGTGAGTGTAAGTGGTGATTGAGTGGAACGAAAGAGTTCTGATTGGTGGGTGATTGGGTGGATTGAATGAGAGTGACGATTGGTGGATGATTAGGTACAGTGGATGAGGTGGATTGGGTGGAGTCAAGAATAAAGGTAATACATTGATGATTGGGTGGAATGGAACAGGTGGATGATTGAGTAGAATTAAGGAGGTGGATGATTGGGTGGAATGGAGCAGGTGGATGATTGGGTGGAATGGAGGAGGTTGACGATTAGATGGGCTGGAGAAGGTTAATGATTGGGGATTGATTGGGGATTGGACATCATAGAAGTTGATTGTGTACATGTATTGAAGGTTAATGATTCTGGTGATTGGGGACTGGGTGGACTGAATGAGAGTGATTGGGCAGATTGGAAAATAATAGTCGATTGGGTTGAATGGAAAACGTTAGTGATTGGGTGGAATAAGAGCCAATCAGTCCCGAATGTGGTGGAGGAAATAGAATGATTGGTTGGAGGGAGTGAATGATTGGGGGATACGTGTTGATTAGAGGAAATGGAGGGATGATTGGGGAAAGGGAGTGGAGGAGGGAGGAGGAGGTGGAGGAAGACGTGGAGGGGAACGTAAAGGCAAATGGAGTGTGGAGGAAATTATGGAGGAAAGAGGGAGTAAAGAAGAGAAATTGGAAGTTCCGGAGGAGAATGGTGCGGATGTTGGGCTCGTGCACGGAGGGGAGGGGAGGGGAGGGGAGGGAGGGGGAGGTGGTCAAAGGTCACGTAATTATAGAGGCAAGGTGGAGAGGGGAGGGGGAGAGGGGGGGAGATGAATCGAATACCCTGGCGGTGGTCGTCAGAGTATAAGGAAAGTTTCCTTCCCCCTCTCCCTCCTCTCCCCCTCTCCCCTCCTCTCCCCTCCTCTCCCCTTCCCTACCCATCCCTCCCCTCCCCAGTACTCCTTTCCGTTTCTCTCCCCTCCTCTCCCCTACCCCTCCCTTACCCACACCTCCTCTCTCT
>NC_134802.1:50924792-50927292 GCF_046742065.1 Oratosquilla oratoria | reverse complement strand
TTTTAGTTCAATTGTAGGTTAATCTGCTTTATTCTAAAAGAAAAGAATTGTGTTGTGTTAGCCAGAATAAACATAATAAACGAATAACTTCATTGCCGTGCTTCATTGTATAACTTATAACCAAACAAGTTCAGTCAAGACATATGTGGGTCGCGGTCCAGTGAGACCGCACTCCACCCGGGGTCCGCGTCTCGGCCATGTAATAAAAGGACACTGTAAGGTGTGTGTGCGCGCCACGGAATTGAAGGGGTTAAGCCATGTTGAGGCTCCATAGGAATCATAATTCAATTCCGTTCCTGCTGTTGTTGATCACCCCCTCCCCATCTTCCTCCTCCTCCTCCTTCTCCTCCCTCCTCCTTCGAGTCCTCCTCCTCCTCCTCCTCCAAGTCCTCCTCCTCCTCCTCCAATCCTTCCTCTTCCTCCTCCTCCTTTTCCTCCTCCTCCTCCTCCTTTTCCTCCTCCTCCTCCTCCTCCTTTTCTCCTCCTCCTCCTCCTCCTCCTCCTCCTCCTCCTCCTCCTCCTCCTCGTCCTGCTCCTCCTCCTCCTCCTCCTCCTCCTCCTCCTCCTCCTCCTCCTCCTCCTCCTCCTCCTCCTCCTCCTCCTCCTCCTCCTCCTCCTCCTCCTCCTCCTCCTCTTCCTCCTCCGCCTGCAGGAAGGAAGGAAGGAAGGAAGGGACCCCTCCGAGGAATCCCAGCATCGTCGGCGTCGGCGTGTTGCAGCAGCAGCAGCAGGAGGAGGAGGAGGAGGAGGAGGAGGCAGGAGGCAGGAGCCGCCGAATTAATCGGAGGCCTTTGTCGGCCGACACACCACTTCGGCCAGACCTCCCACAGGAAACTCCTCTTCCTCCTCCTTCTCCTCCTCCTTCGCTTCCTCTTTTTCCGTCTCATCCTCTTTCTCCTCCTCCTTCTGCTCCTTTTCCTCTTCCTTCTTTCCCTCTTCCTCCTGCTCCTCCTCCTCCTCCTCTTCCTTCTCTCCCTCCTCCTCCTCCTCCTCTTTCTCCTCCTGCTCCTCTTCCTCTTTCTTCTCTTCATCTTACTCCTCCTCCTTCTCCTTCTCCTTCCTTTCCTCCTACTCCTCTTCCTTCTTTCCATCCTCCTCCTCCTTATTCTCCTTCTTTCCCACCGCCTCCTCCTCTTTCTCCTCCTCCTCCTTCCTTTCCTCCTCCTCATCTTCCTCCTCTTCTTCTTCCTCCCCTCTTCCTCCTCCTCCTCCCCTTCCTCCTACCTCCTCTTCCTCCTCCTACTCCTTCTCCTCCCCTTCCTCCTCCTCCTCCCCTTCCTCCTCCCTCCTCTTCCTCCTCCTACTCCTTCTCCTCCCCTTCCTCCTCCTCCTCCCCTTCCTCCTCCCTCCTCTTCCTCCTCCTACTCTTCCTCCTCCTCCTACTCCCCTTTCTCCTCCTCCCCTTTCTCCTTCTTCCTCCTCCTCCTGCTACTCCTCCTCCTCCCCTTTCTCATCCCTCCTCTTCCTCCTCCTCCTCCTACTCCTCCTCCTCCCTCGCCTCCTTTGCCGGGATTATGGTAAAGGATTGACGAGACTGGAGGAGAATGACCAAATTGGTTAATTAATTAGTTTTAGGGGATTTGGTTACGGCAGTGACTGCGAGCGCGACTGAATCGTGTCGCTCATTTCAGGAAGAACTTTGAGGAGATTCCAGTGACAGACTGAATTGCAGGCAGGCTCGTGATCGTCAAGATTTACCAACTGGTTTTTGCTGACTGAACATCAGTCTGCATGACTGAAGGGTTGACTAACTGAATAATAAAAGGCTAACATACGGGAGACATGCATGTTTTCAGAAAATAATTCATTCACTGTCAGACTGACACACTACGAATGGCTGACTGGTTCTGATGGACTGGTTCGTAACCTGTCTGACTGACTGACAGACTGAATGGCTGACCGACTCTTAAGTTTACTGACCGACTGAATGGATGGACTCTTGTCCGGACCTCAAGCGTCTTTTTTTTTTTTTTTTTTTTTTTTTGTGTGTGTGTGTGTGTGTGTGTGTGTGTGTGTGTGTGTGTGTGTGTGTGTGTTTGCGCGCGCGTGTGTCACTCCGGACCTCAGCCTTCCGGCCACCCGGAACAGTTCACGTATGAAACCAAAAGGAGGTTTCCAAATGTCCACGTGACGTCACTGCCCGGATGAACTGACCTTCCAACTTCGACCCTCCGACTTCGGGACGAGATTCTTCGGATAAAAGATGGATCCCGGAGAGCTTCGCCCTTCAGTGAGACTAACGAAGGACGTCAGAGAGACTCACGTCCCCCACCTCCCGCTCGTTTTCAGAGCCCGGGTACCCCGTCGCCTTCATCTGGAGGTGCAGCCCTGAGGGGCTGACATTCGCTCTCCGGACTGTGCCCAGGATCTCTCTGTTAACTTTGAACCCCATCTATTCACATAAGGACAGTTGACAACCGGCGACAGCTCACTTCCTCTTAATGTAGGCCTTATGGTCTCTTGTAGTCTCCTTCATTCTTATGTTCTTAACAAGCAAGTG
>NC_134802.1:50884792-50919792 GCF_046742065.1 Oratosquilla oratoria | reverse complement strand
CAACCAGTTGCATGAAACCGATCGCTTACCCACACATTTCATACACACTTACATATACATGTACACACACACACACACACACACACACACACACACACACACACACACACACACACACTGTTATGTACCGCGATCGGTTTCATGCAACTGGTTGCGTCGGTGTGCGAGATGCATAAGTCTAGGCTTCATCGACCTGGCATGTGTCTGTGTGTGTTTTTTTTATTCATTTAAAAGTTGAGCAATAACAAACTTTTGTAAAGTGTATGCACGAGCATGCAAGTGTTGGTATACACGCATATGTTTGTGTGTGTGTGTGTGTGTGCGTGTAACTATATGTGTGCTCGCGCGCGCGTGCTGTTCTCAGGCTGTAGAGGATATTGCATAAAACCATACGACACTAAACAGAACAAAATATATAAAGCGTATCACAGGTTCGAACTTCGTCACCCTTGCATTGGTGGGAAGCTTCCCTCGGTTATCACACTGGGCTGTTTTTCCTCCGACATCCAACCTCCTACCTCCAACCTCCAACTGAATAACTAGACTATGACTTCATTGACAGAGACCTAGAATTCTCTAAGAACATCCCAACAGTGTGTCTAACATTCGCAGTGATTTACACTCTCTTAGTTCCTCATTCAGCTTTGCTACACATATATATATATATATATATTATATATATATATATATATATATATATATATATATATATATATATATATATACATATGACGGAAAGATCATTTGATAGTTGGAGACTTGAGAAAAGAAATATTGTAACCGAAGTCGTTCTTACTCGAACGAACTCTCACTTGTCGGCGCTGTCGAAGCCCCTGGAAGAAGCTCAATGTGATAACCTCCTCCAGCTGAATAGAATCGTTTGGCGGCAGAGAGAATAAATTATGAACAAAACTCTGATGTTAGTTTCTAAGCTTTATTCTAGATCTAGTCCGTCTTCGAGTTAAATCACTTGACGACAGACGTAAGGCATAAAGACGAAGAAGCTCCACCACTGGGACAAGGACGTTACCATTGTACCAAACGTGACTGTACAAAAGGAACGACCTGGAACTAGACCTGATCCTTCCAGGACGACGCTCACCTGGTTGGTCAAATCTAATTCCAGATCGTTCCTTTTGTACGGCCAAGTGTGGTACAATGGTAACGTACTTGTTTCTTGGTACGATGTCGCACATGCGAGGGTTCGAATCCCAGTGAGGGAGTTTTTTGATCCATTTGACGAAACTTCACACAAGACATGGAAAGGCTTCGAATCTGCTTCGAATCGTAGTTTGTCTCGAAAGCGGTGTTAATTCCCCGCCGCCGCCGCCCCGGAAGGAGTGACCGGAATTTGATCTGAGTCTATCCATTCATAGTCACGATCAGGTCACCAGCCAGCCAGCCGTGCAAGAACGAACGCGCACGTATTCGCGAACGTGTCTCGCCGAAGAACGTAGAAAGTAGGCTCCGTTCTCACGGGAGAGCCGGATTCTCTCTCTCTTTCTTCTGGTGGATGGAATAGATTCAGAGATGAAATAAGATCATCTGACGGCAGCTGGAATGAAAGGAAATTGACCGTCCGGAAGGCGACAGCTGGTTCAAGGTCACTTTGTGTGGCTTTAGGTGGCTTTAGGTGGCTTCAGGTACCTGAAGGAGGCTGTAGTAGTATTTGTTTGTGTGTGTGTGTATATGTGTGTGTGTGTGTGTATGTGTGTGTGTGGATATGTGTGTGTATATATGTATGTGTGTGTGTGTGTATCTATGTGTGTATGTGTGTGTGTGTATCTATGTGTGCGTGTATGTTTGTATCTATGTGTGTGCGTGTTTGTATGTGTGTGTATGTGTGTACTCGTCTTCGCCGTCTTCTTGGGGCTGCTTCAAAGCCCAAAAGGTCGCAAGAAACCCGATTAGTGAGAGAACCCCCCCCACCCCTCCCCCCACCCTCGACTCCCCCGACTGGCGGAGGAACTACAGGAGGGGAGGCGACCTGCGTGGTTGCCATGGGAGACGACGGAGAGGAGGAGGAGGAGGAGGGGGGGATGCGGAAAAGGAGGAGGAGGAGGAGGAAGAGGAAGAAGAGGAGAAAAACGTGGAGGAGGAGAAATCTAAGAAGAAAAATGAGGATGAAAAGTAAGAGGAGGAGGAGAAGGAAGAGAAAGAGGAGAAAAACGTGGAGAAGGAGGAGAAATCTTAAGAAGAAAAAACGAGGAGGAAAAGTAAGAGGAGGAGGAGGAGGATGAAGCGGAGGACAAGAACGTGGAGGAGGAGAAGAATGGAAAGTCTGAGAAAAGAAGAGGAGGAGGAGGAGGAGGGAAAGTAGGAGGAGGAAAAGTATGGGGTTATTGATATACTTGGATCTGACACAGGAAAAAAAGAGGAAGAGGAGGAGGGGAAGGAGGCGGAGGGGGAAAGAGGAGGAAGGGAGGAGTGGGAGGAAGGTGTTGGGGAAAAGAAAAGTGTTGGAGAAACAAAGTTATTGAAAATAACGAAGTCGTCATTAATTCTGTTGTGGAAAACCAGGGCTTCCATGGTATTTGTCATAAAGCCAAGATGGTTCCATCTCTGTATGAACGTGAATAAAATCGCCTGCCGGCAGCCAGACTGGAAAGTAGAGGACCGACAGGTACGGAAGGGGGCTGGAGTGGTCGTGAATAGAATCGTCTTTTGTTCACCAAAATAAAGATTGTTAAGAGTAATAATGAGGAAATGAACAGGAAGGAAGAGTGGAGGAAGAGGAGAAGGATTTAAGGAGTAGAAGAAGGGGAGGAGGAGGAAGAGGAGGGTGAAGGTGAAGAATCGAAAGAGGTAGAGGGAGAGGAGGAAGTGGTAGAATAGAGGGTGGTAGAAAAGGAGGTGGAGGAGGAAGAAGAGGAGGAGGAAGGTGCAGAGGTGGAGGAGGAGGAAGTGGTAGAGAAAAAGATTGTGGAGGAGGAAGAGGAAGAGAAGGAAGAAAAAGAGGAAAAGTAGGAGGAGGAGGAGGAAGAGAAGGAAGAGTAGTAGGAGGAGGAGGAGGAGGGCAAAAAGATGCACGAGTAAGGAAGAGGCTAGGAGAGTTGACTGAGGCGGTGGAGGGCAAGATGGAGGGAGGGAGGGAGGGAGGGAGGGAGGGAAGGGCCAGATGAAAGGAGTGCGCGCTCCAGCCGAGATCTCTGAAGCCAAGAAGCTTCAGGCGAAGCTCCTGAAGGCTTCAGGATCTCTACGGGTATGTCGGTTCAGGTCCCTCTCCGTGATTACAAAGACCCGAGTTCGATCCCCGACGGTTCCCGGTGACTGCTGCTAGCCCTGGATGTCCGGACACAAAGGGCAAAGGTGGCGGGTGAGTAAGGAGGAGACCTTTTGGGCTTATAGCGGCGCGGGGCTTCCAAGGAACGTCTGGATCCAAAAGTTCGCCGACAGTGTTGTGGTGCGTTTGTTTCCCGATAGATGGCGCCATAAGAAACGTATTTAATCACAAATGTTTCAGTATTGATTCGTATCTAAATCTTGTAAATTAATATTTGTTTAATTTTGATTATCTGACCTTTTTAAATAGAATACAAAGGTCAAAACGCCATCTGTTTGCAAGTTAGAAAAACAATTTGTCAACGAATTTTGTAAATGACTATCCATATATATATATATATATATATATATATATATATATATATATATATATATATATATATATATATATATATATATATATATATATATATATATATAATCACCTAAATAATGACAAATGGCATTGAAGGTGGAGAAAGTAGACGAGGATTGAATGGGAGAATTTTAATTAACGTTTCGACTCGCAACGGGCTAAATTGTACATATAGTCGGGGGTCACCCCCGTGGGACGCGACGGGGAGATCTTGCTGCTTCACTCTGAATATTTGTGTCTTTGTCTTCTTTCAATGGTAATGCAATTGTGGCTTTTGCTAATTTTACAAAACATTCTCTTTAGGTAATGTTGTCATTAGTGTTAATGCAGGCTGCTTTGATTGTTTATATATATATATATATATATATGTATATATATATATATATATATATATATATATTAATATGCGTGTGTGTTGTGTGTATGCAATTACGTTGATGATAGAAAATACATGAAATTTACGCGAACCCTTACTCATAAAAATATATCAATTGCCCAACAACGAAAGACATATTCACTCAGTCATGGAACATGGTGGGTCAGTAATGGTTGTCCTTAAGAGGACCTGCTCCTTCTCGAGGTCCTGTCTGTGCAGTTGTTCAGAAGAGTAGCGTGAAAACAGAGTAGAGTTGAACACAGGGGTTGTTTGTACATTGGGCTGGACTTGTGCCCTTCTTTCTCCGAGTGCAGAGGCGAGTGATTGACAGACCTGATTGGCTGCTGCTGCTGCTGCTGCAGGGTGCCTCCTTGTCTTCGTACAAATATAAATCGTTTCCGTTTTGTGTTCTCCTAATTAAAGAATGTATAAACATATATATGTATATAAATATATATATATATATATATATATATATATATATATATATATGTGTGTGTGTGTGTGTGTGTGTGTGTGTGTGTGTGTGTGTGTGTGTGTGTGTGTGTGTGAGCGCGCGCGACATCAATCTTCCCATTTGAAGTAGGCACCCAAGCCCTACGTTTAAAGTACCTAAAGTGAGGAACCACCATCCATTATGCCTTGTTGAAGTGGGGGCCCCCCGCAGTCGGTGTTTTGTGCGTAGAGTGGAGAGGCGCCGATGATGTGGAGGCAGGAGTGGAAGACAAAGTGGCAAAATCAATGAAGGGAGGAGGTGGCGGAGGGAGGGAAGGAGGAAGAGGAGGAGGAGGGAGTTGTGTTTAGGGTGGAGGTTTAGGAAGGTGTTAGGGTGATATTAAGGGAGATTAGGGAGAGGAGGGGGCAGTGAAGGAGGAGGGGAAGGGAGGTAAGGACTTGGGAGCGTGGGAGGGGAGTGGGAGGTGGTGGAGGGAGTAAAGTGGAGGAGGAGTACGAGTGTGTCCTTTATTGCATGAGTTATGGTGGTGACATGACGTCACAGAAAATTGATGATGTCACGATAAAAAAACGGAACGGTGACGTCACAAGAACAGTGAGGTCTGTGGAAAAAGAAGAAAACGATGACGTCATGAAAAGGAAAAAACACGCAATAATGCAGACAAATGAAATGACGCCATATTGGAGAATAAAAAAAAATAGTTTGGTTGGAGCTTTTCACAATTACACAAAATCACAAAGACCCGAGGAATGGATTGAAAAAAGAAGAAAAAGAAAAGCTGGAGTGTGTAATGAAAGGTATTGTTTTGTTGAGGGTGATGATGGGCCGGTAGGTAGCTCACTGCGCTCACCGGTTTTGCTCTCACTCACAACTTGTCTCATGTTTTGTGAAATTTTACGTTTTTTTTTCTTTTGTGAAGCTTTCGTTCAGCTTATCGACTCTGATGGTTATAAGAATATTTAAAAAAGATTGTTGGATGAATATTTCATTTTAGTTGTTATATTATTCATTCTACTTTTTTTTTATTATTCAGTTATTTATGTTTTTATTCGTTCATCTATTTATTTATTTGATTTGATTTTATTTAATTTCTATTCTATTAAGGGACCTTAACACTGTGAAGAATTGAAATCCTTCAAGTATTCGTTGATTTTGTCCCCAAAGCGAAGACGAATTTACTCAATAAAAGGGAAGGAATAGGAGGAGAAGGAGGAAGAGGAAGGAGAGGAGGAGGTGGGGGAGAAAGAAGACCAAGAGGAGGAGGATTGGAGAAAGAAGACCGGGAGGAGGAGGAGGTGGGGAAAGAAGACCAGGAGGAGGAGGAGGAGGAGGAGGAGGAAGATGGGAAAGTCTTGAATATGAGTTGCAAAAACTTGAATCCCTCATTTCTGAGAAAACAATCGTTTGAGTGCCGCCGCCTCATTACAGGAGCAGGAGGAGGAGGAGGAGGAGGAGGAGGAGGAGGAGGACGACGGCCTACCAGGAGGGGGAGGGGGAGGAAGAAGAAGAAGACGGGGGGGGAGAGTAGAAGGATGGTGAGGAGAAAGAGGAGGAGGGGAGAAGGAGGATGTAGAGGAGGAGAAAAGAGATGAGGAGAAGCAGGAGGAATGAAGAGAAGAGGAGGGGTAATAGGAGGGGATGTAGAAGAGCGAGGAGGAGGAGGAAGAGGAGGAGGAGGACGGCCTACCAGGAGGGGGAGGGGGAGGAAGAAGAAGAAGAAGACGGGGGGGGAGAGTAGAAGGACGGTGAGGAGAAAGAGGAGGAGGGGAGAAGGAGGAGGAGGAGGTGGAGGAGGAGAAAAGAGATGAGGAGAAGCAGGAGGAATGAAGAGAAGAGGAGGGGTAATAGGAGGGGATGTAGAAGAGCGAGGAGGAGGAGGAGGAGGAGGAGGACGGCCTACCAGGAGGGAGAGGTGGAGGAAGAAGAAGAAGACGCGGGGGGGAGAATAGAAGGATGGTGAGGAGAAAGAGGAGGAGGGGAGAAGGAGGAGGAGGAGGTGGAGGAGGAGGAGGGAGAGGTGGAGGAAGAAGAAGAAGACGCGGGGGGGAGAATAGAAGGATGGTGAGGAGAAAGAGGAGGAGGGGAGAAGGAGGAGGAGGAGGTGGAGGAGGAGAAAAGAGATGAGGAGAAGCAGGAGGAATGAAGAGAAGAGGAGGGGTAATAGGAGGAGATATAGAAGAGCGAGGAGGAGGAAGAGGAGTAGGAAGAGGAGGAGGAGGAGGATGGCCTATGGGACCCCAAGTCTCAGAGGGGAGTACTTTCGCTGGCTATCCTAAGGTCGCCGGCCCCTTTCAGGCGTATTCGTCCTCATAAAAAGCTCGTCCCTCTTCTACAGATATGAAAGTGACGTCATTGTGACGTCGCCAAAGTTGAAAAGAGACGTCATCGTGACGTCACCCCAATTGAAATGACGTAATTATTTTCTATTTTTTCAGTTGGGAAAAGATACGCCAATGTGACGTCATTTCAGTAGAGGAATGACATGATAGTGACGTCTTTTCACTGAGGAGAATAAGGTCAATGACGTCATTCTTCTATAGCAAGGATATTGACTTCAGTTACTTTGCTTTTATCAAGTTGAGAGAATGACGTCAGATTGACGTCACTCCTAAGAAATTAACTTCAATGACGTCATTTTATTCAGTTGAAACGTCAGAATGACATCACTCTTCAGTTAAGATATTGACTGTGGTGACATTGTGAAGAATGACGTCAGTGACGTCACTTCATTAAATAAAAGTGACGTCATGTTGTGACGTCATTATTCAGTTCCCGGTGGCTGCAGGGGATCGAGATTGGGACTTTGTGGTCACGAGACGGGGTCGAAGCGGACTGCGCCACAACGGGGGGGAGGAGGAGGGGGGAGGGGGAGGAGGAGGGGGGAGACGAGGAAGGAAATGAAAAATGTCACTCGAGAAACGAAGGTAAACAATGGGAATGGGGGAGATGATGGGGGGAGGAAGCTGTAGGATGGGGGGAGACAGATGGGATGGGGAGGAGGGTGGGGGATGGGGGAGGAAGTTGGAGGATGGGGAGACAGATGGTGGGATGGGGAGGAGGGTGGGGGATGGGAGAGACAGATAGTGGGATGGAGAGGAAGGTGGGGGATGAGGGAGGAATGTGGGGGACGGGGAGACAGATGGTGGGATGGGGAGGAAGGTGGGGGATGGGGGAAAATGGGAGTATAGGGGAGAAGTGGGATGGAGGAGAAAGATGGAGGATGGGGGAAGACGTAGTGGGATGGGGGAGGAATATGATGGGATGGGGAAGGTAAAATATGTAAGAATGAGGGAAAATGGGGAGCAACGTGTAGAAGTAGCGGGGAAGTTGTAGTAGGGGGGGTGGGGAGATGGGGAAGAGGGTGGGGAGGAAACGTTGATGGTAATAATGGCTCACAGGGGGGGGGGAGGAAGGAAGGGGAGGGAGGGAGGAAGGGGGGAGAGAGGGGGTGATAAAGGGGGGAGAACGAAAGAGAGAACGATCAATAAAGGGTGGTAGGGGGAGGGGGAAGAGAGGGAGGAAAGGGGGGGGCAATGCAGACGGAAGGGGCAGAGGGATATTGGGGCAAGTGTAGAGTAAGACTATGTACGGGGGCAACAGGGTGGGGCAGAACGTACAGACCAATAGGAAATCAATAGGAGGAAATAGGAAGTAGGAAGGAGGAAAGATGGGAGGGAGGGGGGGAGGAGGAGGAAATAGGAGAGGTAGGAGATGTAAGAGGAGGGAATAAAGAGAGGAGATGGAGGCAATAGGAGATAGGCTTCGAAATAAAGACGAGAATAGGAAGGAAAGGGCAAGAGAGGTCAATGGAGGGAGTGGTAGGAGGCTGGGAGGAGGGAGGGGTGGTCTTGGAAAAGTAAAATGCGAATTATCAATTTCAATTTATCTATTTTATTTATTGATTTATTCATTCATTTATTTCTGACCTGCAGGAAGCCGCCACCTTTGCCTTACGTGTTTGGACAGCCAGGGGGAAGCACCCGTGAACTGCAGCTGTTAGGGGGAGGGGGTGGAGGGTGGGGGCGGACCCTTGGGTGAACGTTTTAGTCACGGGGGAGGACGAAACAAACGCTACACAGCGGCTCCCGCCGTGCAACCGAACAGTGTGGATGAACTCTCTTGAACGCGACGACCAACTTGACAAACTTTATTCTGGCCAAGGACGCCAGGCGATTTCATTCAGCTTAAGGGTGAGTGGGGGGGGGAGGAAGGGCATGCAGGCGGACCCCGTCCTGAGGAGCCTTAATGGACCGAGACCCCACGACCGAATAAAATCCTCTGAAAAAAGAAAGTTGAGGTCTGTTTAGCATTGGGAAGGGATTGATATGGACAGCAGGGAAGAGGCCTGGGGGAGGAGGAGGAGGAGGAGGAGGAGGAGGAGGAAGAGGAAGAGAGTAGTGGAATGCGGAAGAAGTTGTGGAATGAAACGAAGACGGTGGTGATGGTGGAAAGCGACGTCACGATTGATATCAGCTATTCTTTCTAACATCCCTCATCCCTTCCTTCTCCTCCTCCTCCTCCTCCTCCTCTTCCTCCTCCTCCTCTTCCTTCCCTTCACCTCTTTTACCTTCTCCCACCCTCCTCCTCCTCCTCCTCTTCTTCCTCTTTCCCATCACCTTTTTTACTTCCCCCTCCCTTCTCCCACCCTCCTCCTCCTCCTCCTCCTCTTCTTCCTCCTTCCCATCACCTCTTTTACTTCCCTCTCCCTTCTCCCACACTCCTCCTCCTCCTCCTCCTCCTGTTCCGCATCTTCATTGTGTGCCTCCTCTCTTTGGTCTTTATTCCCCCCCCCTTCTTCCGAACCCCCCTCCCTCCTCCTCCTCTTTTTTTCCGATCTCTGCCCTTCAAAGCCTTCAATGATTTGAATCGCCTCCTCCTCCCAACCCTCACTTTCCTACCTCCCTACCTCCCTCCCTCTTCCCTCCATTTTCCCTCCTTCCTTCCTCACTCCTCCCTCATTCTTTCCCTCCCTCCCTCCCTCCCTCCCTCACCCCTCCTCGGCACTGAGGCCCAATACCCTTCCAGTGATTGGAATTGATGGGTAAAGTGATCCGCGCATTGATCGGAAATGAATGATTCGCCTATTGATTGTCTTCGCGTGTGTGGGCGCGCGCGCGCGTGCGTGCACCCCCTTCCCTGGCCGCTTCTCGTGTTCGTGTGTGTGCGTGTGTGTATGCACATGCATGTTTGTATATGCTCATGTGCGTGCCTGCTTCTAGTGAGGGGTGGGAGTGTATTTACTTAATTTACCCAATTGTAGTATATATATATATAGAAGTAGCTACGCTACATTGTGTGTATATGTGTATACAGTATGTGTGTATGTGTTTGTGTGTATGTGTGCGTCTATGTGCATGTGTGTGTGTATATGTGATTCACAATGGTCTTGGATCATGTGTTGGACTCGTCATCGACAGCTATTTCCCTCCCGGAAGAGAGCTCACGAGCTCATATATATGAACGATCTATGGGTAATGCTGTGACCTTACACGCGCACACACACACCCAACTCCCCGTCCACGAGAATTGGGGTAACGACCCGCAGCGGAGTGATACTGAAATTATTTCAGCCCTGGGCGGGATTCGAATCCGGACCGCCGTAGTGGTGGCCGGGAACTCTACCACTGCGCCACAAGCTGTGTGTGTGTGTGTGTGTGTGTGTGTGTGTGTGTGTGTGTGTGTGTGTGTGTGTGTGTGTATGTATGGTTGCATGTATATTTTTGTGTGCGTTTTCATCAAATCCATAACTTCAAGTCAAGAGGATTTCCTCCCACGAAGTGACGTCATGTGGTGTAACTCTCGTCGCTTTTGTCGACGTCAAAACCCAACAACGACATGACGTCACATCGTACGACTTCCAGCCTCGAATGTTTACGTTCTACTTAATTGCAACATGACGTCATATCGATCGTCTTGTGACGTCACAGTGTTGACGTCTTATGTACGAGTTGACGTCAGCGTGTCTCTTCTTACCTACGTCTTTAATAATGACGGTGGAGGTGGATGGGGGGGAAGGAAGGGGGGAGAAGTGAGTGTACGAGAGTGGAAGGGGTGGGAAACTTGTCGAAGGAGAGGAGGAGGAGGAGGAGGGAGGAGGAGAGGGAGGGAGGGAGGGTGGGGGAGTGGAGAGGCGAGTTGATAATGAAAAGAGAGAGAGAGAGCACAAACGTGGCTTAAAGCTGTTCTACAGTCCATTTCAATCAGTGACGTCACTCAGCGATGACGTCAGAGGACGGCACCGCCCTTCTGTCTGGTGCCACGGCACGCTGTGCCACTCCTCCTCCTCTTCTGTCTGTCTGTCTGTCTGTTATTCGGCCTAGAGGGATCTTCCTGTGTTGACATCATAATCATGGCCTTCCGTCGTTGCCATGGCAACCAGGCATTCTCTTAGTTTGGGCGTAAAAGTGTGTACGTGTGTCTGTTTATGTGTGTATTTGTGCGTGCGTACGTGTATGGGTGTTCGTGTGTACGTTCATGCGTGCGTTCGTGTGTGTGTGTGCGTGTATGTTTGTATACAATCGCATGTAAGTTTATGAATTGTAAACATGAGTGTTCGTGTGTGTGTGTGTGTGTGTATGTGTATGTGTGTGTGTGTGTGTGTGTGTGTGTGTTTGTGGTTGGTTACGCTCATGGCTTCGACACATCGCGAACGGCGCGGCGCGGGTTGCCGCCTGTGCCGTCACGCACGTGCGCAGTTAACGGAGCAGAGCCCTCTGGCCGAGGAAATGTGAACTTTTAACCGCTCCGCCCTGTTCAGCATACTTACATACATACATACATACATACATGCATACACACACACACATATACATATATACACAGACATGACAGAATTGAATAGACACCAAGAAAAATGCATTTCTGTTCTTATTTAATGCTTAATGTTATTCAAATTTGCCTAATATGTTATATTTACCTAGATTTATGTTTCAGATTACATACAAGATTAGTCTAGCATGCCACGAACCAAAGGAGCAGTAGACCTATCTAAATTTCAGCGAGGTCGTATTGTGGGTCAACATGAAGGTGGACTTTGTCAACGCAGAATATCTGAAAACCTGTCAATACCCCTTTCTACTGCTAATAGAGTCATCGTACATTTCACCAGAGAGGGGAAGAAGCGCACAAAACCTGATTCAGGTCGTTCCCGGGCCCTCAGAATGAACCTTGCGTCTTGTCAAAAGAAATGTTGAAGAGGATCCACGTTGCAAGGCCTCTGACATAGCAACACAAGCTGACGTCAGTCCCAGAACGGCTGTCAGGTATCTCCACAAGCTGGGTTACTATGGCAGAGCTGCAATAAGGAAACCACTCCTCCGTCCAGCCAATATCAAGCGCAGAAAGGATTGGGCTGTTGAGATGGTGGAGAGACCTGTGGCCTTTTGGAGCACTGTCATTTTCTCTGATGAGTCACAATTCGCATTATTGTATGATAGTGGAAGAGTGTGGGGCTGGAGAGACTGTAGCCAAGAGTTTGGCCTCAAAAGACTGCAGCCAACAGTGAAACATGGGGGCATTTCAATAATGGTGTGGGGTGCAGTTAGGAGTGATGGTCGATCAGAGCTTGTGGAGTGTCAAGGAAACATCAATTCAGGCAAATATGTTTCTATATTAAAGGAAGGATTCATTCCAATATTCTTCAGTATTAGAACGAGTAAAAACTTATTCCTATTTATTGAAGATGGAGCTCCCTGTCACACTGCTCAAGCAAGACAAAATTGGTTGAGCCAAAATGGGATCAGGAAACTTCCAAGGCCAAGCCAGTCCACGGATATGAACCCTATTGAACACATCTGGGGCATATTAGACCGACAACTTCGCAGAAAGAACAGGAAGTCATCTTCAAAGCCCGAACTCTTAGGATTACCACGGGAAACATGGCAAGAAATCCCTCAACATTCTAGAATTAATCACTAGCATGCCTAGAAGGGTCCAAAGGATTACAAAGGATTACAAAGGCGGAGCATGCCGACAGGAGACCTTTTGATCCATATCTAGGTCGGAAGCGAAAAAAAATCATATTAATAATAAAACAATAAATAAAAACTATAATAATGTAAATAACAAATAAAATACATAAATAAATGCATAGGTTTAGTTAAATAATAAACAGGTAAATAGTAAACAATAATAAATTGACATATAACTAATAATAAATGAAAATCAGACAGACAAATAATAACAAAACAAAAACAAATAATATAAGATAAATTATAATCATTACAGCATCTTAGGTATTTATCTAACTGATTCTTAAAGCTTCGAACTGAACTACATTGCACTACCTGTGCAGGAAGTTTATTCCATTCATTTACTACACAGTTGGCAAAGTTGTTTCTACCTACTTCCAAATTGAATCTATTTCCGGACAGATTTCCACCCCCCACCCCCTCCCCCATCATCGCGACCGTGCCACGGTAACCGTCAGGAAAGCCTTTTTTTTTTTTTTTTTTTTTTTTTTTTTTTTTTTTTTTTTTTTTTTTTTTTTTTTTTTTTTTTTTTTTTTTTTTTTTTTTTTTTTTTTTTTTTTTTTTTTTTTTTTTTTTTTTTTTTTTTTTTTTTTGCCAAATTATGATTTTGAGTTTTGGCGACACATATCGTCAGGATTTTTTTTTTCTCAAAATTTTATATTGATTTTTGGCCACACATCCCATGGTGCAATGCATTATTTTTCACTATTCGGTGGTGGAAAATATGGCGGACACCAAAGGACACAAAATATCTATGAAAAAACTGATATGCGAGATGGGAAGAAGAGTTCCTTCTTTTAAGTGAAATAATTTTCAATATGTATATATATATATATATATATATATATATATATATATATATGAAAGAAGCTTCATATATATATATATATATATATATATATGAAAGACGCTTCATATATATATGTATATATATATATATATGTATATATATTCCATATATATATATGTATATATGCATATATACTGTATATCTGATGTTGCCAAAGAGTGATCCCTCTTTTCCGTGTCGCACAGGATTAAGTTTGTTTTGAGAAGAAAGCCAAACATTTTCCTTTCTCCCTCTCTCTCTCTATCTCTCTCTCTCTCTCTCTCTCTCTCTCTCTCTCTCTTCTTTCGGTGCCCCTGGTCAAAGTTTTCCTCTTTTTCTCCCGTTGGACACAACTTTCCTGTTTTCCTTTGAGGTCCTGATTCATCTTCATCCTATTTGGTTTTTTGGTTCTATTCTGACGGACGTATATATTTTTCACATAATTCTGAGATATTTTATATATATGTATTTTTTTTTTTTACAATCTTCCTCTTTGTTTGGATGTGTGGTCCATTTTTTCACATTTTCTTTGGATGTCCTCCTCTTTCTTTTTTCTTTTTTATCATTTCTCTTATCTGCTCTATAGATGCATTGATCATGTATCTTTTGTTTCCTGGACTGCAATGATTTCCCATTTTTTGAAAGACGTTCGCTCCCATTTTTCATTTTCTTCCCTCTTCTCTCCCTTTCTCTTTTTCTCTCTATCTCTTTTTCTCTTTCTTTTTCAATCTCTCTCTTTCTCTTTTCCTCTCTTTCTCTTTTTCTCTATCTCTTTCTATTTCTCTATCTTTCTTTTTCAATCTTTCTCTCTTCCTCTCTCTCTTTCTCTTTTTCTCTCTTTTCTCTATCGTTCTCTTTCAATTTCTTTTTCTATTTTTCTCTCTCTCTATCTCTATCTCTCTCTCTATTTCTCTCTTTACTCTCTCTTTGTCTGACCACACTTGTTCCAGCTCGGGTACCGGAAACCTCTGGAACTGGACCAGAGACTGGAACGCTCCAGAACCTCCCCCCTCCCTCCTCCCCTCCCTCTCCCCCCTCTCCCCCTCTCCCCCCTCCCCCCACCCACCCGCCATGCCTTTGGCGAATCCTCCTCCGAGCAGCGCATTTCTTTTCTCTTTTGTTTTGGAGATGCATCACGGACACCCCCCCCACCCCCCCATCCACCCCCCACCCGCACTGGACCACCTACCCCCCCCTTCTCAATCTGGACTTCTTCCTCCTCCTCTTCCTCCTCCTCCTCCTCTTCCTCCTCTTCCTCCTCCTCCTCCTCCTCCTCTCTTCCTCCTCCTCCTCTTCTCCTCCTCCTCCTCCTCCTCCTCTTCCTCCTCCTCCCCCTCCTCCTCCTCTTCCTATTCCTCCTCCTCCTCATCTCTTCCCTCCTCTTCATTCTCTTCCTCCTCCTCCTCCTCCTCCTCCTCCTCCTCCCTCGTCTTCCTCCTCCTTTGCTATTTCCTCCCTCATCCTCCTCCTCCTCCTCCTCCTCCTCCTCCTCCTCCTATTCTTCTTTTTTCTTCTCCATGTCTTCCTCCTCTTCGTTTTCTTCCTTCTTCTCCTTCTCCCTGGTCCTCCTCCTTCTCCACGTCCTCCTCCTTCTCCTCGTCCTCTTCATCTTCCTCCTCCTTCCCCTCCTCTCTTTCTTCCTCTCCTTCCCTTCTTTCTCCATCTCCTCATCCTCATCCCTCGTCTTTCTCCGCCTACTCCCTCTTTTCCCCCTCCATCTCCTCCCACTCCTCCTCCTACTCCCGCTCCATCTCCTCCTCCTCCTCGTCCTCGTCCTTTCCTCTTCCCCCTCTTCCTCCTCCTCCTCCTCCTCCTCCTCTCCATCTCTTTCCCTTTCCCTCCGCGGCCACAACGTCTCCATTTCCTCCTTCAGTGTGTAACATAATATTTGTCTTCACTTTTGACGAATTTTGGAAATCTCCCACGCAAGCCCCCTTCCCCTCCCTCCCCCCCTCATCTCCAACTGCTATTCCCTTCCAAGAACACGCGCCAGACGCGCTCTGTCCTTTTTTAAGATTACACGTCAGGCACGCTGTCCTTTTTTAAGATTGTACGTCAGACTTAATGTCTTTTTTCAAGTTGAAGCCAGATCCAATGGCCTTTTTGATAGTACAGTCCAGATTAATTGCCCTTTTTAGGGACTTGTTCCAGACACTGTCCTTTTTAGGGACTTGTTCCAGACACTGTCCTTTTTAGGACAAGTGCTGAAAATATTGTCTTTTTTAAGAATTCACGCCGGTTATGCTGCTATGTTTTAGTCTAATGGCATACTGTGTCCTTTTCAAGAACGAAAGTTTAATATATATATATATATATATATATATTTTTTTTTTTTTTTTTTTTTTCCGGGTTGCCCGCTCTTAACAATAAATTTTATATGACGAGGATATGGGTTTTATCTAAGTGACATATATTTTGGGTTAAGCTTTGTGTATACACTGTGTCAGAAGGCTCGAGAAAATTAACACCCATTGTACGGCAACAACTCCAGCTGATTGAATGAGCTGTTGCCATATGAATGGGCATTGTTTTCCTCAGACTTTATGAGAATATATATATATATATATATATATATGTTGGAGGGAAAAGTTCATAAGACACAATATAGTTCAGTTGTTTATTTCTATATTTGACACGTTGTGAGTATAGAATATAGACGATATATACAAAAGATACATATAAACTGATGTATGCTAATGCATACTTTATGTGTAATAGATATATATTTATATGACATACAATATAGTTAATATGTATATTTCTATATTTGACACATTGTGATTATAGAATATAGGCGATATATACGAATGAGACATATTAACTGATGTATAATGATAGATACTATATGCTGGGGGAATATATTTTTATCCGAAATACGATATAGTTGAATTGTATATTTCTATATATGACACGTTGAGTGTATAGAATATAAATGATATGTAATAAATGGTATAGCGAGATTGACCCAAGCTCCTTCATTACCGAGGGGAGGGCGCGTCACGGAGATGAATAAAATCGTCTGGCGGCACCAGGAGATAACGCACCACCAGGTAGGGAAGGACGTCATAGATAGCAGACTCGAAGACCTTCCCCCTCCCCTCCTCCCTCTTCCCCCTTCCCCCTCCTCCCTTTCTCCCCTTCCCCCTCCTCCCTTTCTCCCTTCCCCCTCCTTCTCCCTCTTCCCTCTCCCCCTTCCCCCTCCTCCCTTTCTCCCTTCCTCTTCCCCTTCCCCCTCCCTTTCCCCCTTCTCCCCATTCCTCCTCCCTCTCCCCCCCCGGGGCACTCAGGCGCAGCGCCCAATGTGGCACGCCTTGGCACCGTGCCAGTCGTGTATCCCGAGGCGGCACGGTGCCATCAGTGGCACACTGCCTTCGTGCCATGGAGGAAGGATGATGGCATGACACATAAGAACCTAAGAACGGAGGAGACTTCAGGAGACCCTAAGGCCTACACTAGGCAGTTCTGTGTCCTTTACCACCTGTCATCCCTGTCCATTAAGTTATCATCTCTCCTCTTAAAACAAACGATAGTTTCAGCGCTCACTATTAGATGGTTACTAAGTCTATTCTATTCGTTAACTACTCTCTTTGTAAACCAATTTCTGCCTATTTCCTTCTCAAACCGAAATTTGTCCAATTTAGATCCATTACGAGTCTTAATATGATGACCTTGTCTGCATTATCCTTGTTAAAGCCCTTGGCCCATTTGAATACCTCTATTAGATCACCCCGCACTCTTCATCCTTCCAGGCTTGACAATGTGTGTTCATGTGATTCACCATGGTCTTGGATCACATGTTGGACTCGTGATCGACAGCTATTTCCCTCCTGGAAGAGAGCTCAGAGCTCATATATGACCGATCTATGGGTAATGCTGTGACCTTACG
Organism: Oratosquilla oratoria; assembly: GCF_046742065.1. Taxonomy (NCBI): domain Eukaryota; kingdom Metazoa; phylum Arthropoda; class Malacostraca; order Stomatopoda; family Squillidae; genus Oratosquilla; species Oratosquilla oratoria. The sequence goes on along the minus strand of NC_134802.1, from coordinate 50,902,637 downwards.
CGCACCCCCCAACTCCCCGCCCACGAGAGTTGGAGTAACGACCCGCAGCGCAGCGATACTGAAATTATTTCAGCCCTGGGCGGGATTCGAACCCGGACCGCCGTAGTGGCTGCCGGGAACTCTACCACTGCGACACGAGTCGTGTGTGTGTGTGTGTGTGTGTGTGTGTGTGTGTGTGTGTGTGTGTATGTGTGTGTGTGTGTGTGTTTATAAGCCTTACCGTGTTATCAACACACCCTCGTCACTCCCATATTGCAAACCATTCCTTCCTTGGCCGCCCACTTTACCCTCCTCCTCTTCCTGCTCTTCCTCCTCTTCCTCCTCTTCCTCTTCCTCCTCCCTCCCATCTCCTCCTTTTTCTTATTTTTCTTCTCTTCTCTTGCTAATCCTCCTCTTGCCCCTTTTCTACCCTTTCTCCTCCTCCTTCTTCTTCTTCTACTCCTCTTCCTCCTTCTCCCTCTCTTCCTCCTCCTAATGCCCCTTCCCTTCATTTTCCTCTCCTTCTCCTCCTCCTCCTCCTCCCCTTCTCCTCCTCCTCCTAATGCCCCTTCACTTCATTTTCCTCTCCTTCTCCTCCTCCTCCTCCCCCTCTTCTTCCTCCTCCTAATGCCCCTTCCCTTCTTCTTTGTCTTCTCCTCTTCCTCTTCCTTCTCACTGTCTTCCCCATCGTGACCTTTTCCTCCCCCAACAGTCCTGTGAGTGCCTTGGCTCCCCCCTCCCCCACCCCCATCTCCCCTCCCCTTCCCCCCTTCCCCCCTTCCCCCTCCCCCCTCTCCTGGTCTCTCCGCAAGCCTTTTAATATATGAACAGCATTGGAGGTGGTGGGCAAGGGAGGGAGGGAGGAGGGGGATGGAGGGAGGGAGGGGGATGGAGGGCGAACCGTAAAAGTGGAGGATGGCTTTTGAATATTCGCTTTACTCTCTTAACATTATTCACATAAGATTTTTATTTTATTTTGTTTTTTGTTTTTTTAGAGACGGTGTACGAAGGTGTTCTGTCTAGTATGGCAGACTGTCCTCTCTATCTCTCTCTCTCTTTCTCTCTCTCTCTCTCTCTCTCTCTCTCTCTCTCTCTCTCTCTCTCTCTCTCTCTCTCTCTCTCCTTCTCTATCTATCTCTTTCTCTGTCTGCAGTAACTTCCCTCTTCCTTCTTGTTTATTTATTCATTTACATATTTATTCATTTATATGATTTGATTATACTTACGTAACAAGACGGTAAGACCGGAAAAACTCGTGCATACGCACACACACACACACGCACACACACACACACACACACACACACACACACACACACACACACACACACACACACACACACACATATATATATATATATATATATATATATATATATATATATATATACACATGAAGTGTATCTTCAATTTTATCTAACATAAGGGTATTGGACATTTAGCCCGAATGAAAACGCCGCCAGGGAATGAATAAAATCGCCAGTCGACATCCTTGATAAAATAACTTTGTTTTATAGATGTGGAAGTGGTTGAAGTATCACGTGGGGGTTAGTTGTGTCACGGTTCCATGGCGAAACAAGCCACGCCCACTTTTTCCCCCTCATTGACCAATCAGGTGCTTTGGGTGTGTCGTTGGCAAGTCTTCTGCCTGCTCTATCGAGCCGCAAGACGGGGTTTATGTGGCAGCGTTGCATGTCTGTTTACTGTGTTTACTTATATATATATATACATATATATATCTATGTATATATATATATATATATATATATATATATATATATGTATATATATATATATATATATATATATATATATATATATACATATATATACACACGCATAGAGACCTACATTGTTGAACATTGCGGAACAGATTAATGTGTTCATTTCGCATGCGTAATTGAACGTATTACGCGATGTTGCCAATCCTCCATATCTTACGAGCAGATGGCCCTCTTCCCCCTCCCCCCTCCCCCCTGCGCGCGGAATGGCTGCGAATTGTACAGTTGAGGAAACAAGTCCCCCCCACCCCCCACCCCACACGACACTTTCTGGACTGAAGAGAGAGAGACGTCAAGGAGGGAAAAGTGTCTCCGTAATTCGTTATGGTCGGATAATTGGACTCCATTGTTCATCTTCCATTTTATTTTATATATATATATATATATTTGTATGTATAGTTTATTTATTCATTTTATTTTTATTTATTATTTATTAATTTATCTTATTTTATTGTTATCATTATTATATTTATTTATTTATTTATTATTGTTTTTATTTATTAATTTTTTTTTATTTGTTTATTATTATTATTATTATTATTATTTATTTTATTTTTTTATTTTTTTATTTATTTTTTTTCTTGGGACCCTTTTAGCTCCATTTCTCAGTTGACCGCCTTTTATCGTTTGTTGTCACCAGGTGATTTTATTCAGTTGAAAGGTTCTAGAACTATCCAGCTTGTGACGACTCCGTGTCGTGAAGATTTTATTCATCATAAAAGAACGAACGTATGGCGCCGACTGTACATGGCACACAAAGAGCGGTTAAGGCTTAAGAAGAGGTTTATCGAGGGTTAACGAACAGGATTAGAGAGCGTAGAGACGGTTAACCGGGGACCAAATAAGCCCGGAGAAAGTGGATCATGGCCGCCGACCGCTGTGGCGCGTTGGTTTCCCTCTGGCCTCGCGCAACTCGATCTCAGACTACCACAGGGCCCCGGTTCCCTGAGCACCTAGGGCAAAGGTGGCAGTTTTGGCCGCAGCTGAGCGCCTCCTGGTGGAGGATGAGCAGGTGTATTGCTCCTGTGTTCGGGGATAAGAATGCCGCGACAGTGTTCCCTCGTGAGTCGTAGAAAGAGATTGAGAGGACCGGGAATTCATCCCCTATTTTTATGCACTTCTCTCCCATAAGAAGTGAAAGTATACTTAGAATCGGCCACCCCTCTAACAAGGGGGGAAAAGGTCATTGGTTTGTATAGTGATGGGAATTAGGACACTGGAAGGAGTGAAGAGGAGGAGGAGGAGGAAAAGGAGTGGTAGTAGGAGGAAGAGAGAGGCAGGAGTAAGTGAAGAAGGAAGAAGAGTGAAGGAGAAAGAGGAGCAGGAGAGATGAAGAGGAGGAGGAGGAGGAGGGGAATGGGCGAGATTAAGAAGAGGAAGAGAGAGGTAGAAGTAGGAGAAAGAGGAGGGACGGCAGAGAGGAGAAGAGATGATGGTGAAGGGCGAGGAGGAGGAGGAGGAGGAAGAGGCAAAGGTGGAGGAAGAAGAGGTAAAGGAGGAAAAGGAGGAGGAAGAGGCAAAGGAATAAGAGGAGGTAGAAAGGAGATAAGAAGGAGGAAGAGGAGGAAGTAGAAAGGCGATTAAAAATGAAGAGGAGTAGGAGGAGGAGGTAGAAAGGGGATAAAGAAGAAGGAGGAGGAGGAGGAGAAGGAATAACAGGAGGTAGAAAGGAAGTAAAAATGAAGAGGAGTAGGAGGAGGAGGTAGAAAGGGGATAAAGAAGAAGGAGGAGGAGGAGGAGGAGGTAGAGATAAGAAGGAGGAAGAGGAGGAAGTAGAAAGGCGATTAAAAAGAAAGAGGAGGAGGAGGAGGAGGAAGAAAGGGGATAAAGGAGGAGGAAGAGGAAGAGGAGGAGGAGGAGGAGGAGGAGGAGGAGGCAAATCAGACCAAGAGGTCGAGAAACAGTCGTCCTCTGTTGTGCATCAATGGCGCAGTGTTCCGCACACACGGACAAGCGGATGTTGCTCCTGGCTGCTGCTTCTGGCTGCTCCTGGTGCTGCTGCTGCTGGTGGTGGTGGTGCTGGTGAGGCTCGTGCTGGTGGTTGTAATGATGGTGGTGATCGTGGTCATGGTCGTGGTGGTGGTGGTTGTGATTGTGTTGGTGTTGAGTCTCATGGTGATGGAGACGGTGAGGTTTATGGTAATGGTGATGGTTCCACCCTCTTTGCTCTGGTCCACTTTAAAGACTTCATTCTGGCTAACCCCAGCTGACTTTATTCCGCTGAGGATGAGACCTTAAAGGGTATAGGATCTTCATGACGGACATACATGGCGAGTGGCCACCAGAAGCGGCTGTTGGGGATCGAACCGGGCTCCTGAAGACTCTTCCAGAATGTCTTTGGAGGCTCTTGAAGACTCCTCCGAAGGTCTTTGGAAGCTTCTGAAGACTCCTCCAGGTCTTTGGAAGCTTCTGAAGACTCCTCCAGAAGTTCTTTGAAAGCTCCTGAAGACTCATCCAGTAGGTCTTTTGAAGCTTATGCAGACTTCTCCAGAAGGTCTTTTGAAGCTTCTGCAGACCCCTCCAGAAAGTCTGTGGAAGTTCCTGAAGAAGGCGTTGTCGAGGGCGCATCCTGTAGTTTCTGTAGAAGGAGGTCAAGGAGATCAACAAGTGGTTCTTGAGAGCCTCTTTGTCCTTCTAGAACAGTGGCTCCCATCTCGGGGTCTTCGCGGGATCTCCAGGGGATCGCGGCACTTTCAAAGAGTGTCCGCAACTTTAATTGAGAGAGAGAGAGAGAGAGAGAGAGAGACGTAGTATGTGATTTCACTTTTGCCTTCTACGTTTTAACAACCTGTAACAGTATAGCTCTTGGGAATCGAACTTTAGCATTTGTACATTCTCTCTTTCTCTCTTTATCTCATTCTCTCCCTCTCTGTCTCTCTTTCTCTCTTTACCTGTCTCTCTGTTTTCATTCTCTTTCTCTCTCTATGTCTCTCTCTCATTCCCTCCTGCATACCCAAGGGGTTGCCACGGAAATGAATAAAATCGCTTGGCGGCAGCGCGAGTCAGTGGAACAAAGAGTGCCAGCCGGAAAGGAAGGGGCTTAGTGGATTTAGTCACCCTTACCTGTCAAAGAGAAAGAGAGCGAGTCCACGCCAGGAGGAGCTGAACTGCGACTAGTGGATTTCCAAAAAGGCAAAGATCAAGTTTGAATTCGTTTATTTATATATCATTTTTTTTAACAAATCGTGTGTGTCTGTGTTTTGTGGTAAAGTCTGTCTAAGAATATAAAGGAATTTGTGGTCGTTTGGGTTGGTGTCTGGAATGCGCTCTCAGGGCCACAGGTTCTCATCCCCTCCCCTCACACCCCAGAAGCTCTCATCTCAAGCTAGGTAGAACGTGAGGAGCCTACAACGCCAGGAGGGGCTTAGTAACTGCGGCCGAAGCCGTCGCCTTTGCCGCATGATGCGTTGGGACTGTTGGGGCTGGTAATCAACAGTTACTGCTGGCAATCGGAGAAGAGTACAGGATTCGAACCTGCGACTAAGCGAGGTGGCTAGGCAGGCTAGGTTCTTGTAAGATCTTGGGATACTTAAGACCGTTTGCCCTTGGTGATGTCACGCGTTGACTCTAGCAGGATTCGAACCGCCCGTCACTGGGTTACTGGGTCTGGACGTCACGCCTTTTTCCGCTCTAAAACTGATGATGAAATAATAATGAGGATAATAATAGTAATAATGATGATGATAATAATGATAATAATAATAATTATAAAAACAACTAGAGTAAAATGATAATAGGTGAATAAATAGATAAATAAATAAAAAATACATAAAATGGAAGGTCTTAACACGTGTAAATGCACCAAGGTCCACCCTCCCCCCCAAAAAAAAAAATTAATAATAAGAATGAATAAATAAAATGAACAAATAAAAAAGGCCTCGACACGTGTAAATACGTGAGTTTACTTTCTGTATATATTTTCTACTGAAACCCAAGAGGCGCTCATGAGGACCCGAGACTGGACCCTGTGGTACTCCGCTCGACGCCGGACCGTCACCGGCTGACCCACTTGCAAAACCCACCCTCCCCCGCCCCCGCCTCCCTCTGGCCGTTATTTAGAACCCAGAGGACGGCGAAGGGGAGGGGGGTGATGTGTGGGTGGGGGGAGGAAGGGGGGGAAGGTAACCGCATCGTTAACTGCGTCGTCACGCTCCGTTATCACGGCGGCGTTCTCGGTACCTTTCCAAGTCCGGCTCCTGGCTAAGGGAAGAAGCTCGTTGAGGGGCCTCGCGTTCTTCTTTTGGGGGGAAATGAGGGGGCTCCTCCCTCCCCTCAACCTCACCCTCCAGATGAATAAAATCGTTTGGCGGTAAATACAGTTCACTCGAACGATGTTTCGGCACCAAGTTCCCGGTTTCTCGGCAGCTTTTTTCCCCCCGCTTTGCTCGTGTGAACCGCGGTTCACAGCCAGAACAAGTATATAGGTATAAGAATATATGAATGAAGGAGACAGCAAGAGACCATAAGGCTTACATCTGGGATTTCTGTGTCTATTCACCTGTCATATCAATCCATAAAGGGATCAAATCTCCTCTCAAAACAATCCCATCGGATAGAGGTGGAATTCAACCCCCTTTTGAGGGGTTTAGGGTGTCCCCTCCCCCTCCCCCTTCCCCCCTTAGCTGAATCAAGCCGTCTGGCGTTTGCGAATGGCTTTAAGGTAATATTGTGTCCCACTGTAGCGCTGTGGGAATCGAACTCGGGTCGTAAATCCGAGGGCCCGGTTCGAGTCTCAAGTGGAGTTCTTGTCGGTTAATTTCGTTTCGATGGAGATTTTGCTCATTGATGTTGCCATATTGCTGGTTTACAATTTCCCAGTTTCGGCTAATTGAACTTTTAGATATTTTTGTTTTAATTTATTTTTATTCTTATTTTTGGTATAGTTTTTATTTAGCTTTTATTTTATTGTTGTTATTATTAACAAATGTAAGATTATCATCATCATCATCATTATTACCTTTATTATTATTTATTATTATTATTATTATTATTATTATTATAATTATTATTATCATTATCATCATTATCATCGTCATATCATCATCATCATCGTCTGCTTGTAGGTTTTTTATGACACTTTAAAATGAATGGACTTTGAATGACACTTTGCCTGGCTGTCCAAGCAGAGGGCAAAGGTGAACGACATCGGCCACAGTTGAGTGAAAGCACGTCTTTTTGTTCCAATAAACGCTGCTATGGGGAAGGAAGAAGTTGTAGAAAACGGATGAGGGGTTTTTGCTGGTTAGGTAAAAAAAAGAACAAAAAACAGGGCATTCTGTTCAGCCAGTGCATACTCTCTCTCCACACACACACACACACACAGACACACACACACACACACACACACACACACACACACACACACACACATATATATATATATATACAGTATATATATGTGTGTGTGCGTGCGTGTGTGTGTGTGTGTGTGTGTGTGTGTGTGTGTGTGTTTCTCAGTCTGTCTCGTTCTCTATCTTTCTTCTGTGTCTCTCTCTCTGTCTCTCTCTTCCTCCATCTCTCTCTCTTCTGTGTCTCTCCCTCTATCTCTCTCTCTGTCTCTCCCTCTCTCTCTCTCTATCTCTATCTCTTCCTCCCACCCCCCCCTCTCTCTCTCTCTCTCTCTCTCTCTCTCTCTCTCTCTCTCTCTCTCTCTCTCTCTCTCTCTCTCTCTCTCTCTCTCTCTCTCTCTCAACTGAATATCGGCAACCATAACATAGTATACAAGGCGCGTGTGACAGTTTCCAACAAGTTAATTGGAGACAAATTATTCAAATGGAACACCGAAGTGAAAGTTCAATTTAGAAAACGAAACGAGGTTGGAATCCCTCTCCTCATAGAAAACGGAATGCGTGCGATAAAGGATATCCCCTATTAATGATGGGTGTTATTGTTGCTATTATTTGTGGGTTATTAAAGGAAAGGGGAGGAGTGACGTCACAGGCGTGGTTGTTATTGTGTGTTATTGTTATTCTTAATGACTGAAGGAGGGAACAGGTCCGGGAGCAACGGCTGAAGGATCCCACGGGATTTTGATTGGGATGATTTGAGGGAGGGAGGGAGGGGGAGACCGGGAGGGAGTGTGGGAGTGGTGGAGGGAGGGAGGAAGGGAGTGAGGGAGAAAGCTGTTCGGGAATGTTTGTGTGAAAGGAACAATAGGGATCACTTAATCCCTTTTTTATTTATTGTTTTATTTAGTTTGTTTTATTTTTTATTTTGTTTATTTAATTCTATTTTTAATTTTATGTTTATCTTATTCATTTCATCTTGTTAATTTGATTTCGTTTCTGTTTTATTTATTAATTTATATCTTATGTGTCTACTCTTTCCCCGAGAGCTTGTTCCTCGGGGAGACCGTGGGGGGGGAGGCTCTGGCGCCGTAGTGTGAGTGAAGCAAGGCGCCTCCTGGCGTATGACGCCCCCAATGGACGATGGTGTGGGTTGGCTCCTCACGTGAATAAAATCGTCTGGCGACACGAAAAACAGATGTGCGAATATAATGATAATAATAATAATAATAATAATAATAATAATGATAATAATAATAATAATAATAATAATAATAGTGAAAGTGATAATAGTAATGGAAAGATTGTAATAATAAAACAACCATAATACTAATTTTGATAATTGTGGTAATGTTGTTTATAATGATGATGATGATGATGATAACGATTTCACTCAGTGTGATGATAGTGATGGTAGTGGTGGTGATGAATGTGGTGATGGTATTGAAATAAACAAGACATGAGAGAGAGAGAGAGAGAGAAAAAAAAGAGAGAGATATACTTGACGGTTAATACGACCTGGTTGCTGGGATACAGAAGGAGGGTATGTGGGGAGGAAAGGGGGAAGGGGGGGAGGCTTTGTGGGGGGGGGAAGTTGCTTAGAAACGGCCCCTGCAGTAGGGAATTCCTCTCCTTGTCTGCTTCCCTTCATACTCTAGGTTTCCCTTACCTTTCCCTCCCTTCCCCTTCCCTTTCCCTTCCCTTTCGCTCTCCTTTACCTTTCCTTACCTTTCCTTTTCCTTCCCTTTCCCTTTCATTTCTTTCCCTTCTCTTTCATTTTTCCTCTTTCCCTTCTTTTCCTTTACCTTCCTTACCTTTCCTTTCCCTTCCCTTCCCTTCCCTTTCCCTTCCATCCCCATTCCCCTCATTTACCTTTAATGAGGAGGGTGGAAAAAGAGGCAGACGACGACGACGCGGGTCGAGCTCCGAGTTTATTCCTGACCGGATGATTCCTATTCCTGCGAAGAAGATCAAAGCAAAACCGGTCAGGAATAAAATCGGCCTTAGGCCCGCGTCTTCCTCTTCTTCTTCTTCTCCTTCCCCAACTTGTCACAATGTCTCAACATTTACCTTTGGTCCTGACCTTTCCCTTGCCTTCCCTTCCCCTCGTTTATCTCTGTCCTCATTCTCTACTTCCTCAGTGATTTCATGTTGCGACCCCCACGGTATGTACGTAAGAATGTATACATGTATGTATGTGTGTATGTCTGTATGTATGTGAATATATATGTATGTATGTATGTATGTATCGGGGCATGGTCCAAGTACTTAAGCCCAAATACTTAAGTTCAAGTACTTAAGTACAACTACTTTATATGATAAAAAGAAATCCTGTCACGGATTCGTAAGGCATTATAACAACATAATATTCATTGTACCCAAAAGTATCATCACAAAATTCGATAGAATCTGTATACAGTATACCGGTATAACTTCTGATTAAATACTATGTACTTGTTTGTACTTGAATGTATTCGGTTATTTTTCAAGTACATTGCTTCTAAGTCACGTACAAGCACCACTGATTTTTGAAAATCCAAGTACAAGTGCAAGCACATGGAAATGTGTACCTAAGTACAAGTACAAGTATATATACATGGACCCAATCCTGGTATGTATATAAGTGTATGCGTTTGTGTGTATATATGTATTTATTTATGTATGTATATATATGATATATGTATAATATATGTATGTATATATATATATATATATTTATATATATATATGTGTGTGTGTGTGTGTGTGTTCAAGCGTGTGTGTGTGTTGAGGTTGTATACTTTCACCCATTCTATGAAACTTTCTTTCATGAAAAAAGAGACGTCGCTCTCGTCCCTCGTCTCACGACCCGGCACTCGAGTGGCACTCCATCGGCGCCATTTTGTCAATAATTGGCGGTGCCATGCTCCTCTCGACATTTCGACTTCCGGAGAAAGTGCCACTCGCGAATGGATACAGATGGCACTGTGCCACGTGTCAGGAGAGAATAGGAAACGGGTATTTTAATTGCCTCCCCCTCCTTCTCCCCCCCTCCCCCTCCTTCTCCCCCCTCCCCCTCCTTCTCCCCCCTCCCCCTCCCCCCTCCTTCTCCCCCCTCCCCCTCCTTCTCCCCCCCTCCCCCTCCTTCTCCCCCCCCCCTCTCCTTCTCCCCCCTCCCCCTCCTTCAGCGACTTCAGGAGAGAACTGTCGTTCATGTCACGTGACACGTGTGATGACCCGTCATTAGTCGAGCAGTGTCTGGGAGAAAGTATAAATTGCCAGTCTCGCTCGGGGGGGGGGGGAATGGGGGGAAGAGGGGAGGGGGAGGTGGGGACATCTGATATTGGTGTCTATGTACTATAAATAGAGTGGGCGTAGGTCTAATTACGTTCACACACAAACACACACACACACACATACGCACGCTAACGAGGATTACCATGCACATGGTTTTTCGAAATTTAGAGAAAGTGTTCCGAGAATATTATAGTTACGTATATATATATATATATATATATATATATATATATATATATATATGTATATATATATACATATATATATAATATACAGTATATGTATGTATGTATGCTTAAATGTATATGTATATATAGATATGTGTTTGTGTACTTTACAATTACCATAATGTAGTTTCCAGTTTATATATGGTGCAGTGTGTGTGTGTGTGTGTGTGTGTGTGTGTGTGTGCGTGTGTGTGTGTGCGTGCGCGCGCGCGTGTGTGTTTTGCACAGATGTTTCAGGAAATGTCCCTCACGAGGATCATCACTCCGGCTTTTTGAACTCGTACGGCTTCGGCCGCAGTTAAGCTCCGAAGGGTTAATGATCTCTGCCCACTCCTCCTCCTCCTCCTCCTCCTCCTCCTCCTCCTCTTCCTCCTCTTCCTCCTCCTCCTCCTCCTCTTCCTCCTCCTCCTCCTCTTCCTCCTCCTCCTCCTCCTCTTCCTCCTCCTCTTCCTCCTCCTCTTCCTCCTCCTCTTCCTCCTCCTCCTCCTCTTCCTCCTCCTCCTCCTCTTCCTCCTCCTCCTCCTCTTCCTCCTCTCCCACTTGTTCCTGCTCTACCTGCTTCTCTTCTTGCAGCTGATCCTCCTCTTTCACTCCCTCTTCCTCTTTATTCTCTTCCTTATTCTCTTGCTCGTGCTCTTCTTGCTCTCTTCTTGTTCCTGGTCCCTCTCTTTGCTCACCCTCCTCTTCCTCAAAGGATTACAAAGGATTACAAAGGCAAAGCATGCCGACAGGAGACCTTTTGATCCATATCTAGGTCGGATGCAAAAAAAAAAAAAAAAAAAAAAAAAAATAATATTAATAATAAATTAAAACTATAACAATGTAAATAACAATTAAAATACATAAATAAATGCATTGGTATAGTTGAATAACAAACAAACAGGTAAATAGTAAATGATAATAAATTGACATATAACTAATAATAAATGAAAATCAGACAGACAAATTATAACAAAACAAAAACAAATAATATAACATGAATTATAATAATTACAGCATCTTACTTAGGTATTTATCTAAATGATTCTTAAAGCTTCGAACTGAACTACATTGCACTACCTGTGCAGGAAGTTTATTCCATTCATTAACTACACGGTTGGCAAAGTTGTTTCTACCTACTTCCAGATTGAATCTATTTCCGGACAGTTTGAGACCATTGTTTCTTGTCTGATTCTCATTCAATGTGAAAATTTGGTCACTTTTGATGTTGTCAATTCCCTTTAAAATCTTAAAGACCTGTATCAAGTCACCTCTGAGTCTACGCTTTTTTAGGGAAAACAGATTCATGTCCTCTTCCTCTTTCTCCGCCACCTCCTCAGCTCCTGGTCCTCCTTTCTCCTCCTCCTCCTCTTCCTCCTCTTCCTCAATTCCTGTCCCTGCTCTTCCTCATATTGTTCCTTTTGCTGCACCACGTTCTCCTCTTCCTCTTTCTCCTCCTCCTCTTCCTCTTTCTCCTCCCCCTCTTCCTCTTTCTCCTCCCCCTCTTCCTCCTCTTCCTCAATTCCTGTCCCTGCTCTTCCTCATATTATTCCTTTTGCTGCGCCACGTTCTCCTATTCCTCTTTCTCCTCCCCCTCCTCCTCCTCCTCCGCAGTTCCTGTCCCTGCTCTTCCTCTTCCTCTTGCTCCCCCTTCTTCCTTTCTCTTCCTCCACCTCGTCCCCGTCTTCCTGGAGGAACTTTGCGCCAAAAGAAAGGAACGGAAATCAAAGAAGAAAAAGGAAGTTGTCGAAAAAATCCTAAAAAAAAAAAATGTTGAAAGAGAGTAAGAGAAAACGAGAGAGAGAGAGAGAGAGAGAGAGAGAGAGAGAGAGAGAGAGAGAGAGAGAGAGATGGGCGCGCTCTATGTATATGCGTGTGTGGATCTGGTTACATAGAAGGTCCATATTGGTCGCAAGGTTAAAGTAATAAAGGGTGCGCATCTTTGTGTATTCTTCCTCCACCGACACCTACATATATATATATATATATATATGTATATATATATATATAATATATATATATATATTATGTGTGTGTGTATAGTTCCGTGTGTGTGTTTGCACTTGTATATGTGTACTTCAATTCATTTACCAAATTCACATGGGTGTATACAGTATATGTATGTCGATTCACATACAGCAATGGGGGCGTAATTATTTATTTATGAATCCTTACGCTGGCCCAGAAAGCCGTCGTCCACATATCGCCGCCGCCGCATACCACATACCCCGGCTGGGCTGACCCCGTTACAGCGGTCACTCGTATCGATTCTGGGGCCGAAACTGGTGTGGCGCGGACCTTGGATCCCCCGGAGGGCTTTGGGGAGGGGGGGAGGGGTCTGGGGTCTCTCGCCGGGAGCCCTAAGGTCGCCGAAAGACGCCTCCAGGTTATTATTGTTTTTTTCCCCTCGTGTGAGGGTAGTTTTACCCTTTTCCACGAGGGGAGGGTGCGTGTGTGTGTGTGTGTGTGTGTGTGTGTGTGTGTGTGTATGTGTGTGTGTGTGTGTATTATATGTGTACGTATGTGTGTATGTATGCCGTGTATATATATGTATGTGTGTCTGTGTGTGTGTGTATGTGTGTGTGTGTACGCGCGTGTGTATTATATGTGTACGTATGTGTGTATGTATGTCCGTGTATATATATGTATGTGTCTGTGTGTGTATGTTTGTGTGTACGCGTGTATATGTGTGCATATATGTGTATGTATGTCCGTATTATATATATATATATATATATATATATATATATATAAATATATATGTGTGTGTGTGTGTGTGTGTGTGTGTGTGTGTGTGTGTGTGTTCCCCTTCTGTTCCGGGTGATCTTTTTACCCTTCTATCGCCAGACGATTTTATTCAGACCCGTGGTGCTCCACGAGTGATATTCAAGCATAGAACTACGTTCGTAGGACTCCGTCTGTGCGTGTCACTGCTTGCAATCGTTCCCGTCCATTTGCATGCACGTTGCATGTCCTGTTGCAGTTGTATTGGATCTATGCAAACGTATTCTTCCGTTATTGTATTGATACACTTTAATGAACAAAGGGAACTACTGGAGCAGACTTAGTAACCATGTAGTAGTGAGCGCTGACGCTATTGCTCGCTGTAAATGAAAGTTTGATAGATTTATTGGATGGGTATGACGAGTGATAAGGGACATGGAACTCCCTAGTGTAGGCCTTATGGTCTCTTGCCGTCTCCTTCATTCTTATGTATTAAATACCCCCCCCCCCCAGAACGAAAGGTGTAAATACTTAGTTATGGTTGTGTCAGTTTTGATTTTCCCCCTGGTGTGCGTTTTGTATATGCACACCCCCGCCCCCGGGCTGAACGTGACGTGGGTAACGACCCTTCGTGTTTACGCTGAGGCAGTCGCCAGTGACACTGCTGCGGGTGAGGGGATACCCGCCCGGAGGGCGGCTGTGCAATCCGCATCGATTGCCAGAGAGAGAGAGGGGGGGGGGGCGAGAGGGAGGGAGGAGGGGGGGCCACCCGCCCTTTGCCTGACTGCCTGCCTGACTGCCTGATTGCGTTTCTGCCTGTTACCCTTTTGAACTTCCTTCCTGTTTCCTAGTTGGTCTGCCAGACCTGTACCTGTTTGTCTCTCTACCTGTGTGCTGCCTGTGTCTGCTAGACCGTACTCCTCTGCCTGTTTGCGAATCTGTACTTCGACTTTCTCTTTCTGTATGTACCTGTCAGTTTGGCCCCAATGTACCATCGCCTGCAATTGCCCACAAGGATGGAAGCGCCAGTGAATGGCGCCTCATAACAACAACAACAACAATACTAGATGGTGTCGATTGTCTCCTTTTTCTTAATTCTCTTCGTCTTTCTACTTTTTTTATCTTCTTCGTTTCTTCTTTCTCTTCATTTTTTCTAATTTTCATTTTCCTCCTCCTCGTCGTCGTCGTCGTCGTCGTCGTCGTCTTCGTCTTCTCCGTTTCTTTGTTTCCTCTTTATTTCACTTCCTTCTCTCCCTTCCTTTCTTCCCTTCTCCCTCCTCCCTTCTCCATCCTCCCTTCCCCCCATCTCTCCTTCTCCCTCCCTTTGCCTCTCCCTCCTCCCTCCTCCCTTTCCTTCCTCCCCTTTTCTCCCTCTCTTTGCCTCCTCCCTCCTCTCTTCTTTCTCCCTTCCTCCTCCTCCCTTCTCCCTCTATCCTCTCTCTTTACTCTGCTCTTCACCTCTTCCTTCTCCCCTTTCTCTTCCTCTTCTTCCCCTACTCCTCTTGCCTCCTCCCTTCTTCTTCTTCCTCCCCTTTCCTCCCCGTTCTCTCTTGTCCTTCTCTCCGACCTTCCAAGTGCCTTCACCCTTTCTTCTTCCCTCACTCCTCCTCTCTCTCTTCCTCCTGTCTTGTATTCCCCATTCTCCCATCTCCCCATCTCCTCCCCATCTTCACTTCATCACTTTTCTCCTTCCCCCCATCCGGCCCCTCTTCTCCATTCCCCTATCCCCCTCCTCCTCATTTCCCTCCTCCCCATTCTCCTCCTCCTCATTCCCCTCCCTTCTGCCTTTCCCTTCTCCATTCCTTCCTCATCCACCCCCATCTCTATTCCCCATCTCCCCATCCATCCCCATCTTCCCCAACCATTTCCATACGGCCTCCTCCCCCACACCCCATTAATTCCCGCCTCTGTAACTCCCATTGAATGGCCCCATATTTTTCACCTCTTCATCCAGATCCCTACCTACCTCCTCTCCCCCTCTCCCTCCTCCCTCCTCCTCCCCCTCTCCCCCCCCTCCCCCCCCCTCCCCACCCCTTGTGAGTGCGTTGCCTTGTACATATACATCACAGTCTACGAGGGGGACTTGGCACGAGGGCAGTAGATGGCACTGAGTGCCACTGTGTGCCACTGTGTGCCAAGTCCTCCTAAGGTGTTCCTCAGCTGTATGCTTCATCGTTGTTCCGTTCCATACCCATATCCTATAACCCCATCGCCATAACCTCCTCCCCTCCCCTCCCCTCCCCTCCTCCCTCCATAACCCTCATTCTGGCATGTCGCGTCTCCATTGTCTAAACGCAGAGACGTGAGCACTTAATGTTGTATGGGTTCGAACTGTGGACCACTGTGAAAGCACGACATTAGTGGCCTGTGTGTATTGGTCTCGTAAACACTTTTTTTTATTTGTTTCTATTGGCAAGCGTGTAGTACATGTGATGTGAGTTTCATCGGGTAAAAGATGATGGACTTATACTTTAAGCCCCGGTCACGCTATCACGACTCAAGTGAGTTTGTTCGAGTAGAAATGACTTGGGTTACGATCTTTTATTTTTCGAATCTCCAAAATGTTACCTCTGCGTCATATGCTGAGAATCTGGATGACGAACGAACTAAGAGAAGTTAATAAACCTAGAATACGAATATTAGGCTCATGGTTGAATTGGAAACTTGGGGAAATCTAGAATATTGTGAACGAAATCGTCTTCCGGTTTTTCAAATTCACAAAATTTGACAAATATCTTGAATGTGTGACTCCCGAGGGCTTCAAGTTGTTTTTTGTACAGGATATTAGGAATTCCAAATATTTGAGATTCTCAATTTTAGGAATTCCTAATAGGGAAAACTATCTATAAGAGCCCTTGACAAAAGCTGTAACAAAAATGCCTCAAATATAACCACAAAGTGAAAAAAGAGAAATACTAAAATCGTCAGACGAGTTTTAATTCCATGATATCTTACCGGGTTCATTACAAGAGTGAAAAAAGAAGAAAAAAAGTGGAGAAAGAAGAATTGATGATTGATTTTCAACTTTAGCCCATTAGCAAGAAGCAACTCTCTTCTACTAACAAGGAATCAACACCAGTGTTGCACAAATTGCATGCGATAGCATAAGTATCCGGTACGTCGTGTAGGAACGGTTCAAAATCATAGTGACGGTTAAAACCGTTGCGACGTATAAGAATTTAAAAGATTATACTGGTTAACTGGGTTACAGCAGGTAAGGATTTAATTCAAGAGAGTTAAATTTTGTTGAAATAGCAATGACGGTTAAAAATTTTAAAACCGTTTTGATCGTTATACATTGTTCAAACCGTTAATGCTGTTATTTAGTACCTTTTTATTAAAATTTAGTGGATCAAAATTCTAACGACTGTCAAAAGATGGTAAAACTCTTATGACGGTTAAATCCTGTTGAAACTGTTATTTCGCCCGAAATCCGTTAAAACGGTTAATGACGGTTAAAGTCGTTACGACAGTCTCCCACTTGGTAAACAAGTGTAATTGCTAGAATGTGATATGCAATTGTTTCCTGTTTTTTTCTTATGTGTTTGTATTTGAATTATTTGAATAATTCAAATTGTTAGAATGTCACCTTCCAGTATCTTTGGAACCAGGAGAATACGTCCAGGAATTTTTCAATTGATATTTCCAATAGTTGAAGAAGAAGAAAAAAAAAAAAGACTTTTTTTGTCGCCTTCATTTTTGTATCTGAATTCATCTCGCTCTTGGATGATATTCAATTTCCAATACTGAAGAGATCCGTGGAAATTGATTTTAATATCGTTTTCTCATGTCAGGCAGGAGATATTTTCTCTTTTGGAGCGGCGGGGGAGGAGGAGGTGGATGGGGGGGATGTTTTTCTCCTCTGAATGCTGTGTCTCTTTTTCTCTGCTGCGTTGCGATAGCTGATGGCCAGGCCGGTAGTTTCTCTTTCTCCCTCCTCTCTCTCTCTCTCTCTCTCTCTCTCTCTCTCTCTCTCTCTCTCTCTCTCTCTCTCTCTCTCTCTCTCTCTCTCTCTCTCTCTCTCTCTCTCTCTCTCTCTCTCTCTCTCTCTCTCTCTCTCTCTCTCTCTCTCTCTCTCTCTCTCTCTCTCCGGGAGATGTTGTCCAAAGTAACAGAAGCGCTGGTAAATCACTAACCATAATCCCCGCTCTCTCTCTCTCTCTCTCTCTCTCTCTCTCTCTCTCTCTCTCTCTCTCTCTCTCTCTCTCTCTTTTGGGAATATGTTGTCCAAAGTAACAGAAGCGCTGGTAAATCACTAACCATAATCACGGTTCTCTCTCTCTCTCTCTCTCTCTCTCTCTCTCTCTCTCTCTCTCTCTCTCTCTGTGTGTGTGTGTGTGTGTGTGTGTGTGTGTGTATTCGCACCAGTGATGGTGATAGTACTGGTGGTGGTAGAGGTGGTGGAGCTGTATCAGCTGTTCCGTCCCTGGCACCACAGTGCCAGTAAGTGGCACTCTGTTTACTTAGTTATCAGATGAGGAAACTGAGGGGTCTGCCTTCTCGTTGGCGCTCAAAGCTTTGCTTCTTCCGAGAATGGAAGACCTGCCTGAACCCCGAGTCGACCTTCAGCACTGAAGTGGATAACCCAACCGAG
>NC_134802.1:50877292-50882292 GCF_046742065.1 Oratosquilla oratoria | reverse complement strand
ATGCGAAGCCACTCATGCGAGTTCCTGAACGCCACAAATGAACCTGATTATGTTTACGGAGGAGGTGTAATACACAACGTTCCTCTTCTTTCTTTCGCCAAGGATCATTATATGGAATGCGTCGCGTTTTGTACACACGCACACACACACATGCACACAAAACCACACACACACACACACACACACACACACACACACACACACACACACACACACACACACACACACACACACACACACACACACACAGATGACCCTGTAAGCATGGTCATCTATACGTTTCTAAGTGCTGCCTGTTCTCTAGGCTGGTTTTCCTTTCAAAGTTTAGCTTATTCTGTTCGTAAGAAGCTCAGGAGCGGACTTGGAAGGACAACGTTCGATAACGATGTGAAGTTACTACAGCATTACACCCTTATCCTGGGATACTTTATACATATGTTTGTGTGTGTGTGTGTGTGTGTGTGTGTGTGTGTGTGATCTTCACCCGTAGATACTTACCCGTCGCCCCTTGCCCCGCCCCCTCCAACCCCTCGCCACGCCCCCTCCAGCCCCTTGCTCCGCCCCCTCCAACCCCTCGCCACGCCCCCTCCAGCCCCTTGCTCCGCCCCCTCCAACCCCTCGCCACGCCCCCTCCAACCCCTCGCCCCGCCCCCTTAACCCCTCGCCCCGCCCTCTCCAGCCCCCCGTTCCGCCCCCTCCAGCCCCCGGTCCCGCCCCCTCCAGCCTCCTGATGGAGATGCTAATGGCCATGTCGCCTCCATGTGCAGCCAATGTTTCCTCCACTCAAAAAGAGGCTTCGACGAAAAGGAGGAAGAGGAGGAGGAGGAGGAGGTAAGAAGATCCAGGAGAAGGAGGCACAAGATGGAGGTGGAGAAAGAGTATAAAGATGTGGAAGAGCAAAGAAAGTGGAGGAAGGTGGAGCGAGAAAAGGGTGGAGTAAAAGGAGGGGAGAGAGGAAGAGGAGGAAAAAGGGTAGGAGGTGGATAAAAAGAGATGAGTCTAAGAAGGAGAAGAGAAGGAGGAGGAGGAGGAGGAAGAAGAGGAGGATGTAGGGATGGGAAAGTGCGCTGTTTGGAAGATGGAGAAAGGAGGAAATCGAGAGAGTGAGTGAGGGAGAAATATGGTTAGAAGGAGGGAAGGGAAAAGGAAGGAGGAAGGAGCATCGTCAGAAAGAGAGGTAAGTGAAGGAGAGAAGGAGGAAGGGAAGGAGGAAAGGAAGGGAAGGAGGGAGGAATGGAGTGGGTGAGGCAGAGGAGGACGAGGATGGTAATCAAGAAAACTGGGGAAAGCAGTGGGAGGCATACGGGATGGGTTGTTGGGGGGATCGGCTAGGGTAAGGTAGGTTTGGGATATTTGTAGGCGTGTCTCGGGAGGGAGGATGGATGTGCCCACGTCATGTTAAGAAGGAGGAAGAAGAAGAGGAGGAGGAGGTGGAGGAGGCAAGGAGAAGGCCAAGGCAAGAAAGTAAGGAAAATGGAGGTAAAGAGGAGGAGGAGGAGGAGCAGGTAGCAATGAGAAGGCCAAGGCAAGAAAGTAAGGAAAATGGAGGTAAAGAGGAGGAGGAGGAGGAGGTAGCAAGAAGGCCAAGGCAAGAAAGTAAGGAAAATGGAGGTAAAGAGGAGGAGGAGGAGGAGGAGGAGGAGGAGGAGCAGGTAGCAATGAGAAGGCCAAGGCAAGAGAGTAAGGAAAATGGAGGTAAAGAGGAGGAGGAGGAGGAGGAGGAGAAAAGCATCAGGAGGAGAGATAGAGTGAGGGAAATAGGATTACGAGGAGGAGGAAGTGAAGATGGTAAGAAGATGAAAATGGGGCTGAGGAGAAGGAAGGGAAGAAAAGGAAGGAAAAGAAGATTAGGATGAGGAGGAGAAGTAGAGCGAGGAAAATAGGAGGAGGAAGAGGATTAGGAGGAGGAGGAGGAGGAGGAACACACGCACGCACGCACGCACGCACGCACGCACGCACGGCCATGATGAGGCGCCCCACACTTTTATTGCAAAAGTTTCTGATCTCCGCATAAGTTGTATGCGGAGACTCCGCCCGCCAGGAGACCTCGCGGGGTCTCCTGGTCCTGGAGGAGGAGTCTCCGTGGCTTTGGAGGAGGAGGAGGAACCGTCCAGGCGACGGGGAGGAGAACCGTCTTGATCCGGTTCCATGCTGGAACCGCGCCATCGTATTCTTTTCATTCAAAACTCAGTGTGTTGGAATTCTCTTAAAAACCTGTTAGAGTATATACATACATATATGTGTGTATATATATATATATATATATGTATGTATGTATGTATGTTTGTATGTATGTATGTATATGTAGGCCATCAATGGATGGTTGACAACATTAAAACCGAATTTCTGTTCACATCTGCCGTGACGATTATGTAAATATTTATACAAATTGCAAAAGCTCCAGTCCGCTGTTGATGACAGATTTGCAATTAGCGTGTGGGCAAGCTTGTAACATTAAATAGATTGGCTAATTAGGGTGGCCCCCGGGCCTCACCCTCAACCCCCCCTCCCCCTTTCCCCCCTTTCCCCTCCCTTTTTTGAACGGTCAAACCCCCCACCACACACACACCCACACCCCACCCGTGTTAGTTGTTGCTTCTTTATAGGGTTCTGGTCCCGGTTCTCTCGCTCTCTCTCTCTCTCTCTCTCTCTCTCTCTCTCTCTCTCTCTCTCTCTCTCTCTCTCTCTCTCTCTCTCTCTCTCTCTCTCTCTCTCTCTCTCACACACACACACACAACACACACACACACACACACACACACACACACACACACACACACACACACACAGTCTCTCTCTCTCTCTCTCTCTCTCTCTCTCTCTCTCTCTCTCTCTCTCTCTCTCTCTCTCGCTTTCTCTCTCGCTCTCTCGCTCTTTTAATGAGCAATCCCCCGTGTTAGTTTTTGCTTGTTTATGGGGTTCTGATTACGGATATCTCTCTCTCTCTCTCTCTCTCTCTCTCTCTCTCTCTCTCTCTCTCTCTCTCTCTCTCTCTCTCTCTCTCTCTCTCTCTCTCTCTCTCTCTCTCTCTCTTTTTTTTAATGAGCACCAACTCCCCATGTTGGTGTTTGCTTGTTTATGGGTCTTTGATGCCGGGTCGGCCGTAAGCCAATTTAGGAGAGGCACTAATAACAACGAACAGCGACGTGGGCTCAGTCTGCGCCCCAAAAGTAATTAAAAGGTGCAGGCCTACCATTTTCAACGCCATTAGAGCGATCCCTCCCTCTCTTCCTCTCACTCCTCTCTCTCTCTCTCTCTCTCTCTCTCTCTCTCTCTCTCTCTCTCTCTCTCTCTCTCTCTCTCTCTCTCTCTCTCTCTCTCTCTCTCTCTCTCTCTCTCTCTCTCTCTCTCTCTCTCTCTTTCTCTCTATCTCTCTTTCTCTCTCTCTCCCTCTCTCTCTCTCTCTCTCTCTCTCTCTCTCTCTCTCTCTCTCTCTCTCTCTCTCTCTCTCTCTCTCTCTCTCTCTCTCTCTCTCTCTCTTCCTCATCCTATTTCTCTTCCTTTTTCCCCCTCCTCTTCCTACTCCCCTCCTTCTTCTGCTGCTCCTCTTCCTCCTCCTCGTTCTCTATTTTTTTCTTCTCTTACTTCTCTTCCTCGTCCTCTCCTCTCCTCTTCCTCTTCCTCTTCCTCTTGCAATTCCTTTTCCTCCTACTCCCCTTCTTCTCTTGCTGCTCCTCTTTCTCTTTCGTTTGTCCTCTTCCCCGTTCTCTCCACCCTCCTCCTCCTCCTCCTCCTCTTGCAATTCCTTTTCCTCCAACTCTTCCTCTTTGTCTTTCGTTTCCTCCTCGTCCTCTCCTCTTCCTCCTGCACTTCCTTTTCTTCCACCTCCTCCTCCTCCTCCTCCTTTCTCCTCTGTTCCCACGAAGGTCATGATCCCATACGTCACGCTTTTCCTCCTCCCGTTACGCGTCACGCGTCACACGGTCCGTGTCGTCACCGTGTCCAGTGTCACAATTCCGTGTCGGGTCTGTACGTCTCCAAAGCGTTTTTTTTTTTTTTATTATTATTATTATTTTTATTATTTATTTTTTTTTTTAGTCGAAAGTGCACACAAAAACTATGCCATTAAGATTTATTAAAAAGACTATTTATTTATTTATTTATTTATTTGTCTATTTATTTTCATTTTCGTTCCCTGAGTGCCCTATGGTCGCTCACAGACGCTTCCTTCATTCACGTACATGTATGACGTATGTATGACGTCATCGTCTCCTATAGCTACGTCATGATCTATGATCTATGACGTCATAATGTGACGTCATCAGATGTCAAAAGGGGCGACCCTAGGGCACCGGCCGAACGTTGGCGAATGTGTCCTTCGGGCCTTGGGCCAAGGTCAAGGACGCCGTAGAGGCGATGGCGTTCACCAACCCCCTCCTCCTCCTCCTCCTCCTCCTCCTCCTCCTCCTCTTTCTCCTCCCCTCCTCTTTCTCCTTCTCTTCCTCCTCGTCCTTCCCCACCTCTTCCTCCTCCTCCTCCTCCTCCTCCTCCTCCTCCTTCTCCATCTCTTCTGCCCCCCTTCCCCCCCCCCATCCCCGAAATAAACGACAGGATCATTTATCGCTGCCCGAGCAGACAGAGGCCGGTGCAAATCGTTACTCCATTGAGAGCGAGTTTAAAGAATGAGATTAAATAAAAAATGAGATGAAAAAATATATACATATAATATGGATAAAAGGCTCCACAATTTTACCTCCTCTCCCCCTCGTTTTCCCTCAGTCACTCCCCTCTCCGCTTGTCGCATCCGCTCCTCTCCTCTCCTCTCCTCTCCATTCCCCTCCTTTCCCCTCCTTCATATCTCCTCCCTTCCCCTCTTTTCCCCTCACTTACTGCCCTCCCCTTCCCTCATTTCCCCTCACTTCCCCTCCCTTTCCCCTCACTTCCCCTTCCTTCCTTCCTCTTCCTTCCACTGCCTTTTCTCCTTCCAATCCCTTCCCCCTCTCCTTCCCTCCCTTCCCCTCTCCTTACATCCTTTCCCCTCCCTTCCCCTCTCCTTACCT
>NC_134802.1:50867292-50872292 GCF_046742065.1 Oratosquilla oratoria | reverse complement strand
GTTCGACCATAATTTATTTAATTTTTCCAGTGGTTTCTGCAAATATATATGTGATATATTTGGAGATAATTTTTATCATTTCGCATTCAGCAACTCCCCCTAATCCTATTCTTCTTACTTTTGTCCCAAAGATTTCTCTCCCCTTAATCAAAGCTAGTGTGATGTAACGCTGCCACCAATAATAAGTGCAAGAAATCTCCCATATGTTGGAACACGGCACATGTTTCCAACCATCTGCTTGTCAGTGAGAGCGTCGTTACTATCTTCATTACGCAATGTTGTTATGGTTGAGATAACTGTTCCTAGTTAAGCTTTCCATGACGCAATAATTACAGTCGCTTTTAGACCTCACTATTATCTGTGGGGATGATTGCTACTTTTACCTGTCACCGTAAACATTCACTACACCCCCTATTTTCTGACTTTTCTCTTACCTACATTATCTACAGGTGGGGATGATGGTGACTTTTACCAGTCTTGGTGAACGTTTCTCAGACTCCCTCTACACTTACTTTCCCCTTAGCTACATTATTATCTACAGATGGGGATGATAGTTACCTTTATTAGATATGGTAAACATTTCTCAGACTCTCTCCACACTTATTATCCCTTTATTCATACTATTTTCTACAGGTGGAGGTGATGGTTACCTTTACCAGTCCTGGTAAACGTTTCTCAGACTCCCACTAGACCTATTTTCCCTTTATTTGCATTATTATCTACAGGTGGGGATGATGGTTACCTTTACCAGTCCTGGTAAACGTTTCTCAGACTCCCACTAGACCTATTTTCCCTTTATTTGCATTATTATCTTCAGGTGGGGATGATGGTTACCTTTACCAGTCCTGGTAAACATTTCTCAGACTCCCACTAGACTTAAATTCCCTTTATTCACACTATTATCTACAGGTGGGGATGACGGTCACCTTTACCAGTCCTGGTAAACAATTCTCAAACTCCCACTAGACAGATTTTACCTTCACCCATTTGTAATAGAGTTTCCCATTTACAGACACTTGTAAAAGTTCGTTACACGTACTCGCCAATCAAACGCGCCACCCTTTCTGGATGGTGAGTCTGTCTAGAGTCTCATGACAGCGATAAAATTGCCAGGCTCTCTGTGAAAAAAAAAATGGAGTTTCGAGTGACAGACGCTTGCGAACTTATATGACTGATTGTACCAACTCAAGATTATTTGATTGCTCACAGACGCGCGTGATACATTTTCCTGTTGTATCAAGTGTTGGGCCCGTGATCGACAACTGTTAAACATCCTGGATGAGAGCTGAGAATTCACATATGGCCCCATTTATTAGCAATATTGTGATGTTAAACACACACACGCGCACACACATACACACACACACACACACACACACACACACACACACACACACACACACACACACACACACACACACACACACACACACAATACACACACATCAGCCCCGTTCTCAAGGGAAACAGTAACGGCTTCCAGTGTTCGTGATGCTTCCAAACCATAAGCGGGGTTGGAACTCGGACTTTCCGCGAGAGAAGTCAAGACGTTACCACAATACCAGCATGATTTGTTTATGTCTGTGTAGAATAAAAGTGAAAGTGTGTCTGTGCGGTTGCTGAGGCTGTGAAAGCAGACAGCCCTTGTGGCCATTACACGAAGAATTTCAACATAAACGTGGTCACGCGCAAGTATGTGCGTGCGTGTGTATTCACTCGGTCTTTGGATCACGCGGATCTGTTGCAGTCTCTTTTCGAGACAGCTATGACACCACCCTGGAAGTGAGCTCAGAGCTCATTAGGTCCGATCTATGGGTAATGCTGAGACCTCACACACACACACACAAGGTCACAACCCTAACTCCCCGCCCACTCGCTGCTAGTAACAGGGGCTACGACTCGAAGCGCAGTGGTACCGAAATAACTTTCTCCGCCCTGGGCAGGGAATCGAACCCCGGTTCTCCGGCTATCGTGAGGCCAGTGCTCTACCAACTGCGCCACCGTGTGTGTGTGTGTGTGTGTGTGTGTGTGTGTGTGTGTGTGTGTGTGCGTGTTAGTGTGAATATGTTTACCTAATTGTAGTATACAAGGAAAGAGCAATGTTTTTTTGTGTTTTTTTCTTCTACTCTCCGATTTCATACCTATTTTGAAATTCATGTATGGTTCCGGCTTGGGCTGTATCATACTTATTCAAATTTATGTGTATTTGTTTTAACTTGAGCCGTGTTTACTCTGAAACTGTTTCAAGTATTTATGCATCTGTATGGAGAACTACATTTTTTGGCATCTTTGAAACGTATAATCTTTCTTAATTTGTTCTCATAACCTCTTCAAGAGATATTTTCTAGTAACGTAGTCTCTCCATGTAGCGACCTGAACTCTGTAGTTAAGACACCTCTTTCCCTTCGATCTTTCAATGTTGGAAGTCCCAGTGCTTTTGGTTTTTCCTCGTTTGGTTTATCTTCCAGGATAAGAACCTGTTTGGTTGTTGCCCATTGTACTCTCTCGATCCTGCTTGTATATGTCACTATGTGGGGGCCGTACCACTGATGCATATTCCAGTCTTGGACGGATTAGGATTTCTATGAGTTTTTTTCCATCATCTCTTTATCCATGTCGTGAAAAACCACATTAATGTTCAGCAGCAATTCGTACGAGTATGTCTCTCTCATAGTCTTACTGATATGCCTGTCTGTTTGTGTGTGTGTGTGTGTGTGTGTGTGTGTGTGTGTGTGTGTGTGTGTGTGTGTGTGTGTGTGTGTGAGTGTGACTGTCTATCTGTCTACGGTTACACACATCCACCATTTTCCCCGTCTTGTTTTCTCTCTCCATCTCTCACCATCTGCATCCTTTTACTGTCTCCCCTACCCCCTCCCCACCCACACCCTCCGTATGTGTAGCCAACGCAATTAGTCAAGAGAGTCTTGTCATTGAGCGGAGCGGCGACGACGACGTGACGTCACACAAAGACATCGTCGGCGAAAAAAAACGAATTCTCGTCGCCGACTGAGACAAATCCAGAAGCTTCAGTGCTCTCAAGTGGTGACGTCGTTATTTTCGAGTGATGACGTCACGTTTCGTTTGATGACGTGATCATTTTCAGATGTTTAATTTGACAAGGTGACGTGACTTTTCACGAGTTGATGTTAGTGTTTACTGTTGACGTCTTCATCTGCGTCATGTTTCGATACGTGATGCCGCCTTTATAGTGTTTCTTCAGGTTAACGTTAGACGATTTTATTATTCTTTGGCGTGACCCTCTCCCCCGTTAGGCGATTTTATTCATTGCCGAAGTGACTTTGAGGAGGTTCATAAATAGCATCACATAGGGATGGGTTCCACGATCATACATCGACTGTGGAAGATTCCCGCGAACGAAGAACAACGCCGACTTTGAGGGCGTTCGTGGATAGCATAACATAAGAATGGGTTCTACGATCAGACACTTAAGACCCATTGCTTACTGTAGAAGACTCCCGCGAGAGAAAGAACGACGCTGACGTCACAGTGCCACAGAGGTCACGTGATGGGTTGGCACTTAAGAGTGCCGGGACGATGCGGGTCCTGCCGCAGTGCCACGGTCTGTGGCGGCTATGGCCCTGTGAATGACCCTTTGCAGCGTACTGCGAAGTCTGGCACTGATGCCAAATGTTCGTTTTAAACTGGCAGTTATTCATTCATTTGTTTTATTTATTTATTTGTTCATTTTTGTCATTTGTGATTAGTAACCGACATTCATTCTATGAGCAATTATGGCTTCAGTAAAGGTTATAAGCAATACAACAAACAAACCATAACATAGCAGTCGCCAAACATTATGTATTTGTAGTACAGGGAGTCCTTCAACTGAATAAAATCGTCTGACGGCAACCACAATGGAGACATAGGACCGGAAACATACCTGGATGATGTACCTTGGGTGAATGAAATCGCCTGACGACACTGAAAGAGAAAGGGCATTTGTGTGGTCTTGGAAGGAAGGAAGGACCTCGCCTTATGCGGCGCTGTCAGACCCGGGAGGGAGTGGAGGTGAAATTTGTGTTTTATTATGGAAATGGTGGTGGTGGTGGTGGTGGTGGTGGTGGTGGTGGTGGTGGTGGTGGTGGTGGTGGTGGTGGTGGTGACAGTGTTGGTGGTGGAGATGGTTGAAGTCAAAGGATTATGATAATGTACAGTATGTGTGTGTGTGTTTGTGTGTGTGACATATACACCCACACCTACACACACACATAAGGGTATATATTTAATACATGAGGGGCTTATGCCTTTGTGTACAAGCTCTAATATAGATTCGTAAGGACAGTCCTACCCTTGACGTCACAAGGGCGGAGTCTGTTCGCACACAGTCGCATGCAAAAGTTTGTCAGCCCCTCCCACTGTTTTCAGAATACAAATATAAAATAACTCCATAGTTTTACTTATATATTTTTAGTGAAACATTTCTTTGAAAAAGAAAAATGCATAAGATTGATGAAAAAATAAAAATGTGTTTACATTGTGGAAATCAGTGATTTCAGACGTTCCAGTACATTTGCTGAAGGAGGTGCTGTGGGTGGCAGTAGGCGGTGAAGGCCACCGTTCTGAAGTCGATTCAAGTTCCTGAAGCCGATTCAGGAGGAAGCTGGGGGCAACCTCGCTTTGTGTCGATGTGTGTGTACGTGTGCGTGTGTGTGTATGCACGTGTGCCTGTATGTGTACAAATGTGTGCACATTACATATGTGCATAGTGCTGAATGCATACACACGTTCACATTGATTACATATGTGCATAGTGATCCATGCATACACACGTTCACATTGTCTTCCTGTGTGAACATGCAAGTGCATATGGAGTGATGTGTTGTAATGTATGTGCATGTGCGTCTGTGTACATATGCGCGTGAAATCTACACATACGGATAGCTTACACGCTCTCGCACGCGCTAGTGTGTGCGTGTGTGTATCTTAACGACGCGAGTGTGTGTTTGTGAGAGAGAGAGAAAGCAATTTTCTTTGGAAAA
>NC_134802.1:50849792-50857292 GCF_046742065.1 Oratosquilla oratoria | reverse complement strand
AAGCCCCTCGGGCCCCCTCGAGCCCCCTTGGGCCCCCTCGAGCCCCCTTGAGGCCCATTGGGCCCCCTCGAGCCATCTTGAGGCGCATTGGGCCCCCTCGAGCCCCCTTGGGCCCCCTCGGGACCCCTCGAAGCCCCTTGGGCACCCTCGGGACTCCTCGAAGCCCCTCGGGCCCCCTCGAGCCCCCTTGAGGCCCATTGGGCCCCCTCGAGCCATCTTGAGGCGCATTGGGCCCTCTCGGGCCCCCTCAAAGCCCCTCGGGACCCCTCGAGCCCCCTCGGGCCCCCTCGAGCCCCCTTGAGGCCCATTGGATCCCCTCGGGCCCCCTCGGGACCCCTCGAAGCCCCTCGGGCCCCCTCGGGCCCCCTCAGTTGATAACAGCACGAGCACCCGAGTTCGAAGGAAGTGACTTCGACTTCGAAGTCCAGACACGAGGTCTTCAAGAACCTTGATGGCTCATACGCCGATCTCGTAACCCCCTTCAAGTTCGGTGACGCCCTCCCTCCCACGGGTCCCCCTCCTGAAGCTACTGGACGATTATACTAAACCCCCGGGGGATTGCGGACCTCCGGCGGCCTGAAACGGATCCCTATCGGTCGGGACCCCGTGGGATCTTCTCGGAAGGTGAATAAACTCGTCTGGCTTACCAGGAGGTCAAATGGGGTTACCGTCTTGAAGGGGTGTCAAGGGTCTGGTGACCTTTTGTATGTTGACCTCGCTTGACACTGCTCCTGAAGCATGACCCAAGCTGACCGGCTCCTGACGAAGGAAGGAAGAACCTGAGGGATGAAGAAGGGGTTCAGTTTGCCCAACCATAAATCATGGTGGTAATTTTTTTTTTTTTTTGATGAATAAAATGTCCTGGCTCCACAGAACTGACCCGTCCCTACCCAAGGTGATCACACAACTGAATAAAATCGCCTGACCTTCACCAGAATCAAGACAAAAAATCAATCCACGAGCGGAGTGGACAACCCACAAAGAGGATTACAATCGTCTGACGAAGGCCAGAAATACGTCTGGGAAGCCGACCCGCGCGACCCCTGGGCGACCATAGGGCGTTGGCGTAACGTCTGGGCCGCGACATTTCATAAAGGAGCTTTATTGCACACAGCAGCCTGCCTGCCCCCGCAGTGACAGCCGATAATATTGGATTTTGTGTTGTGTGTGTTTGTGAGTTCGTATGTCCGTGTGTACATGTGTGTGCTTGTCTATGTACGTGTGCGTGTGTACATGTGTGTGTGTGTACGTGTGAACGTATGTATGTGTGTACGTGCGTGCGTGTGTGTGTGTGTGTGTTTGTTTCACCATGGTCTTGGATCACGTGTTGGACTCGTGATCGACAGCTATTACTTAACCGGATGAGATGTCATAGGCTATGCGTGGCCCGATCGATAGGTAATTCTGTGACCTTTAACACACGCACACACACCCCAATTCCTCGTTGCCCACCAGAGCTGGAGTGCCGGCTTGCAGTGTTGCGATGGTTTTCAGCCCGAAGCGGGGACCGCTGAGTTAACAGTCGAGCGCGGTATCACAACGCTAGCAAGCAGTGTGTGTGTGTGTGTGTGTGTGTGTGTGTGTGTGTGTGTGTGTGTGTGAGTGAGTGAGTTAGAGACAGACTTCTCCATGATTATATCTGGTAATCTCTCTTCTGAATATATATATATATATATATATATATATATATATATATATATATATATATATATATATGCTATAAGAAACACTGGTAACCTGTGTTGAGTTATGCAAGAGTAACCACTGGCAAAGAAAAACTAAACGAAGCAAAGCGCTTTCTTATATTACATCTTCAGTGCAAAATTACCTTCCTGCATTCCTCTGGGGATGCATATATGTATATATTCTTGTCATCCTTCCTTTCCATGTTCTTTGCACTGAATGTAATATACGAAAGCGCTCTGCTTTGTTTAGTTTCTCTTTCCCAGTGGTATATATATATATATATATATTATATATATATAATATATTATATATATATATATATATATATATATATATATATATGTATATATATATATATATATATGTATATATATATATATGTGTGTGTGTGTGTGTAATATACGAAAGCGCTCTGCTTCGTTTAGTTTCTTTCCCAGTGGTATATATATATATATATATATATATATATATATATATATATATATATATATATATATTTATATGTTTATATATATATATATATATATATATATATATATATATATATAATGTATATATACATTTATCCACCCGCTAGTTTGCGAGAGTTGTAACCACCGTATGCATTTAAGCCAAACCAAGATGAGACTTGTATGATAATAGAAACAGACGCATGAGGACTATGACGTCATCAGGCCTATGACGTCATCCAAGGATTGTGATGTCACTGAACTCCGCAGTAATGTGACGCCTGATTATGTTTTTTATTTATATTTTGTTTTAGATAATTTGTTAGTCGATTTGTTATTATCATAATTTTTATTAGTTATTGCTAGTGTTATTATTAGTATCATTATTATTACTATTGACATAATCATTATCGTTATTGTCATTAGTATCATTATTACCATTGTTATTTTACCATATCAATATTATTATTATTGTTATTTTCGTTATTATTATTATTGTTATTATTATTATTTATCTATTTATTTACCTCGCCCTCCCCTCCCCTCTTCCTTTTCAAGATCCCTCGGTTCACGAACTATGTCGAGGACCACCTCAGCCTTATCCCTTTCGAGTCCTTCTTCAAGTCGAGTCAGGAAGCCCCCTCCCCCCCTACCCCCTCCCCCCTAACACTCCCCTCCCCCTCCCCCCAACACTCCCCCCCCCCCACCGTTCCTTCCGAGATCGGGAACCGGAACACGAGAGCTCTGGAGTGCCAAGTGCTGCTGGAGTGCCAAGTGCTGCTGGAGTGCCAAGTGCTGCTGGAGTGCCAAGTGCTGCTGGCTGCTGACTTTAAAAACTGTCAACATTTGCATATTCGGCAACTTATATCGACTCTGTTTCCTTTGCCACCCCCCCATCACCAGGCGACGTCTGAACGTCGGGTTAAACTCCTCTGTTGTTGTTGTTATTGTTGTTGTTGTTTGTGATACCCTTGGTCCTCTTGTAAGAACATAAGAATGAAGGAGACTGCAAGAGACTATAAGACCTACACTTGGCAGTTCCATGTCCATGACCACCTGTCATCCCCATCCATAAAGTTGTCTAAACTTTTCTTAAAACAACCGATACTTTCAGAGCTCACGACATGGCTACTAACATCCATTCCATTCGTTGACCACCCTATTAGCAAACCAGTTTTTGCCTATTTCCTTCTTAAATCTAAAATTGTCCAATTTAAGTCCATCCAAGCCTTCGGTCGGTGTTGTTGTTGTTGTTGTTGTTGTTGTTGTTGTTGTTGTTGTCTTCATCGATGTTTGTGAAATTCTTTCTCTTCTTCCTTCCTTCTGCTGCTTTTGCTTCTGATCTTCTTGCTCCTTCTTCTACTGGTTACCCGAGTCTCTTCCTACTGCTGCTCTTCCTGCTGTTCTTCCCGATGCTTGTGCTTCGTCAACGCCTCCTCTTCCTCCTCCTCCTCCTCCTCTTCCCCCAGCTTCTCTTCTTCCTCCTCCTCCTTCTCCGCTTCCTCCTTCTCCACCGCTTCCTTCTCCTCCTCCTCTTCCTCTTCTCATTCTTTCCCTCCTCCTTCTCCTCCTCTTCTTATTCTCTCCCTCATCTTTACTCTCCTCCTCTTTCTCTTCCTCTTCTCATTCTTTCCCTCCTGTTTCTCGTCCTCTTCCTCCTCTTCTCATTCTCTTCCTCCCTTTTCTCTCCCACTTCCTCCTCTAGCTCCTCTTCATCCTCTTCCTACTTTTCTTCCTCGCCCTCCTCCTTCTCCTCCTATTTCTCCTCCTCGTCCCCACCTCTTCCTCCTCTTCCTCCTCTTCCTGCACAGCTGCATCTTCTCTTTCGAGTTGAGTTGGTTGCAGAAACTTGGCCGTGCCGTTGCCGTCTGCCGCCGCCGCCGCTGGAGTCTTCAGGTAGTGTCTCTCTCTCTCTCTCTCTCTCTCTCTCTCTCTCTCTCTCTCTCTCTCTCTCTCTCTCTCTCTCTCTCTCTCTCTCTCTCTCTCTCTCTCTCTCTCTCTCTCTCTCTCGCTTAATACTTTCCTTCTTTGCTACACCACGACATTTTCCAGAAGAAAGCATTCTTTGTATGTTGTTTTCAACGTGTATACACACACACACACACACACACACACACACACACACACACACACACACATATATATATATATATATATATATATATATATATATATACATCGTATATGCATATAATCATAACCATTATGCAACAGAGAGGGTGACATAGAGATGAATAGAATCGCCATGTCTCTCTCTCTCTCTCTAACACACACACACACACACACACACACACACACACACACACACACACACACACACACACACACACACACACACACACACACAGAAGCTCCCCAAAGTTGATGGCTGTCAGCTTGCCCTTCTCGGCACAACTTCGTGTGTATCAACTTGGTCGACCTGGAGACGTGTTTCTTGCAAATATTTCCGTCGTCGTGGGCTCCTCCTGACGAAGTGTCCCCGGTCCTCCTGACGGAAGCCCCGGCCCTCCTGACGAAGGCCGTGCACCTCCTGACAAAACCTCCTCCTCTCCTGACGAAGGGCCCCGCCTCTTTTAACGAAGTCCCCTTCCTTCCTTCCTGTCGAAGGCCCTTCCCCGAACCACCTTTTTGACTTCTGACGAAGGACCCACACCTTTTGGCTCCTGACGAAGTCCTCCTCTCACCTTGACGTCTTCCTTGCTATTCCTCCACCTCCTTCTGACGTCGTTCCTCGCCAAGACTCTGCCAAGAGGTCCGTCTCCTGACGAAGGCCCTCGCACCTCCTGAAGGAGGAGGACCCGGGGGCCCCTCTCTGTTCCCGCAGGTTCTCCGTCTTGGCATCTGACACGGCCGTCCTGGCTTCTGACACGATCCCTCTGGCTTCCGTCTGACACGGTCCCTCTGACTTCCGTCTGACACGGCCGTCCTGACTTCTGACACGGTCCCTCTGACTTCCGTCTGACACGGTCCCTCTGACTTCCGTCTGACACGGCCGTCCTGACTTCTGACACGGTCCCTCTGGCTTCCGTCTGACACGGTCCCTCTGGCTTCCGTCTGACACGGTCCCTCTGACTTCCGTCTGACACGGCGGTTCGAGCTTCTGACACGGCCGTCCTGGCTTCTGACACGGTCCCTCTGACTTCCGTCAAACACGGCCGTCCTGACTTCCGGCTGACACGGCGGTTCGTGCTTCTGACACGGCCGTCCTGGCTTCTGACACGGTCCCTCTGACTTCCGTCTGACACGGTCCCTCTGACTTCCGTCTGACACGGCCGTCCTGACTTCCGGCTGACACGGCGGTTCGAGCTTCTGACACGGCCGTCCTGGCTTCTGACACGGTCCCTCTGGCTTCCGTCTGACACGGTCCCTCTGGCTTCCGTCTGACACGGCGGTTCGAGCTTCTGACACGGCCGTCCTGGCTTTTGATTGCGTCATAGACATTCAATTTTCTCATATAATGATTGTTTTAGTGTAAATATATTAAAAACAAAAAAATCAGATAGGTAAATGAACAAGAAGAGATATCGACAAATGCCCGTAGAGCACCGCTCCGCAAAGAACTTGTTATATATTCGCTAAGATTAAAGTAACTCTATTAAGCATTTTTATTTACTATTTATTTATCTATTTAATATATTTTATTTACTATTTTATTTACTAAAACTAGAATTATTTTATGAAGCATTATTTATTTATTATTTATGTGTAAGATTAAAGTTAATTCATTAATCATGTCTTGCTTATCATTTATTTGGCGTGTCCAGAAATGGAAGGGCATGGATGATTGGATGATCTAACGGATGGCCAGATGCCGTAGTGGATGATTGCACTGAACTATTGGATTCCTCGCCCGTTTATTGGATGGCGAGCTCCAAGAATGGATGACGTGGCGAATGACTGAATGTCTTGTTGGAGGATTGGATGAGTTGGATGATAGTCCGCATAACTGCATAGTTTGTCGAATGATTAGCCGGTATACCGGATAATTGCATAATGAATGAAGTGATTGGGAGGTCTGCCGGGTAACTGCATAATGAGTGGGGTGATTGGGCGCTGCATCGAATGAATGGGTTGTGTATGGGGGGGTTAGACACTTGGATGATTGGAAGGTGATTGGTTGATTGGATTTTGCTGGGTGGTGATTGGCATAGTAGGTTCTTGGGTGATTGGGCGCTGCATCGAATGAATGGGTTGTGTATGGGGGGGTTAGACACTTGGATGATTGGAAGGTGATTGGTTGATTGGATTTTGCTGGGTGGTGATTGGCATAGTAGGTTCTTGGGAGATTAGTGTGTTGATAAGGCTTATTGAGTGATTTGGTTGATCTATGAAGGGATTGGAGGATAGTTGATGAGTTTAGCCGTTGCATGATTGGTATGCATAGTGATTAGGTGGTATGCTCAAAAAGTCTTGGTTTGTATTAGATTGGGCAAGGTGATATATTGAGTGAATGATTGGTATAATTAGTGATTGGTATGCATGGAGGATGCTGGTTACTGTGGCGAGTGATTGGTAAACTATAGTGATTGGGACCGAAGATTGGTTCACACTCTAAGTGATTGGTAGCATACATATAGTGATTGGGACCAGTGACTGGTTAATTTAATAAGTGATTGGTCACCTTTATATGATTATTGGGCCCAGTGATTGGTTCATGTAAGTGATTGGTAACATATATTTAGTGGTTGGGCCCAATGATTGGTTCGTATACTAAATGATTGGTAGGCATGTCGGGTAGGGAGGTAAGTTGGTCTTCCGGGTGATTGGTAGGTTTTCAATCATGCTCGGCTGATTGGCTCTCTGATTGGCTGTCTCGCGCAAAGTTCGAGTGCCGGTTGACTTCGTCTTAGACGTTGTGACGTCACAACTAGCTTCGACGTTGTGACGTCACAACTAGTTTTGACGTTGTGACGTCACAACGAGCTTCGACGTTGTGACGTCACAACTAGCTTCGACGTTGTGACGTCACGACCAACATGGATGCTATGACGTCACAACTGGTTTGGCGTTATGACGTCACGACCAACATAGATGTTATGACGTCATAACCAACCTAAACTTATGACGTCATGTCCAACATGGAGGTTATGACGTTATAACAGTCTTATTTTATGACGTCGCGATCAACCCTGAAATTACTACGTCACAACCAGATTGGACGGATGACGTCACAATGAAGTTTGATGTTATGACGTCAGAGCCAACTTAGAACGACATGACGTCATCTAGGTAGATCTCCACCTCGATCTAGTAAAGGGAGTCGAGTTATTTGAGAGGTGTGTCCATTCCTCCGTTTTGGAGATTGAAACTTACGGATCCTTTTGGAGGCGTTTTGAAGCACAGAAGATACTTTGGAGGGGCTTGG
>NC_134802.1:50829792-50834792 GCF_046742065.1 Oratosquilla oratoria | reverse complement strand
ACATTCGTGTCCCAATGTACATTCACACAGTGGAATTCTCCTGTTGGCTGGCTGGACGCTCTATCGGGGCCTGACGTAGGCCTACCAGCGATCAATGTCCCATCTGCCACCAACAGTCAACGCCTCCTCTTCCTTCTCCTCCTCCTCCTCCTCCTCCTCCTCCTTACCCTTTCCTCCTCCTTCCCTTTCCCTCCTTCCTTTCTCTCTCTCCTCTTACCTTTAGTCTTTCATTCTCTGCCTTCCTCTTCTTACTGTTCGTGTATGGAAAAGGTTAATTAAGGAAGGCTGTAACCTCCGCCCCTCCCCCTCCCCTCCCCCCTCTTCCACCTCTTCACTCCCCCGCCCCACCCACGTCTCTCCCTTCCTCCCCCTTCTCCCCTTTTTCCTCATTCCTCTTCGTTTTCTCCATCTCCCCTTCCATATTTCCAAAATCTCCCCCATCGCTCCTTCCCCACACCCCTCGTCCCTCCCCCCTCATCCTCCCATCCCCCCTTGTCCCTCTCTTCCCTTCCCCCTCGTCTCTTCACCCCTTCCTCCTCCCCTCCTCCCTTGTCCCTTCCTCTCTTCCCTCTCCTCCCTTCCCCCTCCTCCCGTCACCCCTTCCTCCTCCCTTCCTCCCTTGTCCCTTCCTCTCTTACCTTTCCTCCCTTCCCACCTCGTCCCTTCATCTCTTCCTTCTCCCTTCCTCCATTCCTCTTTCCCCTCCCCCTTTCCCCTCATCCCCTTTCCCCTTTCCCCTTCGTCCCCTCATCCCCTCCTCCCCCTCTTCCCCTTTTCCCCCTTTCCCCCCTTTCCCCCCTTCCCCCCGAGTGAGGAGGGATGGACAATTAGCCAGGAATGGTGGATGGAAT
Source organism: Oratosquilla oratoria (assembly GCF_046742065.1). Lineage (NCBI taxonomy): Eukaryota > Metazoa > Arthropoda > Malacostraca > Stomatopoda > Squillidae > Oratosquilla > Oratosquilla oratoria. The sequence goes on along the minus strand of NC_134802.1, from coordinate 50,833,941 downwards.
TCCTCTTGCCTGACACCACAAAGCTCAATTCATGTTTGGACCAAATACCTGTCCTCTGGGTATTACCCGCCTCACTTCCTCCTCCTCCTCCTCCTCCTCCTCCTCCCCCACCTCTACTTCCTCCTCCACCTCTACTTCCTCCTCCACCTCTACTTCCTCCTCCTCCTCATCTTCCTCCTCCTCCTCCTCCTCCTCCTCCTCGTCCACCTCTACTTCCTCCTCCTCCTCGCCTCCTCTTCCACCTCTGCTTCCTCCTCCTCCACCTCTACTTCCTTCTCTTCCTCCTCATCTTCCTCCTCCACCTCTACTTCCTCCTCCTCCTCATCTTCCTCTTCTTCCTCCTCCTCCTCCCCGTCCATCTCTACTTCCTCCTCCTCCCCTCCTCATCCACCTCTACTTCCTACTCCTCCTCCTCATTTTCCTCTTCTTCCTCGTCTTCCATTTTCGCCACTTCTTCCTCCTGTTTTTCCTATGCCTCCTCCCACTCCTCCTCCTCCTCTTCCGACTCTTCTTCCTTTTCGAACTCTTTTTCCTCCGCCTCCTTCTCCTACGCTTCTCCTATATCCTCCTCCTCCTCCTCCTCCCCTCTTCCTTCTCTTTCTGTTATTCTTCCCCTTCTTCCTCTTCATTCTCCTCCTCCTTGTACTCCTCTTCCTCCTTCTCCTCCACCTCCTCCACCTTCCTCCTCCTCCTCATCCACCACGTCCTAAGGCAAAAAGTTGGACCTCCCCTGGAGACAGTGCCCCCCCTTCCCCCCTCCCCCCCCCAGTCCGTCTTGTCCCAGGTCAAGTCCGAGGTAAAGTCAGCCCAGGTCGTAACGAGGCTTTGTTTGTTCAACTCACACAGTAGACCCGCATGCAACCGAAATATTATTATTATCATTATTATTATCATTATTATTGTCATTATTATTATTATTATTATTATTATTATTATTATCGTCATTATTATCATTATTATTATTTATTATTATTATTATCATTATTGTTATTGTTATTATCATCATCATAATCATCATCATTATCATCATCATCATCATCATCATCATCATCATCATCGTACTCCTGTCAATATTTACACGAAACCCAAGTGGCACTTAAGACCTAGGCATCAAGGGCCACGTCTATTACCCTCAAGGGACCTCCTCTGGATTGTATACGTGTATATATATATATATATATATATATATATATATATATATATATATATATATATATATATACTCTGTATATGTCTTGGCCCCAGTCTAAAGAAAGTGAGGAAGAGGGAGAGCTGATCAGTTAGAGTGTGCGTGTGTGTGTGTGCATGTGTACGTGCGTGTGTGTGTGTACGTGTGTGTTCGTGCATGCGTGTGTGTGTGTCTACATTCCTTTTAATTCCCATGCATTTTCCCACCCTTTCCTCTCCCTTTCCTCCAATCTTTCTTCTTTGCTTTCTCCCTCTGTTCCTCCTGTTTTTCCTCTTCCTCCTCCTCCTCCTCCTCTTCCTTCGCCTAATTTTCCTCGTTCTTCTTCTCCTCCCTCTCCTTATTCTCCTTATCTTCCTCCTCGTACTCCTCCCCCTCCCCCTCCCCCTCCTCCTCCTTCTCCTATTACTCTTATATGAGCTCGACCTTGATGGTGTGGAGGATGATGGGCGGAGGAGGAGGAGGAGGAGGAGGAGGACGAGGGGTTCAGGATATAAGTTTAGGGGGATTAGGGGGAGGGAGTTTATATTGAGGGAGAGGGGAGAGAGGGGAAAGGAGACAGAGAGAGGACAGAAGAGGAAAATAACACAAGGAAAAAGAGAGAGAGAAAGAGAGAGAAGGGGAGAAGGAAATGATAGTGAGCGCGTGAGTGAGGATGATGTATGTTTTACATTTGTAATTGGGATGGTCGCTGTGTGCCTACCTATCTCTGAGAGTGTATTATGTTTGTGTGTGTGTACGTGTGTGTGTGTGCGCGCGTTTGACCCGATCCCGTGTGTGCGTCTGTTATTTGCCTGCCACATTTGTCCCGCCCATTGTACACAGGTCATCCATCATCCATTCACGGAAAGGGGAACACCCTCATCCACTTGGACTTGAACCATCCCCCGTTTTCATCCACTCAGGCGTAGTCCATCTCTTTACGACCTGTTGTGAGCGATGGATGACAAAGTCCATTGCTTTACAGTGCAATAAATGACGCAGCTTCCGTCGCGTTTTGGTATCCCTGGAATTGCGGCCGGCAGAAGTTAAGACATTGAGGACGTGTAGCTTACAGAATACAGAGAGGGCGGACATGATCCTTCCCCTCCCCCGCCCCCGCGCTGGGGGTGTAATTGACTCTATTTTCTTTATTCATCACCGTGGTAGGGAGGGGAGGGGGTGGATATGTGAAGGGAGGGGACGGGAAGAGGTAAGGTGGGGGGATGTAATGGATTGTGGGAGGAAGGGTAAAGGGGAGGATGGATGGAAGGGGAGGAATTGGGAGAAGGAAAAATAACATAGGAATGAAGGAGACTGAAAGAGACCATAAGGCCTACACTAGGCAGTTCCATGTCCATTACCACCTGTCATCCCCATTCATAAAGTTATCTAATCTTCTCCTTAAACAACCATTTGTTTCAGCACTTACTACAAAGGTTACTAAGTTTATTCCATTCGTTAACCACTATAGGTAAACCAGTTCTTGCCTATTTCCTTCTTAAACCTAAAATTGGAATTGAAAGAGAGGAGGGAGATGAGGAGAGGGGGAGGAGGGGGCTAAGGGATAGGAGGAGGGGAGAGGGTAAGGGGAGGGGACTGGGCTGGGGAAGAGAAAAGGGGAATATTTGATGGAAGGGGATGTATTCAAAAAGGGGAAGGGAATTGGATAAGAGGGGAGAGATGAAGAGGCCACGGGGGAGGAGAAGAGAGGAGAGGGGAGGGGAGGTGAGGGGAATTGAGTATATGGGAGGGGAGAGAGGGGAAGGGCAGAGGTAGAGAGTAGAGGAAAGGCGAATGGGATGAGAGGAGAGAGAGAGAGATGATAAAGATAAGGAGATGGAACGGGAGGAGAATGGATGGGAAGGGGAGAAGAAGGAAGGTCAGGTTAGGTCAGGTCGGGAGTATTTTGTCGAAAGTAGCCATCGTTTCTATCCATGTGAAGGCGTCGAGGTGGGAAAAGAGGAATTTAATTAAGGAGAGAAGGAGACCGGGATGGGGGATTTTTTAAAGGTGTTACTAAGCTTCCTAAATTCCCTGAAATATATTCTGCATAAAACATACGCTTAAGGTGGCGGCACACTAGGCTAACATGTTACTTGCTTTTGCTATTTCGTTTGATTTAGAAACGTCTTCGGTTACAATGTCCTACACTTCCGCAATGAGAACATCTCGACAGTTGTGTGTCTAACACTCGTTTTCTAGGTTTATTAAATTCTCTTAGTTCTTCGTCACTCAGCTTCTCACTCTATGACGTCATCAAGAGTAATTTGACTTTTGTAAATTTGAGAAACAAAAAATCGTAACCAAAGTCGTTTCTACTCAAAAGGAGGTAGCAAAAGCGAGTAGCATGCTACCGAGAAGTGAGTATACCTCCACTTTTAGCAACCCATACGGAGGGTAAGGAGGGGAGTGGGGATGGGAGGGAAGGGATGTGGAGTGGACTGGAGTGGAGGCAGTGGAGGAGGGGAGTAAAGGAGGGGCAAAGATATATTGATAAAGGTCAATTGTGGCTCTGGATAGGAGGGCAGCTGTGTGAGAAAGGCGAGAGGTGGAGTGGAAGGAAGGATGTGGAAGCCAAATGAAGTAATGAAGTGGAGGGTGGGAAAGTGGAGGAAAAAGAAATTAACTTCCACATTCCCGGAACCACACGGCAACTGAATAAAACCATGCTGGACCCGCAGTCCCCAGGTATCCGCCAACGGCCACTGAGTTGGTCCCATAGTTCATTGAGGAATAGAATCAGTAAAGTATGCTGTTGACTATAGTCTACGCTTCAAGGAGTCCGTTCAAGGTGTGGTATACGTCGTAGCAAATCAACCTTGGAACATGCGTCTCTCTCTCTCTCTCTCTCTCTCTCTCTCTCTCTCTCTCTCTCTCTCTCTCTCTCTCTCTCTCTCTCTCTCTCTCTCTCATTTCCCATCTATGTGCTATTTGAAATCGTTCTTGTTTTTATTCTATATATAGTAAAGGAAGTTGTATAG
>NC_134802.1:50807292-50824792 GCF_046742065.1 Oratosquilla oratoria | reverse complement strand
ACACACACACACACACACACACACACACACACACACACACACACACACACACACACACACACACAGTCGCGTGTTTGTACGTACGCACATGCGTGTGCGTGAGTGTAAAACTTGTAGTGGAGTTTGTAATGTCGTGTTTTCTTCCTAATCATGTTTTGGCGAAACTCATAATCAAGTCCAGAACAAGCAGGTAAGTGGATTTACCTTCTTCCCTAACTCTTACCTCAACCTCCCCCCTTCCCCCCATCCCTTCCCCCATTCTCCCCTCCCCTCTCCCCTTCCCCTATCCTCTCCATCCCTTCTCCTCCTCTTTTCTTACCATTTCCTCCTCCTCTCTTTACCTCTCTTCTTTCCATCTCTTCTTCTCCTTCTCCCCTCTCCTTTCTCCACCTTTCCCCCTCTTCCTCTCCCTCTTCTTTTCTTCTTACCATTTCCTCCTCTGCCCCCCCTCCCAGTATCTCCCTGTTCCTCTTGCTTTCCTCTCCTCCTCTTTTCTTCCCACCTCTTCTTCCTCCTCTCCCTCCTCTTCTCCCCATCGCTCCCAACCTCTCACCTGTTTCTCCTCTCTCTCTCCTCCCCTCCCTCTCTCTCTCTCTCTCTCTCTCTCTCTCTCTCTCTCTCTCTCTCTCTCTCTCTCTCTCTCTCTCTCTCTCTCCCCTCCCCATCTCTCTCCCTCTCTCCTCTCCATTCCCCCTCTCTCTTTCTCTCTCTCTCTCTGTCTCTCTCCTCTCTTTTCCCCCAATTCTCTCCTCACAATCGTCTTCGACCTCGCCCCGTCGTTTTCAAGGACCTGGGTTCGATCCCCAACAGCTGCCACTTCGAAAGGAGACGGCTTTCGGGCGCAGTTAAGCGCCTCATGGTGGAAGTACAGAAATGTGCGAGCCGAGGGGTTTAGGGCATCGCTCCTTGCGATGTAGGTCGAGGTGATGGCCGTTCGAACTCTGCCATCGGCGAGTTGAACCAAGGGTATGGTTCATTGAATTCCACGCTACAAAATCTTCTGTAAGGGGCGCCGTCCTAGCCCCCTGATAGGGGGAATTTCGTGACGTTAAAGCGATCATCATCATCATCATCATGTATATATAAATGTATGTATATGACTGCCACTTGCCCGGGCTATCCTATGGTGGACATAGACGCGGAAGACAATTTTTTTTTCATCTTCGTTTTCATTATCGCATTCTGCCTCGTATTATAACACCAACAACCCTTCTTTTACAGAGACATTTCCCCCCCAACAGGTCCTTTTTGAGAACAGAAAAAATAATAAATAGAACATTCCCCGCCCCCAAAACAAAAGAAACAATAATAATAATAGTAATAGACCAAATAACACGTGACCAAAATGTGAGGCACTAGAGTCTCGCGCGCGCGGGGCCCTTCTGGCGTCAAGTGCCAAGTGAGTGCCAAGTGAGTGCCAAGTCAGTTCGAGTCGTCGGCGGCGCCGGCACCGCGAGAATGACCTAAGGGCCCAGGAGCCACGAAGGCACGATGTGGCCCTTCCACGCCCAGCAGCAGCCGCTGGTGCCAAAGTACGATGCCATACTACGTCACATCCACGACCCATGTAAGTAGGATCAGGGTTTAAGTACTCTTGAGTATTATCATTATACCCAGAATGTGCCCTCTGTTATTATTGTTATTATGATTATTATTGATATTGATATTATCATTTATATTGTTATTGTTGTTGTTATTATAATTTTTATTATCATTATCATTATTGTTATGTGCTATTATACCTAGTTTATTAAACACATGAAATATTAGTTTAATCGTGTAAAGGAAATCCTTAGTCCCAGGAACCTTTGTGAGGTCGCCCTTTGTTTGGCAAAGGTCACAAGTACTCCGTGTTTTTTTTTTTTTTTCAAGAACAGGTCTGGATAAAGGGCTGTTCGTGGTGTACCTACTGTGTGTGTGTTTGCGTAGGTTAATAGTGCCTGACAAGATATCTTTTTTTACTCGTTCGGAAACAAGTTGAATAAAAATTGAATAAAGGAATGGATAGACGAATATGATAAAGTCTAAAACGTTATTTTTAGGACAAAAAATAAACAAATGAAATATAAAAATAAATAGGTATAAAGATAAACATTTCAGTCCTAAGATTGTCACACAACGTGTCATGTTCTCGGAGCTCCCACGGGCACAAACATGAATACCATCGTCCAACGTTAGCCAGAATGAAATATATAAACTTTTCCCTTTTCTTTACAGGTAAGTGTGCCCTTGAACGACGTGACGTCAACTAGGATCAGGTCCCGTGAGTACCTTAAATCTTGACAACAGCCAGAATAAATACATTGAATATCTTGTAGTGAGAGGGTCAATCGAGTTGGTTAAACCCCCTTCCCGTTGCGGGAGAGGGTTATCCTTGGATGAATAAAATCGCCTGAGTAGCTCGCACATCGACGCAACCAGTTGCACGAAACCGATCGTACGCAATTTATTATATTATCATTAATATTATTATCATTTATATATTTTTTCTTTTATCTACTTTGTAGTAAATGGGTCTTCTTAGTGTCCCATTCGGTTCGATATTTTCTTGAAGGACAAAAGCAGTGCAACTGGTTGCGGCGTCGTAAGCAATTGGTTTCATGCAACTGGTTGTGTCAGTGTGCGAGCTGCCCAGGCTGCCAGTACCTCGTGATGTTGAATAAAATCACCTGGCGGCAGTTAAAGGCAATATTAGTTGCAAATGAACGAAACCAGCCGGGAGATTATTAAAAAAAAAATTACCCAGCAACTACTGTAGGCTCTCTATGTACATGAGGCAAAGGTGACGGCTCGTGACGCGGCTAAGCGTCTCTTGGCGTAAGCCCCTCGCCCTGTTCAGTGTCAGAGATGCCAATGCTGGTGGCACCTTTCGAGGGCACTGAGTGCCACAATGCGTGCCACTCGCCTTCCTTGTGTGCGTGTGTGTGTGTGTGTGAGTGTGTGTGTGTGTGTGTGTGTGTGTGTGTGTGTGTGTGTGTGAGTGTGTGTGTGTGTGTGTGAGTGTGTGTGTGTGTGTGTGTGCGTGTGTGCCACAGTGCGTGCCACTTGCCTTGTTTGTGTGTGTGTGTGCCACAATGCGTGCCACTCGCCTTGTTAGTGTGTGCGTGCCACGGGAGTGCCAATTACCATTCGGGTGAGCTCTTTCATTGGCTGGCTTGGCCGTTACGGATGATGTGGTACAGAACGCTGTCTTCCATTTGTGTGTATTTATGTGTGTGTGTGTGTGTGCTTCCTTATGTATATGAGTTTGCGGTTAACGCATTAATTATTTGGTGTGCCTACGCGCGAGCACACACGCACACACACACACACACAGACACTCACACACACACACACACACACACACACACACACACACACATGTATATATATATATATATATATATATATAACATGTATATATATATATATATATATATATATATATATTAGCTCAGACCTAATGGTCCAATGCAGGACCTGCCTATCCTTGAAGGACACTAAGTCTCTGCGCCTAACCAAGGGGGCTTAATCTGGCTTGGTAATGATATATATATATATATATATATATATATATACATATATATATACATATATATATACATATATATATACTTATATATGTATATGTATGTGTTTGTGTGTTTGTATATATTTACATTGCTCTGGGTCTATTCCTTGGCTGAATAATGTGGCCCTAGCATTAGCCTGAATAAAATCTATAGAGGACGGGAAAATGGTGAATCCATTGGGCTCGTAGGGTCTCCCCCCCCCCTCAGCTGAATAAAATCACCTGACGGCAGCAGACGGATTAACCACGTCAACCAGGTTAAGTGCCGCCTGTCGCAGATCGAACTCGATGACGTAATGAATCTGGACGCGTCCGTATTGTGTGGGATGACACCATAAACTACCACTCCTGACACCATTTGGCACCACCACCACCATTTCCACTACCACTACCATCATCACCATCACCACCACCATCGCCCACTCTGTCATCACCATTTTCACCACTATTATCACCACCACCTCCATTTTCACCACTATCACCATCACCAACATCGTCCACTTTGTCAGCACCATTTTCACCACTGTTGTCACCACCAACACCACTTCCATTATTACCACCGCCACTATCACCACCACTATCACCACCACCACTATCACCACCAGCATCGTCCATTCTGTCGGCACCACTTTTACCACCTTTATCACCACCACCACCAGCATCGTACATAACAAACCGCCGGGAAGGAAGCGTCCGGGGTTCGATTCCCAACCCCGTATACTCCGAGACGAATGAAAACACTTGGAGTCAACAACAAGTAGGAACAGAACCACGAGGTATGGAAGGCGTTTCACTGGGATAAGCTGTCGAGAGAGAGTTTGTTATTAAATGAATAATTAAATAAGCAAACAACGAATGAATTTATGAGTAAATGAATAAATGAATGAATAAGACAGATTAATAAATGAATGTTGGCGCATTTGGTCGTCCAGGACTGATTTTGTTGATAAATAAATAAATGAATATATGATTGACATGGCAATGAATAAATGTCAACAAAAAACAAATAAATGAATAAATTAAAGTCGACCAGCTGAATTTGTTCTCTGTTATTGTTCTCGTTGGAACAGTAACTATTGACGGGGGGGGAGGGAGTGGGAGGGATGGGGGGGGGCGTGTGCCAGTTTCCCTTGATTGCTGTTCATTAAGGCAATCTCTAGCCTTTGTGCAATGGTGTCCTGCTGTCCTTTTTCCCTTTTACGTGGACAAGCCTATGGCTTATGTCCTTTTTATTCATTATTATTATTATTATTATTATTTTTTTTTTTTTTTTTTTTTTTTTTTTAGTGACTGTTAATCATCGTGACTGTTAATCATCGTTAATCATCGTTTTTAGTAACGTGGTTACCCTGCTGTTACTCGAATAGTAGAACCACGGGTCAGTGGATGGTCATTCTTCCGTGTCATGTTGGGTCACTTTATAATGTCCCCCTGATAAATGTTGACCCATTCATTCGGCTAATTGCGATCGGGGGGTTTCGTCAAAATCTCATCCATGGGCGGCACGTGGAACAAGGCTGTAAAAAGGATTGTGGGCGTGAGAAGTAACGATTGTGGGCGTGAGAAGTGATGATTGTGGGCGTGAGAAGTAATGATTGTGGGTGTGAGAAGTAATGATTGTGGGCGTGAGAAGTAATGGTTGTGGGCGTGAGAAGTAATGGTTGTCGGTGTGAGAAGTAGTGATGTGGGCGTGAGAAGTAATGATTGTGGGCGTGAGAAGTAATGATTGTGGGCGTGAGAAGTAATGATTGTGGGCGTGAGAAGTAATGGTTGTGGGCGTGAGATGTGGTGATTGGAGGTGTGAGAAGTTGCGATTGTGGGCGTGAGAAGTAGTGATTGTGGGCGTGAGAAGTGGTGATTGTGGGTATGAGAGGTGGTGATCGTGGGCGTTAGGTTGCTGAATGTGGGCGTCGAGAGTGGCGATTCTGGGCGTGGAGGGAGGTGATTGTGGCCGTGGGGGAGTAATGATTGTGGGCGTAAGAAATGGTGATTGTGGGCGTGGAGAATGGTGATTGTGGGCGTGAGTAGGATTATTGTGGGCGTGAGGAGAGATGATTGTGGGCGTGGAGAGTGGTGATTGTGGGCGTAGAGAGTGTGGGCGTGAGTAGTGGTGATTGTGGGCATAGAGAGTGATTGTGGGCATGAGAATTGGTGATTGTGGGCGTGCGGTAGTGGTGGTGATTGTGGGCGTGCGGTAGTGTTGGCGATTGTGGGCGTGAGAGGTGGTGATGGTGGGCGTGCGGTGGGAAGCATTCCCAGAGCAAACATGGCTGCAAATGTGTAAATATTGAATGTGTCCGTGGCTTGCACCGCCGACTCGTGGGGATAACACCATAAACTACCACTCCTGACACCATTTGGCACCACCACCACCATTTCCACTACCACTACCATCATCACCATCACCACCACCATCGTCCACTCTGTCATCACCATTTTCACCACTATTATCACCACCACCTCCATTCTCACCACTATCACCATCACCAACATCGTCCACTTTGTCAGCACCATTTTCACCACCACCTCCATTCTCACCACTATCACCATCACCAACATCGTCCACTTTGTCAGCACCATTTTCACCACTGTTATCACCACCAACACCATTTCCACTATCACCACCACCACTATCACCACCAGCATCGTCCATTCTGTCGGCACCACTTTTACCACCTTTATCACCACCACCACCAGCATCGTCCACTATGTCAGCATTACTTTCACCACCATTATCACCACCACCACCAACATCGTCCACTCTCTCAGCACCATTTTCACCACTGTTATCACCATCTCCACCATTTCCACCACTACTATCACCTCTACCACCAACATCATCCACTCTGTCAGCACCACTTTCACCACCGTTATCACAACCACCACCATTTCCACCAGTACTACCATCATCACCACCACCGTCACTTTCACCACCTACACAGCGATTTCTCTTCCACATATTTTCCACATTCTTCCACCCTTTGCTCCAGCGCCTGCATCCACCCCGAACTGCTTGAGTAGCCACAGTTCTCTCTCTGTTATTGGGAATATTTTCCAAAAATCGAAAATCTCCTCCACTTTTTTGTTTACAAAAACGCTTCTGGGAAATGGCCACCACGAAACACTCCAGAGGGCCTCTCGGGTCTCCAAGTCTCTAGTTATTATTATTTATTTGTTTATTTATTTTATGTTATACATACATATATATATATATGTATATATATATATATATATATATATATATATTTTTTTTTTTTCGAAAATTTAAGTTCCGATAAAACACACACACACACACACACACACACACACACACACACACACACACACACACACACACACACACACACACACACACACACACACACACAAGAACTATCTGCACCTGCGACTGCTACTTGCCTAGGCTATCCAAATACTTAAGGCCAAGGTGGCGGGCTGTAACTACCTGTTGGAGGAAAATGACATCACAGATCTGACGTTACCTTCGGGCGACATTGTCATAAAAATATGACATATATAAGTGACGTCAAAATTGATTGACGTCATAAATGTGACGTCGCAAGAAATGACGTAATAGACAAGTGACGTCAAAGAAATTAGGCTACAGACAAGTGACGTCACTTTCTCAATCATAGAATAATGACGTCACGGTAAGTTCTGTCGGCATCTTCGGCTAAAATTGTGACGTCACGTTGCCACGATAGGGACTTTCGGGAGAACTGATGACGTCACAAAAATGATGACGTCACGTAAATGACGTCACAATGGGAAATGGTGTCTGCCACGGTCTTTTTGTGGTTAGATGATGTCGCATTTGACGTCAGAATCCATTTTCAGCGAACGAACCAGAACGGGAAATGTCTTGCGACCAAGAGAGAGAGACAGAGAGAGAGAGAGAGAGAGAGAGAGAGAGAGACAGTGTCAGAAAGATTCGTTTTCCGAACAAGCTCTACATTAAAAGAAAACAAACATAATTCAATGAAAGTTTACCTACTGTCAGACATTACGGTTTGTACATTAGCTTTCATTGTTCTCTCTCTCTCTCTCTCTCTCTCTCTCTCTCTCTCTCTCTCTCTCTCTCTCTCTCTCTCTCTCTCTGTTTTATATTCTGTAGATAACGCGAAGGCTACTGAATACGAAGGTTTACATTATCAACAGCTACAATAAAGCCCTGTTCACACTAACGGTTTTAACCGGGCGGAAACCGCGGTGGTACCTGGTATTCAAGGAAAAATTGCGCCGTTGTGAACGCCTCTATTAACTTACATTGTAGCTGAGCGGTTCAAACCGCTAATGTGAACAGGGCCTATGTTTAGTGGGTTCAGCTTTTCCTATTATTTTTTCTTATTTATTTATCTACTCATTTCTTTTATTTATTTTTTTGTTTTGTAATTCTCTGTATGTATTTGTTTTCTTTTTCTAATTCATTCACCTATTTATTTATTAAGTTTTTATTATCTATAATAATTTATTAGGTTTATTCTTTTAATTTATTTTAATGTTCTTTTGTTTATGTTATTTTTTATCTATCTTTATCTTTTTTTTTTATCGTTCTGTTCGTCCCTTTTTCACGACACCAAAATGAACACTCTTTACACAGCCTGAACGTTATTTTCTGCGACTGGCCTCGGGCGCACGAATAAATGCATGTAATTGCCTTCATTTATCATACAGATTATATATATATATATATATATATATATATATATATATATATATATATATATATATATAATGATGTCTCATATATGTCCTTCGGTAGTTCTAGGATAGATGATATAATAAAATCTAGATTGATTATCGATGCATTCCTCTAAGATGAATAAAATTGCCTTGTTATAGTCAGAACAAAATCTTCAAGGTGTGTCATATGCTCGGTAGCCCTTGGTTCCCGACAGCCCTGGCCAGGCGGGGAGGCGACCCAAACGTCGGCAAAAAAAAAAAAAAAATCAGCGGCTCGCCGCAACTGACAGGGCTTCCCCTACCACAGGTTTCTCACTTCCCACTTCGTGGTCATCACTAACTTTAATCGCTTTGCATCCACTAACTCCCTTTCAATTCGGGGTCGCGACCCCACGCTTGGGCCCCCCGTAGGTGGCCCCCCACGGACCCCCCCCCCTACGTCAAGATCCGAGGCCCAAAGGCGCCGGGCGACCCTAGGGTAGTGGCTGGACGACCTTCAATAGAGTCGAAATAGATTGTAGTCCATTCCCGCAAGACCACACCCTCCACCCCACTCCACTCCACGTCCTCCACCTGCCACGCACTCCACTTGCCCGACGCCCACCTCGTCCTCCACACATCGCCCTCGGCCTCCACTCACTCCAACAAGAGACGTTAAGGTTCCTCCTAATCTTCCTCCTTCTCTCCTCCTTCGTTCTTCCTCCTCCTCCTACTCCTCTTCCTCCTCCTGCTACTCCTATTTCTTTTCTTCCTCCTTCTCCTCTTCCTCCTCCTCCTGCAACTACTATTTCTTTTCCTCCTTTTCTTCCTCCTCCTCGTCCTCCTACTCCTCTTCCTCCTTCTGCTACTCCTGTTTCTTTTCCTCCCCCTCCTCCTCCTCCTATTCCTCCTCCCACTCCTCCTACTCCTATTTCTTGTCCTCTTCCTTTTCCTCATCTTCCTCCTCCTCCTCCTCCTCCTCTTCCTCCTACTCCTCTTCCTCCTCCTGCTACCCCTGTTTCTCTTCCTCCTCCTCCTCCCTTTCCTCCTTTTCCTTCTCTTCATCCTCCTTCTGCTACTACTATTTCTTTTCCTCTTCCTCCTCCTCCTCCTCCTCCTCCTCCTCCTCCTCCTCGTCCTTGTACACCTCTTCCTCCTCCCGCTACTCCTGTTTCTTTTCCTCTTCCTTTTCCTCCTCTTCCTCCTACTCCTCTTCCTCCTCCTCCTCTTCCTCCTCCTCCTCTTCCTCCTACTCCACTTCCTCCTCCTGCTACTCCTGTTTCTCTTCCTCCTCCTCCTCCTTTTCCTTCTCATTCATCCTCCTTCTGCTACTACTATTTCTTTTCCTCCTCCTCCTCCTCCTCGTCCTTGTACACCTTTTCCTCCTCCCGCTACTCCTGTTTCTCCTCCTCCTCCTCCTCCTCCTCCTCCTGTTTCTATGTTCAAAGGCTCTGACAACATCTGTGTCGAAGGTTACTTTTCATTAGACCAATCAAATGCAAGAAGACGTCACGGTTTTAAAGTAATTGGCAAAAGGTTTTCCTCGATTGAAATTAAGTACATTTTCTTTAACCGGGTTGTTTATGTGTGGAATTCGTTACCTTTCACCGTCGTTGAAAGTAACACCATGACAACATTAAAAAAATCGCTTAGATAAATATTTGGACTCTAATCCGCAAATGAAATATTATCCTTTCCAATAAAAGATCCGACAGCCCGGAATCTAATTGTAATTGGATATGATAGTGGTAGCAGTAGTGTTAGTTCTTCTTTCGCCTAGTTGCCCTGTTTTCTTCATTGTAGCTTAGTATGGTTAACACAAACAGCCTCGTTAGGGCCAGTAGGCCTCCTGCTGTTCTTTGTTCTTCACTTGTGTTCCCTTGTGTACTACTATTTCTTTTCCTCCTCTTCTTCCCCCCCCTCCTCCTCCTCCTCCTATTCCTATTCCTCCTCGTCCTAGTCCTACCCTTTATCCCCTTTCCACTCTTCCTTCCCCTCTTCCTACCCATCCTCCCATCCCCTCTTCCTCTTCCTCATCTTCCTCCTCCTTTTTTTTATTCAACTTCGCTATGTCCTAATATGTCTTCTCTTTTTTATCATCCTTCTCTTTCCTCTTCCTCCTTCCTCTCTCTCTATCTCTCTCTCTTTCTCTCTCTGTCTCCTTTCCTCTTTTCTTTCTTTCATTTTCTCATCTTCCTTCATCCTTGATTGAGTTTCTCTTTTTTCTCTCTTTCTCTTTCCGGCCTCTCTTTTTTTTGCTCTCTCCCGCTTCCCTCTTTCCATCTTTTTCTTTCATAACTCTCTGTCTTCCCATTTTTACTTTTTCTCGTTACATATCCCGTTTTCTGTAACTTTCCATTTAACTATCGAGAAACTCTTGTGTGTGTGTGCGTATGTGTATCTGCGTGTGTGTGTTTGTGTGTGTGTGCGTATGTGTATCTGCGTGTGTGTGTTTGTGTGTGTGTGTGTGCGTGCGCGCGCACAAACGATTGGGTTAACCTAATTTTCCTACCTAATTACAATATAAAGTTAGGCCTACACTCGTGGTCCCCGGTTCTATGCCCCTGTCTACGACACTTATCCGTGTTATATATATATATATATATATATATATATATATATATATACATATATTTATATATATATATATATATATATATATACATATGTGTGTGTGTGTGTGTATATATATGTGTGTGTGTGTGTGTGTGTGTGTGTGTGTGTGTGTGTGTGTTTTCGGTATTATATCTGTTTTGTATTTTTTTCTTTTAATTTTTAAATTTCTCCACATCCTCCTTCTCCTTCTCTTCCTCCTCCTCCCCATCCTCTTCCCTCTCCTCTTTCTCTTCATCATCATCATCCTCTTCCTTCTCCTCCCCCCCTTCCCCTCCGTCGTTTTAATCTTTCCTTATCTCCGCCATTTTCTTGTTCGAGAACTGAAGAGTCCGCCGTGGTGGTGGTCCGTGTGATGCTCACGGAGGGGACGAGAGAGGAGAGAGAGAGAGAGAGAGAGGAAAAGGAGAGAGGGAGATACAGGAAAAGGAGAGAGAAACATAGAGATAGAGGGGGGAAAGGAGAGGGAAAGAGGAAAAGGAAATAAGGAAAGGAAAAGGTGTGAGAGAGAGAGAGAGAGAGAGAGGAAAAGGAGAGAGGGAGATACAGGAAAAGGAGAGAGAAACATAGAGAGAGAGGGGGGAAAGGAGAGAGAAAGAGGAAAAGGAAATAAGGAAAGGAAAAGGTGAGAGAGAGACAGAGACAGAGGAAAAATAGAGAGAGAGAGAGAAAGAAAGAGAGATAAAGATGGTCTTAGGGATTGATGGAGAAGATGGAAGGGTGTGGTGTGGGAGGGAAGGTGAAGTGGTGGGCGAATATGGAGTGTACTGTACTCTCTTTCCTCTCTCTCTCTCTCTCTCTCTCTCTCTCTCTCTCTCTCTCTCTCTCTCTCTCTCTCTCTCTCTCTCTTTTTTCTAGATACGAGTCCTCAAAGGTTCCAAGAAATGTGACAAAAATTTTGACTTTTCTTTGAGGGTTCTCCACTACACTTGAAGAAATCTTTGCATAGGTACGACAACCCCCCCCCACACTCTCCCCAACCAACCCTACCGCCACCACGCACACACACACACACACACACACATACATACACACACACACATACATACATACATACATACATATACGTATATCAAAACTAAATCCACAGTCGAGGCAGAAGAAAGGCCTGGAAACGGTGAGTCTATATATTTCGACTATAAGCCACAGCCCTCTTCAGTAGTACAGAAAGAGAGGAGGGTACTGTAGCTTACAGTCGAAATATATAGACACCCCTTTTTCAGTTTTTTCTTCTGCTCCGACTGCGCCTTTAGTTTTGATTTACAAATGTGCTACTACATTCTTCAACCGTGATATATATATATATATATATATATATATATATATATATATATACATTGTGTGTGTGTGTGTGTGTGTGTGTGTGTGTGTGTGTGTAGGCTATACACTATCCAGACTGAGATAGCATGAAGGAGAAATTTTGTAGAGACGTGATGATAGAGACGCAATGGCCTTCTGACATTCCTGAGGCGCTCATTAATCAGGTCGCTCGCTCGCTCGCTCCCGTCTAACCAAGTAGCATCATCTTCCTTCATTCCCTCCATTATCCACTTTCATGCCACAAGAACTATAGAACTGTGTGTGTGTGTGTGTGTGTGTGTGTGTGTGAGAGAGAGAGAGAGAGAGAGAGAGAGAGTATGTGTGTGTTTGTGTGTCTGTGATTCACCATTGTCTTTGGATCACATGTTGGACTCGTGATCGACAGCTCTTTTTCCTCCTGGAAGAGAGTTCAGAGCTCGTATATGACCAATCTGTGGGTGATGCTGTGACCTTACACGCACACACATACCCAGCTCCCCGCCCGCGAGATCTGGAGTAACGACTCGAAGCGCAGCGATACTGAAATTATTTCAGCCCTGGGCAGGATTCGAACCCGCACCGCCGTTGTGACAGTCTGTGTGTGTGTGTGTTTGTGTGTGTGTGTGTGTGTGTGTCTGTGTGTGTGTGTGTGTGTGTGACAGTAATAATGATATAATCATGAAGTAATTATGATAATTGTAAGTGTTATTGTATTGATATTTTTTCTTTTTTAATGTGGAAGCTTTGCTTTAGCTGAAATAAAATTGTCTGAGGACAAATTGGATAAAAAAAATCACGAATCGCTTATGTTGGTCTGTATCATAAAACTTGGGAAAGGAATTAACCCCACCAAACAGGGGAGATATGATATCAAAGACGACATGACATCACAAAACATGC
This sequence comes from Oratosquilla oratoria, assembly GCF_046742065.1. Taxonomy (NCBI): domain Eukaryota; kingdom Metazoa; phylum Arthropoda; class Malacostraca; order Stomatopoda; family Squillidae; genus Oratosquilla; species Oratosquilla oratoria. The sequence continues at coordinate 50,811,768 of NC_134802.1, read as the reverse complement.
TAGTAAAAACGACACGACGTCACAAAATCCGTTCTTTTTCATACCGAAGAAACGACATGACGTCACAAAATCCGTTGTTCATACCGAAAGGACATGACGTCACAAAATCAGTTCTTTTTCATACCAGAAGGACGACATGACGTCACAAAATCCGTTCTTTTTTTCATACCGGAAGGACGACATGACGTCACAAAATCCGTTCTTTTTTCATACCGGAAGGACGACATGACGTCACAAAATCCGTTCTTTTTTTCATACCGGAAAGACGACATGACGTCACAACATTCGATTTGATTCTTTGCCCTATGATAATTTTGACGAAAGAAACTATGGCGTCAAAAGAATATTTATATATCTTCCCTTTCCTTTTAATTGGTTTTAGATCGTTTCCGTCTTTATTCAGATTAACTTTTTTCTCCATAAAATATGTTTGAGCGGGAATGATATTTCATGAAGGACGACATGACGTCACAAAATTAGATTTGATTCTTTGTCATACGATGATTTCAACGAAAAAAATCTATGGTATCAAAAGAATATGTAAACATCTTTCCTTTCCTTTTAATTAATTCTAAATAATTTAGTTTTTTTTCACTGTTTTTCCTCCATAAAACATGTTTGAACGGAAATGGTTTTCCGTGAAAGACGACATGACGTCACGAAAGCCGTTTGTGGTCGTTACTGACCTTCGTGTCAGCGAAGAATCAACAAATGTTTGACCCTAACGACCTGAGCGCCAAAGATAAAAAACGGCAACTTTACGGCCGAAGATAACAAACAGTTTCAAGAACCTTGACAGACAGACAAACAGACACAGTAAAGACGGTAATGATTTACTTGAAGATATCAGTGACTTGCGGTATTAGTAAAAGCTCTTCTCGCCTTGAACGCGACTCGAACGCTGCACCACAACGTAGAAATTCGAGAAGCTAACCACTACACCAGCAAGTGTATGCGTGTGTGTGTGATGCACTGTGGTCTTGGATCATGTGTTGGACTCGTGACTGACAGCTATTACCTTCCCGTATGAGAGCTCTGTATATGGTCCTCTCTATGGTGAATGCCGTGACCACACACACACGCACACACACACACACACACACACACACACACACACACACACACACACACACACACACACACACACACACCCTGTTCACCTAGCAGCGAGTAGGTACGGGACGTTAGTCAAGGAGTTGTGACCTTGCATTCCCGGTGTGTGGAGTGTGAGTGGTCTCAGACCTACCCAGAGATCTGCTAATAATGAGCTCTGAGCTCACTGCCGTAGGATGGTGTCTGGCTGTCTCGACAAGAGGCTGCAGCAGATCCGTGGTGAATACACACACACACACACACACACACACACACACACACACACACACACACACACACACACACACACACACACGAAATCCATTCTCCTCCTCCTCTTCCTCCTCCTCTTCCTCCTCCTCCAGCCCCGTTCAGACAGCAAAGAAAAATCATCTGACAATTTGCACCGCTCACAGGAACGGGCGTGACACTAACATTGCAAACAGAAAACGAAAAAAAAAAAAAAAAATAAACAAAAAGACGTTTGTGTGGCCGAGTCGACGATGTTGTCTTGCCCCTTTTGTAGATTTGACAAGAATTGATGTCATTCTGACGTTTTGCTCTCGTCCAGATTTGACCGGAAACGAGAAGACTGGCTTGGGGCGAGATGGGAAGTGGCTTGGCTGGCTAGGACGGAACTTTTCCATTTTCGCCAAAAATTCCGTTTCGCCAAATTGTTTCGCCAAAAATTGCTTTTCGCCTAATTTTGTTTCGCCAAATTGCACTTCAAGTTGAATCTCGCCCTATTACATTTCGCCATATCGCGCGTTGGCGAGACCCATATTTGGCTAAATGTGTGTCATATATGATACATGACACGGGGAGAAAAGTTTGATGTGTCATATATGTCACGTGACATAGACTGCTGTTTCGCTGTGTCATATATGGCACACGCCACGGGGGCGAACCTTACTGTGTCATAATTGACACGACACGACATGACACAGACCATCAGAATCCTGTGTCATCTATGTTCTGTCCTGTGTCAGATGTAATTTCATTTTAATTCATTCCAGATATATTCTATTTATCTATTTATTTGTTTATTCATTTATTTTACTACCGTGTGGATGTGGTCCGTAGGGGCGCCACGAACAACAATGGCATAGAATGGACATAAGCTACCTTTTGCTCGGTGCGATGATCGTTCGTGGCTCAACGATCAAACGATTGTTTAGAACAATCATTCTTTGTTTTTTAATAAATCGCTAAAAAATAAAAATAAAAAATTAGTTCGGTAGACAATCGTTTGAACGATAATCGTACCGAGCAGAATGTACCTTTAAGAGAAATTCCAGGTCTTGTTTTGTGTGTGTCTGTGTGCGTGTGTGTGTGCGCGTGCGTATGTATATGTGTGTGTGCATGTGTGTGTGTATGTGTGTGTGTGTATGTCTGTCTGTGTGCGTGTGTGTGTGTGTGTGTGTGTGTGTGTGTGTGTGCGTGTGTGTACGTGTGCGTGTGTTTAGGAGGTTACTAAGGTGTATGGACGTGGTAACAAGACAGTTACAGGTCACACAGACCTTACGGTCACCACAATGTGATCATCCTTTGCATCGTGTGTACGCTGGGGAGACGCGCAGGAAGACGAAGAGAAGAGGAGGAGGAAGAGGAGGAGGAGGAAGAAGAAAAAAAGAGAGGCAGAGGAAGAGGAGGAGGAGGAAGAGGAAGAAGAGGTGGAGGAGGAGGAGGAGGAGGAGGAAGAAGAAGAGGAGGAAGAAGAGGAGGAAGAAGAGGAAGAAGAGGAGGAGGGGCCTCGCACAGTGTTTATTGCCCAACCGGCGCCGGCGAAGGAGACCAGATGCTTCCTCCTCCTCCTCCTCCTCCTCCTCCTCCTCCTCCTCCTTCTCCTCCCCCTCTCCTCCTACTCCTCCTCCTCCTCTCCTCTTCCTTCTCCTTTCCTCTTCCTTCTTCTCCTCCTCTTCCTCCTCCTCCTCCTCCTCTCCTCCTCCTCCTCCTCTCCTCCTCCTCCTCCTCTCCTCCTCCTCCTTTCCTCCTCCTTCTCCTCTCCTCCTTCTTCTCCTTTCCTCCTCCTTACCCTCACCCTTTTATCTGTAGTCTTCATCCTACTCCACCTCCTCTTCCTCCTCCTCCTCCTCTTCGTCTTCCTCTTTATCTTCCTCAACCTCCCCTTCTTATTTCTGGTCTTCATCCTACACTTTCACTTCCCCCTTCTCCTCTTCTTCCTCTTCCTCCTGCCTATCTCCCTCCTCTTCCTCTTCTTCCTGCCACTCCTCCTCTTCTTTCTGCCCTTCCTCCTCCTCCTCCTCCTCCTCCTCCTCTTCTTCTTCCTGTCCCTCTTCCTCCTCCTCCTCCTCTTCTTCCTCCTCCTCCTCTTCTTCCTCCTCCTCCTCCTCCTCCTCTTCTTCCTGCCCCTCTTCCTCCTCCTTCTCCTCCTCCTCCTCTTCCTCCTCCTCCTCTTCTTCCTCCTCCTGCTCCTTTTACTCTTTCAGGAGTTCGTCTTGCGGTCGTTTCCTCTCCTTCAGAGCTCCGCGCCGACGCGACGCGACGCCCGAAGGAACTAGCTGCTCCTTCAAGGATGTCCTTTGTGGCCGAGTGCGCGCGCCTGTGCACCAGTGTGTGCGTGTGCGTGTGTGTGTGTGCATGTGTGTACGTGTACGTGTGTGTGTACGTGTGTATATGTCAGCGTCTGTCTATGTATGTGTCTGCAAACGCGAACGTGTGTGTGTGTGTGTACGTGCGCGTCTGACTATGTGCTTACAAGCGCGAATGTGTTTGTGTGTACGTGTACGTGTGTGTGTACGTGTGTATATGTCAGCGTCTGTCTATGTATGTGTTTGCAAACGCGAACGTGTGTGTGTGTGTGTGTGTGTACGTGCGCGTCTGACTATGTGCTTACAAGCGCGAATGTGTGTGTGTGTGTGTGTGTGTGTGTGTGTGCACGCGCGCGTTGCGTGTGTTTTGGAGGAGAATGAGTGTAAGGGAGAAGAGGATACGGGGGGAGGAGGAGGAGGAGGGGGCGGGGGAGAAAGCGAGAGGCGACGGAAATCGCCTGGCGCCAACCGTAATGAACCTGGATTTGGCATCTGGCGCCAGAGACGGGATGGAACCGCCTCCTGGCGCCAACCAGGTGTACCGAAGGGGCTCAAAGGAAGGTCGTCTGCCTCCTCCACCACCGTGAGGGTTCGAACCCGGCGCTCGCCTCGTGACGTGAGCCAAGGACGCTACACACCGGGACACCGTCCGTGGACGGATGAGCCTCAGAGGAAGGGCTCCTCCTCCTCCTCCTCCTCCTCCTCTTCCTTCTCTATCCCCATCCCACTCATCCTGTTCATCTTCCTCCTCTTGTTCCTCCTCTGCCTCCTCCTCCTCCTCCTCCTCCTCCTCCTCCTCCTCCTCCTCCTCCGCTGCCTCCTCCTCCTCCTC
>NC_134802.1:50784792-50802292 GCF_046742065.1 Oratosquilla oratoria | reverse complement strand
GTATTGACCACAGGAGTGTTCCAACCCGCAGAGAGGAGGAGAGGGGAAAAGAGGGGAAGAAAGGATGAGGTGGGGGGGAATCCTAGGAGCGGGGGTGGAGGGTCGAGATGGGAAGAGAGAGGGGAGATGTGAAGAAGAGAGGGGAAAAGAGGGGAGGGAAGGGTGATGGGGAGACCTCCAGAACGATGTTCTGTACGAGAGGGGAAAGAGGGGAGATGAGGAAAGGAAAGGTTGGGTGCTGGGGGAGAGGGGAGTAGGGAGAGAGGGGAAAAGAGGGGAGGGAAGGATGAACACACAGAACGACAGTGGGGAAGAGGAAAGAGGGGAAGGGGGGCGGGAAGAGGGGAGGGCGGGTTGGGGTATCCCGGATATGAGGGGAGTGGGGAGAGGGGAAGAGGTGTGTAGAGGGGAAGAGTTGAAGAGGGGAGTCCGAAGCGAGGCACTCTAGAAGAGAGGGAAGAAGAGAAAAAGAGGGGAAAGGAGAAGAGAGAAGTGAGAGGAAAGAGCCGGACGAGAGGGGAACGTGGAAGGGAAAGAAGAGGGAAAGGTATTGTGCACGAGGGGAAGAGGAGAGGGGAAAAGAGTGGAACGTCGTATTGGGGCTGGGTAAGAGGGGAAAGAGGGGACAGTGGAGAGTCTTATAAGTGGATGTTAGTCGAAAAGAGGGGAGAGGAAGTGAGGGGAGAAAGGATAGTGAGGGGACTGAGACAGAGGGGAGTAAGGGAAGGAGAGAGGGGAAAAGAGGGCCTGTGAGGACTCCGCCCGTCTTGTGCCACACGAAAGGGGAAAATGGATGAGGGGAAAGAGAAGGACACGAGATAGGGTGAGGTCGACATTCCAGACGAGAGGGGGGAAAAGAGAGGGGAGAAGAGGGAAACGGGCCATAGACTCGCGTGCTAAGAGAGGGGAGAGGAGAGGGGAACAGGACGAAATTTGGGGGGAGAGGGGGAGGGGAGACAGTGACCAGAAGGACATACCGAAGGAGAAGATGTTGGGGGGGGTTAAGGGGAATTTTGGAATGGGGGGGAGAGAGTGAGGGGAAGTGAAAGAAGGGGAGACAATAAGAACGAGGGGAGAAAGCGGAAGAGGGGAGGGGGGAGGGGGAGGGGAGGGTGATCTCGAACCAAGAGAGGAAAGGGAGTGAAAGCAAAGTGGGAGGAGAAAGAGGAGGAGGAAGAAGAAGAGGAGAAGACGGACGAGGAGGAGGAGAAGGAAAAAGAGTTGGGGGGAGAAAGAAAATAAGAGAAGGAAGACAAGGAGGAGAAATAGATGGAGGAGGAGGAAATGAGGAGGAGGAAGAAAAGAGGAGAAGGAGGAGGAAGAAATGAAGAGGAGAAGAAGGAGAAAGGGGTGGAGTAGGAGGAGAAAGAGGTGGAGGAGGAGAAAAAAAAGAGGCGAAGAAGAAGAAGAAGAGGAGGAGGAGAGCCAAGACGATTGTATTAACGGAGGAAGACGTGGTGCTTGGGGGGGGAGGGGTCCGCCACTCGACTGAATAAAATCACCTGGCGACATCAATGGAAAGAAGAAAACGTAAATTTGCGTCACCGTGTCCAACGCGTCTATTGTTTCAAAATGGCGGAACCCCTACGGACCCGAGTCGGCTTCCTTCAGCTGTATAGAATCGTCTGTCCTCTAAGGCGAAAGAGAGAGAGAGATAGAGAGTTGGAGGAGGAGGAGAAGGAAAAGTGGAGGGGGAAGGGGAGGAAGAGGCTGAGAAAGTGGGAGGGAGGAGAGAGAGAGAGAGAGAAAAGGAGGTGGAGGAGGAAGAGAAGGAGAAGGTAAAGTGGAGAGGGAAGAGGAGGAGGGAACGGAGAAGATGGGAGGGAGGGGAAGTGGAGGAGGAGAAGGAGAAGGTAAAGTGGAGAGGGAAGGGGATGAGGGGGCGGAGAAGATGGGAGGGAGGGGAAGTGGAGGAGGAAGAGGTGGAGGAGGAGGTGGGAGGGGAGGTGGAGGTGGTGGTAGTCCGGAGGCAAACAGATTTGGTTCCGGGGTAGGAGGAACAAGCCCGGAATAAAGTATTCGCTCTGTCGCACCATTAAGTCCCGCCGCTCTTTCCGAAAATATTCGCTCAGACGCGGTTGCTCTCCCTTTGTGTGAACGAAAAGATTTGGGAAAGAGTGACAACACTTATTATTGGGACTGGAGGAGTGGAGTGGGAGGGGAGCGGGAGGAGGCGAGGCCCGTGGGAGGGAGTGGGAGTGGGCGTGGAGGAGACAGTGGGCGTGAAGAGGCCCTGGGAGGATTCCCACGGGGGTTAAGGGGCGAGGGCGGTTTGTCGGTCACATTGGGGAGGGTCTTGTGTTTACGCTTCGTAGATGCACACACACACGCACACACACACACACACACACACACACACACACACACACACACACACACACACACACGCACACACACACACGAAAATACGTAGAGAGAGAGAGAGAGAAAGAGAGGGGTGAAAGAAACGGAAATAGAAAGAGAGGAAGTAGGGACATAAAGACAGAGAGAAAAAAATTAGACAGAGAGAGAGAGAGAGAGGGAGAGAGAGAAAGAGTGGGTTGAAAGAAACAGAGATAGGAAGTAGGGAAATAAAAGCACACAGAGAGAGAGAGAGAGATAGGGAGAGAGAGAGAGAGAGAGAGAGAGAGAGAGAGAGAGAGAGAGAGAGAAAGGCTGACCACACGGTGTCCCTTTGTAACGCGATCTCACTCTTTGGGTCCCCTGCGTGCGTGCGCGCGTGAAAATGGGGGGTGGGGGAGCGGTTGTCGCCTCAGCTGATTAAAATCACCTGGCGACACACAGGAAGCGCCTGGGGCCACAGCCCATCGGACCTGAATAGAATCGCCTTGCGTAGGCCAGAATAAAGACTTTAATGTGCTCCATTTGTGTGGTTTGATGTTATTCCTGAGAACTTTAGCTTGAAAAAAAATATCTACTTTTATTTTGTTTTTTATTTTATTCATCATTCATTTTACTTTTATTCGTCTCTTCTTTCATTTATTCGTCGAATTCATTTGATTTGCTTTATTCGTTAATTTGTCTATTTGATTGATGTCATCTTGTGAGCCCAGTGCAGGACCACCCGTCTATCCCATAACGGGTGATGCAACCTCATTGCCTGAATAGAATCCCCTGACGCCAGGAAGAAGACACTAGATCAAGTGAGGTGCCTGGCACCCAGAGGGGTACTGTTCACTTCGTTCTGTCTGTCGCCAGGCGATTTTATTAACCCCCCTGTGGGACTACCTCGGCAAAGAAGAGGCCCGCCCAATGTATTTTGGGCGGATCTGACCTTACCATAAAGGTCAGGGGTAAAGAGCCCACCCAACGCTGCTTCCAGCCTCTCTCTGGCGACAGGAAACTAAACCCCAGAAGAACATAAGCATTGGGGAGGCTGCAAGAGACCATAAGGCCTACACTAGGCCGTTCCATGACCATCTCACCAATAAAATTCTTTAACCTTTTAAAACAAGTTCATGACATGATTAATAAGTTTACTCCGGTCGTTAACCTCCTTGTAGGTAAACCAGTTCTTGCCTATTTCCTTCTGAAGAAGAAGAGAAGGAAAGGGACCACGTGGTAGGGAAGGGGTTAGCCAGAATAGACTAAGTAGAGTACATCAGTGTAACGAAGACGATGGGGACGTTAATTTATGATGCCAGTCGCCTTGAAAATACGCCATATTCGTTCATTATCGAATACCGTTTGGCGGTGGTTCGTAAATTTCAGCAACTTCTTTTTTTGGCGTGACTTGTCCTATTTTGACCTAAGATAATCCAACCTGACCTGAACTATCTTAACCTGACCTAACCTGACCTAGCCTGGCCTAACTAAACCTAACTTTATTTGACCTAACTAAACCTAACCTGACCTAACCCAACTTAACTTGACCTAACCTAATTTAACTTGACCTAACCTTGCCTAATCATACCTAACCTGACCTAACCTAACTTAACCTGACCGAACGTGATTTAACTAAACCTAACCTGACCTGACCTAACCTGACCTGACCTAACCTGACTAAACTCAGGAAATGACCTGTGACCTGGCGAAGCTGCAGTGACGCCAGGTTTAAGCTTCCAGCAGCTGGAAGCAAGAGAATGGGTCCCGCAGCTGCACGTTTGCAGCAGTGTGTCAAAGTTAAAGCATCATTAATTCGCTTCTTTGCTAACTTAGCCATTTTTGGATGCTCAGGTGCAGGTAGCAGGTGTTGGCACTCAGGTGTTGGTGAAGAGGTGCCTGGGTGTAGATGTTAATTGTGCAGGTGTTCGTAGCAGATGTTTGTATTCATGTGAAGATAGGAACAGCTGTTAGCAGGTGTTGATGCAACGATATGCACAGGTGCTAGTGCACAGGTGTTGGTATGGGGGACAGGTGTTAACAGGTGTTGATGCAACAATATGCACAGGTGCTAGTGCACAGGTGTTGGTATGGGGAACATCTGTTAACAGGTGTTGATGCAACGATATGCACAGGTGCTGGTGTACAGGTGTTGGTATGGGGGACAGGTGTTAACAGGTGTTGATGCAGCGATATATACAGGTGCGCAGGTGTTGCTATAAGGACAGGTGTTAAGCAGCTGATTAAAATCGCCTGTTTTTCAACAGAATCGTTTTTATAAGGTGCGTCTTTGTGTGATACCCCTATGGACCACAATTACGCAGATTTTTTTCCCCAGGATAGAAGCGTTAGTTAACGTTTACGAAATGCTAAAGGTGGCGGCACACTAGGCAGGCTAGCATGCTACTTGCTTTTGCTACTTCGTTTGATTTAGAAACGACTTCGGTTACAATGTCCTATACTTCCGCAATTATAACATCTCGACAGATGTGTGTCTAACATTCGTCGTATTCTAGGTCGAACTTCTCTCAGTTCCTCATTCAGCTTCTCACTCTGCGACGCAAGAATAACTTATCATTTGGAAAACAAAAGATCGTAACCGAAGTCGTTGCTACTCAAAACGGAGTAGCAAAAGCAAGTAGCATGCTAGCGAGAAGTGCCTAGTGTGCCGCCTTAACGCCCCAGTGAATCACTGACTAGAATACACAAATCATCTGAACGGTAGCCAGAATAATCTCGTTAAAGTACTCACTGGAAGGTTCAGCTGCACAAAATCCAGAGGTGCAGCTGCGCCACGAGATGACAGATGACTCGGAAGAAAAGAAAATAACGCCGGGCCTGCTGCAAAAGCCAAAGTAAGGATGTGCAGCTGGTTGGGATCTGGTACGCAGCTGCAAAAAGCGACAGCAGCGCGGCTGCATGGATGTGGAAGTAATGCAGCTGCGATAACAGGCCGTGGCGCGGAAGTGATGCAGCCAGCTGCAGAGGCAGAGACCATGCAGCTGCATGACATGATGGATGAAGCTGCAAGACGAGTCTGGGCGTGATGTGGCGGAGCAGCTGCAAGGATAGACAAGGACGAGGAGGCAGTGCAGCTGGAGAGACGCCGCTGCGTAAACCTCGCAGCTGTGTCACGCAAGGTCAAGAGCATGAGGTCAGTTACAGTTAGGATGTCAGGTCATGATCTTAAGGTCAGGTCAGGGTCTTAAGGTCAGGTCAGGAACCTGAAGGTGGAATACAATTAAAAGGTCAAGAACATTAGGTCAGGTCAGCAGCATGAGGTCAGCTAAGGTCAGGTTGGGCCAGAATACAAATAAAAGGTCAAGAGTGTAAGGACATGAGCATAAGGTCAGGTCAGGTATTTTCAGGAGCATGAGGGCAGAGTACAATTGAAAGGTCAAGAGTGTAACAACAGGAGCATAAGGTCAGGTCAGGAGCATGAGGTCAGAGGATACAGTTAGAAGGTCAGATCGGGAGCATGAGAGGCCAAAATACAATGAAATGGTCAGGAGTATAAGGTCAGAAGCTTAAGGTCAGGTCAGGAGTATAAGGTCAGAAGCTTAAGGTCAGGTCAGGAGCATAAGGTCAGAGAATACAGTTAAAAGGTCAGGTCAGGAGCATAAGGTCAGAATGCATTTGAAAAGTAGGTCAGAAACATTGGGGAAAGATTGCAGCTGCAAGAGGAGACAACGAGGAAGTAGTGCAGCTGCGTATACCTCGCAAATGTGTTGCATAAGGTCAGGGAGCATCAATGATTCAGCTTCAAAGAAGAGACGAGTTTAAGGTTTGTGAGCGATACAGCTGCAAATAGACTTGAGCTTCAGGGGAAAGTGCAGCTTCAAGAAGGGACAAGGACGAGGAGGCAGTGCAGCTGCAAGAAGGGACAAGGACGAGGAGGCCCTCCAGCTGCAGGAGGAGATAATGTCGAGGTGTGTAAGTGATGCAGCTGTAAAATAAAGTCAGGCACGAGGAAAAAATGCAGATGGAAGACGAGACGAGGGGCCAGTGCAGCTGCCGTAAGAGACAGGACCAAGGGACTAATCAATCCAGCTGCAAGTTAAGATCATCGCAGCTGCAGAACAGGTTAAACGACGAATAAGTGCAGCTTCATGAAGATGTGGCAGTGTGAAGGAAGCAGTGCAGCTGAGTGATAAGTAATGCAGCTGAATAGGAGGCAGTGACAGAACCAGTTCCTCTGTTGAGAGTGAAAAGAGGCAATGTAGCTGCATAAGGAAACTCGTACGAGGAGGCAGTGCAGCTGCGTCAAGAGGCAGTTAGTAGTAAACAAGTGCAGCTGGAGACTGACACAGAGGTTGTACCTCTCCATGGAGAGACAAAAGCAATAAGGTTATGCAGCTGTAGAGACTGACATGGAGTAGTGCAGCTGCGAAGTAAGAGGCTTGAACAAGGAGACAGAATAGCTGTGAGATAAAAGACTAAAAGAAATGCAATGCAGCTGCGAAGATGAGGCTGGAAAAAGCTAGTGCAGCTGCAAATGGGGGACATGAAGGCAGTGCAGCTGTAGGAAGAGACACAAATGACAAGGAGGCAGAGCAGCTGTGAAATAGAAAAATAGATGGAAGCAGTGCAGCTGCAAAAACGAGGCTTGAACAATGGCTTTGCACATCTGCAAAATGAGAGCCATTAACACAGTGCAGCTGTAGGAAAAGACGTAATTCACAATAAGGCAATCCAGCTGCAAAATGGAATAAAAAATGACGTACAGCTGCAAGGAGGCAATGCCACTCTACCGAAAGAGGGAACACGAATGACACGGTACAGCTGCAGGGCTATACAGCTGTATTCTAGAAAGATCGTTGCAGAACACCTGACCTTTGTGTCACAGCTGACTCGGTCAGTGAAAATCCCCGCCACTGAACACAATGTAGCATAGAGCTACTTTCCTTTCTTCGGAGGCATAACTTTCCCCTTCGTTATCCTAGGTCAGGGGTGGGGAACCTTTTTAGGCGTACGAGCCAAAATAACCCCAAATTTTTTATAAAAAAAATTTCTCGGGTGCCAAAAAAGTAGAATGAGGTATCCTTGGCACGCGTGCCAAAGGGTTGCCCACCCCTGTCCTTCATAATCTAGCTATTTTTTTCTACTAGTAGATTTAACTTACAAATCTCATTATTGCTAGAAAAGCTTCTGTGAAGTTAGATACTTTATTATAGATTTCCCAACATCAAGTTAGTTGTTTTCTTTATACCAAGAACTCCATCTCACAAAGGAACAAAGGAACACAAAGGAAGAACAAACAATAGCAGGCCTACTAGCCCTAACGAGATTGTTTGTGTTTACTAAACTAAGCTACAGTTAAGAAAACAGGGCAGAAGATGAACTAATACTAGTGCTACCACTATCCTATCCATTGTATGGAGTCCGTTCCTCTTGTATTGGATGAGAAGACTTCCCTCGCTCCTTCCGCTTCACCAGCTCTTCTCTCCTAACGTACTAACCCTCTCCCTGTCCGCCCTCAGTATCTTATCTTTGCCTCTTATCTATCCTTATCTTCATGGTCGCCAGAGTATTATTGTAGAAAAAAAAAAAAAAAAAAAAGCTCGGCTTCCTTTCCTTGTACCGTGAGGCTCTGGAACTCTCTTCCTTCCTGGACCCTTTGGAATTGGACTCGTTGGACAAAATGGATTCCCAAGGATCCTTCTGCCGCCATCTTGTTTTTGTAATTTATTGAATTTCTATTTATCTGTATGTTGTCATCATTACAGTGTTATCATCATTATTTGTTTTTGTTTTATTTTCTTTATTCATCTTTTATTTTTTCTTTGCATTACACACACACACACACACACACACACACACACACACACACACACACACATATATATATATATATATATATATATATATATATATATATATATGTATATGTATATATACACATATATGTATATATTTGTTTATTTTTAATCTGCCGCTGTGCAACAGACGAAAACAAAGCTGGGACGAAATGCAGCTGCAAAGAGGCTGTTCCGGTGCAGCTTTAAACTGGTGAGCGACCGACCCGCGCGGACAGAGTGCCGTGCAGCTGAAGGGCGACGGGGCGAGAGAGAGAGCGGGGAAGTGCAGCTGCGTGGGGGAGTTGAGGATCGGAGAAGAGGTTCTCGCAGCTGTGGAAGGACATGAGGAGGAGGAGGAGGAAGAGAAAGAGGACAGAGAGGAGAAGGAAGAGGTGGAGAAGGAGAGTAAGAGGGTAGAGATGGAAGACGAGGAGGAGGATAGAGGAGAAGGAGGAGGAGGAGGAGGAAGAGAAAGAGGACAGAGAGGAGAAGGAGAGTAAGAGGGTAGAGATGGAAGACGAGGAGGAGGATAGAGGAGAAGGAGGAAGAGGAAGAAGAGGGCAGAGAGAAGAAGGAAGAGGAGAAGGAGGAGGAGAGTAAGAAGGTAGAGAAGAAGGAGAAAGAGGGTAGAGAGGAGGAGAAGGAAGAGGACAGAGAGGAGGAGGAGAGTAAAAAGAGAGAATAGATAAAGAGGAAGAGGGAGAGGAGAGGAAGGAGTAAGGGGAGGAATGACGTAATGAAGAAGAGGAGAGAAAGGAAGAAGAGGAGGTGAAGGAGGAAGAGTAGGAGGAGTAAGAGAAGATGGAGAATGTGCTAGAGGAGAGGGAGAAAGAGGAAGAGAAAAAGAAGAGGATGAGGAAAAAGGAGGAAGAGAGGATGGAGGAGGAAGAAGAGAAGAAGGAGGAAGAGAAGATGGCGAAGGAGGAAGAGAAAATGGAGGAGGAGGAGGGGGAGGAGGAAGATAAAATGGAGGAGGAGGACGAGGGGAAGGAAAAGGAGATGGAGGAGGAATAGAAGATGGAGAAGGAGGAGGAGGAAGAGAGGATGGAGGAGTAGGAGGAAGAGAAGATCATGGAGGAGGAGGAGGAGAAAGAAGAGAAAATGGAGGAGGAGGAAGAAGAAAAGGAAGCAAAATGAACAGCTGGTACAGTGATACTCGTCTTTGCCATCTGAAGAGTCTAGAAAGAATGCAGCTGGTTGAGGGAGGAGTGGAAGAAGCGTGCGTGCGTGCGTGCGTGCAGCTGGAGAGAGAGAGGAAGACTATAAGAGCTCGCGTGTGTGGGCAGATGGTGGATCCAGCTGGACCGAGCCAGCTGTTTGCAGGACTCCGCCTAAGGTGTCTACGTGAAGCTTCACATCATCATCATCATCATCCTCTTCCTCTTCTTCCTCCTCCTCCGTCTTCTCCTTCTCCTCCTCCTTCCTCTCCCTTTTCTTCCTTCTCCTTCTCCTCCTCCTTCCTCTTCCTTCTCCTCCTCCTCCTGCTCCTCTTCCTTCTCCTCCTCTGCCTTCTCCTCCTGCTCCTCTTCCCTCTCCTCCTCCTCCTCTTCCCTCTCCTCCTCTTCCCTCTCCTCCTCTTCCTTCTCCTCCACCTCTTCCTTCTCCTCCTCCTCCTCCTCCTCCTCTTCCTTCTCCTCCTCTTCCTCCTCCTCCTTCTCCTCCTCCTTCTCCTCCTCCTCCTCCTCCTTCTCCTCCTCCTTCTCCTCTTCCTCCTCCTCCTCTTCCTCCTTAGTGACTCCATCCCGGCAAGCCTCGCAAGGTCGCGACCCCCCCCCCCGGGTCAAGTTTACGGGGGAGGGGGGGAGGGGGGGCGAGGGGCCCACACGTGAATGCCAATACCTAACAGCACCAAAAGGTTCCGTCTCCTCTTCCTCCTCCTCCTCCTCCTCCTCCGCTTTATGCTCACCTCCTCCTCCTCCTCCTCTTCCGGTTTCTCCTCCTCTTCCTGTCCCTCTTGCTTCTTTTCCGCCCCCCACCCTCCTCCTCCTCCTCCTCCTCCTCCTCCTCCTCCTTCTCCTCCTCCCTCTCCTCCTCCTCCTTCTCCTCCTCCCTCTCCTCCTCCTCCTTCTCCTCCTCCCTTTATGCTCACCTCTTCCTCCTCCTCCTTCTCCGCTTTATGCTCCTCCTCCTCCTCCTCATCTTCCTGTAGGGCAGGTGGAAGAGGAGGAGGAGGAGGAGGAGGAGGAGGAGCGATCCCAGTGGGCACATCAGCATCCTTGCGCCGGCTCGCATCCCTGATGAACCATATTACTCCACTCCTCAGGTGCCGCTACTCCCCCCCCTTCTACTCCCATCCACTCCCCACTCCCTCTCCTCTCCCCCTCACTCCCCCTCCACTCCCCACTCCTCTCTCCTCTCCTCTCCCCCTTCACTCCCCATTCCACTCCCCTCTCAACTCCCCTCTCCTCTCCCCCTTCACTCCCCCTTCACTCCCCATTCCACTCCCGTCTCCACTCTCCTCTCCACTCTCCTCTCCACTCCCCTCTCCACTCCCCTCTCCACTCCCCTCTCCTCTCCTTACCTCACGTCTCCTCCCTCTCCCCTCTCTTTCCCCATCCTTCCCTTTCTCCCTTCCCCTTCTCCCTTCCCCTTACACTCTCTTACCCTCCACACCCTACCCTTCCCCTCCTCTACTTCCCCTCCTCTAAATCCCCTCCTCTCCTTCCCCTCCTCTCCTTCCCATTCCTCTCCTTCCCATTCCTCTCCCTCCCCTCCCCTCCTCTCCTCTCCCCTCCTCTCATTCCCCTCCTCTCCCTCTCCTCCTCTCCTTCCCCTCCTCTCCTTTCATTCCTCTCCTCTCCTCCCCCCTTCTCACCTCTCCCCTCCTCTCCTCTCCCCTCCTCTCCTTCCCCTCTTCTCCTTCCATTCGTGTCCTTCCCCTTCTCTCCCTCCTTCCATTCCCCTCCTTCCATTCCTCTCTCTCCTCTCCTCTCCCTCCTCTCCCTCCCCTCCCCTCCTCTCCCTCCCTTACCCCCACTGCCTTCCCTTCTGTTTCCTCCCCTCTTCCTTTCCCCTCTCCTTGCTCACCTTCCCCTCCTCCCTCCCTCCCTCCCTCCCCTCCCCTCCTCTCCCTCCCTTACCCCCACTGCCTTCCCTTCTGTTTCCTCCCCTCTTCCTTTCCCCTCTCCTCGCTCACCTTCCCCTCCTCCCTCCCTCTCCCTCCTCCCTCCCTCCCTCCCCCCCCCTGCAGGGGAAGGGGTGGTGGGCCAGTGGTTAGCAGTCCTGGCCTGTCTTTTTATGGGTCCGAGTTTCTTGTGTTTTTGATTTCTTATTTATGTTGTTATTTATTCATTTGTTTGTTTATGTATTTTTTATATTGTCTTTACGACGATGACGTCATCGTTATGTGACCATTTTGCCAAATTTAGTCAGTACCTACCCTATTCCAACGTGACCTAACGTGACCTAAGTCCACAGAAAAATGGGTAAATGTCTTTAATATAGGCGATATATATATGTGTGTGTATGTGTGTGTGTGTGTGTGTGATTTTTATTTATTATTGGTTATATGTCAATTTATTATTATTTACTATTTACCTGTTTGTTTATTATTTAACTATACCTATGCATTTATTTATGTATTTTATTTGTTATTTACATTATTATAGTTTTTATTTATTATTTTATTATTAATATGATTTTTTTTTCGCATCCGACCTAGATATGGATCAAAAGGTCTCCTGTCGGCATGCTCCGCCTTTGTAATCCTTTGTGTGTGTGTGTGTGTGTGTGTGTGTGTGTGTGTGTGTGTGTGTGTGTGTGTGTGTGTGTGTGATTCACCATGGTCTTAGATCACGTGTTAGACTCGTTAGACCCCCCCCCCGTTCCTCGCATAACAGTTTCTTCCAGGACTGACCATGTCAAGCGCTTTTCCCCTCACTTCCCCTCTTCGGTGTTCCTATCGTAACACTTCCCCTTTCCCCTCTTCATACCTTTCTTCTTTTCCCCTCATCCTCTTCTTCCTTCTTCTCTTCTTCTTCGTCCTACTTCTCTTTTCTCTGTTGGTTATCGTTATACGTATCTCTTTCCCCTCTCTTTCCCCTCTTATTCGTTTCACCCTTTCTCCTTCCCCCCCCTTTCCCCTCCGGGTCTATTCATTGAATATCAACCTTTTCGCGTCCCCTCTTTCCCTTCTTTCTCCTCCCTTTTCCCCCTTCCACCCCCTAACTCTCCCCCTTTCCCCTCGGTTGGGGGAGGAGGGGGGAAATTGTCCACATAGACAGAAGTGCTGGTTACCCACATACCATACATAAATAACCCGTTCATCTCTCCCCTCTTCCCCTTTCCCCCTTCCCCCCTCTCCCCTTCCCTTTTCCCCTCTCCCCTTTCCGTGCCTCCATTTCCCCTCTTCTGTTTCCCCTGTCTCCATCTCCCCTCTCCTCTCTTCCCTCTTTTCCTTTCCCTCCTTCTCTTCTTCCCTCTCCCCTGCCCCCATTTCCTCTCTTCATTTTCCTCGTTCTTCCTCTCCCCCTTTCATCTCTCCCCTGCCCCCTGTTTATTTCTCTTCATCTTATTCCATTCTATTTCAGATTCTTTAGATAAATGGGAATGGAGTTCTGAAAGAGACGGAAAAAAAAGCTTTTCGTGTTATACGAATATAGTTCTAGTCAATTTAGAACCGTGTTCTGGATCGTATACCTATTGTATGCTGTAGAAATAGATCCACAACTACCTCATTAGATTTTATTCTGGCTAAAACAGGGCGATTTTATTCACCTAAGGAGCCCGAATGGTAGCTAATGGAGTCGTCCTGATGGGCCACACCGCCACATTAGTCGATAATTAATGATTAGGAGTTTAATTGGTGATTATAATTGATTGCGACCACCCCCTCCTGGTGGTGGTGGTGTCGGTGTCAAAGGGTCGTGGCCTTTACTCTGGCTCAGCACACACACACACACACACACACACACACACACTCGGTGGCACAGTTGGTAGAGCGCTGAACTGGGAAGTAGAAGTGCTCCCAGTACCCAGTTCGAATCCTGCCCAGGGCCGAAATTATTTCGGTATCGCTGTGCCTCGGGTCGTTACTCTGACTCTCGTGGGCGGGGAGTTGGGTGTGTGTGTGTGTGCAAGGTCATAGCATTACCCATAGATCGGACCTACGAGCTCTGAGCTCTCTTCCAGGAGGGAAATAGCTGTCGATCACGAGTCCAACACGTGATCCAAAGACCAAGTGAAAGACCAAGTGAATACACACACACACACACATACACACACACACACACACACACACACACACACACACACACACACACACACACACACACACACACACACACACACATATATATATATATATATATATATATATATATATATATATATATATATATATATATATATATACATATGTATATATATATATTACGGGTGAAAATGTAATCACACATTTGTCAATCACGTGAAAACCACTGTTAGAGTAAAAAGACTAGAGACGGGGAATCTATATATTTCAATTGCAAACTGCAATCTTCTTCGTATCTACTGAAGAGGATTGCAGTTTGCAATTGAAATATATAGGTGCCCCGTCTCCAGTTTTTTATACTCCAACAGTGGTTTTCACGTGATATATATATATATATATAATGTATAAAATAAATGGGTTGGAGATTTTCTCTTAAACAAGTAGAGTTAAACGTGATTGCCAGTTCTGCTTTTTTGTATTTTCTTCAAGACATTCTCTTCGTGTCTTAAGGTGGTCTTATTGCCTCTATTCAGATCTGAGATGATTTCTCCGTAGGAGGTCATCCATCCCTGACTTCCGCCACATTGCTCGGATCAGAAGTACTTAGCATCATGGGAAAGGAATCTGGGAGGGAAAGATAGAGAGAGAGAGAGAGATAGAGAGGGAGAGAGGGATTGGAAAGGATAGAACACAGTCAAGGCTTAATCTCGTTAGTCGTTTTGTTCTTCTTTGTGAACCAAAGTTGACTGTCCAAATTGAGGAACAACAAAGTTAAATCTAGTTAGGGAGTTGGGTGCATGTAGCTGTGTTTGTGTTCGCATGCGTGTGTGCGTTTGCGTGCGCGCGCATCTGTGTTTGTGTATGTGTGTTTTAGGAAACTTTTTCTTGGCTGTGTGTATGTGTGCTTGTATATATTAGATTATATTAATATGTGTGTGTATGTACGTGTGTATGTGTGTGTGTACATACTCGTATCTTTCAAATGTAAAGAGAGAAGGTCTGCCCACACAATCCTGTGCGGACGTGGTATCGTATTTGTAGGCTCATTAGACCACGCCCCCTTCTGGCTGGAGACCCACTAATGGGTTAACTGAAGTCGGTCCTCCACGTGACGTCATGTACAGACCGAATCGCTCTTCTGTACAATGGACGCGTGTACAGAGTAGAGCAAAAGTCTTGTTTTCTCGCATGCAGGGTTATATCATTATATGCACGCGCACACACACACACACACACACACACACACAGACACACACACACACACACACACACACACACAGACACACACACACACACACACACACACACACATATATATATATATATATATATATATATATATATATATGTATATATATATATATTTTATATATATTATGGAAGAAAGTATACGCTGGACTCGACGTTCGTCAATTCATTCCGACGTTTCGAACCCTGTCCGGGGTTCGTCTTCAGGGTAATAGGACAGGGTTCGAAACGTCGGAATAAATTGACGAACGTCGAGTCCAGCGTATACTTTCCTCCATAAAATGGTTCCTGGACTCCAGCTATTTTCGAATATATATATATGTATATATATATATATATATATATATATATATATATATATATATATATATATATATTATATATATATATAAATATATATATATATAATGTACACCTATATATGCACATATACAGTATCCCTTGTTGATATACAAGTTGGTGTAGAAAAAGGTCTTTGAGTGTGATGCCATTAATGTTTATAAAGATGGATTCTCCCAAACGAGAGTTGTTGTTATTTGAACAACGAGAACCAGGGGAGAGAGAGAGAGAGAGAGAGACGGGAGGGGGGAGGGGGAGACTTTTAATCATGACTGCACGGAGATGTGAATACACCTCTCTCTCTCTCTCTCTCTCTCTCTCTCTCTCTCTCTCTCTCTCTCTCTCTCTCTCTCTCTCTCTCTCTCTCTCTCTCTCTCTCTCTCTCTCTCTCTCTCTCTCTCTCTTTCTCTGTCTCATTTTCTCCCTTTCTTTTTCTCTTGTCCTGTGTGCGTACCTATTCAGGTGTGCGTTTGAGATGATAAAACATGTAATTGCTTCCTGCACCAGAACAGTTATTTAATATTTATTTACTTGTATATGTATATATATATATATATATATATATATATATATATTATGTATATGTATATATATATGTGTATATATATATATATATACATATATACTATATATACATATATATTATATATATACATATATATTATATATATACATACATATACCAAAGGCTTTTCCCCTCTTACATGGGAGGTAGCCAAAAAACAAAGGCACAAAAACCACTCCCATCCATTCCATCCCCTACCTACCCCACTCCCCTCCACCCTCTTCCCTCCTTCTTATCTTGGCACCTCCTGGATGACGGGTCATCCCTGCATCTTGTCCACTGCCCTGGGGTCAGAAGCAGTGTATATATGTATACATATATATGATATATATATATATATATATATATATATATATATATATGTATATATATATATATCTGTGTGTGTGTGTGTGTGTGTGTGTGTGTGTGTGTGTGTGTGTATTATTTTAACTGCCGCCTAGCGATTTTATTAAACATTAGCCCCCCCCCAAAAAAAAACGTGAAAAACGAGATCTACTTTCCCTTGTTTTATTTTTTTTTCTATTTTTATTTTTTTTATTCGCGTAGAACCTAATTAGCCCTAGGCTCTTCTAGTGTATCGGCTGGCCGCATAAATTAGGGAGCCCACTGGCCTAATTGATTAGGGTAATTGTTGGTCTGATTAATTAGGGGTTTATTGGACTCATCAATTAGGGCATTTATTGACCTGATTAATTTGGGATGACTGTTGAATTAACTAACTTAAATATTTATTAATCAATTAGTTAATTTACCATAATTAATTAGGGTGACTGTTAGACTAATTAATTAGTGCATTTATTGACCTAAACTCATTCGATAATATGACCATGAGGGTTAACCAAACTCGGTTAAGCGTTTAAACTAGCTAACACATTTCAGGGATTCATTATCGTGGGATTAAGCCTTTCGCATACAAATGATTGAAATCATGTGGCGGACGTTGCAGACTTGATTCTGGTTATCGGATGGAATTGATACCGGTATATAATGGAATATGGATCCCATTGGAAATAGATCCGGGGTCCATTTTCCATAGTGGAAGTTGGACCCAGGGTCTATGTTCTATTGTGGAAGTTGGACCCGGGGTCCATTTTCTATTGTGGAAGTTGGACCCGGGTCCATTTTCTATAGTGGAAGTTGGGCCTGGGGTCCATTTTCTATAGTGGAAGTTGGGCCTGGGGTCCATTTTCTATAGTGGAAGTTGGACCCGGGATCCAATTTCTATAGCTGAAATTGGACCAGAGGTCCATTTTCTATTGCGGAAGTTGGACCCGGGGTTCATTTTCTATAACGGAAATTGGACCTCGGGTCCATTTTTATAGCGGAAACAGGACCCACCTATAGAAAATGGGCCCCCCCCCACTAAAATATGGAACTAATTGGCATTGATTTAGGTTGTGCTAGGTATTTTCATAAACAATACTTATTAATAAGTATTGGTGTATTATCTGTTTACAAATAGAAAAAATATCAACTTTTCTAATATTTTGATTGGGGGTCCATTTTCCACTGTATGAAATGGATCCCAGAGTTCATTTTCTATGGGGATCCATTTTCTATTTCACCCTGGAAATAAGAATTGCGTCATCGGTTTGATGAAATTGAAAATAGAAATAATTGAGAAGAGCGAACGATCGCGGTGAAGGAGATATCACACTGGGCTTCCACAGCGTCATCACACTGGGCTCCCACAGCGTCATCACACTGGGCTTCCACAGCGTTATCACACTGGTCAACCATAGCGTTATCACACTGGGCTTCCATCGCGTTATCACACTGGGCTTCCATAGCGTTATCACACTGGGCTTCCACAGCGTTATCACACTGGTCAACCATAGCGTTATCACACTGGGCTTCCATAGCGTTATCACACTGGGCTTCCATAGCGTTATCACACTGGGCTTCCATAGCGTTATCACACTGGGCTTCCATAGCGTTATCACACTGGGCTTCCATAGCGTTATCACACTGGTCATCCATAGCGTTATCACACTGGGCTTCCATAGCGTTATCACACTGGGCTTCCATAGCGTT
>NC_134802.1:50764792-50774792 GCF_046742065.1 Oratosquilla oratoria | reverse complement strand
AGAAAAAGAAGAAGAGGAGGTTCGAGAAGAAAAAGAGGAGTAAGAAAGGTGAAGGAAAGAAACAAGAAGAGAGGAGGAGGAGGAGGAGAAGAGGAGGAGGAGGAGAAGGTTGAAGAAGAGAAAGAGGAGAAAGAAGAAAAGAATTAGGGGAAAGAAGAGGATCAAAGAAGAGCAAGAAAGAGAAGTGAGAAGAGGAAAAGGAGGAGGAGGAGAAGAAGAAACAGATAAAACAAGCCAATGGCGATCTGTTTTTTTTTTTTTTTTTTTTTTTTTTTTTTTTTTTGCTTTTTTTTTCTTATATATCAAGGGCAGATTCTTGCGCTCCGAAAAGGTGAAAGGTACAATTGTGGAAATGGCAAAGACAATGCGTCGTGATTTTTGTTATGTTATTCTTTTGTGTTTTGTTATTGATATTAGTGTTAGAAGCAGATGCAGTATTTGTGTGTTATTGATTATCGTATTCTATCAATCTGTAATTGTTGTCATTACTCTTAGTATTAGTAATATATTTTTTCTTATTGCTTTACTCTATTTCATTGTATTATTTGTATTATAGTTATCATCATCATTATTATTGTTATTATTAGTATTGCTATTTTTATCATTTTATTATCATTGTTTTGTTCTTAATTCTATTGTTTATATTATCTCTATAGTTTAGTTGGCATTGGTATTATTTTATTTTTATTTATTTATTTTTTCTTCTTATCTGTACCTTAACATCTGAAAGTCTTAGGAACAATGACGTCACAGCAGAAGGCAAAGTTTATTATAGTTATCATCATCATTATTATTGTTATTATTAGTATTGCTATTTTTATAATTTTATTATCATTGTTTTGTTCTTAATTTTATTGTTTATATTATCTCTATGATTATTTTATTTTTATTTATTTATTTTTTTCTTCCTATCTGTACCTTTACATCTGAAAGTCTTAGGAACAATGACGTCACAGCAGAAGGCAAAGTTTTTCCTCCAGCTGGTGGGGGTGGGGGGGGGAGTAGGGTGCCAGGTGGCTCAGAGGGAAGGTGGCTGGGTAGGGGGGGAGTGGGGGAAAGAGGGGAGACGCAAGGAAGGTAGAAGAGAGGGGAGGTAGGGAATGGAGGAAGAGGGGAAAGAGAAGGAGAGGGAGAAAAGAAGGGATAGAAGAGGGGAAAGGGAAAGAGAGGGAGAAAAGAGAGGAGAGAGAGAGAAGAGGGGAAAGGGAAGGAGAGGGAGAAAAGAGGGGATAGAGAGAAGAGGGGAAAGGGAAGGAGAGGGAGTAAAGAGGGGAGAGAGAAGGGAAAAGAGAAGGAGAGGGAGAAAAGAGGGGATAGAGAGCAGAGGGGAAAGGGAAGGAGAGGGAGTAAAGAGGAGAGAGAGAAGTGGGGAAAGGAAAGGAGAGGGAGAAAAGAGGGGAAAGGGAAGGAGAGGGAGAAAAGAGGGGAAAGGGAAGGAGAGGGAGTAAAGAGGAGAGAGAGAAGGGAAAAGGGAAAGAGAGGGAGAAAAGAGGGGAGAGGAAGAGAGGGGAGAAATGACTGCCATTGCATCACGAGAAGAGCACCGAGGAGGAGGCTGCTCCTCGAAAGAGAGGCTGAGGCAGAAGAAGCGGAGTTCGTGGAAGAGGAGGAGGAGGAGAAGAAAAAAAAAGGAAAAACAGGAGGAAAAGGAAGATGAGGAAAAAGAGGAGGAAAAGGAAGAGGAGGAGGAAGATGAGAAAAAATAAGAGGAAAAGAGGAGGAAGAGGAAGAGCTGTAGAAGGAGGAAACAGAGAAGGAAAAGAAATACGAGGAAGAGGAGGAGAGGAGGAGGAGGAAGTTGAGGAAAAAGAGGAAAAGGAAGAGGAAGAAGAGGAGGGGAAGGAAGAGGAAGAGCTGTAGAAAGAGGAAATAGATAAGGAAGAGAAGAACGAAGAAGAGGAGAAGGAGAGGAAGGAGGAACGGAAGGAGAATGAGGAGGAAGAGAAGAAGGAGGAGGAGAGGGAGGAGGGGTGAGGGCGAAGAGGAAGAGAAGGATGAGGGGTAGAGTAAGGAGGAGGAGAGGGAGGAGGAGGAGGAGGATGCCGACGATGTATATAAACTGGAAGGAAGTTAAGAAGAGGAAGGAAGAAGACGATAAGGAGGAGGAGGAGGAGTTGGTGGTGATGAAGATGGTGGAGGTGATGGAGGATTTATGGAGGGAATAAATTGGGAGGAAGATGAGGAGGAGGAGGAAGCTTGAAGTGCAGAAAACTGTTGGAGTGAGCGATATTCCCCATCGAGGAGGAGGAGGAGGGGGAGGGGGAGAAGAGGAGGAGGGGGAGAAAGAGGAAGAGAAGTAAAAGGAGGAGAGGAAAAGAAGAGGGGGAGGAAGACGAAGAGAAGAAAGAAGAGAGGAGGAGGAGGAGGGCGAAGAGAAGGAAGAGTAGGAGAAGGAAGAGGAGGGGGAGAAGAAAAAGGGGAGAAAGCCGAAGAGAAGGAAAAGGAGGGGGAAGAAGACGAAGAGAAGGAAGAGGAGGGGAAGAGGAGGAGGAGGGGAAGAGGAGGAGGAGGGGAAGAGGAGGAGGAGGGTGAGAAGAAGAGGGTAGGAAGGCGAAGAGAAGGAAGAGGAGGGGAGGATGAAGACGAAGAGAAGGAAAAGGAGGAGAAGGAGGAAGACGAAGAGAAAGAAGGTGAGGAGGAGGAGGAGGAGGACAGAATAAAGGAGGTAGAGAAAAGAAAAAGAGAAAATGAGGAGATAATGAGACGAGAAGGCAGAAGAAGAAAAAGAAAAAGAAGAAGAAGAAGAAGAAGAAGAAGAAGAAGAAGAAGAAGAAGAAGAAGAAGAAGAAGAAGAAGAAGAAGAAGAGAAAGGAGCGGAGGGAGATAAGGAGAAAGATAAGGAGATAAGAAATGATCCTGAGAGTAAAAGTTAAGGGCCCAGCAGCAGCAGCGGCGATAACATTGGATACTGATAGTAGGAGAACCGGCTGCCCCGATGTGGGAGTGGGAGTTGTTGGGAGTTCACGAGTGGATCAGAGGGAGTATTTGGGGGAGTTGAGGAGCGTCGAGGAATAGGAGGAATGAGGGAGAGGGAGAGTGGGAGTTCACAGAATAGTTGAAATGGAGTTGGGAGTATTGTACAGCTGAGGGGGAGTAGAGGGAGTTCCTGAGAGTGAGGAATTTTTTTTTTAAATCTTCCCACAGGCGATTTTATTTAGATTTCTTTTTCTATTATCATTTCTTAGTTGCTGTTGATTTTATTATCTGTTTATTATTTATTATTATTCTATTGTAATATTCAACGGGCACCCCTTAATAGCCAGAATAAAATATGTCAGGGGCGTCGATATGACGTCACATCGTCATTGATTGTGACCTAACTTGACCCCAAAATTTCAGTTATGATGTGGCGTCTGCGCAATATATATATATATATATATATATATATATATATATATATATATATATATATATATATATATATACATATATGAACAATTTGTGTGTGTGTAAAGGTGTCTGCGCACTATATTGGCTAGCATGCTACTTGCTTTTGCTACTTCCTTTGATTAGAAACGTCTTCGGTTACAATGTCCTACACTTCCGCAATAAGAACATATCGACAGTTGTGTGTCTAACATTCGTCGTATTCTAGGTCGAGCTTCTCTTAGTTCTTCGTCATTCAGCTTCTCACTCTATGACGTCATCAAGAGTAATTTGATATTTGGAAAACAAAAGATCGTAACCGAAGTCGTTTCTACCCAAAACGGAGTAGCAAAAGCAAGTTGCATGCTAGTGAGAAGTGCCCAGTGTGACGCCACCTCAAGAGAGAGAGAGGATGAACTGAGTCATGCTTCAGAGGTCCTCCTTGACCTCCCTCCCTCCCTCCCTCCCCTGTGGCCCTCCAAGGAGGGTGGGGAGGGGAGGGGGTTGGCGCCAGGAAGAATCACGGGCGGTGGCGCCAGATGCCATCGTCGTCATCAGAGGCTTCTGACCAGTTTCCAACTCCAGCTTGGCGTCAAGCCTGGCACCAGAGTCTCGTTAATAGGAAATCCTTTCAATATGCGACATGCTTAATGCATTTTGTTTAGGCTACACACATACACACACACACACACACACACACACACACACATATGTATATATATATATATAATATATATATATATATATATATATATATAAATATATGTATATATATATATATATATATGTAGAGACATTGGGACAAATTATGGGAAAGGTGGAGGAGGAAACACGGGTCTTTATCAGAATATCGAGTTTATTCCTGACCGGTTTCGCTTACAATAGCTTCTGAAGAAGCTATTGTAAGCGAAACCGGTCAGGAATAAACTCGATATTCAGATAAATACCCATGTTTCCCCCTCCATCTTTCCCATATATATATATATATATATATATATATATATATTTATATATATATATATTTATATATATATAAATATATATTTATATATATACAGTATATATTTTTATATATATATATATATATATATATATATTTTTTTTTTTTTTTTTTTTTTCTCTCTTTTTTTTTTTTTTTTTACCGTACGGGGTGTCGCTTGATCTCAGCCCCTCCCTCCCCCCCCCCAGGGCGGAGGGTGCTCCCCTCTCCTTCCTAGAATCGCCCTTCTGGGTTTGGTGCCAGAAAAAATATATTAAGAATGACTGTCTCACACCGTGACCGTGAAGGTGCAGTTCCGTCGCGTCACTCTTCGCTCAGATGGCTCTATGGACAAAAGCAGAGCTTTTCTCTCTCTCTCTCTCTCTCTCTCTCTCTCTCTCTGTCTCTCTCTCTCTCTCTCGCACACACACACACACACACACACACACACACACACACACACATATATATATACATATATATATATGTATATGTATATATATATATGTATATATATGTGTGTGTGTATGTGTGGAGAGACGAGATCGAGAAGCTTGCAGGGGTGACGTGGCAGAGGTTCGCACGGTCGTGTGATTCATGGAATGCTGTGAAGGAGGCCTTTGTTCAGCAGTGGACCCAGGAGGGCTGATTTGATTGATTGATTAATTGTGTGTGTGTGTGTGTGTGAGAGAGAGAGAGAGAGAGAGAGAGAGAGAGAGAGAGAGAGAGAGTGTGAACACCCCATCTGTGATATTCTCTTGATATATAAATTACTTCGAAAATATGGCCAAGGGAGGAGGCAAACAATCATGATCTCAGATTGGGGGGCGGGGGAGGGGAAGGGGGATGGATTGAGGGGATTGGGGGGCGGGGGGCCAAGGGTTGAGTTCCCCGAGACCAAATTACTGTCAGGACAGCTGACAGCGGGTCGTTCGTTCCTGTCCCAGGTGCCACTCGGGTGGCCCTCTGTCTGGCACCGACAGTGGCCCCCGCCTGGCCCTTGTGGCCCCCAGTCTTAAGGCCCGAGGTCGCCTCCCGCCCGGCGGCCGGGGCGACATTTCCAGCATGCGGGATGAGATATTCGAGTTTTGAGAGTTTTTCGGGTTTGTGTGGGTGGGTGGGTTTTTGTGTGTGAGAGAGAAGGAGAAAGAGTGTGTGTGTGTGTGTGTGTATGCGTGTGTGTGTGTGAGTGTATGTGTGCGTATGTGTATGTGTGTGTGAGTGTATGTGTGTGTTTGTGTATGTGTGCGTATGTGTATGTGTGTGTGAGTGTATGTGTGTGTTTGTGTATGTGTGCGTGTGTGTGTGTGCATGTGTGTGAGTGTATGTGTCTGTGTGTTTGTGTGAGTGCATGTGTGTGTTTGTATATTTGTGTGTGTGTGTGTGTATGTGCGTATGTGCGTATTTGTGTTTGTGTGTATGCATATGTGTGTGTATTCCTTTTACCTTGGCCTACGTAAACGACATAATAGAATGAGGGAACACCAAGCTATACAAACCCGTTCGCAGACGAACCAAAATTGATGACTAGAATAGAAGTCGAAGGCGACTGTATTATTTCTATCTTATTTATTTATTTGTTAGCTTGTTTTATTCGCTATTATTTTCCTTCATCTTTTTACACACAAAAGATGTCATCAGTGTATATGGATGGGAAATTAATTATTTACAAGAGCGAAATTTGATGGTAACCACCGTAGACTTTTGTGGTGGTGGTGGTGGTGGTGGTGGTGGTGGTGGTGGTGGTGGTGGTGGTGGTGGTGGTGGTGGTGGTGGTGGTGGTGGTGGTGGTGGTGGTGGTGGTGGTGGTGGTGGTGGTGGTGGTGGTAGCATTATTATTATAATAATATTTGTCACTTGACAAGCTCACGGGTAAGATGATTGACGAGGTAATGTTAAATGTATGTGGTCTGTTGACGAACATAAGAGTGACTTTTCAATACATTGACGGGGATATAATGGAAAAAATAAATCCAAAAAGAACCTGATTCGACCCAGATGCAGCAATGTGTGTGTGTGTGTGTGTGTGAGTGTGAGTGAGTGTATGTGAGTGTATGTGTATAAAGAAGGACATAGATAAAATCGACAACAGCCACATTGGTCTCCAACATTGTTGATAAAATATATAGAAAAAATATTAAAAAATCAACTCTCTTCATGAGAAGAGAGAAGAGAGTTGACCGGAGGCCTTGGGGGGGGGGGAAATAATAACTGAAAAGAGAACCAGCCTGCAGGATATCAAGAAAGAGTTTTTCTTAAAGATGCATTAATTTGTGAAAAAGTTCAATAAAATCAAAAATATAAATATTTTCTTATTTACATATTCGATAGACGCTCCAATTACCTTGCACGAGTGACGCCAAGTCGCCCGAATGACGTCAAGTCGTTAAGTCCTCGGAGCAATAAGACCTCAAATCGTCCGAACGACGTGACGTCAAGTCGTCACATCACCCGAACGACGTGACGTCAAGTCGTCACATCACCTGAGCGACGTGACATCAAGTCGTCACATCACCCGAACGACGTGACATCAAGTCGTCACATCACCCGAGCGACGTGACGTCAAGTCGTCACATCACCCGAACGACATGACGTCAAGTCATCACATCACCCGAGCGACGTGACATCAAGTCGTCACGTAACCCAAGCGACATGACGTCACGACGTCACATCACGCGTTCGACATGACATCAAGTCGTCACATCATACGATTGACATGACGTCGCGTCATCAAATGCACCAAAAACAGCGACACATCAAGTCATAAAGCGCTCGAGCGTCGGGACAGACGTCACGCCGTCCTTTTGGCTCCAGCGAGCACGGAAAGCCCCAGCGGTGCCGCCGCGCCGCGCCGCCCAGCCATTGGCGCCGGCGACCCAAAGACCAAAAGAATCAACAATTGGGATTGCTGGCGCCGGCGGAGGCCCGCAGCTCGGCGCCAAGCAGTCTCCTACGTCGTCAGAAAAGAGAATTTATGTCATGGAATTTGTATTTTCTTGGCGACGACAGAGGAAACGGTTTTTCAACAGCGATCCACAACAAAGTTCACCGACTATTGCGCACTGATGATATATAATGTGTCTTCATACATCATATATATATATATATTGGAAATAAACTCATCTGCTGGGATTCGAACCCTTGCCTAGGCGGCTTGCGTCTTATAAGACAAAGACCTTACCAATCACGCTAAGGTCTTTGTTTTATAAGACACAAGCCGCCTAGGCAAGGGTTCGAATCCCAGCAGATGAGTTTATTTCCAAAATGTCAAAGGACACAAACATATATATATATATATATATATATGTGTGTGTGTGTGTGTGTGTGCATTCAGAATAGGAGGCACAGGATCACGCGGTACGGAAGCGTCCGCTACAGTTTCTGGAGCGGCGCCAGATTGGTGTATAGATGATGTGGGCGGTTCGCTCCGGGACGACGATATCAATCGCTTGACGTCAACCTGGACGATGTCAGTGGCGGACGCCGCCGCCGCCGGAGGACTCGACTCGAACTCATAAGCCCTAAGGTAGTTGGCCGCCACCTCCCCCCCAGGAAGGCAGGATCTACGTGGCGACCTCTACCTTGCCTCTTTCGTCTCTCTCTCTCTCTCTCTCTCTCTCTCTCTCTCTCTCTCTCTCTCTCTCTCTCTCTCTCTCTCTCTCTCTCTCTCTCTCTCGCCCAATCTATTTTTCTCTTTCTGTTTTTCTCTCTTTTTCTCCCTTTCCATTTTCTACTATTTCTCTCTCTCTCTATTTATCTATCTATACTCTTCTCTTTCTCTATTTTTCTCTTTTTTTCCCCCTCTGTATTCTGATATTCCTCTTTATTTCGTTTTCCTTCTCTCTCTCTCTCTCTCTCTCTCTCTCTCTCTCTCTCTCTCTCTCTCTCTCTCTCTCTCTCTCTCAATCCTCTCTCCTCTCTCTTCTCTCTCTCTCTCTCTCTCTCTCTCTCTCTCTCTCTCTCTCTCTCTCTCTCTCTCTCTCTCTCTCTCTCTCTCTCTCTTTCTCAATCAGTGTGTGTGTGTTTTACTAACTTAATGACTTAGACCGATGCATTGACGCCTCGCCACACCACCCTGGCCCTGATGGGAGCAGTCTGCCCGACATTCCTGAAACGCTTCGATTAATACACTTCCTCCAATTGTACTCAAATCGCTCCCTCTCCCTCCCCCTCCCCCCTCCCCCTCCCCCCTCCCCCTCCCCCTCCTCTCCCTTCCTCTTTCCTGTTCTCCTCCTCTTCCTCCTCCTCCTCCTCCTTCTTTTCCTCATCCTCTTTCTCTTCCCCCTCCCCATGCCCCTCCTCTCCTTTCCTCTTTCCTGTTCTCCTTCTCTTCCTCCTTTTCCTCCTCCTCCTTCTCCTTCTCCTCCTCCCCCCTTTCCCTCTTCTCCTCTTCTCGTCTCTCCTATACCCTGTCCTCCACCCCTCTTCCTCCTCCTCTTCTTCCACTTCCTCCTCCTCTTCCTCCTCTTCTTTACCCTCTTCTTCCTCTTCCTCCTCCTGTTCCTCCTCCTCTTCCTCTCTCTCCTCTCCTCTCAATCACCTGATGGAAATATCTCATTATAGTGAATTAGATTATTAAATGCACACGCAGCAGTAGATTAATTAATCTCTTTCTATTTTCTTTTTATTCGTTGTTATGTAATACCAATTCCCCCAGGGGACGGGAAGGTGAGATGGGAGAGGGGGGAGGGGGAGGGGGAGGGGAGGAAGATTAGCGATGACGTCATTTCCGGCGACAGGTGTAACGGATTCACTTCAAGAATGTCGACAACTTGACTGAAGCAGTCGAGATTTGTAATGACGATAATTAAGACTAAGACAATGACAAGAGAGGTAATGCAGATGGAAAGAATATAATTATTATTATCATTATCGTCAGATAGGATGATGAGGATGATTGGGGCGAGAGGCGAGATGAGGGAGACGCCCTCGATCGGATGTCGGACGAACGCAGAGACCCGTGACGTCATGTCGACACGAGTTGTTGGATCTGATTGTTTACATTGTCGCTTCCCTTCATCCCTCACTCCCTTTCGCCAAACATTACACCATAGTCGAGAAGTTATGCGTACATACATACATATACATATACCAAGGGCTTTTTCCCCCTTACACGGGGGGTAGCCAAAGAGAAAAAGGCATAGAAACCCCTCCCACCCAATCCATTCCCTACATATTCCACTCCCCTCCACCCTCCTCCCTCTCTTTCATCTTGGCATCTTCTTTAAAGTTATGCATAACAAATGATTATAAAATCCTTCTCTATCGAGAAGGGGCTACGAAAATAAATCAAATAACATGTCGACAGACAGAACGAAAGGGTAATTCTTTATAATTGTTTCCTTTTGGAAACTAATTTAATGTAAATAAGACATTTTTTTATGAGCAGTTGTGATCATTTTGGTCGGTAATTCTCAGAATTTGTCGAACTACTCTTTTTCTTTATGAAGGAAAAAAATAATAAATGGTAAAAAAAATGGTATTCAGTAAAATCCGAAAAATACGTAACAAAAATTAAAATCATTTACGAATTTTTTGTTTGGTTTAGATCAGAGTATAAAGATTTTGTTTTTATTTGTTTCTTCAATTATGTATTCATTTATTCATTTATTTGTTTATATTTATCTTAATGATCCCTTCACACTTGCCATCTAC
>NC_134802.1:50727292-50762292 GCF_046742065.1 Oratosquilla oratoria | reverse complement strand
TATATATATATATAAATATATACATGTGTGTGTGTGTGTGTGTGTGTGTGTGTGTGTGTGTGTGTGTGTGTGTGTGTGTGTGTGTATGATATACACGTGTGTGTGTGTGCATGTATATATGTATTTATATATAATATGTGCGTCATTGACATAATCAGAGCGGTATAGATTTTTTTTCTGGCCTCAGCTGTCCTGCGATTTCCAGCCATTCGGGGGATCCGGAGAGGCGGGGGGAGGGGGGGGGCAGATGCCTCCGCGGCACAACGACGACGACGACGACAACGACGCTGCTGCTGTTCTTCCAGCAAGCGCCTCCCCCTACCCCCCCCTCGACCCCATTGATGGTTATGGCGGACCAGAGTGGTGCCGCTCTTACACACACACACACACACACACACACACACACACACACACACACACACACACACACACACACACACACACACACACACACACACACACACACACACACACACACACAAAATGAGATATGAAGACGGGACCGCACAAGCATAGCTCCCCTTCCCGTAAAATACAACTAGGTAAATACAACTAGGTAAATACACACACACACACACACACACGGGGGGGGGGAAGAGAGAGGGGGCAGGAAGAGAGAGGGGAAGGAAGAGTTAGAGAGAGAGGAGTGGGAAGAGAGAGAGAGAGAGAGACAGAGTAAGAGAGAGATTGGGAAAAGAAGAGAAAGAGAGGGAGAGGAAGAGTTAGAGAGAGAGGAGGAAGAAAAAGAGAGAGAGATATTGGGAAAAGAAGAGAGAGGGGGACAGGAAGAGAGAGAGGGGGTCAGGAAGAGAGGGACAAGGAGAGGAAGAGGTAGAGAGGATGAAGAGAGAGAGAGAAGGGGAGGAAGAGATAGAGAGAGAGAAGTGGGCAGGAACAGAGAGAGAGGGACAAGAGGAGGAAGAGTTAGAGAGGAGGAAGAAAGAGAGAGGGGTGTGGGAAGAGAGAGAGAAGGGGAGGAAGAGATAGAGAGAGAGGGAGAGGGGAAAGAGTGAGGGGGAAACGAGATAGAAAAGAGAGAAGACTGTAAGGGGCAGAAGGGAATATAGATTAGAGAGCGAGAGGAAGAGAGAAGGAAGAAATATCAAGAGTTCCTTTTTGCTCCTTTCCGTGGCGGAATGCTCTCGTTACAAAGAGGGAGAGAAGAAAGAGAGAGAGAGAGAGAGACAAAGAGGAAACAAAGAGATTTTTTTTCCCTTTGTATTCTTTCAGTGGAAAGGACCTTTATATCTGGATTTCCAGATGCTGGTGTCTCTTTCCATTTCTTCCTTTCTCTCTTTCTTTACTTACTTCTTACTCTTTTTACCCCCCTCTCTCTCTCTCTCTCTCTCTCTCTCTCTCTCTCTCTCTCTCTCTCTCTCTCTCTCTCTCTCTCTCTCTCTCTCGGTATTTCCTATTTGCCTCGACATCACAAGGAGAGAGAGAGAGAGAAAGAGAGAGAAAAGGTTGTTGTTGCAGTTGTTGCAGTTTTTGTTGTTATTGTTGCAGTTGTTGTTGTTGCAGTTTTTATTGTTTTTGTTGCCGTTTTTGTTGTTGCAGGTTTTGTTGTTGTTGTTGTTTACTAGATTTCCAGCGACTCCCTTGTGGATAATCTTGTTTTGCTGTCGGGGGCATGATCTTACATTTCATATCTTGGCTTAGATATTAGCGAGTATTAATAGTTTGGTTTAACAGTCCTGATTTCTGTAGGGACTTGGGAGAGAGAGAGAGAGAGAGAGAGAGAAGGAGAGAGAGAGAGAGAGGTGGTAGGAACGGCTCCTTTAATTCGCGCAATTATCTTTGGTATTGTTCGCGCGCCTGATTATGCATAATCTTACTTGGCTGAGTGCTTACGCACACATACACACACACAGACACACACACACACACACACACACACACACACACACACACACACACACACACACACACACACACACACACACACACACACACACACACACACACACACACACACACACACACACACACACACACACACACACACACACACACACACTCATTCCCGTTTACTACCCTGTTCTTCTTCATTCTCCTCTTCCTCCTCTCTTTCTCCATGCCCTCCTCCCCTTCATTCTCCTCTTCTTCAACCTCCTCCTCCTCCTCCTCCTCTTCCACCTCCTCACTGTTTCTCAAGCTTTTGTTTTCCAAGAAGCTTGTTACCTAACAGGGTCGCCATTCTTCCATATAAGGAGTGAATGGGGGGAAGTGTTCTCAACGCTGATTGGTCGAGAGATAAGACAGGGCAAGGTCATCGCGATAAAGGCGTATAGGTAGGTCAGCTGCAGTGATGGTGGACTGTGGGAGGGTGTGGGGGGAGAGGGAGGGGGAGGGTCGATCAATAGGCGGCTGTAGCATGGGCCAAATGGTCTGTCTGTTTCTGCAGTGTTTTGTTATAGAAGCATTTTTTTATTCGTTTGTTTTGTTTGCTTATTTATGTATTTATTCAATATATTTGTGTCATATATATATATATATATATATATATATATATATATATATATATATATATATGTATATATATATATATATATATATATATATATATATATATATATATTATATTTTTTTCATGTCAGTGGTCGATGTATGTTTATATTAATATATTGTTTATTTATTTATTTTCTTATTATTTATTTGTGTTTTCTCCGTTATTTGTATATTTTATATTATTTCTTTTCATTTTCGTTGTGGATTATGTAATACATTTATATATACAGTGACTTCCTTAGGGTTGTTTTTATCATTATTCATTTTTATTCATTTTTATACATACATATACCAAAGGCTCTTCCCCCTTACACGGGGGGTAGCCTTATTTTTTTTTAATTACTATTATTATTATTATTATCATTATTATTATTATTATTATTATTATTATTATTATTTTTTTTTTTTTTTTTTTTTTTTTTTTTTTTTTTTTTTTTTTTTTTTTTTTTTTTTTTTTTTTTTTTTTTTTTTTTTTACAAAATTATATTGACGCAACAACAATGTGAAGTAAACTTGCCTAGTTAGGACACATTTTGTGTCATGTTGAAGCGTCCTCAGCAGTACTCGTGTCATGACACCTAACGCTACTGTGCCACCTGACACAACCCCCCGTGTCAGAGCGTCACCCACGCCATCTGGAGACCGTGTCCGCCGCGCCCGACACAGCCTGGCGTGTCGTGTCGTGTCGTCTACGAGATGACACGGGGCGCTGTGACGAAGGAACCTTTATGGTCCAGCTTGTGGCAGCTGGGAGTCTCTCTCTCTCTCTCTCTCTCTCTCTCTCTCTCTCTCTCTCTCTCTCTTCCTTCTCTCCCCCCTCCCTCTCTCTCTCCTTCTTCTTTATCTCCTCCCTCTCACTCTCTCTGTCTCTCTCTCTCTCTATTTCTTTCTCTCTCTCTCTGTCTCGCTCTTTCTCTCATCCTTCTCCCCCTCTCCCTCTCTCTCTCTCTTCTTTCTCTCCCCTCTACCCCCCTCTCTCTCTCTCTCTCACTCTCTCTTCCTTCTCTCCCCCCTCCCCCCCTCTCTCTCTCTCTCTCTCTCTCTCTCTCTCTCTCTCTCTCTCTCTCTCTCTCTCTCTCTCTCTCTCTCTCTCTCTCTCTCTCTCTCTCTCTCTCTCTCTCTCTCTCTCTCTCTCTCTCTCTCTCTCTCTCTAGCCACATAACAATTCCTCTTAATAACATAGACGGGGATTCCCCATCAGCCGAATAGAATGGCCTGGTGGCAGACAGACAAAGAGAGAGAGAGAGAGAGAGAGAGAGAGAGAGAGAGAGAGAGAGAGAGAGAAAGTACCCCCGAGCTGAGATCAGCGTCGGGTCCGGACCACTTTTGTCCATTTGGTGTCTCTCCCGCGCTGACCCGAATGCCCCCCCCCCCGCAGGAGGGGGGAGGGGGGAGGGGAGGGGGGGGCGGTATCTGAGTAAAAACCGTTGATTGAATTTGACGTGGTTGGAATTGGCGAAATGGCCTTGGGGCCCCCCACACACCTGGGGCCCCTCGCGAGCGACACCCCCCCTCCTCCTCCTCCTCCTCCTCCTCCTCCTCCTCCTCCTCCTCTTCCTCCTCCTCCTCCTCCTCCTCTTCCTCCTCCTCCTCCTCTTCCTCTTCCTCCTCCTTCTCCTCTTCCTCTTCCTCCTCCTCCTCTTCTTCCTCCTCCTCCTCCTCCTCCTCCTCCTCCTCCTCCTCCTCCTCCTCCTCCTCCCCCATACACCTCTCTCTGGTCCCTAGACCTCCCATTGCCTCTGTCTGTGCCTCTGTGGCGTCACCAGAAGCGTGCTGGTCTTCTATTCGCTTCGTTCCGGGTTCGAATCCCGCACTCCTCTCCGATTCCCATCCGTAATTATTACCTGCCCCCCCCCAACCGTCCCTTGAGCGCATAATAGGTCATAGGTGACGGCTTCGGCCGCAGCTACTCAGCGCCTCCTAACGTAATAGGCTGCTCAGGTTCTTCCTCCTGAGGCCGTGTGTCTGGTAAAGGCGGCGTCACGCTAGGCATTTCTTACTAGCATGCTACTTGCTTTTGCTATTCCGTTTTGAGTAGCAACGGCTTCGGTTACGATCTTTTGTTTTCCAAATGTCAAACGACTCTTGCGTCATATTATAGTAAGAAGCTGAAGGACGAAGAACTAAGAGAATTTAATAAACCTAGAAACACGAATGCTAGACACACATCTGTCGAGATGTTATCATAGCGGAAGTGTAGGACATTGTAACCGAAGACGTTTCTAATCAAAGGAAGTAGCAAAAGCAAGTAGCAGGCTAGCCCAGTGTGCCGCCATGTTAACTCTCGACGTCTTTTACCTCCTCGTGCCTCTCTTTACGCCCTCTGCCTCCTGGTGCCTCAGTCGACGACCCATGTACGCCCGTAATAACAAAGGGCGTGGGAACATAAGATCGGACGGCAGATGCGAAGAAATGGCTGTGTGTGTGTGTACGTGTGTGTGTGTGTGTGTGTGTGTACGTGTGTGCGTGTGTGTGTTTGTGCGTGTGTGTGCGTGTGTGTGTGTGTGTGTGCGTGTGTGTGTGTGTGTGCGTGCGCGTGCGTGTGTATGTGTGTGCGTGTGTGTGTGTGCGTGTGTATGTGTGTGCGTGTGTGCGTGCGTGTGTATGTACGTGTGCATGTGTGTGTGTGTGTGTATGTACGTGTGTATGTGTGTGCGTGTGTGTGTACGTGTGTGTGTGCGTGTGTACGTGTATGTGTGTATACGTGTGCGTATTTGTGTGTGCGCACGTGTGTATTTGTGTGTGTGTGTGTGTGTACGTGTGCGTGTTTGTGTACGTGTGCGTGTGTGTGTGTGTGTGTGTGCGTGTGTGTGCGTATGTGTGTATGTGCGTGTGTATATGTTCGTGTATATGCATATGTTTGTGTGTGTGCGTGTATGTGTGTGTGTGCGTGTGTGTGTGTGTGTGTGTGTGTGTGTAGAGGTACTTTGTGGCCTTGGGTCTGTGTGATTATATATGTCCGTCCATCTGTCTGTATCTCTCCCTGCCTGTCTGTTTATGAGTTTGTATGACTTCCCGTCAGTCTTTCTGTCTATATTTGTGTCATTACCTTTACATCTTTCCATTAATCTGTCTGTCTATCTGTCGATTTGTTATTGCTGCTCTGACTTCATATCCTTCTGTCTCTCATCCTGGTCATCTGTCTGTGAATGTCTGTGTATTACTGAGCACGTGTATGCATATATGTCTGTGTATGCGTGTTTTCATGCATATATATGACAATAACGCGTGACTAAATAATATTGCAGAAACCACAGGGAAAATAAAGTCGGAATACTAAACATTTTCGTCTATTACGACATCTTCAGAGTGATGTCGTGATAGACGAAAACGTTTAGTATTCCGACTTTAATTTCCCTGTGGTTTCTGCAATATATATATATATGTATATATATATGTATATATATATATATGTATATATATATATATATATATATATAATGTGTATGTCAACCCTTATGTTTTATTCTATAGTGTATATATATGTGCCAGTTTCTATACATTTTTCTGTGTCCATAAGTTCACCTGTCTGTTAGTCTGTATGGCCCGGTATCTATTTCGTTTCTGTGTTCATCTGTACATGTTTGTATGTTATTACTTATATTTTTCTTTGAATTGCTTTCTATGATCTTTTGTACCATTGGAGGACTTGATTTATATATGTTATTCTGGCTTAGAACAGTCGATTTTATTCATTTGAGGCTAAGAAATGTGAAGTTGGGCCTCCCATGTTCCGTTTTCTATGATGCCCAAACAGAGCAGATATGTAGCCTTCTTCTCGTTCTCTAGAACACAGAGGTCATTGAGTAATGAAGCTTTATTACATCTGAATAAAATCACCTGGTTTGAAAACATTAAAACTTTTGAGTATTAATCTAGACACATTTCTAGAACATTTGATCATCATAGTAGGTTTCTTTGTGTTAAATAAAATCGCGTGGCGGCAAAAAATTATAGAAATGTAAATTTAACATCTCGAGATAGATAGACTTTATTTGGCCAAGAATCAATATACATGAAGTGCACATAATGACAAGAACACATAGTTCGAAATAACAATTGAAAATTGCCGAGGATAACACAAAAAAGCATGTACGCTTTTTTCCATTGTGGTCCTCAAGGCAATAATAATAATAATGATAATAATAATGATAATAATAATGATAATAACAATAATAATAATAGTAATAATAATAATGATAATAATGATAATCGTTTTTTTGAGTCCACAGTGATACACTGCCAATGTACAATCTGAGCTAATTCTAAGGCTAGATTAGATTGAATTAATGTGTCTATTACGGATGGAATAGAGCTGTTCTTGTAGCGGTCAGTCCTCGGCCCTCTGGTGGGCTCGAGTTTGTTGTGCCTGGTGGCGTGGCATGGAGCCTATTCAGGGGTCGACGCCAACTGAATAAAAGGTTTTAGGTTTTTGATCATCAGCGATAAGGTTAAGTAAAATATTTAATTAAACACAGCTTGTACAGAGGACAACCCACCCCCCCTTTTCAGGGGGAAATTTTTATAAAGGATTTCAAAGGCGGAGCATGCCGACAGGAGACCTTTTGGTCCATATCAAGGTCGGATGCGAAAAAAATATATAATAATTATAAATAAATAAATGAATAGATAAAAACTATAGTAAAGTAAATAATAATACAAATAATAAATAATAACAAATAAAATAAATGCATAGGGTCACAAGAGCAAAGGGAGAGCGTGCACGCAGTAGGGAGGTGTGTCTTGTCTGAATAAGGACCCGAGCGATCCCGTCGGGGTGTTTCACTCCCGGGATTTGAACTCGGGTCTCACACTGGCTCTAGACGAGCGCGTTGCCACTGAGCCATCCGGATCTCTAGTGAACGTAATGGCCTTATAGATATAAAACATCAGGGAGCGCATTAACTAAATTGCATTGTGGGCTGCCTCGCGATTTTTTTTTTTTTTGGGGGGGTGGAGGGGGGACTGCGTCAAATGTACCCGCAGGAGCGTTGAAATATCCTCCTCATCCTCATCCTCATCCCCCGAAGCGAATCTCCCAACTCCCAACTGTGAATCTTCCGTTTATGTAACCGTCCTGAACTTGAAGCGCACGTGAATTATTGTTTATGACTTTGCTATATCAAAGCGAATTAAAAATTTCCAAGCTCGGAATGAGTTCAATGAATTCCTCGTGAAATTTATCCTGAGTCTGATGCATTCTAACCTTGACGAACCTAATTTAACCTCATTTAATGGAATGAATGTATTTTATTGTGTTGACTCATAACTTGTCTTTAAGCGGAGTTTAGGGACAATTTGACTCTTAACCAAACTGTAACGACGATGGGGTAAAACAGCATACGAAATATAAGGTGACGCACGGCAGTGGGACGAGATTGTCCACAAGGATAGAAGCGCTGGTAAACTAAAGCCCATAACCATAACATCAACAACAACACTTTTTTTTTTTTTTTTTTTTTTTTTTAGGACAGAACCGGGCACTGGTTCCAGTCGAACCAAACCTAACCTAACCCAACTTGACCTAACCTAACCATAATCGAACTTAACCTTTAGACGTAAAGAGAGTACACCTTGAGGCGAACAAAATAGTCTGATGAAGACCAGAGACATGACTAAAAAAAGAAAACTTATCATCAGTCTGACATGTCGGCACAAGAATGATATATTTTCTTTTATCAATTCTTTAACGAACAGAAAGCAATCAGCTGATCAAAATCATCTCACGAAAGTCAGAAGAAAAGAGTTGAGTGAGCCTTTTGTTGGTCACAGTAAAGACCACGTGAGGACGCAGCCTTTATTAGTAGGCTACGCTCGTCACAGCTTCATCAAGTACAAAGTCGTGATAAACACAACTGAGATTAAGTAGGAGGGTCCTGGGGAACGGGGCGGAGGTCATTGGAGCCAAAAGGAAAGGTTAAAGAGGAGAGGGACCAATTGACTGGGTGCAGGACATTTGTTCACTGCCAATGAACATAAGGAGGAAGGAAAGGTGAGGTGGGGCAATTGTCTGGGTGTAGGACATTTGTTCACTACCAATGAACATAAGGAGGAAGGAAAGGTGAGGTGGGGCAGTTGTCTGGGTACAGGACATTTATTCACTCCCAATGAACATAAGGAGGATGGAAAGAAGGTGAGGTGGGGCAATTGTCTGGGTCCAAGGCATTTGTTCACTCCCAATGAACATAAGGAGGAAGGAAAGGTGAGGTGGGGTAATTGTCTGGGTTCAGGATATTTGTTCACTGCCAATGAACATAAGGAGGAAGGAAAGGTGAGGGGGCAATTGTCTGGGTGCAGGGTATTTATTCACTGCTATTAAACAAAAAGAGGAAGGAAAGAGGTGAGGTGGGGGAATTGTCTGGGTGCAGGACATTTGTTCACTGCCAATGAACATAAGGAGGAAGGAAAGGTGAGGGCGCAATTGTCTGGGTGCAGGGTATTTATTCACTGCTATTAAACAAAAAGAGGAAGGAAAGAGGTGAGGTGGGGGAATTGTCTGGGTACAGGACATTTGTTCACTCCCAATGAACATAAGGAGGAAGGAAAGAAGGTGAGGTGGGGCAATTGTCTGGGAGCAGGACATTTATTCACTGCCAGTAAACAAAAAGAGGAAGGAAAGAGGTAAGGTGGGGCAATTGTGTGGGTGCAGGACATTTTTTCACTAGCAATGAACAAAAGGAAGAAAAAAAGAAGGTGAGGTGGGGCAATTGTCTGGATGTAGGACATTTGTTCACCGTCCGGAAACAAAAGGAGGAAGGAAATAAAGTGAAGGGGAGCAATTGTCCTTTTGTTGTCGTTAGGGAGTTTCCTTCAGCTGAATAAAATCGCCTAGCGGCAGCTAGAATAAACGACGACAGAGGACATAAAAAGGACGGCAAGCGCTGAACCTCGGCCTCAGGAGGCAATTCATTATTTCGGAGTATTTTCTCTCCTTTCAATTCAACCAATCACGGTTTTTTTTTTTTTTTTTTTTTTTTTCCAACGGCACTCGAAGTGAATTTTGATTTTGAACAGAAAAAAAATCCTGCAGAGTCGGAAAAGAGCAGGAGAAAGATAAAAAGTATATATGTAAGTGTATATGTATATATGAAAAAATATAGGTAAGTGTATATATATGTATATATATATATATATATATATATATATATATATATATATGCGTGTGTGTGTGTGTGTGTGTGTGCATGGAAGGAGTTTGGAGAGGCTTTTGATCGGTGATGGACTCTGAATGGATGGATGATTGATTGTTTGAAAGAGAAATAGATGAAATAACATCATTCTAAAGTTAGTACGTGAACACGTATATGGATATACATATGTGTGTACGTGTGTGTGAGTGCGCGCGCGTGTGTGTGTGTGTACACATGCGGTTCCCCACTTACATCCAACCTCATTTCAGACACCCAGCGACCTTTTATCCCGTGGGCCGTCCGGAGTCCATCTAAAAACATAAACAAACCAGAGGAAGTGGAGGAGGAGGAGAGGAGGAGGAGGTGAAGGAATCCCCCCATCCCCCCCATCCTCACCCCAACCTTATTTCCGTTTTCTTTGTTAAGGATTCGCAGTAGACTCGTTTCCGGTCACTGCGCAGGTGTGCACTTGTGCGAAATTCTCTCTCTCTCTCTCTCTCTCTCTCTCTCTCTCTCTCTCTCTCTCTCTCTCTCTCTCTCTCTCTCTCTCTCTCTCTCTCTCCCTCTCTCTCTCTCTCTCTCTATCTCTCTCTCTCTCTCTCTCCTCTCTCTCTCCCTCTCTCTCTCTCTCTCTCTCTCTCTCTCTCTCTCTCTCTCTCTCTCTCTCTCTCTCTCTCTCTCTCTCTCTCTCTCTCTCTCTTTCTTTCGGTACACAAATGATATACACTTCATCCTCCTTCTCCTTGTCCTCATCTTCCTCCTCCTCCTCCTCTTCCTCCTCCTCTTCCTCTTCCTCCTACTCCTCCGCCTCTTCCTCTTCCTCCTCGTCCTCTTGCTCCTCCTCTTCCTCCTCTTTCTCCTCTTTCTCCTCCTCTTTCCCCTGCCGTGCGTATTGATCACATGGATAGAAGCGGAGGTCAAACTACAGACCATCCTCTTCCTCTTCCCCTTCCCACTTCTTCATCTCTTTCTCCTCCTCTTCCTCCTCCTCTTCCTCCTCCTCATTGTCCTCCTGATACACTTGCTCTTCCTCCTCTTCCTCTTAATTATTATCATAATCGTCCATCAGCATAATTCCCTTCCTTCTCTCTCTCTCTCTTTTTTTTGTTCATATTTATGCTGTACTTAACTCTGAGCTCAATTTATGCTCCCTCTTCGCTTTTGTGTATCTTTGCGTCTCTCTCTCTCTCTCTCTCTCTCTCTCTCTCTCTCTCTCTCTCTCTCTCTCTCTCTCTCTCTCTCTCTCTCACCCTTTGATACTTTCCTTTTTATTCATTACTTCTCATTATCACCTTCTTCTGTCTCAATCTCCTCCTCTTCCTC
The DNA here is from genome assembly GCF_046742065.1 of Oratosquilla oratoria. Lineage (NCBI taxonomy): Eukaryota > Metazoa > Arthropoda > Malacostraca > Stomatopoda > Squillidae > Oratosquilla > Oratosquilla oratoria. The sequence goes on along the minus strand of NC_134802.1, from coordinate 50,751,331 downwards.
CTCCTCTTCCCACTCCTCCTCCCACTCCTCCTCCCACTCCTCCTCCTCCTCCTCCTCCTCCTCCTCCTCCTTCTTCTCTATTCTTTTCTCTTTTCTTTGTTTCTCCCTGCGTTTTCTCTTTATTTCTTTCCTCTCTTCTCCTTCCGTGCAGCTCAGCTACCCATCTTGCTTCCTACACACACACACACACACACACACACACACACACACACACACACACACACACACACACACACACACACACACACACACACACACACCTTCCCTCCCATTACTCCCCTCGTGCCCTGTCTTTCTCCTTTTCCCCTCCCTTACCCTCTCCTCTTCCTTCCCTTCCTCTCTTTTCTCTCTTCTCCAATTCCTCCTTTCCTCTCCCTGTCCCCTCTCTTTCTCCCCTTTCCTTTCCCCTTCCTTCCCTTTCCTTCATTTCCTCATCCTTCCCCTCCCCTCCCGTCCACTCCCCTCCTCTCCCCTCCTCTCCCCTCCAGTATCATCTTTCTATTCATTTCTCTCACCTCTTTCCCCTTTTCCCCTCTTTGGTTCTTCCCATCCGTATCCTCTCCCCCCATCCGGTCCCCCTTCCCCTGCCTTCCCCTCTCTTCCCCTCTTTCTTCCTATTACTACTTCCCAGGACTCCCTCTTCCTCTCTCTTTGCCCCTCTCACTCTCTCCCTCTTCCCCTCTTCTCCTCTTCCATTCTTCCCCTCTTCCACTCTTCCCCTCTTCCCCTCTTCACCCTCTTTACCCCCCTCCCTCTCACCTCCTCCGTTCTCAGCTTTCCCATTTCTTTCGTGGGAATTCCCCTTCTTTCCCCTCTTCCCCTTTCCTTCCCTCTTCTTACCCTCTGTCTTCCCTCTTCCCCTCTCCCATCTCCCTGTTACCTCTCCTATCTTTACCTCTCCCCCATTCCTTCTCCTAAGTATTCTTTTCCTTTCCTGTTGCCCTGTCCACCTCCCCTCACCTCTCTTTTCCCCTCTTTTTCCTCTCCCCTCTTCCTCCCCAGAAACTCCCCTTCCGTTTCCCCTCTGTCGCCTCTTCCTCCCCTCTTTCTTCCTCTTCCTCCTCTCTTTCTTCCCTCTCCTTCTCTCCTATCCTTAAACTTCCCCGCTTCTTCCCCAGGAATTCCCCATCCCTCCCACTCGTGTTCCCCTCTCTTTTCCCCTCTCTCCCTCTCCTCCTGTCTCTCCACGCATTTCCCCTCTTCCTTTCCCCTCCTTCTCCTTTCTCCTTTTTATACCCGTGTGAATCAATTCCTTTCGAGGGGAACCGCGGGCATCGTCCCTCCTTTTCCCCTCTTTTCCCCTCATTTATTAACCATAGAAATAAGCACTGATCACCTGCAAGGGACTGTAAGGTCATTAGCCACCCGGAAACTCTTGTCGTTATCTTATGTGTTTCAATTCAGAGCAATTACCCCCCGCCAAACACTAAATAAGCTAATTCCCCTCTTTCCCCCCTCGTTCTCCCCTCTTTTGTTCTTTGTACCATGGGCTACGTTAGTTTTACGCACTCCGTATAATACGGCCCTTCAAGCTTCCCCTATGGACCAGCTTATACGTGTGCATGCCTGTGTGTGTGTGTGTGTGTGTATGTGTGTGTGTGTGTGTGTGTGTGCGTGTGTGTGTGTGTGTGTGTGTGCGTGTGTGTGTGTGCGTGCGTGTGTGTGTGTGTGTGTGTGTGTGTGTGTGTGTGTGTGTGTTTATGTACGTATTTACAGGCGCGCGTGTGCATATTGCACAAACATGAGGATATACAAGAACCTACCACACGAACAAACACCCTAGTACAACGGGCACAGGTGATCAGTGTACGCAGACTTGAGCAGCACATTTCCGCTAGCTTTCGGGGGCGAGCTAGCGTTTTTGCGCTGCCGAAGTCCCTCGTCGTCGGGGGGCCCTGCTGGTGGACGGGGAAGGTCCCCCCCCCCCAGTTTGCGTCACTGACCTTCCAGGGTCTTCCTTCAGAATTGAATAAAATCGCCTGGCGCCAACCAGGACAGAGTCGATAGGGCGTCTTTCCCTCCCCTTCCCTTTCCTCTCCTTCTCTTTTCGGGGCCTTCCTACCTCCCTGCCTTCCTTCCATCCTTCCTTCCTTCCTTCTTGCCTCCCTGCCTTCCATCCTACCTCCCTTCCTGCCTTCCTTCTTTCTTGCCTTTCTACCTTCCTTCCTGCCTTCCTGCCTTCCTGCTTGCCTCCCTTCCTTCCATCCTACCTTCCTTCCTCCCTACCTACCTTCCTTCCTTCCTTCCTTCCTTCTTGCCTCCCTGCCATCCTGCCTGCCTTCCTGCCCACCTTCCTGCCTCCCTGCCTTCCTTCCATCCTTCCTTCCTTCCTTCTTGCCTCCCTGCCTTCCTCCCTACCTTCCTTCCTGCCTTCTTGCCTCCCTGCCTTCCTCCCTACCTTCCTTCCTGCCTTCTTGCCTCCCTGCCTTCCTTCCATCCTTCCTTCCTTCCTTCTTGCCTCCCTGCCTTCCTCCCTCCCTTCCTTCCTTCCTGCCTTCCTTCCTTCCTTCCTTCCCGATCTCGTGAGCGCGTTCTCGACGACTTTTGGTCGTTCGTTGTGAGCCCACTGACCCTGAGACTTGCTGCCGCCTTCTCTTCTTTCCATCTTCGTTCTTCGTTCTTTTCTTTTCTTTTCTTTTTTTTTGGGGGGAGAGGGGGGCGAAAATTGTCGCCTCTCCTCCTCCTCCGAAGGACCCCCCTCCCCCCCTCCCGTCCACCGTTTTCTTTCTCGCTTTGTCCCCAACATCGCCCTCAGGCATATAAAAAACGGGGGGTGGTGGTGTTTGAGATGGTGGTGGGAGTGATGGTGGTGGGGAAGATCTTTCTCCTTCCCTCTCCTCTCTTTTTACCTCTCCTCTCTTTTTCCCTCTCTTCCTCTCTTTTTCCCTCTCTTCCTCTCTCTCTTCCCTCTCCGAACTACCACTCTCTCCTCCAGTCCTCTCCCCTTCCTTCCATCCCTTTCCCCTTTCCTCCATTTCCCCTCTCCCTCCCCTTTCCTTACTTCCCCTTCCTCTCCCTCTCTCTCCCCTTCTCCGTCTCTTCTCCCCCTCCGCTTTCCCCCTCCCCCCTTCTTCCACATACATCATGTCTCCCCGTGTACTTTGTACACTACCTCTCTCCCCTCTCCCCCACCCCCTCTCCCCTCCCCCTCCCCTCCCCCTCATCTCCCTCCCCTCCCCCTCATCTCCCTCCCCCTCTCCCCTTTCCCTCTCCCCCTCCCCCTCACCATCTCCCCCTCGTTCTCACATTTTCTGGATCGTACCTATCCCCCCCTTCCCCCATTCCCTCCAGCCCCATTTTTTCTCCACACCCCCGTCAGCCCCCTCTACCCCTTCTTCCAGCCTCCTTCTCTCCGTTACACCACCAGTCGCCTTTCAGCCCCCTTCCAGCCCCTTCCAGCCCCCTTTCAGCCGCCTTCCATCCCCTTTCAGCCCCCTTCCAGCCCCCTTTCAGCAGCCTTCCAGCACCCTTCCATACCCTTCCAGCCCCCTTCCAGTCCAATTTAGCCCCCTTCCAGCCCCCTTCCAGTCCAATTCAGCCCCCTTTCAGCCCTCCTTTCAGCCCCGTTCCAACCGCCTTCCAGCCCCGCCCCGTGCTCGCCAGAAGTACCTTGCAAGTCCAGTTTATAATTTGAACTCGCAAATGCTTTGTCTCTGTCTGCCTGAGAATGGAGGATAAAACACGGTGACGTCACGTGAATGAAGGGGAGGGTGAGGGGGAGTGGGAGGGGAGGCTGGGAAGAAAGAGAGTGATAGGGGAGGAGGAGGAAGAGGAAGAGGAGGAGGAGGAGGAGAATAGAATAGGAGGAGCCAACAGTAAAAGGAGAGGAAGAGGAAAAGAGGAGGAGGAGGAGGAGGATAGAGGAGGAGGAGGAGGAGGATAGAGGAGGAGAAGAAGCTGATTGAGATAAAGGAGGAGAAATAAAGAGAGATGAAGGTGGTAGGAGGAGAGATGAAGAAAGATGAATGGGGAGAAGGAGGAGTAGAAGGAGAGAGAGAGAGAGAGAGAGAGACGGCGGGAAAGGGTGACGAAACGGCTGTGGCTAGAGTGGAGGGTGCGGGAGGGAGGAGGGGGTGTTGATGTGGACAACCGCAATGGTGGGGAAAATGGAACTGGAATAAGTGCTATGCAGCGGAGGTGAGAAGGAGGAGAAGAAGAAGTAGAAGAAGAAGAAGAAGAAGAGGAAGAAGTAGAAGAAGAGGAGGAAGAAGAAGAAAAGTTTGGAGGATGAGGTTGTTTGAAGGTGAGGCCGTGGGGTGGAAAAGGTGGCTAAGGAAACTCAGGTTGAACCAGGAGGAGGAGGAGAAGAAGAGGAAGAAGAGGAAGAAGTAGAAGAAGAGGAGGAAGAAGAAGAAAAGTTTGGAGGATGAGGTTGTTTGAAGGTGAGGTCGTAGGGTGGAAAAGGTGGCTAAGGAAACTCAGGCTGAACCAGGAGGAACACCGATGTAATCTGACGTTTCGACTCTTCGTCTTCTTCCTTCGGAGTAACAGACGCATACAGATCAACAACAAGACGTTGGAGGAAGACAAGTAGGGGAGGAAAGAAAAAAGAGGAAGAAAGGGAAGAAGACAGAGTATCAAGAGAGAGGACAGGGCAAGGACGAAGAGGAGGAGGAGGAGGAGTATGAAGAGTAGGACAAGGACACAAAGAGCAGGATAACGATAGAGGGACGAATTGGGGTAGGAAGCGGAAGGAAGGAGGAGTACAAGGAGGATAAAGAGCAGGAGGACGAGTTTGAGGAGGAGGAGGAGAAGGAGGAGGAGGAGAAGGACGAGTGCATGAAGGACGAAAAGGAAGAAGACGATAGAGTGACGAGATGGAGAAGTAGGAGGAGGAAGAGGCGTATAGAAAGGACGAAGAGGAGGAGAAGAAGGACGAGATGAAGGAGGAGTAGAAGAGGGACAAAGAAGAAGAAGAGAAAGAAGCACAGGAAGACGATAGAAAGATGAAGTGTAGGAGGAGGAGGAGAAGAAGGACGATAGAAAGACGAGATGAAGGAGGAGTAGAAGAAAAAAAAGAAGGACAGGAAGACGATAGAAGGATGAAGTGGAGGAGGAGGAGGAGGAGAAGAAGGACGATAGAAAGACGAGATGAAGGAGGTGTAGAAGAAGGACAAATAAGAAGAAAAAGAAGGACAGGAAGACGATAGAAAGATGAAGTGGAGGAGGAGGAGGAGAAGATGGACGATAGAAAGACGAGAGTAAGGAGGTGTAGAGGAAGGTCAAAGAAGAAGAAAAAGGACAGGAAGACGATAGAAGGAGGAGGAAGAGGAGGAGGAGGAGGGAGAGGAGGAGTGTGTTTGGCGCTGGGTCCGGGTGTGGCCTAGAAGCAGACTCTAATTAAAGGGAAAGTGTAGGGAGGACCCGCGCGCTGGAAAACTATAACACGGGAGCCACCGAAGGCTCGAGGGACTTAGGAAGGGGCTGGGGGGCTGGAAGGTGGCTTTGGGAGGTGGTGAGGTGGGGCTGGGGGGGGCTGGAAGGTGGCTTTGGGAGGTGGTGAGGGGCTGGGGGGGCTGGAAGGTGGCTTTGGGAGGTGGTGAGGTGGGTTAGGGGAGGGTTAGGGTGATGGAAGGGGGGCTAGGGTTGCGAGGAAAGAGAGGTCAGGGGTTGGGAGGGGGTTTTGGGCTGGAAGTGAAGGTCCGTTGGGAGTGTGTAAGAGGGAGTAGAGGGACTTGGGAATGGGAGTAAGAGAAGGTAAGTGAGAGTTGGAAGGGAACAGGGATTCGGGAGTGCGAATTGGGAATCCGTAGGAGGGAGTAAGGTTAGGGAGTAGTTGGGAGAGAGTGGGGAGGTGGGGTTGGTGGAAGGAGGTTGTATTGGGAGTGTGTAGGGGAACGAGTGGAGGAGAGTTGGGAGTGTGTAGGGGAGAGGGTAGAGTGGGAGTGAATAAGGCGGGAGTTAGAAGTGAAATAGGAGGAATAAGGGGGAGTTGGGAGTTTGTATGGTGAGTTGGAAAAGGGGCGAAACGATGAATAAAATCGCCTGGCGACAGAGAAACCGAAAGGAGAAGTATCACCCGAGCCGTGACGTCATAGGATCGAGCGAGTTGTTTACAAGTGAGACTCGCTTTACGGCATTACCTCCGCCAGCCGATGTTGCCATAAAATGTTTCCAACTTTTCTCAGTCCCGCTGAAACATAATCTAGTCAAGGGTATAGGAAAATGGGTTACCTAGGACCGCCAGCACTTAGCCAACCGTGCCGCACAGTATAGATTGAATTCTAAAAAGCGGCAGATGGTTTTGTACACCATGAGGGAACGTAACCATGGGATGACTTTTTCTCTGTCGCCAGACGCTTTTAATCCACTTGAATCCACACGAAAAATCTCGAACCCACTCTTGAATCCACTCGAAAAAATCTTGAATCCACACGGAAAATATTGAATCCACATTTGAATCCACTCGAAAAACCTTGAATCCACACGAAAAATCTTGATTCCACATTTAAATCTACACGTAAAATCTTAAATCCACACGAAAAATCTTGAATCCATTCGAAAAATCTGGAATCCACACTTAAATCCACACGAAAAGTCCTGTGACTGCAGGAGATCCCCCCTCCCCCCCCCCGATCCGAATAAAATCCCTTGGCGGCAAAAAAGAAAAAAATATATAAATCGAGAGTGTGCTTTCTAACTTAAGGTGAGCTCTGATGTTCGTCCGGGAAGGTTGGCACTCTTGATCACTGAACACGATCTGAGATGTTGGTAACACTGGCTATTGCTTACCGCACTTGTCACCTAATATTGAGAGTCTCCAGGCGTGTATCGTATTGTTTATTCGCAAATTATAGAAACTTTTGAATTATTGAGCGTTCTGAATTTTGGAGTTTTCCAAAACAGAGAATATTTAATCTTTAGTTTCATCCATTTTGTAATGATTTCATAGAAGCCGAATAAAACTGTCTGGTATCAGATATGACATAATCAGCAAGGTGCGAATGTGTTATTAAAAGTTTCTAGGAAAACATAGAAAAATATTGCTTACAGTTTGAGTCCCAACGAATGGTGCTGACTGTCACTTGCCCTGGCTAAGTATATCTTCATCATATGTATGAAGACAGTGCGACCAATCACAAAGAGGAAAAATGGGTGGAGCTAAGCTACAGGGGTGGGGCCAGAGTAAAAGGGGGTGGTACCAAAGGAAAAATGGGGTGGAGCTAGAGAAAACGGGGTGGCGCTAAAGTAAAAGGGGTGGTACCAAAGGAAAAGTGGGTGGAGCCTAAGGTAACGGGGGTTGAACTAAGGTAAAGGGGGTGGAGCCAAAGGAAACATGGGGTGGAGCCAAAGATAACGGGGATTGAACTACGGCAAAGGGGGTGGATCCAAAGATAACGGGGATTGAACTACGGCAAAGGGGGTGGATCCAAAGATAACGGGGGTTGAATCAAGGCTAAGGGAGTGGAGCCAAAGGAAAATTGGTTGGAGCTAGAGGTAACAGAGTGGAGTGGAGCTAGATCAAAAGGGGGCGGAGTTATTTTGACATTAAGAGAACGAATTGGCCATATTAATGTCCCCGCGTGCTCATTAGGCGCCACATGGGGTCCGGCCCATGATCGCCAGACGGGGTAGTTCCCGACGCCACCGTCGACATGAAACATGGCGGCTCCTCTCCCTCTCTCTCTCTCTCTCTCTCTTTCTCTCTCTTTTTTTTTTTTTTTTTTTTACGGAATCAATGTTGGCCATTTTAAGTGAATGGTTTTATTGAATGATTTTATCGCCAATCGTTCTGTAATGAATTTCGCATCTGTATATTTTATCACTATCCTAATGTTGATTTGCGCTGGTATATGTCTGAATACAGTTGCGTGTATTTTGTGTGTGTGTGTGTGTGTGTGTGTGTGTGCGTGAGTGCGTGTCTATGTATTTATCCAATAGAAATACATAGACGGAATCCCACGAGTGTAGCTCATATCCTGTATATGACAGTTTAAGTAATAATGATTAGGTAATTATACACAAACGCACGCACGTAGTATGTTAGTGTATTGGATAGTGTCGTGAACCGCTGCGTTGTGGACCAGAGTTCGCGCCTCGTTCACTACGTGAAGCCATACATGAATACACCGCAAGCTGTCACTGTCCCTTTGAGCAAGGGGATTGATGTGTGTGTGTGCGTGTGTGTGTACGTAAGGTCGGACACACACACACACACACACACACACGACTCGTGGTGCAGTGGTAGAGTTCCCGGCCACCACTACGGCGGTCCGGGTTTGAATCCCGCCCAGGGCTGAAATAATTTCAGTATCGCTGCGCTGCGGGTCGTTACCACAATTCTCGTGGGCGGGAGTTAGGTGTGTGTGTGTGTGCGTGTGTGCGTGTAAGGTCACAACATTACCCCTGGGTCGGTCATATACGAGTTCTGAACTCTCTTCCGGGAGGGAAATAGCTGTCGATCACGAGTCCAACACGTGATACAAGACCATGGTGAATCACACACGCACACACGCATTGTGCATAGTATTTCATAACGTATATGCATATGTATTCCATTCAATAAAGAAAATTATATTTACATAATAATTGAATTTGTAATTATATATATATATATATATATATATATATGCATATATATATATATATATATATATATATATATATATATATATATATATATATATATATATATATATATATATATATATATATAATACACATGGATTTGCTATATTCAGATCTCCATCTTGCTATAATCTGCAAAGGTGGTGTTCGTTCATCCGTGAATTGATTACAAGTAATATTGTTATTTGTCATTCAAGGTCATGAGTCTATTTATTTTTCATTCTTAAGTTCATTTAATCAATACCTCGGATTGAGAACTTCCTAGTTTTCTTTGATGGTCAGAAGTTTTCTATGACCGACCAACTTGGTTTTCTTTGAAGCATCTTCGGCCGCTACGTTTTCTTTCATTGACAAATTGTCCTTCTGTGTTCGTAAGTTTTCTATAGATCTCAAGTGGTCGATGCGTTTTGTGTGACTGTTTTAAGTGAAAATTATTATGAATTTGAAAAGTTTTACGGGAATAGGGATTAACTTTTTATACTAATTTTCTTTGTGAGTGTTTTTTATAGCCTAGTATCCTTATATATATCTTACATAGAATTACAATTTATTAAATGATTTGAGGATATTTATATATATGTATATATATATATATATATATATATATATATATATATATTATTTGTTTTTGCTTTGTTATCATTCTTTTTGATTTTTATTTATTATTAGTTATATGTCAATTTATTATTATTTACTGTTTACCTGTTTGTTTGTTATTCAACTATACCTATGCATCTATTTATGTATTTTGTTTGTTGCATACATTATTATAGTTTTTTTCTATTATTATTACTTTATCATTATTATGATTTTTTTTCGCATCCGACCTAGATATGGACCAAAAGGTCTCTTGTCGGCATGCTCCGCCTTTGTAATCCTTTGTAATATATAAACAAACAGTACTCAGGTACAGATTACGTGTTAATCATGATATTTTTTCATCTTTCCAGGTAAGTCAAGATGTTGGTGAATATAATTGTCCTTCGCAGGATCCAGGTAAGTCCTGCAGCTGTTGGTGCAGCTGCATCCTCAGCAGCTTCCTTACTCTGCTGTTGTTACATCTCCGACTGGTGCCCCGACCTTCCCAGCTGCTGATCTTATGAATGTAAATCTTCCAACATGCCTGGTGGTCATAAACAACACGTACATTGATGTTCAATCTTATAAATATTTTTTAAACATGTAAGTTGTGTGTGTGTGTGTGTGTGTGTGTGTGTGTGTGTGTGTGTGAGAGATTCATCACGTGTTGGACTCATGATCGACAGCTATTTCCCTCCCGGAGGAGAGCTCAGAGTTCATATATGACCGATCTATGGGTAATGCTACCTTGCACGCACACACACACACACACACACACACACACACACACACACACACACCAACACCAACACCCCACCCACGAGATTAAGTAACGATTCGCAGCTCTGCGATACTGAAATTTTTTTCAGTCCTGGGCGAGATTCGAACCCGGACCGCCCTAGTGGCAGTCGGGAACTCTACCAACTGCGCCACGAGTTGTGTTGAGCGTGTGTGTGTGTGTGTGTGTATGTTTGAGTCCGCAAAAGATCTGAAGGACCCGCTGCTAAGGCCGCTCAGCCAGATTAGCCAAACAAAGGACAGATTACCCAAAGCAGTCTCCATGAGAACATTTTTCTTCTCTCTTTCTCTCTCTCTCTCTCTCTCTCTCTCTCTCTCTCTCTCTCTCTCTCTCTCTCTCTCTCTCTCTCTCGTCTCCTTAATGGCTCCCCATTGACGCTGCACCTCCGCTTCTATCCGCCTCTATCGATCTCGGTACGTTTATGTAACACACACACATGCACCTATATGCTCATAGTACACACACGCACATAGTATAGACAAGCAAACGTACACGCACACACACAAACACACACACACACAATCACACACACACACATATTTTATATATATATTATAATATATATATATATATATATATATATATATATGTGAGAGAGGTGGAAAAAAGAGTCACGGGTCTCGTTCCGAGTTTATTCCTAACCGGTTTCGCTTGTAGCTTCTTCAGAGGAATGTTGAAGCTACAAGCAAAACCGGTCAGGAATAAACTCGGAACGAGACCCGTGACTCGCTTATTTCCACCTTTTTTCAACTTGCTACAATGTCTCAACATATATATATATATATATATATATATATATATATACATATATATATATATATATATTGGGTGTGTGTGTGTAAAGCATGTTTACATTAAGTCCCTATGCTCCTCTCTTCACGGTTTTCCCACAGGAATCCTCTTGTCGCGCCTCGCCCCCCCCCCACGCTGCCCCACGTGTCTGTCCCTCTTCTAGCAGTCCGTGACGTAATCGTCGCTCCATCAACTGAAATTAAACCAAGAAATTAAATACAAGGCCCGCTGACCTTTTTTTTTTTTTTTTTTTTTTCCTTCTTTTTTTTTTTTCTTTTTCATGGGGCATAGCAACGCTTTGATTTTTTCCCAAATATAGTTCAGAACTTCAAACTGGTTTCTATGGAAACTGTGTACGTGTGTCCTTTGTGTGTGTGTGTGTTTGTGTCCGTGTGTGTGTGTGTGTCTGTGTGTCCGTGTGTGTGTGCGTGTGTGTGCCTGTATGTTTGTGTGCGTGTGTGTGTGTGTGTGTGTGTGTGTGCCTGTGTATATGTCTGTATGTTTATGCCTGTGTGCGTGTATGTCTTTGTGGGTGTATTTATGTATGTGCCTCTGTGTGTGTGTGTGTGTGTGTGTGTGTGTGTGTGTGTGTGTGTGTATTTACCTAGGTGTATTTACCTAGTTGTATTTTGCGGGAAGGGGAGCTATGCTCGTGTTGTCCCGCCTTTGTATCTTGCAGTGTCTAGTTTGTTTTTAAACTCATGAATGGTTTTTGCGCATACTATTTCATTGTCCAGTGTGTGTGTGTGTGTGTCTGTGTGTCCGTGTGTGTGTGCGTGTGTGTGCCTGTATGTTTGTGTGCGTGTGTGTGTGTGTGTGTGCCTGTGTATATGTCTGTATGTTTATGCCTGTGTGCGTGTATGTCTTTGTGGGTGTATTTATGTATGTGCCTCTGTGTGTGTGTGTGTGTGTGTGTGTGTGTGTGTGTGTGTGTGTACGTGAGAAATAAACCCTTAAACACAGGGAGGTTCCCTTCACTGAATGAAATCATCCAAAAAAAGAAAAGAAAAGAAAAAAGAGAAACGCGCGAGGTCAGGTCAGGTCAGTCTCCTTTCCGGTTAAGCTTGAGCGGCCCTCCTCGTTGCCGGAACGCTCCGACGAATTCCTGTCCGGGTTATCGGAAGATCCCGGGCCGGCGAGTGACCACCAACCCGGAATACCGGAATACCGATACTGGTAATTGGATATTAGCGACGTTGTTATCATAGTCATCTTGTCAATGCCTCAACATGTATATATATATATATATATATATATATATATATATATATATACAGTATATATGAATGAGAAATCACATAAACTCGTGATTCTAAAAAGCGGAAAAAACAGTTTTTCTTTTTCCTTGGTGGTTTTTTCCGCATATATATATATATATATATATATATATATATATATATATATATATTACAAAGGATTACAAAGGCGGAGCATGCCGACAGGAGACCTTTTGGTCCATAACTAGGTTGGATGCGAAAAAAATATATAGATTATTAAAAGATAAAGTGAAATAAAAAGTATAACAATATAAATAATAATAAATGAAATAAATGATACATAATTATAGTTGAATAATAAACAAACAGGTAAATAGTAAATAATAATAAACTGACAAATAAATAATAATAAATGGAAATCAAGCAAATAATAAAGACAAATAAGAACAAACAAATAATAAAATAAAATAAATGGCAGTCATTACAGCATCTTAAGTGTTTGTCTAAACGAATATTAGAGCTTCGAACTGAACTACATTGCACTGCCTCTGCAGGAAGTTTATTCCATTCATTAACTACACGGTTGGCGAAGTTGTTTCTACCCACTTCCAAATTGAATCTATTTCCTGACAGTTTGAGACCATTATTTCTTGTCGGATTCTCATTCAGTGTAAGAATTGTATCACTTTTGATGTTGTCAATCTCCTTTAGAATCTTAAATACCTGTATCAAGTCACCTCTGAGTCTACGCTTTTTTAGGGAAAACAGATTCATATGTTTTAGTCGATTTTCGTATGATTTATTTGTGATATTTGGAATCAGTTTTGTGGCTCTCCTTTGTACTTTTTCCAATCTGTCAGTGTCTTTAATGAGATTCGGTGACCATACAGAAACAGCATATTCCAAATGTGGACGAACTAACGATTTATATAGCTTGTTAATGAGAGATGAGCTTTGAAGTCAAAAGATCGTGCGATCAGTCCTAGAATCTTATTTGCTTTCTCAGAGGCTGAAATACACTGCTTAGATGATTTAAGATCGTTACTTATAATTATCCCTAGATCCTCCTTACTATCCACTTTTATTAACGAATTTCCAAATAACTTGTAATCGTACTTACTGTTATTTTTACCAATGTGCATAACCTTGCATTTACTTGTGTTAAATTTCATTAGCCACTCTTCAGACCTTTGCTGTAATTTATCTAAATCTTCTTGAATATCTAATTGATTGTATAATTAAGCATATACATACATGCACATACCGAACGAGTGCCACAAATTTTGATAAAAAATCACTTGGCGCTAATCAAAAATAATTGGCCCAGGTAGTTGCCCACCACCCGAGCACTGGGACGGTAATTCAGATTCAAATATACTCCTTTGGCCATCGACTTTGTGCCACAGAGAAGAATGGAAATCATTCGGCGGCAGTCAGAAATAAGCGAAGAATTTTTTTTAAAAGATAATTATACTTACGCACTCTTACTCCGCTAGTCTTCAGGCCACTTGGTGATCCATAACCGCTTTTGAAGCGTCTCGCCATGTCTGTCTTTCTGTCCTGTGCCACCTCCTCCTTCCATTCTCTTGGTTCTGTTCTGCATATCTGCACATCTTCAACGCATCTCCTCCAAACAACCACGGCAGAGTGTCATAACCTGACGTGCCGGTCCCAAGTCCGGATAAATGGAGAGGGTTGAGCGCAGGGCTAACACCCCTACTTCGTAAAAAATATAAAATTTACAGAAACTTTAAAAAGATAATGATCGAAATAAGAATTATGAAGTTATGATAATCAAAACTAAAAGAAGGATTTTAGCGTCGAATGAGTGCGAAACCAACGCACCCCGGCGGTGTGGTCTGCTCCTTCGGTTAGGGAGGGGTCACGCCCTGAGGCGCCTAGCCTTAAGAGAGGCTCCAACCTTTGCACTATATACATACATACATACATATACCAAGGCTCCCCTCCCCCCCACCAGGGGGGTAGCCAAAAAGGACAAGGCACAAAAACATTCCCACCCATTTCATCCCCGAAAACACTCCACACCCCTCCACCCTCCCTCCCATCTTAGCACTATATACTCTGACTCTTTTCAAAACCAGACGGCTGTTTCTTTAAATAGTATGTGTTTTATCCGTAGATTTTTCATCATTTACATACACTGGGTGTGTGTGTCTGTATATTTTCTTGCGCCAGGCGATTTTATTCAATTGAGGGACACCGAATGGGTGTTCCCACTGCTGGGGACCCAATTTGTCCCTAGAGAGAGAGACGAGAGTGGGGGGCGGTTGGCACCGTTATCAACGAACCGTTTCTGTCCGAACAGAACCATTGGACAGAAGCAGAAGTTGCATTGGACAGCTTGACCGACCGCAAGGCACTTGCCGTTAGGTTAGCGGAGGGAACACAAACGGCAATCCCCCGGAGTTAGGGGGTGGGGGAATATCCGTTTTATTATTTCTGTGTCGCTTATCTCGTGGTAGTTTGGGCGAAAAAAGTTCAACTCAACGTGATAAAAGGTAGGTGTGTGTGTGTGTGTGTGTGTGTGTGTGTGTGTGTGTGTGTGTGTGTGTGTGTGTGTGTGTGTGAGAGAGAGAGAGAGAGAGAGAGAGAGAGAGAGATAGACAGACAGAGAGTCTCTGTGTGTCTTTTACATAGAAAGAGTTTGTGTACCTTTTACACAGAGAAAAAGAGGGGGAGAGAAAATTTAATTTACGCATACAAACCCAAAGTTAGGAGAATGTTAGTCGTTGGTCCTCATTCGTCGCCCGGCGGACGGTGGGCGTGTTAGTGGGCGTGTTGGGGTTTAGGCGTTGCCACCAAGACAGTTCAATCGAAACTCGTTCAAGCCAACAACATTGGAGTTAATGGCTTCCCCAAACCCAGCAACTGTGGGAGGCAATACTGGTGGACGATGCATTGTTAAGTGAGTGGTGCTTCGAAGCATCGATTCGAAGCATCGTTTCGAATCGTGGTTTCGAATCACTGTTTCGAATCGTGGTTTCGAAACACGGTTTCGAAGCTTGGTTTCGAATCACCGTTTCGTATCGTGGTTTCGAATCACAGTTTCGAAGCTTAATTTCGAGTCGTTGTTTTGATTCATCGTTTCGAATCTTCATTTCGAGTCATTATTGGAATCAACGTTTCGAATTATTGTTTCAAACCATCATTTCGACCTTCATTTCGAAGCGTTTCGATGTTCCGTTTCGAAGCATTGTTTCGAATCTTCACTTCAAGTCATCGTTTAAAATCAACGTCTCGAATTATTGTTTCGAATCATCATTTAGAATCAACGCTTCGAACCATCATTGTGAATCAATATGCTTCAGCGATTCATATTATTGCTTCGAACATCGCTTGCAATCATTGCTTCGCTTAATCTTTTTGAATCATCATTTCAAATCGTTATTTCAAATCATAGTTTTGAACCATCGCTTCGAATCATAGTTTCGAATCATTTCAAATCGTTATTTCAAATCACAGTTTTGAACCATATCTTCGAATTATTGTTTCGAATCATCGCTATGAATCGTTTCGAATCATCCTTTCGAATCATCGCTTCGAATCGTTTCGAATCATCCTTTCGAATCATTGCTTCGAATCGTTTCGAATTATCATTTCGAATCATTGCTTTGAATCGTTTCACATCATCGCTTCGAATAGTTTTGAATCATCGCTTCGAATCATCGCTTCGAATCATCGTTTCGAATCATTGCTTCGAATCATCGCTTCGAATCGTCGTTTCAAATCATCGTTTCGAATCAGCTGGAATGAATCGCAATGATCAGTGACGCTCAAAGCGCCGGCTGGGCTTCATATCGGTTCGGGATTCAATGAGGCTTTGGTCTGAGGACATGCGTGTCACCGAGCTTGTCTCTTATCAGGTCATTGACCTTTTGAGAGCGCAGTGTGTCACAGCCTATGAACAGGCGGTGGGCAACGACCTTTATAAGTGCCAGGAACATCCAAATCTTTGATACAAACATTTCCCGCCGCTCAGAGTAGCGTGTGGTTACCAATTGTCATACTAAAGAATTGTGAGATTATTCTTCTTCTTCTTCTCTTTTCTTTTTTGAGTCTGGGCCTATGATACGTGTTTATCTATTGCATGCATTGCCGCGGATGTAGTTCAACTAAATCCTAGAAAGGGTGGCAAGACTTTCGTCTTTCACTGTGCAAACTGACCCTGTAGCGTAATTACCCTCTTTAGTAACAAAGGTAACTGTTTGTTTGAGAAATGATATCGCCTATTATTGTTGACGAGAGTGAGAGAGAAAGAGAGCAAGAGAGAGAGGGATGAGACAGACAGGGTAAAATAAGAATTTGTAGATCGTTTTGTAGTGTGCATTGAATATTCAATTATTTACAATTAGATATGTATATATACACATGTGTCTATGAAAATAACGAAATTATATTGTGTAAAGGCGAGAAAAAGAGAGAGCGGGAGAAAAGGAGATGATAGAGGAAGAAGAAAAGAAGGAATGGAGAAGGAAGAAAACGAAGGAGGAGGAGGAGGAGGAAGGGTAGAAAGTAGAAAAGGTAAAGTAGTAAATGTGGGAGGAGGGGAAGGAGGAAGAGTGGTAGATAAAGAAGGAGGATTAAGAGAGGTACAAGGTGGGAAAGGAGGAGGAGGAGGAGAAGGAGGAGGAGGAGGTGGTGCAAGAGAAGGCAGAGATATCCTCCATCTAAGTGAAAGTGGGAGAGGAGGAGTAGAGGGAGCAGGGGCAGGAGGAAGAGGAGAAGAAGAAGGAGGAGGAGGAGGAAAAAGAAGTCGAGGTGTCATCCTCCACGTAAGCTGTGACTCAGCGCGATGTTCCTCCTCAAGGTCTGGGTCAAGGTTGAGGTCATTTGGGGCAAATACTTGAGCACCTCGTCCTCCAAGTTGCAGCTCGTCTGCCCCCGTTGCCCACACTAAAGCCATGAGGCGCTTTTATGCTTGTATGCATGCACGGCAGCCCCTCCTTCGTCTGCCGACTGCAAGCATGCGAAGGACGTGCCTCCTTTCCGGCCTCCTCTCTCTCTCTCTCTCTCTCTCTCTCTCTCTCTCTCTCTCTCTCTCTCTCTCTCTCTCTCTCTCTCTCTCTCTCTCTCTCTCTCTCTCTCTCTCTCTCTCTCTCTCTCTCTCTCTCTCTCTCTCTCTCTCTCACTCTCTGTCTCTCTCTCTCTCTTTCTCTCTCTCGTCCTTCACTTGAGACGTTCGTCCTCCACTTGGGGGCAGTCGGACTTCGCTTGGCTTCCATTCAGCGGAGTGGGACCTTGGCGGCACAGTGCCCTTCATTTAGGGACCCTGGGAGGAGCCTACTTGGCCTCCATCAGGGAGACGGAGCCTCAAATGTCCTTCGCGCAGAAGGATGAGACTCATAAGAATGGATGAGATTGCAAGAGACCCTAAGGCCTACGCTAGGCAGTTCCATGTCCCTTGCCACCTGTCGTCCCAACCCATAATTATCTTCTCTCATAACAACCAGTTGTTTCAGCACATTGTCACCAAGTCCATTCCAACCGTTAACTACTTTGTTGGTAAACGAATTTTGATGTTGTGGTCGGACTCCGTGGGGGTGTTGAATGACGTGCTCGGCGACTGAGCCCATGTTGTTTGCACAGATTAAGTTTTCTTGTCGTCAGCCACCGGTTCGCGTTGTCCAGTGATGATGCGTCATACATCTCGTCTCTCTCTCTCGCAAGACCAGCCAGCGGCCGTGCAAGAGTGTCAAATGCCTCATTATGCCCGTCGTGGTGAGTATTGCACGCGATGTGGGGTCTTGAGTTCGTCTTGTGTCAGGTCAGTTCTGGGTTCGAAACCCGTCTTGTGTGTGGGAGAGCGCGATTGGAGAGGTCGGAGGGGAATGGACCTCAGACTGAGTGTGGGGATGCAGTGCCCGCCGTCCGTCGGACCTTTCGGTACTTCGTTGTCTATAAAACGTGAGGACACATTTCCCTCGCGTCTCTCTAGTGTGTGGATATTAGGAGTGGGACAACTGTCCCCGGACAACTGCCCCCGGACAACTGCCCCCTCCCCTCCCCAAGAACAAGCGTATGGTTGATTGTTTTCATAAGTGGTTGAAGTGTATGTTTGGTACATTGTCCAGTTCACAACGCGTGAGTTTATCCAATTCTTTTACGAGTTCATGTACAAATATTGGTGCGGTAACTGTACATGTAACCGGGAGGACGGTTATGTGTCTGAGGATACGACGACCTGCCTGTTGGTCCTCGCGTGAGATTCGGCTCCGTGTTGTTGTGTCGTGGAGGTGTTGGTCGCCTCTTTGCGGAACGGAAGAAAGTTTGTGTGTGTGAAGAGGCGATGGGGCTGCCTGTGTGTCCCGATGTTGCTCTTGCCAGTGGAGTGTGGCGCTCGGTGGATCTGTTGCTTTTTTGTGGTTGAGACTTCGATAGGCGTTTCCGCGGTTTCTGTTGTTTTGGCTGCTGTTGTCTTTCGCCGTTTTATGTTGAGATGTCGCATTGTCATGTCCTGGCCGTGTGTGGTTCTCGTGGCTGATGGCGTCGAGTTTTATGATGAGACGCCCAGTTTCTCGAGGGTAATTCAGACTCGAGTGCTTCGTGCTGCCTTTTGGGAGACGTGTTCTTTGTCGCTCCGCCTGTTGCAAATACGGCCTTCAATGTTCGAGTTGTGTTTATGTTGGAAGTACGGGTAATGTCGAAGGTAGGGAATTTCCTCTGTGTGTGTGTGTGTGCGTGCGTGTGTGTGTGTGCGTGCGTGTGTATGTGTGTGTGTGTGTGTGTGTGTGTGTGTGTGTGTGTGTGTGTGTGTGTGTGTGTTCACACGTTAGTGTTTTCCTGTGTGTGTGTGTGTGTGTTCACACCTATGTGTGTTTCCTGTGTGTGTGTACACGTAAGTGTTTTCCTGTGTTTACATGAGCGTTTTCTGTGTGTCCTTGATTTTTTTTCTGTATCCAGGTCAAGAGGCGAACGGACGATGATGTCAAGCTGGGTCAAGTGCCCCGAGAGCCTTCACCTTCCTCCCCTCACCTTCCCCTCCTCTCCTTCTCCCTTTCTTTCTCCTCCTCTCCCCTCTTCTCTATTTCTCCCCCTCCTTTCCCTCATCTCTCCTGTCGCCCCCTCCCCTCCCCTTCCTTCCTTCTCGCTCCTACTTCCCCTCCTCTCTCCCTCCTCTCCCCTCACTTTCCTTCCCCCTACCTCCCTTCCCTTTCTTGGCTCTCCCCTCTCCTCCAATTCTCCCTCTTCCTCCTCCTCCTCCTCCTTTCCCTCTTAGCCCCCTCCCCCCTCTTCCTCCCCTCCTCCCTCCCCGCTATACCCGTACACCTTGAGGGGTCTCCTAATGCAACAGCCATCGTGCGTATAACCCAGCGTGCAGTGTATTAGAGAAAAAAGTAAAGGGATGTGCAACATAATGATACACTGTGTGACGGCCACGTGGCCGCCCCGTGGGTTGCCACGGGGACGAATGAAATCTCCTGGCGCCACCCGGAACAGAGATGAAAGGTGCCGTCAGGTACGGAAGGGGTTAGAGGGAAGGAGAACTGGATGGAGGGGGGGGACCGGGCAGGAAAGAAAAGCGCCAATTAGGGCTGACGGCGGCAGGGCGCCTTTGAAGGCGATAACGAGCTGTCAGCGGGATTCTTCTTCTTCTTCTTCTCCTCCTTCTTCTCCTCAGGAGGCTGACGAAGGAGGACGCCTCCTCCTGACGGATTGCCTTGCAGATCCTCCTGCACACGCGCGCGCACACACACACATACACACACACACACACACACACACACACACACACACACACACACACACACACACACACACATGTGTGTGTATGTGTGTGTGTGTGTGTGTGTGTGTGTGTGTGTGTGTGTGTGTATGTGTGTGATGGAAGCCATTGCCCACCAGCCCTCCCCTCCCGTCCCCTCCCGTGTCCCTATCAGCAGCTGACTGGCATGTTCCACCTGCCTCTTCGCTCGCTCCACCTTCTAATCTTCCACTTGGTCAGGTTCATGTCCACGATAAGAAGTGGAAGTGGAAATGGAAGTAATGAGAGCAGCGACGACAAAGACGGCGCGACGTCGATGCGTCACTCCTTCTTTGCTTGCTTGCGACTTCCTAAGCCACGTCACTTACATGAGTGTATGCGTGAATGTGTATTTACCTAGTTTTACCTAGTTGTATTTCACGGGAAGGAGAGCTACGCTCGTGGACTCCCGTCTCCATATCTCATTTTATCTAAGCTATTTTTAAATTCATGTATTGTTCTTGCACACACTATTTTTTCATCCAACTTGTTCCAACTGTCTATTACTCTGTGAGGAAAGCTGTTCTTTTTCAGATCTCTTCTATAGCTGTCCTTCTTGATTTTCCTTCCATGTCCTCTTGTGTTTCCATCATCCCATTTTATCAGATTCTCTCTATCAATAACTTCTATGCCTTTCATGATTCTGTAAATAGCTATCAAATCTCCTCTCTCTCTTCTTTGCTCTAATGTCTGTAGTTCAAGTTTTGCTAGTCTCTCTTCATATGATAGTTTTGAGAGTGTTGGTGCCAATTTTGTAATTGCTCTTTGTATTCTTTCAAGTTTTTTTTATACATTTTTTGTACTTGGTGACCATACTGTTGCTGCATATTCCAATTTTGGTCTTATCAGAGTGGTTAGAATTTTCTTCACCATTTCTTCATCCAGGTATGTAAATGCCACTTTGATTGTTCTTATCAAATTATAAGTTTCTCCAAAAATCTTATTTATATGTTTCTCAGGTGACATATTATTCATAACAATGACTCCCAGGTCCTTCTCATTCTCTACTTTTTTTATTCCTTCTTCTCCCAATTTATATGATCCTGTTATTCTGTTTTTGCTTTTTCCAAATTCCATTATACTACACTTTTTAGTGTTGAACTCCATCTCCCACTTCCTACTCCATTCCTGTACTTTGTTCAGATCATTCTGTAGTGACTCACAATCTTCATCCGTTTTCACTTTTTTCAACAGTTTTGCATCATCTGCAAAGAAGCTCATATAACTTTTAATTCCTTCATCCATATCATTAATATATATAGCAAACATTATTGGGGCCAGAACTGTTCCTTGTGGGACACCGCTTATTACTTCATCCCATTCTGAGTGTTTATCTCTTATCACCACTCTCATTTTTCTTTCTTGCAAAAAGTTTTCCATCCATTTAAGCAGTTTGCCCTGTATTCCTCCTTCAGTTTTTAATTTCTTAAGCAACTTTTTGTGTGGTACTTTGTCAAAAGCCTTTTTCAAGTCCAGAAATGCACAATGAGCCCATCCATCTCTTTCTTGTATTATATCTATTAGCCTTGTATAGAAACATATTAAATTGGTGACGCATGATCGTCCTTGTCTGAATCCAAATTGCCTTGTATTCAGCACGTTTTTTTTTTCTAAACACTTTACCCATCTACTTTTGACAATTCTTTCACAAATTTTTGCTACTGTACTTGTTAGAGAGACTGGTCTGTAGTTGTTAGGGTCTTCTTTATTTCCCCCTTTATATAGGGGAACTTTCTCTTTCCATTCGATCTCTTCAGGTTGTATGTTCTCTCTTGTAAACACTGATTTAAAATGTTTGTTCATAATTTCTGCCATTTCTAATTCCTCTGTATATTCAACTCCTCCTTGCCTTAATTTTTCCAAATCTTGTCTGTTTTTCAGTTTGTTGTTTACAAATCTGTAAAATAGTTTTGGTTGATCTTTACACTTTTCTATGATATCTTTTTCATATTTTCTCTTTTCCTCTCTGCATGTTTGTACATATTCATTTCTATAACAAGTATACATTTTCCACTTTTCAGGTCTTTTGTCCTTTCTCCACTTAGTCCAAGCTTTATCTCTTTTGTCTTTTAACTCCCTACAACTTTTGTTGCACCAGCACTTTATATATTCTTTTTCTTGTTTTTGTCTTGGAACATACTTTTCCATTCCTTTTTTTTATAAAAAAAATTCTAAATATTCCATTTCTCTTCCACTGTTGTTCCTTCTTTGTATATTCCTTCCCAGTTTTCTTTTTGAAAGAATTCTCTTATTTTATCAAAGTTTGTTTTTTCATACATCATTCTTCCTTTTCTATACTGTTCATTTTTTAATGTATTTTTCCTCATTTAATTCCAGTTCAATCAATATATGGTCACTTTTACTTATTGGTGTTTTATATTCAATCTTTTCCACTATTCCAGGTTCAGATGTGATTATTAGGTCCAGTCTCGATGGTTCTTCTTCATTTCTATACCTAGTGTTCTCCTGTATCCACTGTGTCATTGTATGATCAAACAATCATCTCGAGTAGAACATTTCCCCATGAGCCGTCTCCACCCTTTGCTGTCATCTCTTCCCAGCAGACTTCTTTGCAATTAAAGTCGCCCATCATAACTATTCTTCCTCCATCTTCCATTATCTTATTTAATGTTATCTTTGTGTCCTCTAACATACTTTTATGTTCACTCTCTTCCCACGAGGCTGTTTTCGGAGGCACATAATTCACCACGAACTTTCTGTTCTTCTTATCTCTATCTTCCACTTCGATCATAATCATCTCTACTGGATTCTTTCCATATGTAACACTCTTCACATTTATACCCTTCTTAGTCAGGAACATAACTCCACCCCCTTGTTTTGTCTCTCTGTTTCTAATCCAATAATTATATGCATCATTACCTACACTGTTGGGTGGTAGTTCACCTTTTAATTTCGTTTCCACGATTCCCATTATGTCCGGTTCTTTTTCCTTCAGATAATCATTCAGTTCATTCAATCCTGTTATTAATCCATCTATATTTGTGTAAGACACTCTTAGTTTTCTGTCACTTCCACTTTCTGTTTCATTCCTACTTGTTGCCCTTTTCCCTCTTGTGTTGTGTGTCCAGTGTTCCTCGTCGTATGGGTTTCTTTCTTCCTCAATTTCAATAGGTATCTGTTCCACGGCCTCCCTCTGATTACATAGAAGTTTCCCTGGTCCTTCTCTTCTGAATTTTTCTTTTCTGCTTCCTCCCTAAGGTCCTTATCTCTTTTCCTCTCTTCCTTAGTCATATCATGGGTTACCCCTACTTTCTTAAATATGTCTGCGTAACTTGATTTAGAATCTTTTAGCCTATACAGATTCCTCATAATTCTTTCCTTAATATTTCCTTTCAGAGTCACCAAGATAGGTCTCGCTCTGCCTTCATCTAATCCTTCATACTTTCCCAATCTCCTTATTTCTTCTATCTCACTTTCATAACAGGTGATTCCCATTTCTTTACAAAGTTCGATAAATACCAACTTGTCATGCAATACCTTCTGCTCTCTTATATCTAAATTCATCCCAGGAATCACTTCTTCAGACATTCTATGAAGTACAATGTTATTGACTCTATCCATTCTACTTTGCACCTTCCTAGTTGCCATTTCTACAAAGTTCTGATCGTTTTGCTTATCACTACCACCAGGTCTAGCCGTATCACCTTTTCCCTTAAGGACATCCCTATATGTCTTATCCATCTCTTCCTTAATTTCAATTGTGTGTGTAAATGTGTGTGTGTGTGTGTGTGTGTGTGTGTGTACACACAAGTGCAGGTTTTGTCCCGCTTTGTAGAAAGACCTTTTTCTTCTTCTTCTTAATCCAGCCAGCTATTACCCAGCGTAACAGAAAAAAAATAATCTAATCGTCTTATAAGAAAAAATATAAATCTTTTCAATTCCGTATTTTCATGAGCACCAAATATGACGCCATTTTTCGCGTCACCTGAGCCAAACTTCACCTTTCTCTGCGAGATTGAATAAAACCGTCTGGATTTAGTCAGGATAAAGCTAGTAAAGAAATTTAAGCCACGCCCCCGCCCCGCCCACTGTGATGACCACGCCCACCGTCAACAACTGGGCTTTATTATCAACAGCTCAGACGTATCATATCGACAGTTTCAGGACTCTCTCTCTCTCTTTTTTTCTCTCCCTCTCTCTCTCTCTCTCTCTCTCTCTCTCTCTCTCTCTCTCTCTCTCTCTCTCTCTCTCTCTCTCTCTCTCTCTCTCTCTCTCTTTTCTGTGTGTGTGTGTGTGTGTGTGTGTGTGTGGTGTGTCTTTCTCTCTCTCTCACCCTCTCTCTCTCTCTCTCTCCCTCTCTC
>NC_134802.1:50574792-50724792 GCF_046742065.1 Oratosquilla oratoria | reverse complement strand
TGAGTAGATTTGCCACAATTATTTGGTAAAACATGATTTGGCGAAATGAGAAGTCACCATCGAAAACCTTAAGACAGAGTTCCCCTACGGTATGGACAATTTCCCTCTAATAATAAAAGATATCACATATTAAAGAATTCAGTGACAATCGTTAGGCCTCTTGTGATGCCAGTCTATCCACATGGATAGAAGCGCTGGTAAACTACAGCCCATAAGAACAACAACAACAATCTTTTTTGTTCAAATTAATCATCCTTATCATGCGCTTTGTCTAAAGCCATGAACGCCGCATGTAATTCCATTCGTCGCTCTTGTCCCCTAGTATTACGCACACACACACACACACACACACACACACACACACACACCCCGGTTCTCTGGCTTGTGAAGCACTGGCCTCACAAGCCAGAGAACCGGGGTTCGATTCCCCGGCCGGGCGGAGATAAGTTGGGTTTGTCTCCTTTCACGTGTAACCCCTGTTCACCTAGCAGTGAGTAGGTACGGGACGTTAGTCAAGGAGTTGTGACCTTGCTGTCCCGGTGTGTGGTGTGTGAGTGGTCTCAGACCT
This sequence comes from Oratosquilla oratoria, assembly GCF_046742065.1. Classification (NCBI taxonomy): domain Eukaryota; kingdom Metazoa; phylum Arthropoda; class Malacostraca; order Stomatopoda; family Squillidae; genus Oratosquilla; species Oratosquilla oratoria. The sequence goes on along the minus strand of NC_134802.1, from coordinate 50,724,224 downwards.
ACCCAGAGATCGGCAAATAATGAGCTCTGTGCTCACTGCCGTAGGGTGGTGTCTGGCTGTCTCGACAGAGACTGCAGCAGATCCGAGGTGAATACACACACACACACACACACACACACACACACACACACACACACACACACACACAAACACACACACACACACATCACATCTTTCCAAGAATCGCCGTGACCGATCCCACCCCCTCCCCCTCCCCCTCCGAAGACCACCAGAAGCCCAGGTGTTCTTGAGCCCTTTTTCCGGATATTCTAGAACCTTAAAAACCTTTTTACTTTGCAGCACCCCTCCCCCTCTCCCCTCCCCCCTTCCCTTCTCCCCTCTCCCCTCCCCCTCCCCCTTTCCCTTCTCCCCTCACACAGCTTAGAAAAAGATGAAATGAAATAAAGACGTTAGTGTTTCATGTGTTCTTTTTCTCGCTTGTGTGTACACACGCCCCTCCCTGACCTGCACCTGTACAGTTGGGTTTAAAAGTTCAACGACAGATATGGATTGTTCATATCTGCTCATAGATGGCACCTTGATAGCTGCATTTCAATCCTGTTGTATGGTAAACCTTGATATTGTCACGTTGCAACGAAAAATTTGCAATTAATGAAACAATATGTTGCATGTCGTAATTAACCAAATCAAAGTTGTGTAATTACACTTTTTTCTCATTAAATCAGATCACATATATTTTCATGCACCACCTGTTTGCGGCGACCATAGGGCTCTGGTCGAAAGTCTTGCCCCCTCAATAGCGTGTGTGTCGGGAGGGGGGGGGTTCACGGAATTGAACGAGGCGTCGTGACGTCACGCGGAGATAAGGGTGTTCAAGTGAACATACGACGTACAAATGAACACGTGAACACTCACGGGTGAACTTTCGGGTTTACGAAATTGTGTTCAGATGTAAATGAATATACAATTGAACATGTGAACTCATAGTGGAGTCCGGATGTATGAACACACAATGAAACCCATGTCTGGTTACAAACGTACACACACACACACACACACACACACACACACACACACACACGACTCGGTGGCGCAGTTGGTAGAGCGATGAACTACTAGCATGGTGGTGCCCGTAGTGCTTGGTTCGAATCCTGCCCAGAGCCGAAATTATTTCGGTACAGCTGCGCTTCGGGTCGTTACTCTGACTCTCGTGGGCGGGGAGTTGGGTGTGTGTGTGTGTGTGTGGTCACAGCATTACCCAGAGATCGGCAAATAATGAGCTCTGAACTCTGCCGTAGGGTGGTGTCTGGCTGTCTCGACAGAGACTGCAGCAGATCCGAGGTGAATACACAGATCGGTCACATATGAGCTTTGAGCTCTCCTCTGGGAAGGAAAAGCTGTTGATTACGAGTCCAACACGTGATCCAAGACCATAGTGAATCACACACACACACAGGTGTCGCGAGGAACTCGTGACGTCACTAGGGTTAGGGGTCAGGTATGTTCGTGTCAGAAGCGGATAAATGTTTGTCATTATAAAGGGAAATTAATGTTGGACAACAGGCCCTCGTGGCTGACAACAGGCCCTGAATTAAAAGGGGCTCTTGTTGGCAGCTGCTGTCGCCCGTGTAACGGGCAGTCGACAGCTATTGGCAATTTTGCAAAATATTATACATTCCCAGGCCAGTTTACGAAAGGAGTCAATGTAAAAAAAATAAGTGAAAAAAAAAGATAGTAATAAATAAATGAATAAATAAATACACCATTGCTTGGGCAGAGGGCACCTCTACACCTGTATAAAATCGCCTGGCGACAGCTAGAAGAGATGCTCAGGTGCTTGTGGTCTTTTTATTTCATTATCTCGATCGTTGGTCACTTTCACCATCTGGACTAAATAATTCTACTCTTCAACTTCTTCAAGACTCTCACCATCGATGATAATCTCTTTACTTTGAAATTTCATGTCGAACATTACTTTGGTTTTACTCTTATCGTTTTTAAACCTACATTGAGACTTTCCTTGTTCAGATCACTCAGCATATTTCGCAAGTCTTCTGCTCTCTATGAAATAAGAATAATGCCATCCGCAAATCTTAGGTGGTTAAGATATTTGCCATTAATCTTCAAACCTTTCTCTTCCCAATTCGGCCTTTTGAAAATCTCTTCCAAGCAAGCTGTAGATAATTTGGGTGAAATTATATTGCCGTGCCGTACTTCTTTCTCAATCTTGATCTTTTCTGTATCTATATGTAGTCGAATTACAGCGGTACCTCTCGCATAACATTTTTCCAGAAACCTTACGATCTGTTCGTTTGTACCCTGTTTACGTAACGAGTTTAATATTGCTATTTGTTTTACCGAGTCATAGGCCTTCTCATAATCTACAAAAGCTAAACAAAGAGGAATATTGTATTCTCTCGTTTTCTCGATTAGTTAATTCATCGTATGCAAATGGTCTAAAGTCTAATATCCGCTTCTAAAACCTGCCTGTTCTCTCGGTTTCTATCTAAATCTTGTCTTAGTCTATATGTAAGGATCTTAGAGAATACTTTACATACATTCAATATCAAGCTAATCGGTCGATAGTTACTAAAGTCCATTTGGTCTCCTTTTTATGAAGCAAAATCACTATAGCATTGCACCAGAATTAAGGTACATGGATGTACAACTGAGCTAACTTAATATGAACTTCATTCTCTGCGTCTTTCAAAAGATCTATCTATATTCCACCCCCCCCCCCCAGGTGCTTATCCTCGTTTCATATTTTAGAGCAATTTCTACTTCTTTGTAATCTCTCGCACACTACTAACGTCTACAGATGAATTTAGTGACTCAACTACGGTCTTCGACGAGTAAAGCTATTGGTAAAATTATTCTACTCTTTTTACCAGTGTGTCTCTGCATCTAATGATCTCTCCATTTCTATCTTTCAAACATATCATTTGCTGTCTTCCTAAAGTATGTCTGCGCTCGGTCCCTTTAATACGTTTACTTTTCTGAATAGTTTCCTCTATTTCACCCATGATTCTCTTTCTTTTCGCTGATCTCTACCTTTTGTTGATAAGCTTGTTTAGTCCCACTCTTTCTATTTCGTCTCTCATGCTTTTAATCTCTATAGTCTTTCTTCTTTTAATTAGTTCATTTGTATTTTTGGAGTATTTGTTTTCTCTGATACTTTTTGTACTTCCTACTTTCTCTACCAATTCCCTAATGATATTCATTAAATTCAAATTCATATCTTTGATGGTGTCCTCGTTAGTTCTTAGAGCTTTGAATCTATTTTTAATTTCTAACTGAAATTTCTTATTATTATCTTTAACCTTTGCAAGGCTTATTTTATTTTTTAAAACCAGTTTATTTCTCTTGGTTCTGAAATTGAATTTAGCTGTGCAAACTACCATTCTATGGTCACTACCCATGTTGACCTTATTTATCACCGTAACATTGCTAAAGCTCTTGCTCTCATCTCCTAATATGAAATCTACTTCGTTCTTTGTTGTTCCATTTGGACTTCTCCAGATCCATTTACGACCTACACGCTTTTGGAAGAAAGTGTTCATTATCCTCATGTTGTAATTCTCTGCAAAATTGACTAGCATCTTGCCCCTGTATTTTTTTTCACCTTTTCCAAACTTCCCAATGCACGATTCATCTCCCATCTTCCCTACTCTAGCATTAAAGTCGCCTATTACCAACGTGTACTTACTTTTTTCTTGAACCATTACCTGACTTAAATCATCATAGAAGGACTCGATTCCATAGTCTGAACTCAGTGAAGTTGGTGCATGAACCTGAAATATTTTTAGAGTGTACCTTTTACACAGCCTAATCACAATCCAAGCTACCCTGTCAGATAAACTACTGAACTTGACAACATTATCAGCAACCTCTCGGTTTATCAAGAGTCCTACTCCACTAGATCTTTCTTTAACCTTACCTCTATAGTAGAACAGGTGGGTGACCACCTTGTAATTGTATCAGCTTTTCTTCCACTCTTTGAACTTTTCTCAATCCTACGATGTCCCACTTGATGTTGTCTAGTTCTTCCATTATACTCTCCAGCCTGTGGTCTTCTGAGAGGGTTTTTACGTTGTGAGTATTGATCTTCATTTTCTTCATGTTATTTAATGTCCAAAACTTGGATCTGCTTAGACAGTGCTTACTTACATTCGGTGGCACACTGCCTGTAAGCACACGAGGCAATGCGGTTGGACCTTTAGGAGACGATGATCCAACAGGAACGCCCGGTTTTGTTTTGGTTGTATTATCCATGGTTGTTGTGAAGGGATTTTGGCAATAATCTCACCTTCCTGCCAACTGGTTTCTGGTGAGATATTTCTTTGCGTCACCTTATTCATTATATTCAGTGGAATCCTATATACCTATAGGGTGCCCAATGGTTCACGCCGTCATTATGACGGTACCCCATATGTATATGAGGAATTTCCCTGGTCACCATCAGGGATGTGCCAGTTAGCAGTGGGTCCTGCAACTGTGTGTGTGAGCTGCTTTTAGTCTGATCGTTCTTACAAAACCTGTTCGATATGGGTAACCCTGCAGAGATTTCTTCTCTATCAACATAGCTTTTGTAATCACCCCATCCAATTATTCTCTTCATAGTCTTTTTGCTAGTCTTTCATCATACGTAATCATAACTTATAGAACCTCAGCAGATCAGAAGCACACAATAGCTGTGGTCGGAGTCATAATTGTGCATGAAATGCCAGTCTCTGTTTTCTAGTTGAAATGTCCATCTTTATCTAATTATATTATTTTCTGGGCAAATGATTCAGTGTTGTGTGCATTAGGAGAGGGAAAACTTGTTTGTGCCAGTTATATCTCGGAAGAAAATTGACTTAAAAGGTTGTTTTACTTTTGTTTACATCAACAGAATTTTAATATAGTGTTGTGAAAGACTTTAAATTTTGTTTCATTGAAAAACTCAATAATGCTACATAATTTTTTTTTTTCCGTTACAGATGCCCGTGAACTTGCTCGTCAAGAGCTGCACTCGGCCCTTCGTGAGTCCTGCAGTCGAGGAGATGTCTCACGAGCTCGCACAATCCTCAGAGACCTGGGTGCTGAAGCAGAAATTATCATCAACTCTGCTCCTAATGGATCCAATACCCTTCTTTTCAAGTGAGTTTATTTACATGAAAAAAGCAGCAGGCGAATGAAATGGCCAGCGTCTGTTAATCAAAAACCATAAGATACTTAGCCTCACATTTACCATACATGTGACCTTCACTCACCACATGAAAAAAAAAGAAAAATAACCAGAACAAGACAGGTGTTAACACAGAGTTGGGACAACAGAGAGAAAACACCCCACGTTCTAAAAAGTTTTCATATTAATCAGTATTACCATTGATTGCACAGTGTGGAACCCAACAAGAAAGAAAAAACAAAGAAGATGATACAGGAGGTATCAAATTAACTTGGAGTTAGAGTATTGGAACTAAAAAACATGAAGAACCACTTCCTTGTGGCCAACCTTCTCTTAAAAAAGTAAACACAAGGCAACAAAATAACTCATATTTTTAATTGAATTTTGAATAGCATAACAATAGCATAGAGTACACTCTTTGATAACAAAAAGATTGTCATCACTACAAAAATATGGTATTTGAGAAAAAGAATTATATATATATATATATATATATACACGACAGTATGAGGTAGTAAGGACCAGCAGAGAACAAAATGGTTGAAGAGAAGTCGAGAATAAAGAGGGTGAGGCATTGAGAACAAGATAATGGTCTCCAGGTTCTTCAATAAATCTCTCAAATAGAAATAGTGTATTACTGTATGTGTTTTCTGTAAGAGACAGTAGTCCTGTGTCTTTAGTGTTATGTAAGTTGAGTATTATAATCACGAAGAACCCACAGTCGGAATAAAAGGAAACTTAGAAGAAAGTATAACTTCTATATTTCGGCTAATAGCTATAGCCCTCTTCAGGAAAGTACAGGTTACAAGAATTTGTAGAGACATAAATACAATTGAGATATGAGTAGAAGGGGAACAGGCAGAGCTAAAAACATGACAATCCGTCGCGCAGGGCGGAGTCAGAGGGGAGGGGATGTGTGGGTGGAGGTGTGAGGTCAGAAGGGAAGCGGGGTCAAGATTGGTGGGGGAGCGGGGTCAGGAGGGTGAAAATTTTTAACCAAACGGCTCACAGCTAGCCGTGAGATTATGTCCGGGGACCATTGACCTTTGGAGATGTTCAAGTTCGGACATTCTTCGATTAAGGCGGATTCAACCATTTTTCTTCTAAAGCTGCAGTTGGACTAAGACAAAAATTTGGCCTTGTCCCAATCAAGACTATGATTTTTGGTACTGACATGTTGGAACACAGCGGAATTTTCCTGGGTATACCTAATGGATCTTTTGTGCTCCATTAATCTGGTATTAAGATCCCTGTCGGTCTGACCAAGGTACACTAAATCACAATCCTTACAAGGAAGGCTATACACTCCTGGGGCCTCAGTTACCCTTAACCTTTCATAAACATTAACAATTTGTGCACAGTGTTAGGGTAATGGTAGGCAACTGTGAGACGCTTGTTAGGAATTAATTTAAAAGCATCTCACAGTTGCCTACCATTACCTGAACACTGTACACAAACAAATTTGTAATGTTCATCAAAGGTTAAGGAGAACTGAGGCCCCAGGAGTGTATAGCCTTCCTTGTAAGGATTGTGATTTAGTGTACCTTGGTCAGACAAACAAGGATCTTAATACCAAGTTAACAGAGCACAAAATATCCATTAGGTATACCCAGGAAAATTCCGCTATGTTCCAACATGTCAGTACCAAAAATCATAGTCTTGATTGGGAAAAGGCCAAATTTTTGTCTAAGTCCAACTGCAACTTTAGAAGAAAAATGGTTGAATTCGCCTTAATCGAAGAATGTCCGAACCTGAACATCTCCAAAGGTCAATGGTCCCCAGACATAATCTCATGGTAGCTGTGAGCCATTTGGTTAAAAATCTTCACCCTCCTGATCCCGCTCCCCCACCAATCTTGACCCCGCTTCCCTTCTGACCTTACACCTCTACTCACACATCTCTTCCCTCTGACTCTGCTCTGCTTGTTCCCCTTCTACTCATATCTCAATTGTATTTATGTCTACAAATTCTTGTAACCTGTACTTTCCTGAAGAGGGCTATAGCTATTAGCCGAAATATAGAAGTTATACTTTCTTCTAAGTTTCCTTTTATTCTGACTCTGTGTTCTTCATGATTATAATTTTACAAATGTGCTACTACATTTTGCCCAAGTGAAGTTGAGTATTGTTTAGGTTGTATAAGTGATATTCAACTAATTATTTCATTTGCCAGAGCCTGTGAGGAAGGGCAGAAGGAGATGGTACGCCTGCTGCTGGAGCATGGTGCTGATGGGCGAATCCACCCTGTTACCAAGTACTCACCTCTGTACATCGCATGTTACTACGGCAGGAAGGATATTGCAGAAATGCTCCTTAAGGTTAGGAGAGTCACATTGTAGTGTCTATTTATTTTGTTTGCATTTCTAATTTGTTACTCAATAAACCAATTAAATTATCTTTCTAATCGTACTCCCATATTACCAAGTATTTGATACTGATTTCTGACAACTTTTGTATTTCAGAAATTTCCCCGTTTAGCAAGTGTATGTACAGTAGAACGATGGCTACCACTCCATGCCTGTATCATCAGTGGGCATGTGGCTGTGCTGGAACTTCTCCTAAAATTCCCATATCCAGAGGAAGTTCTTCACAAATATAAGTAAGTTGTTTCTTCTTTTATTTATTTATTTATCTATTTATTTATTTATGTTTACTGCTTACATGTAAGTTTGTTTTATTATTCTAAACCAGAGGATAAAATTGAAACATTATCTAGTGTCATTAGATAATAGATCAGTGAGAAATGTTATTATTCATTAATATCCTCAAAACTTCTTTAGTGTCATTTAGCTGTGTTATGCACATGAAATTTGTATAAGGCTTTAGAATGTTAATCTTCCATATTTTTTTTATTAAGTATTCAGTCTTAATTTGTACATTTTTATTTGTTTTGTATAGGGACAAAACACAGAGATGGGAATATGATATGGCTTTTGATTTAAATATGCGTGATGTGACGGGCCAGAGTGCTCTGTATTTAGCCTGCTATGTAGGCAACCAAAAAATTGTTGACCTTCTACTTAAGTATAGAGTGCAAGCAACCAAAGTTAAGGTGAGATTAATTTCATTTATGTAAATGTACCTTTTATCACCATAGTTTTGATATTATATGTGAAAGAAACAAAGAATCTCTTCCCCTTTCTCTCTCTCTCTCGATCTCTCTTTGTCTGTCTCTATATCTATCTCTCCCTATATCTATCTCTCTCTATTTCTATATCTACTATCTCTTCCTCTTTTCTGGAGGGGACATCTATTTAATCATTCTTACTGAGTATTTTTTTCTTATCACATTTAGACTAGAGAAGAAATTGAAAAAGATCAAAAACTTAGAGAGGAGCTTTCATGTGAAGGGAAGAACAATGACAACGAGAAATCAAGTGAAGACAACAATGAAGGACTGGCAGATGAGAAGACTGATGACGTTGTCAGCCCTACCAAACACCGCATTTCTGGCGGCATCCAAGCACTTATGTCAAAGTTGAATCTAGTCAAACCCGAACACATGCAGAGGGAGAACATGATCTCGCCCTTGGATATTGATATGTACTGTAATAGTAGCACAGGTGAGTCTCCATCCACGACACTGTAGCGATCCACTTGTAGAAGAGAAGGCCAGGAAATGTAATAGCAGGAAGGGGATTCATTATTAATCACACATAAGTAAAATAGAGGGTAGGAGTAGTAGTGGTAGTTACAGCATTAATTTGTCAGACCACTGGAGCAATGAATGAAGCTGGAAGGTAAGAAAATATAGCAAAGTGTATGATATCCATTGATGATTGTTAATAAGTTAGAATAAGAATGGAGAAATATAGCAAAGGCACAAGTTTTTTATTAATCATTAATAATTAAAGTTTGGGGTGGAAGAATATATTGAAAGAAAAATGACTGGGGAGCACTGGGGTGGTTAAGGCATGTGGAGGGTGTATGTGAAAGAGAACTGACAAAAAAAGTATATGGAAGGGAGGGTTAGATGGAGTGAGTTTGTAGTTGGGGGAGGAGGGTTGTGGGTGAGGTGCTTGGCCTTTGTGGAGGGTAGTACAGATACTCATAGCATGTCTCTTGACCAGGAAAAAGAAAGCATTGTAGTGAACAGAGGGCAATTGTAAATGGATGAAGAGATGGTACAGCCTCAAGTGGTGTTCTTCCTGTCTCCATAAATTATTTTGAGTGGATGAGGAGGGACAGCCTATGATGAAGTGGTGGAAGTAAAACAGCTCCAGCTGTTGGGCCCTTTTGTTGAAGAGCTGTGCTTTGCTACATTGCTTTTGACCCAAACAATATGGCAAGGAATCTGATGTCCCTTCATCCCCAAAGCTCTGAGATGGGAGAGATTTGATGGGTTTTGATTATGTATGATGTGGGTATGTGCTATTAGCCTCCCCCCCTTTCTAAAGTGGAAAAGGACTTTATTATGCGTATATTAAGTGAAAAAAGGCAAAGGAAATATCACATAAGAAAAGAAAGGAGCTGAAATGGAGGAGTGCAGTTACTGGTGAAGAATGCTATGGATTTCTTGATTTGTTTTTGCTTGAAGATTGCTTTCTGTGTACATTTGATTCCATGAAGCATGGTTGTAACTCCTGAAGAACCTCTTAGAATATAGATGTTTTGATTGGTATGTACCTTTTCATACTACCTTTTTTGATGGGAAAGAGAGTCCAATTAGAGAATAGTGGTTTTGGGTTGTGACCTTTTCTTTTTATTTATCATTAAGTTGAACTTTTAAATTGTATTGATTTTTTATACACTATTTTTCTTTTGATAGAGACGTCCCTTCATGTAGCAGTAAAAAACAAACACCACAGCATTGTGGCAATGCTCTTGGCAGCAGGAGCAAATCCAAACCTCCGTGTTTACTTGCCTGATGATGAAATGGCCAGACTTGCAGAGGATGAGTACATATTTACGGGTAATGCCCTCATTGAGCTGAGCTTGTGTTATTTTATATGTAAGCTGATACTCCCAGAAGATTAGCTGTCTAAACCATTTGCTTTTTCATTTATTGAGGAATTTTGGTTGATTTTTTTCTAGAAGGTTTCATAATGCTTAAAATGAGTTGTCCATGTGCATGCATGCAGAAACATTTACAGATTGTTGTGCATCTTTATAAAAGTCAACAGTTTTCTAGATGTTGATACTTGTTTACATGTTACATAAGATTAAATGTTGCAATTACAGGTTCTACTGCACTGGTTGAGGCTTGTAGGAACCGTGACTTGGGGATGTTAGACCTACTTCTCCGAAGTCATGCAAGAGATGACGAGTGTAAAGCACTTTTCATAGCAGCACATGCACGAGATGAAATAATAGTGTCCAAGCTGCTTGCTCTGAAGGTATGTTCCCCTCCCCCACAACCCAAATATCTATGCATGTATAGTATGTTCCCCTCTGCCCACACAACAAATATCCATGCACATATAGTAAACTCCCCCATATCTGAACTGATTGGGTGCCAAGGTGTCTGGGTTTGGGAAGTATTCAGATACAAGAGGTGAAATTATCCCACCCCCACCTCCACTCAGCCATAACAGTGATGCAAGTAGCAAAACAGTTGGACTTGGAGTCCTATTGCCACCACAACAAGGGCAAGGTTTTGATAATGGCATTTTGGATGTGGGAGGGATTACTGTACCTAGTTTTATGGGAGGAGGGGGAAGGGTTGCAGATAATAGGAGAATAGATGGGAGGTAATAAAGGAAGAAGTGGAGTACGAGGCCTAAAAGGGAGTTGTGTGAAGAGGAGGAGAACAGAAGTTAATCTTTTTGTTTTATTTGTCATTCATAAGAACATAAGAATAAAGGAGACTGCAAGAGACCATAAGGCCTACACTAGGCAGCTCCATATCCATCACCACCTGTCGTCCCCATCCATAAAGTCGTCTAATCGTTTTTTAAAACAACTGATAGTTTCAGCGCTTACTACATGGTTACTAAGAGGTTAAGGAATATTTTATAGGGAATTTCATTGTAGATGAAAATAATAGCTATATGTATACTTTCATCCTCTTTGTTTTTTACAAGACATAGCCATTATGACCACACTTTTAAAAGATAGGACAATACTTACTTAAATCCATACATTAACTTCTTCAACCATGATTGTAATTAAGTTTGTAATTAGCAAAAAGGGTGTGGAAGGCAGAGGTGGATGGAGCGAACCTGAGTGGTAGACCAAGAATGAAATGGATGAATGGGGTGAAGGGGGCTTTGAGTGTAAGGGGAATGTCTGTTAAGCAGGGAAGGGAGAAGGCAGGGGATGGGTGTGAGTGGAGAATGGCTGTGAATGAAAAGTAAACTGTTACATCCCAAAGGGATATCTCCTTTTCTTCTCTATTTACTCAAGAGTGGACAAGGAGAGAGGGTTGCTGTGTTAATGAAGTACCTGGCCCTGTTGTGGATGTGCTGTGTCTTGCTGCATTGCTTCTGATGACCTGGGCAGTGAGCAGGAGACAGAAATGACCCTTCATCCACAAGGAGCTAAGATAAAAAGGAAATGGGTGACGAGTGGGAGGGATAGCTGCATGCCTTGGCTGGGTACCTCCCTCATATGGGGGAAGAGACCTTGTAGTATATAGGATAGAATTCATCTGAAGTTGGCACATGCTATTGATTCCATCCCCAGGCACACCCTGATCCAGAGTTTAAAATCAACAAACGAGCTTTAGACATAAAACCCAACCAGCAGTTCAGCTCCCTGAGTATCCCAAGCTCAGGGGGAATGTACTCTTCACTGTGTCCAAGCACTCCGGTCACAATCAACTGGCATGGACAGCGGTGTCTCTCATACTTAAAGGTAAGAGTTTTTCTGCATATTCTATGTAACCCCTTCAAGACAATAACATGGTGCAAATTTTATTTGGACATTGGTGAGAACAAAATCCGCTAATCATGCTACAGTGTTGCAGGGTTTAAAGTTGTCTTTGATAATGAAATGCACAATTGTAACTCAGTTTCCAGAACTGATGTGTATAGCTGTTTATTGGTAAATATATGCTACCATTAACTCTTAATGAACCAAGTGTACTAAAGTTTGCAAGTCCTTAATTTCCCATTATGTTCCCACAGGATCAGTGGCTAGTAGATGCTGCTGTAAACCTCAACCCCAAGCTGAAGTTGAATCCTCGCAACCAGGTGGTGGCACTGTACGCTATCACTCGACTTGACATCTCGAACAATGCACTCACACAACTTCCTGAAACTATTTTTCAGCTCCCCAGCTTGAAGGTATGAGGCTGATAGATTGAATAAAGAGTCAACCAAAGATGGAGAGAGATATTATGACTCTCTCACCCTTTTGGAGATCAGCAGCTCCAAGCCATCTGATAGAAAAGCAATTTCTCCATTTATGTTTCCTTTACAAAGTAAAAGAATTTAGTTTAAAAAAATAAAAAATAAAATAGAAAAAAAAAAAAAAATAATAATAATAATAATAATAATAATAATAGATTGAGAAAGATTGCCATTTTCTAACTCTGCTGTAAAAATTTCAACAATATTTTTTCTTCTTTGAGAGATGACAACCAGTGGTTGCTCCCCTCCTAATATGACTATAAGGTGGTGTTATAGATACATATATACCCATTATGTCTTGTAAGACTAAAGTAAGTGGATTTGCAGATGTTACTGTAATTAATGTAGATTAATATTTAAATTTTAATTACAGAGTCTCAATGCTGCTCAGAACAAAATAGAGCGGTTACCATCGTGTATAGGACAATTTGCCGATGGTACTGTGACTCTACCGAGAAAAGGTTCACCTCGTAAAGAAATGATGCTCGGACCAATATCAGTTCTAGAAGAAATTCATTTACAGGTAAGAAATAAATGTGTCTGCACTGTTCGTACATTCATTTGTATATTATTTATGGATATATATTCCTTCTCTTTCAGTCCTTCTCCCTCTTGTTCTCTTTTTATCTTTTTTCTCTCCTCTTTCTCTTTTCCTCCTTTTCATTGTTTCTTTTTCTTTCCATGTCTCTCTCTCCATGTCACTCTCTATCTCTTTCCTTTTTCTCTTTTCTTTTTCCTTCTACTTTCCCTCCCTTTTTCTCCCTCTCTTTACCCTCTTTTTCTTTCTCTTTTTCCCTCTCTCTCTCTCTCACTTTATATTTTTCTCTTTGCCCTCAGGACAACCGTCTAGACTCATTACCAGATGGTCTTTTTGACCTCCCAAACTTACAAATCATAGATGTTTCCAACAACAAGCTTTCGTCTCTACCCTACAAGTTGTGGTTGGCTCCGAAGCTTCGGGAATTAAATGCCGCCCTAAATCTCTTGCATGACCTTCCTGTCAGACCTGATGGTTACGGTCCAGACTCAGGTGAGTGGTGGAAAGATTCGCACAAGGAAGTGCACCACTTGGGCTGTCCAGGAAATATCATGGACAGAAATATACGCATCAAATCAATCAGTCCATTGCCCCAGATCTCGCCTGCTGTAGACCTCTGGCCACCAGGTCACGGGCACCAGCCACTGGATTCGTCCACTGGTCACTCAAGGAAGAGATACTGTATTGTTGGCTGGATGAGGGAAGTGCAGGATAAAGTGTTCTGTGCTGTGTAGCAATTGCATCAGAGGCAGTCTTGATTCTCTGGCCAGGCCTGTATAGTGTTAGCACTGTTTCAGTGCTGGATGGTGGCCTGGATATAATCATTTGAAGAGGAATCAGTCAATCCATTGTCCCCAATCTCTCTTGCAGAAGACCCGCAGACTTCAGGAAACCAGCAATGGCTGCCGGGTGAGTCCATGAGTCACTTAAGGAAGGCATATTAGGTTCTTGTGGTTGTGAAGAGGGTGAGTGAAAACATATACACAAGCATGGAGGAGTTCTAAGAGTAAGAAAGAGGTGGGGAGGGCTTGTGAGGTGGGAATTTAATGAAAAAGAAAATGGATATAGATATCACAAGGGAAGGAAGGCACACCTATTGAGACGAAATCATATCCTCTTGTACTTTTCTTTTGTTTAAACACCTTCAATTGCATAGTTTTGTTTTGCTTCCAATACAAACGGGTGGGGGATGGTGTGAGTTTCTGAAACTGTCAGTTCTCTATCTTCATTTGTAGGGAGACGCAATAAATAAAAGAAATGTGAATATGATGCCAAATTTTTATGTGTCTCAGGCACAGGATCAGAGACAATGAGTGAAATCAGTGACGAGGACAGCTTGTCTTCTGTCGGTGAACAGCAACGCTCTATTCTGGAAGTGTCAACAGAGGAGTCACCAGGAAGGAGGAAACAAACAGATCCAAGGTAAACGTGGGAGTGATAGTTCATCCAGACAATCTTTATTTTATTGCATTTATGGTTTGTGTTTGTGTGTGTTCTAGGAGTTGATGCATCAGTATAGGAAACTCTGTTTCATGATATGTTTTGTAAAATAATTTTTATGCTCATCAAGATTGTGAATGTATATCTAATTATAGTGTACAGGAAAGAAGCTGTGTGTGTAGTTGGGTATGAGCGTGAGGACTGCTTTTCTATAATAAGCCATCACTAGATAACCCAAGGGTTTACATGAAGATATGAGCACCTATGTGTATCAAAATATTTGAGTACAGTTGGTTTTCTTTTTAGATACATATGTTTAGGAGATAAACAGATACCAGAGATATTTTATTTTGATTGGATTTCAAAACATACTTAACATCCAATTTTTTCTGTTATTTTGTATGTAAAACTTAAGTATATATATATATCTTTTTTGCAAATTTCTTTCTTCAGAACTTTATGTTAATTATGTTTTCCCCCAGAAGTGTGTTCACCTTAGGCAAACACGGGAATGTGATTACGTGTTGTCGGCAGCGGGATCTTAAGCACCACAGCCTTTGGTCCACCAGTGTCGAAGTTCAAGAATCCCTGGCTGGGCCATCTGAGATGGAGGGAACATTGACATCACATCTCCAAGCACTGAATTTGGCTCACAATGCTTTCACTGCTGTTCCTACGGGTCTTGCCTGCCTTGCTCTTTCACTCAATAGATTGAATCTCAGTTACAACAGGTAAAGTGTCTCAAGCAGGTATTAGGTTTTCGTTGAGGCTCTCTGACAGGTTCCATGGGTGTGAAGAGGGACGCAGGAGTCTTAATTTGAGTTTATTACTGAGTAGTTTCATAGGTAGGCTTTCACAAAGGAAAGCTTATCTGTACACCTAGGGATTTTCCCCCCATACAAGGGAGGTAGCCAAATCAAAAAGCAAATAGCCACTCCTTCCGATTTCACTTCCACCCATTCCATTCTCATCCATTCCACTCCCATCCACCCCCTTTTCTTCCCTCCTATCTTAGCTCCTCATGAATGACGGGTCATCCCTGTATCCCACCCACTGCCCAGTGTCAGAAGCAGTGCAGCAGAACTATTCAGGAATAAACTCAGATTAAGATGCTCTGTTTGATGCTAGTCCTTTATTAGACAGTGCTGACATATACTTATGTAGTAAAGTATATACACAGGATTTATTATCCATTTTTAACTAGATATGTTTATAATACTTGCTTTTGTTGTCCATGTGCATAGAAAATTTCTGTTCATGTTACTGAATCTTTCTGTTAAGTGAAATATATAAGTTAGCTTAATTCTGCTGTGATTTGTTTTTCCAGACTTACAGAAATGGGCCCAGCATCAAACTACCCAGTAGGCCTCAAACAATTAGATCTCTCACACAATGGCATCCGTTCCTGGCCAAGCAATATTCCTCGCAGTGAATCCTTAGAAAGTCTCGAGTCCACACACTCTTCCTGCTACTCTTTGTTTGAAATGGGCAAAGGAGGGAAAGGATCATATTGTCAAGGTATGCTAATTCCTAACTACCTTCTTCTTTTTCTAATGTAGTGGGATAGTTTTACATTCTTTGTTATAAATTTCTTACATCTAGGTAGGTGTATCTGATTGGCTTATTGTGGTCAATGATAGGTTTATCAAGTAATGTATTTTTTTTTACACTAGTTTATCTCAAATGCATCATATATTTTGTTGAACTTTTGTAGTTATGTTTTAAGAGTACCCAGTCATTTATGTATGTCATTATACACCAAAGTCTCTTAATCCATCATTTGCCAACTGCCACTTGTGCTGAAATTTGGGCTCAGGGCGTAAACCCACTCTGGGAACTGGCCGAGGACATGAAACACCACTAGTTACTGAATTGGTTTTATGCCCTTCACCCAAACATCCTCAAGTAGCAGTTGGTAAGTGTTGGATTAAGAAACCTAGGTGTATTTATGTGTTATTAATTTTTGCATCATGAAAGTCATATGAATTATGTATATGTTGCTGACATTGTAATCTGGTGGTTGTGTGATTTCATGCTTTGGCTTACGACAGGTGGGAGAAAAAGTGGGCTTGGAAGACCTCGCCTTAACTCCACATCAAGTTCCACTACCATTGCTACCACATTGTCAGTAGCCACCAACACCACCCCTGTTGTTTGTATTCATCGAAGGCACACTCGTCTAGAAACACTAAGAACATTGGTGTTGGCTGATAATCAGCTCACAAGATTAAATCTATATGTGGAAGATAATGAATTCAATGTTGTACATGAAGCAGAAGAAAGTGATGTAAGTTAAATAACTTTTTTCTTTGTTTTTATTTTTGTTTTTATTGGATAAAGAGGGGGTTAGCCAAATATTTTTATCTCTAGTGGCTGAAGAAGGAGTTGCCATACTGTAAAGTAGTAGAGGTAAACCAGCTGTGGCTGTTAGGATCTGCTGTGGAAGAAAAGTGACATGCTTTGCTTTTGATCTGAGCAGTGTGGCAGGGGATAGGGTGACTCATCATCCTTAAGGTGTTGACAGAAGGTCTATTCCCCCTTGTAAAGGGGGTGACCAGCCAAGGCATGCACCTACACTTTACCCATCAGACACCCATTGTTTTCTCTTATATCTTAGCTCCTTGTGGATGAAAGTCCATCCCTTCTCCCCCCCCACTGCCTGGATCAGAAGCAATGGAGCAAGGTAAAAAATCTTACATGTATACATACATATACCAAGGGCTTCTCCCCCATACAAGGGAGATAGCCAAAGTCAAAAGACAAAATTCCACTCCCACCCATATCATCCCCACCCACTCCACTCCCATTCACCATCCTTTCCTCCTTACCCTCTTTTCTTGGATGATGGGTCATCCCTGCATCTCACCCATTGCCCTGGGCCATAAGGATTGCAGTGAGTTACAGCACATCCACAGCAGGGCCACTTCATGTAATTTAATCAAAAGATTTTAAGCCAGGGGGAGCATGTGATTAACGGATTTAAAGAGAAATGGAATGGGTGGGGATGGGTGCATACCTTGGCTGATCATCTTCCTTATAAGGGAAAGAAGCCCTTGGTATATAGATAGACAGAGTATGAATGCCATGTCATCAAATCTCATCATTTTGTCTCACTTTACAGCCCGCTGGAAGATCTGGAACACCAAGCAAGGGACGTCTCTTGTTTCCTAACTTATCAATGCTCGATGTCAGCAACAATCACCTGAGAGAGCTCCCAACAACGTTGCATGACTTCACAAACCTATCTGTGAGTTGCATTCTTAGTCTTTTTGCCAGATTTATAGTGCAGTATCTTTTTGTTTTGTTTTGGAAAGTTTATCTTGTGTAGTTATTGTTTCACTTTGCCTCTTTTCTTGATATTTGTATTAAACTGGGAGATGGGGTATTATAACTTTCTCCCTCAGTTTAACTTTTGATAATGAAGAAATAAAAGATATCATTTGAATACATGCATAATAATCTTCATATGCTGAACAGTGTTAGTGGGAGAATTAAGGTTTATGAAAAAAAAAAGTATTGAATAAAATTGGCAGGAAAGGGAGGAATGGAAGTGGATGTAGATTGTAGATTGAGAGAAGCAAGTAAATCCCTTGGGGGTTTAAAAAATGTAATGAGAAATAGACATTTGGAAATGGATACTAAGAAGAGATTGTATGAAGGGGTGATTGTGCCAACAGCATTATATGGGGCAAAAACATGGAATGTAAGAGAGGAAGAGTTTAAATGTGTTTGAGGTGAAATGTGTGAGAAGTATGGTAGAGGTTACTAGGCTGGATAGAGTGAAAAATGAGGAAGTGAGGAGAGTGCCGATGGAGTAGGAGTTGGGAGATAGGGTGCATGAAAGAGTATTGGGATGGTTTGGACAAGGGGAAAGAATGAGTGAAGAAAGATTAGTAAAAGAAGTGTGGAAGGCAGAGGTGGATGGAGTGAATATGAGGGGGTGACTGAGGATGAAATGGATGGATGAGGTACAAGGGCATTGAGAAAGAGGGGGATGTCTGTTGAGGAAAGAAGAGAGAAGTCAGAAGATAGGGGTGAGTGGAGAATAGTTGTGTATGATGTTGTGATGCGTGGAAGGGAGTGGGTAGGGGATGGAGTTATACGTGAATTATATTTTGATGCAGCACAAAGGAATTTCTTCCCATCTTCTCTTCTGCATGAGGGGATGGAGACGGGGTGCTTCTTATCAAGTGAAGTGTCTTGCTGCATTGCATCTGACCCAGGGCATTGGGTAAGATGCAGGGATGACCCATCATCAAGGAGGAGCCATAAAAAGAGGGAGGGAGAGGTGGTGAATGAAAGTGGAGTGGGTGGTGATGAAATGGGGTGGTGGAATTTGACTTTGGCTACCTCCCTTGTAAGGGGGGGAAATGACCTTGGTATATTTATGTATGTACATAAAATTGTATTACATGTGTCAGTCAATGTAGGTGTGGATTTAAAGATGGATTATAAGGTAAAGGAAAGTGTGTGGATGAAATGAAGAGTATTATTAGAAATTGGTACTCGGGAAAGAAGGCTGTATAAAGAGGTGATTGTACCCATGGTATTGTGTGGAACAGAGGTTCAAAATATGAGCAAAGCAAAGAGGAAGAGATCTAATGTTTTTAGTATAAAGTGCTTGAGAAATATGATGGATGATACAAGAATAGATAGAATGAAAAACATGGAGGTGGGGCAGAGAATGAGGGTGGGACAGGAGTTGTCATATAGGGCAGAGAGAGTGTTAAATTGGTTTGGATGTTGAAAAAGAATGAATGAGGAAAGGTTAGCAAAGAGAGTGTGAAAAACAGAAGTAGATGGAGTAACCTTGAGGGTAGGCCAAAAATGAGATGGATGCATGTGGTATGTCTGTTCACCAGGAAAAAGAGAATTCAAAAGCTAGAAGTGAAGGGATGACACAGCCCAAAGTGATGTAATTCGTGTCTTCTCCGTAATGTATTTTGAGTGAATTAGGAGTGGGGGGCGGGGTCACCGTATTGTGAAGCAGTGGGGGTTAAACCACCTCTGGGTGTTGTTCCCTACTGGGGGAGGTGCTGTGTCTCAGTGCATTGTTTTTGACCCAAGCAGTGTGGCGAGGGACAGGGTGACCCTTCTTCCTAGAGGTTCTGAAGTGGGAGAAGTGGTTTCATGGGTTCTATTTGTTTATGATATGAGTTTGGGCTTCAACTCATGCACCCCTCATAGAAGAGGTAAAATGCCTTTCGTGTATATATGTATTACATTTAATACAAGTATGTATTGGTCAAGCTGTCAATGCACATTTGGATTTGAATGGGTATGCATTTCTAACTCAAATATACACTCTTTACAATCCACTGATTAAGGGGGTGAATGTGTCAGACCATACACCCACAACAAAAGATCCACTTTTCCACCCCCTCCAATTGTAGCATTTTGCAGGTGAATAAAAAGATAAATAGATGAATGAAAAAATTGAAGAAAAAAAATTATTATTTTCATTTTTCAGGTTCTGAACTTGTCAGGAAACACAGAGGTGACAGAACTTCCACCGGAAATGGGTCTTCTTTCGCGTCTTTGGAACTTGAATACAAGAGGCTGTTCTCTTCAAGAGCCTTTAAAGTCCA
Organism: Oratosquilla oratoria; assembly: GCF_046742065.1. Classification (NCBI taxonomy): domain Eukaryota; kingdom Metazoa; phylum Arthropoda; class Malacostraca; order Stomatopoda; family Squillidae; genus Oratosquilla; species Oratosquilla oratoria. Next base: position 50,704,239 of record NC_134802.1, on the reverse strand, counting down.
TGATCGACAGTAAAAAGTACAAGACTATGGATGTCATTGGCTACCTCAAAGTAACTTTTCTTCTTTTTATATTGTCTAATTCATCCTTATTCCTATTCCAGTTTTATATTTATATTCCTTATCTTAGTGTAGACATAGAGGAAATAATTTATAAACTTTAAACCTTGTTAGCAGTTACCCTGGTTTAAGTCAGGAAGTTTTTGTAAAGCAAATTGTAATCACCTCTGCATTCTTTAATGCACATGCACATTTTAGTATTCATGCAGAATGCTTTTGGTATATAGAGATGGAACATGGTTAAATGCAATTCACTGTTTGAATCTCAGCTTAAAATACAAAAATTTGATTTTCTTTAGAATTTTTTTCACAGCTCAATTTGTCTATATAACAGATATGTAGAGATCTGACTGCACTGTCAATAGATAAGTATAAGCAAAACAGATACATTAAGAATAGAGAATTTTGTTATTTTTTAAATATTTTTTTGTAATTTGAATTTTTGTCATCCTTTTTAGTGAGGTAAGCATTTATGTATACACATTATGGTCCTATTTCAGAGTATTCTGGAAGATGCACGTCCATATGCAAGGATGAAACTAATGATAGTGGGAGTCCAGGGTATTGGTAAAACATCACTCCTAGAGCAATTGCGACAAGAAGGGACTGGTTCCTACAGAAAGAAGCCAGTAGAGGTAAGCAGAGCAAATTTTATATACATATATACATACATACAAATGTATATACAAAGAATCTCTTATATGTACTGATATGCCTATGTTCAGATCACCACCCCACACTAAAATGGTGTCATCAAAGAATCAGCCTGGCAGCAGATGCCAATTTCTCTAGAAATAATGATCGTTACTATTACATCTAGGTACCTCCCCGAAGGGCGTGACTTTACTCCCATGAACCAATAAATTTTTCTCCTCCTCCACCCTGTCTCCAATCAGAAAGACTGTTAAAACATCTTAACCTCTTCACTCCGGGGCACATCACACGTCTGGCAGCATTAGCTGCCCGACGTGCGATGTTGCGTCATAATAATCGCATTATAAAAAATAAAGTCAGTGCTCAATCGTTCGTTCTCTTTCACCCGTGTATTTTGATAACCATAGAAAATTGATGAAGCCAGTTTAGAGAGAATGGAAATTACGTAGGTACGACTACAATAAATATAATCAAGATGGCGACGTCGGCATCATCGAGTACCCACTTGCTCCTCATGCCGCCTATATAGGCGTCACCGTATGGAAGTGGTTAAGCAATACTACTTACTCAAGTAATCATGATATGGCTTAGTTTACATATTACATCAGCAATAAAATCTAGTCCCTAGCAGTTGTTTATAAACTTTAGACGAGGAGTGAGATTATGGAACTCCTTCCCGGCTATTGTTTACCAAACATTGAACTCATAAAATGAAATTCTTGCCACCTACACCTTTATCTACCAGCCTCTTACAGGGCTCGGCAGCTACCCTAGGTCATCCCAACCAACCATTTTCTACAACCCTCATACAGCCTCTTACATTAGATATACAGATAGAATGTTGAGAATTGTTATATTTTTTACCTTGATATTTATTTTTTTGTGAAAAATAAGGAAATGTAAAGAGTATTTAATTTTCTGTTGTGCATCTTTCAGCACTGGGCTAAACGCATGGGAAATCGTAACATTAACACGCGCACATCTAGGGGCACAAGTATGTCTACAGTTGGTGTAGATATTGGTGATTGGATCTTTGAGAAAAAAATAAGAGGGCACTCCAGCCATGGACCTGTTGTTTTCAGGTGAGGATAATTGAGAGTAGATACAATTCCATGAAAAAGTCATTTTATCCTTGCCATAGATTTTTTCTTTTTCTTTTCGTATTTCTTCTTTTTTATTTTTTATTTCTTTCTCTTGTCTTTCTTTTTTGTATGAGACTATACCATATATATATATATTCATCATGGATATAGTCAAGCAGCTAGATTTTGATAGTTTTAATAATATACAAAAGGTTTATACCATTATGTGCATTGCAACAAAACTATTGAAACAAATGCATATTGCATTGTGCTACTCTCTTTAACAACTGGACTGAACCTGTGACCAAAATCAGTTTCCTCAGGAAGCTAGGATCTCCTGCAGGAGAGAATTAGGTAACAATAGATTGACTTGACTTTTGATGTCTGATTTTGTTACTGGATGCTTACAGAACATGGGACTTTGGTGGACAGAAGGAATATTATGCTACACATCAGTACTTTCTTTCCAAACGCTCTCTATACCTGGTTGTGTGGAAGATCACAGATGGCGAGAAAGGTGTCAATGAAATCTTACAGTGGTTGGTTAATATTCAGGTAAGTGTTACACCTCCTTGTATTTTTCTGCACACAGACACCTCAAATTCTTAAATATGATTTATACAATGTTCCTGCCTCTTCATGTGTTCCAAATGAGATAGACCCAAAACAATAAACTTTTATATTGTAGTACCAATTTAGCTTGAAATCTCATTCTATACAAGTGTTTGAACTTTTCATACTTTGTCTTGTATCTACTGAATACAATTGCTCAATCTTTTAGGCAAGAGCACCCAATTCTCCTGTTCTGGTTGTTGGAACACATTATGACCTTGTCAAAGAAAAGTTCCCCTCATCATGGAGTGAAGATCTACAACAGATGATCAGAGACCGGTTTATCAATGTCATAGATGCAGACAAACTTGGCTTACCAAGAGTATTAGACACTATTGAGGTTTGTATGAAAGAAATATATTTTCCAGCAAAAGAATGCGTGTGAACTCTCATAATGCACTTGGCCTGACTTTTTACCCTTAGAACAACAAGTGAATATTGAATGAGGTGGAGAAAGAGCAGAAGGGAGAAAGCAAAGATGTGCTGAAAGTAAGTTGAGTAAGTATGGAGAAAGAGGATGAATGCCACGTGAAACTGAGTGATATATAAAATATTGTGAAGGATAGGCACAGAATGGGAATAGAAAAAGAATGGATATGTTTCAAGGAGGAACTATTAAAGAGCATAGAGACAGTGTGTAGGATGAGGAGAATGAATGGAAGCAGAAAGAAGGATAGTGAATGGGAGAATCATCCAATCCATTGCCCCTGGTGTCTTGTGGGAGACTCATGGCATGTAACTGCTACAGCCACTGGTTTGGTTCACAAGCATTTGAAGAAGAGATTTTATGTTGTTGTTTGGACAGGGCAAGAGTAGGACAATGTAGAATGAGGCAATATGTGTTTAATGTGTGGCGGAATGAAGAGGTGGTAGTTGTGGAAAAGAGGCATATGCATGAGGAATGGTTGCAAAGAAGAAGTAAGAGAAGTATAAAGAGGTGGGAAGTGAAGTGCAAGGTGAAGAAGGCCAAGAGAAGAGTGGAGATATTTACCTAATTGTAGTATACAGTAACAACCTGTGATAATATTTTTTCCAATCTTGCTTTATCTATCTGTATACCAAGGGTTTTTTCCCCCCCACACCATGGAAGTAGCCAAAGTCAAAAGGCATATTTCCATTCCCATCCATTTCATTCCAACCCATTCCACTCCCATCCACCACCCTCTCATCTGAGCTTCTTATGGATAATGGGTCATCCCTTTATCCCACTCACTGCCCTGGGTCAGAAGCAATGTAGCAAGACACAACACATTCACAGCATGGCTGCTTCACTTAATATGTGATCACCCCTCTCCATCCCCTTTCTAGCAGAAAAATAGGAGACAAGGAGAAATCCCTTTGGGCAGCATCAAAATATCATTTACACATAAACACTCCCCCCCCCCCCCATTTAAATTTTTCTTCTCTGCTTCTCTATTCATGTCTCTTACCCATATAGTACTGTCAGCGCAATCACACTTTCATATAATCTCATTATGCTTTTTGATTCCCCAAGACATTTACTTGCTTCTCTCAGTCTACAATTTACCTCAACCTCCATTCCTCCCTTGCTCTATACCAAACCTATTTTATCCAAATAATTACCCAATCTTGCTTTATACCAAACCAAAACTTGTTTTATATTCATTTATGGTCTCAGTTTGGGCTGTATCATCTTGGCTATCCATGCATATGTGCAGATAACTGTATTTCTTGATATCCTTCAGACATTTCATGTAGTTCTCTTCTCTTAATTTCCATGACCTCTTGACATTCTTCCATCCCAAACCAAGAGGTCTTGTCTGTCAGTTTTGTCCACTTCCTTTAATGAGCTATGTGTTTTTTTCAGGTGAGCTGCAAAAGTAGACACAATGTCAAACTCCTGTGCAACCTCATCTATGATACTGTGTTCTGCCTTAAAACACCAGGTAATATATACAGATCAGTTTCTTAGTTATCAAGTCTTACTTTTTTATTTTGTAGCTGCACTCTTGTACATCATATTGTGCTGTTAAATAAATTAAACAGTGAAAAATGTGTTGATGAGCCAGACTCTGTCTTCAGTGAAGATACTATAAAAGAGAAATTTGCACATGTTATGATTGGAAGGAACCAAGGATGAGGTGGATGGATGGGGTAAAAGGGGCATTGGGAAAGAGGGGAATGTCTGTTGAGGAAAGAAGGGAGAAGACAGAAGATATGGGTGAGTGGAGAATGGTTATGTATGCATGATGCTGTGATGCATGGAAGGGAATGGGTTGGAGATGGGGGTTTAAGGGCATATGTGTGAATGATATTTTGATAGAGCCCAAAGGGATGTCTCCCCATCTTCTTTTTTTCTGCATGAGGGAATGGAGAGGTGGTTGCTGATTAAATGAAGCAGCCTTACTGTGGATGTGCTGTGTCTTACTACATTACTTCTGACCCAGGGCAGTCAGTGAGATGCAGAGATGACCCGTCATCCAGGAGGAGCCAAGCAAAGAGAGAAGGAGGAGTGGTGAATGGGAGTGGAATATGTGGGGATGAAACGGGTGGGAGTGGATCTATGCCTTTGACTTTGGCTATCTCCCATGTTGGGGGAAAACATCATTGGTATATGTATGATTGTGAATTACTTCTTGTACTCACATATTCACATAGATTTTTTTTTTCCTTTTCTTTTTTATATTGTAGCAAGATGGTTTAGTTTTTGTGTGTTACTCCAAAGTAATGTAAGTAAAAGCAAGTAAGTTATAAGAAAAAGTGTTCTCTTCCTACTAGATGTAACATGTGTTTTATTTGGGCTGCAATCAGGGATGAAGGGTCATCCCTATACCCCTGGTTCACTGCATTGCCTTTGACTACAACTGGTGTGATTCACGGACAAGGACGACCCTTCATCCACAGTGTGATGGGATAGGATGGGCAGTAAACAAGTTTTTGATTTGTGTAGGGTGGGTGTGTGCTTTGTCTTGGCCAACCCGCTTATAAGAGGGAAAGGGCCTTTTGGTATTTACAGTATATATGTTACCAGAGACCTTTACTCTGCTGACAGAACCTGCATTCATGGAACAAATTTCTATGTCATTTAACCCTTCTAATGCCTGAAGTAACTGATATGTTTTATTTTAGTTTTGCCAGGCAGTTTTGTTCATACAGACATACATACATACTGGAGTCTTAATCCGAGTTTTTTTCTAGACTAGATTCTCTACAAGCTTTTTTAAAAGCTTTTTCATTTTCTTTTGAAAAAGCTTGTCGTGAAACTAGTCAAGAATGAAATTCTGATTAAGACTCCAATCTTTCCTCTGCCCAACAACTTCAGCTTGTCAGGATGTCTCAACAATACATTCAGACATATACCAAAAGGCCCTCTGCCCCTTACAAAGTGAGTGGCTAGCCAGGCCGTGTATCCACTCTTCATCCCTCCCACACCCATCTGCTTTCCCTTTTATCTTTGCTCCATGTGGATAAAAGGGCCTTATCTAATAAGAACAAAACTTCCTTGCTCCCCAGGAAGTAAAGAACGCCTCCTGGAACAACGTATCCCAGCCTCCTACCTGGCCCTTGAGGACGTTGTAGGAGTCCTTGGGCTAGAAAGAAGGATCCAGGGGCGAGATCCAGTACTGCCAGCAGACAAGTATCAGTCCTTAGTCATGCAAGAAATGGGAGCAAGAGGATATCAGCCATTCAGAGATACAGCAGAACTCAACCAAGCGACCACATTTCTTCATGAGAATGGTAGGAAATCATTTGAGCAGTAATTTTTTGGTAAATATTTTGTGGATGATATATCATGACTAAAATGGTATATATATACATATATTTTCTCATTTGCAATATGTCTTGCTACACTGCTTCTTATCCAGGACAGTGGGCGAGATGTAGGGATGACCTGTCACCTAAGAGGACCCAAGAAAAGAGGGAGGGAGTGGTGGTGGATGGGAGTGGAGTATGTGGGGATGAAATGGGTGGGAGTGGATTTATGCCTTTGTCTTTGGCTACCTCCCTTGTAAGGGAGAAAAAGACATTGGTATATGTATGTTTAGTGTGATTACTTCAGCAGCCAATTCTTTAAACAGTGAATGATTTATGGACATCAGTTATTATGCTTCTTAAGATTTTATTTCAATTTGTATTCTTTCTTTTAATTTCACAGGAATATTGTTGCATTATGAGGATGATACACTGAAGGACTTTATTCTTTCTTTTAATTTCACAGGAGTCTTGTTGCATTATGAGGATGCTACACTGAAGGACTTGTACTTCCTGGATCCACAGTGGCTTTGTGATATGTTAGCTCATGTTGTTACAATACGGGAAATCAACCCATTTGCTCGTAACGGTAAGATCCCGAGATTTCTCTGTGATGCATGTTTCACATAATTATTCTGACTATTGCCAGGCAATTTTATTCAAGTCTGTCTATACCAAAGACTGCTCCCCCCTTATAAGGGAGGTAGCCAGCCTTATAAGGGGGAAGAAGCCTACAGACCATACAGAACAAACCCCTAAAGACAATGACAGGCTGCACAAATACAACACCTACAGACCATTCACACCAAGAAAAGTCCACAAAGTCAAGGAACACCTTGATACTAGAGGCACACAGACACTTGCTGCAGCCTCCACAAACATAGCACACCCACTACACTACATAGCAGAACACCCACACACGACAAGAAACATTAAAACAACACCCAGATACCTATATTACACACAAATACTCTCTTCTCTTCCTCCACAACCACCAGACACCAGCCTCCAGAAGCATATCCACAATCTTATCACTCACCGCTCCATCAGTAAACTAAAAGACAACACATTGCTGCATGCCAGACCCCCTAATATCCATCCTTCTGAATCCCCTCTCCCCTGAAAGGACAGAGTCTACCTGGCCAGACTGCAATGCAGCCACCACCATCCAGCCCTTCTAAGCTACCAGAAGATGCTGTATGACTGCATTGCAGACAACTGTCCAGGACCTGAAACTTCACCCTATAATAGAGAACATATTATGGAAGACTGCATTGTACACAATCACGCACACCAACAACTCAATATACACTCCATAGAGGATTTGTGGGAAAACCTCATTCCAGCCATGGCGTTACTCAGGGAAATGGGACTGCTCGGCCAGACAGCCTGGGGAACAACAGATAAATAAAAACAGAAAAAAATAAATCCAGACAATTCCACAAAATCTCTTCTCTGATTGAGTATGAAAAGGTTAGCCTCTTCAATACAAGTCAAATATTTATGCACACATTAGCTGCCTGATGTACGATGATGCATCACATTAAGTGCGAAATAGAATACAGTATAAAGTTACAGCTGTTATACTCATTCTCTTTCATCCAGAATGTTTGTAACCATAGAAAACATGATCAAGCATGCTACAAATACAAAATAAATGTAATCAGGAAGCTGATGCTGGCATCCTCATATACTCACTCACACCTCGTGACATCTCTGTAGGCGCCACTGTATTCAAGATAGTTTTTAACTATTTTAAATGGCAAAAATTTCCCTCAACTGAATAATGTTGCCTGTCAGTAACCGGAGTAAAACATTGATGGTAATAAGTCCAGGAAAGGGTTCAACATAATCAAATTTTTCATATATATACTGTATATATATATATATATATATATATATATATATATATATATATATACATATATATATATTGACTTGACCACCTTCCTTGGAAGAGGGAAAGGACTTTTGGTATATATACATATATGTATAATTTTTTTTTTTTTTTTTTTTTTCCATTAACTTGTGTCTCCAAAGTATAAAAGTTTCATCTGTTTTTTCTTGCAGGTATCATGAAACTGGATGACCTGAAGCACGTGTTCAAGTCGTCAACCTGTGCCCCAGTCGACGCAAAGTCCTACATTGTCAACCTCCTCAACAAATTTGAGGTTGCGCTGACATGGGACAATCGGACACTGCTCATTCCTTCTCTGCTCCCCACAGAGGAACAATTGAGAAGTGGCCTGCCGGGGACAGACGTTAGGGTAAAGGTACTCTTCTGACCAGGGGGTTCAGTGCAACTGCAGCTCTTTTTCTTCTTTTGCCAATGGTTAACATGTGTTCTGTATAGCATTTGTTTTGTAACCTCAGAGTTCAAGTAGCCTGCCTCTTCTGTAGCCGATTGAAAAATGATCAGTTTACCATCTTTGAGTTTCAGTACTTAAGTGATGCCATATACACACACATACATACACCAGAAGGCTCTTTCCCCCTTATAAAGGGGGTGGCCCAGCTTTACATACATATATAACACACTCATGCCCACACTCGGTACGTATTATCCTCCCATTCACTTTTTATCTTGTTCTACATTTTAACAGCTTCCTTTTCCCACAGCTTCTAAAATCTATATATTTACTGTTCTGATTTGTGTCCTACTTTATTTTCTGATTTTCATTTTGTCTAGATTCATTTTCTTCCCCTTTGTACGTGCTGTTGCTGTTCACCCCTGGTTTGTTGTAGACTAAGGAACTTTTTATTTAGAGAGGGGTTACAGATTTTTATCGCACAACTTTGTGTGCTGCCAGTAGGAAGAGAGCAAACTAATATGCATCATAATAGTTTTGAAAATGGTGTATAGGTGATTGAAGTAATTTTTTTCATGGTTTGCTGTTTGGAATGCAATGTCGTCAAGATGCTTGCTGTTTTGTTTCATACTTGTGAGATAAATTGAAAGATACTAACTTGAAGTGAATAATCTGTATCTAATGGTTTTAGTTTTATTGTAATTCAGTTGAGTTATATTGTGGGGTTTGTGTTTGTGACCAAGTTTTAAAGATTTTTTTTTTTTTTTTTTTTTTTTTTGCATGTATGAATTAGCTTGAGTACCATAATTTTCTGTTATATGTGGGAAGTGTCAGTGACCAAACTTTAGTTCATAACTAACAGTTTTAGGTAATAGGCTATCCTAGACATGTGAAAATCAGCATCTTAAAATTACCATTTTAAAAAGTGTTATGGGTAGTAGGTGCAGTCGCCTATATGCAGATTTTATTTCTACACATTAACTCAAATGCAGATTCCCGTTCGGTCCCGTGGTTGGTCTGTAAGAGGGAAGAAATTTCCAGGAGCTTCAGGATCGACTATTGTTGGCAACTCCTCCTTCTATATATCCAATGCAGATGATCGAAGACTATCAAAACCAATTCCCACATTTGCCCTTACAACCGAAGCCATTGGTAAGTGTAGGATGATTAACCTCTTCCATAGTATGTGTGAGTAAATTTTGACGCAGCCCGAAGGGATTTCTCCCCGTCCTCTCCTTATATGCAAGGGGGGACGGAGAGGGGGGGTCGCCGATTAAATGAAGCGGCCTTGCTGTGGATGTGCTGTGTCTTGCAACACTGCTTCTGACCCAGGGCGGTGGGCAAGGTGCAGGGATGACCCATCATCCAGGAGGTGCTCAGATGAGAGGGAGGGTGGGAGGGGTGTCGAGTGTATTTAGGGATGAAATGGGTGGGAGTGTTTTTATGCCTTTCCCTTTTTGGCTACCTCCCTTGAAAGGGGGAAAAAGCCTTGGTATATGGTATATGTATATAATAATGTCTACACAGGCATCATGAAGCACGAGGATGCTGGCGTTGGCATCTTGATTATATTTATTTTGTAGTTGTAGTTGAGTGGCCCCTGGATTCTCTGAACTGGCTTGAAAAAGAATGAGTAAATCAGCAGTGACTTTATATTTCATCATGATTGGGAATCTGATGCTGTGCACAAGAATTTGACTCGTATTGAAGAGGTTAAAAAGTGTGTGAGTTGTGGGGGTGGATGGGGAATGAGGGAATGAGAAATGGGTCCATAAATACGTATAATGTGCAAGAGTAGGAGAGTACCCAAGAGTGGATGAGGAGGGAGGTTCAGAGGTGGTTCCCATCAATCCGCCCATTACCCCGGGTCTCTCCTGGAGGAGGTCCACAGCTCTCAAAAGTAACCAGCAACAGTTGGCCACCATGGGCCACTCAGGGAAAGAAGGAATTTGCAACTTTTTTGTCTAGGGATGTTAGTTTGAGTCAGTGTGAAATAAGATGTACAGTGTCTTCTGTGTGATGATGGTTGCATCCAGGGTAGTTTGATCCTGTGACCAGGCCTGAGATGGACATGTGGTGAGAGTTAAAGGGTTCAGACTGTTTCCTCCCTTACACCTAGCCATCACTTTGTGAGTAACAACCAGATGAATGAAAAAATACAAACATAACCATTAAGTAATCTGATTCACAGCTTTAGCTTCCTCCTTCTCCAAATGCTTATTTCACAAGCAAGAATTTCCAGGTTATTCAGATTTGTTTTACTGACAAAAAGCATCCCAGATTATCGAGACATTTCACTAAGAGAAAGTTCTAATCTATTTCAACAATTGTTTCACCAACAGGAAGTCCCAAGAAGGACATGGAGGACCCAGCTTGCACAACTCCAACAGCTGCCACCGAGTCCAGCCCATCTGCCATCCAGGTGACCCACCGCTCAGCGCCTCACGCAGCAATCAGACGGCTGTTGCTCATGTCCTACTTCCCCTCAGGGTTCTGGTCCCGGCTCATTACGAGGATACTCGCCGATGATGCTGTGGTGGACATTGTCCGCAACTACTTTGTTATGCCTCGAGAGGTTAGTCATGCAAGTTACATCTTTTCTCTCTTTCCTTTTTTTTCCTCCTCTTCTTCTTGTTCTTCTTCTTCTAACAATGTAGACATTTTTCTTTAACAGTAGTAGTAGTAGTAGTGTACTAGTGTGAGGTATTTAATTTTAGAATGAAGAAGGTTGCCCAGTTGTAATAACGAAGTTTCTGGTTTACTCTCCACAAACAGAAGTGGTTAGGCATAAATTTACATGATTTATTTGTACATACATATCAAAAGGCTTTTTCCCCCTTATGAGGGGGCTGGCCAAGTCTAAACTTACACCCATCCCACATCTATCCAATACCCGTTAGTTGCCCCTCCCATTTTGGACCTCATTGATAAGCTTATCATAATGTTGTTTGTACAGGTTATGATTCTTCTTTCCATAACACTGATTTTCTCTCTCTCTCCCCATTTCTCACTGTCTATCTCTAATTGTAGTTGAGGACTTCCAACCACTTTGCAATTATAAGTACCTTACCGCAATCCCCCTTGAAAATACAGGCTACTTACCCCCAGCTTTTATAAATACAAATTCCTTGCCTCCCCCTCCCTCCCCCCTTGCCATAAGCCCTTTCAGTTTTCATCATCACCGTAAATTACAGAACGTAAAAATATGTTGCTACTCAGTTTTTTACCCTTATGTGTTATTTGTGGTAATTGTTTAAGTAATAAAACAGTACAACATTCTCTGTTGCATTGAAAAAAAAATTATTATCCATTTTTCAGGTATTAAGCGATAAGGACCTGTCATCGGTTCTTGGCGGTCAGGCAGAATGGGTCTGCTGGCAAACTGGGATGGAGCTTCATTATGCACATACAACACTTTTTCGCATGCGCGAAGTCATCCCCAGTACTACAAGTGGCTTCCAAAATCCTCATAACCTACATCACAATCAAGCCTCCCCACCACCTCATCATCAGCACCAGCATACCTTGCAACTCAGTTATGACTACAAAAGTATGAGGTTCTTAATACGGCAGGAGGGCGTGTGGTCAGATGTAGAGGTGAGTAATTTCATATCAGAGAAGAAAAAAGTAGATTAGTTTTGCAAAGGAGAGGCAAAGAGGTTAGGTTTACAAAGGAGAGGGAAAGGAAGGTTAATTTTGTAAAGTGTATGAAAAGGGAATGGTGAATGGGTGATGATGGCCCAAAGGAATTTCTCCTCATTTCCTCTAATTACTCATGAGTGGATTAGGAGGGAGGGTCACCATGAAAATGAAACTGGCTGCCACCCTTACAAGGGGGAAGAAGCCTTTTGGTATATACATACATACATATACCAAGGCTTTTTCCCCTTTACAAGAGAGGTAACCAAAAAGGAAAAGGCATAGAATCATTCCCACCAATTTCATCCCTGAATACACTCCACACCCCTCCACCCTCAACAAAGATATAGAGAGGAAATGAGAGGTTAATTTTACAAAAAAAGGAGGGTTAGAAAAAGTTTAAGTATAAGGGACATATTTTGCTTCTAAACTCCTTCAACATAGCGATATACTTTACTGATTTTGATCAGCGTAAGGACAGGTGATGTTATGTTGCTGCTGCGGGAAAGACTTCAGACCAACTCAAGGTTTTGATTGGTTGAGACCCAATCAGTCTGAAGTCAGCAAAGCACATCACCATATCAGAACCGTATATTATAGTTCCATATAATGGGATGTTGACTGCTTAGTTGCATGGAGTTTTATAGACAAGAGGAGGAGGTCTGTTGAGGAAAGAAGGGAGAAGAATGGGGATAGGCGTGAGTAAAGAATGGTTGTGTATGGATGATGGTGATAGTGGCCCTCTGGCCCTCCCATAGATCTCTGGGAAGAAACATGAGACAGTTGTCAATTTTTGTATTAGCATGTGACTATAGATACATCACTGGCTTGTATAAGTCGGAGGAGAGCAGTCGCCAGTTATCAGTTTTCTTTATGTGAAAAAGTGAAGGAAATTCACTTGAGGTTAATGGGAAGGGAGATCTTAGGACTGGTCCAGAGACAAAGTGTCAGCCCCTTTTGATTGAGGTGAGATTATGAATAGATTTCAAAGATGGGGTAGGGAGAGAGTTTTCTCTCATGTCTGTCTCATGCCCATCTCGTGCACAAGACCTGCTTCCCTAAGGGACGAATGGTCCCACTCAGAGGCTGTTGCTGGTTACCTGAAAATCACCCATTGTTGGTCCAAATATTAATTAGGGCATTTTATTTTATGCAACATAACATCGAGAGATGGGTTTTAAGTCATCATGTCTTTTTTTTTAGGTCAACAACTCTGCTGTATTAGAGATTCTCCTCCCTAATGAGGCTGTTGTCATTAAACGCCCACTTCCTGATCTGGATGCCAAAGATGAAGTTTTGGCTTGCGGCATACAGTCAGTAGTACTTGACCCTTCACCAGAGTGTGTAGCCAAACTTCTTTCATTAGCAGTGGACCACATTGACACACTGTTGGAGGACTGGTGGGTCACCTTTTTATTCCTTAAAATAAAATTGATAAAGATTTAACAGAGTTGAAAACTTGAAGGAAAGGAGTAGGTAGTGACTTGAATTGTAATACTCACATTTTTCTGAAAAAAGGGAATAGAGAAATATTAGAAATTGGAGAGCAAACAAAATTTCTGAGTTAGAATCTAATCTGTCATGTAGCCTATATTAGAGAAGAAATTTACACCTGAGGAAAATATGGCAATATTGCAAAAACATTCTTACTCTGGGCTCATATTAATGCATTTTTATATCTTCACTAGAATAAGCCTTGATATTAGAACTTTTACCCTAAAACATTAAAGATAAATTTAAGTAGATACAACAGCTACCTCCCTTGTAAGGGGGAAAAAGCCTTGGTATATGTATGTATGTACAACAGCTGCATTGTATTTTGGTTTTATTATCTTCTTTTTGACAGGTATCCAACCCTAGGTACTCGCTTTGTTCACACAAGCGAGGGTAAGTTCCTAGTGACACGTTTGGTGCCTTGCCCGGTATGTTTGGAGTGCCATGGACAGCATGAGGGACCAGGAAACCATCCCCAGGCTCGGCACCTGCCAGACAACTGGGGTTCCTTTGTTGAGATGAACCCTCTTTACTGCTCCATGACTGCTTCTCAGATGTCACAGGTTAGGGAGGAACTTTGGATCTCAGTATGTTTGTACTTGTTTATCTAAATGTGATAATATTCCGATGTGGGTGTTATGTTTCTGTGTGCAAACAAATTAGTCAGATATTTTGGTTGATTGCCTCATGCATGGTTGTGGTGGTGTGTATGTCACCCAGTGGCAGAACTAAGGGCATTTCTTGGTTGCACTCCATGTAACTTTTTTCATGAGTATTGTAAATAAAGTGGTTGTACTCCAATGTGGATTGTACAATAACTCCTTTCACAAGAGAGGGAGGTGTTGGTGAAATTGAAGAAAAGAATATAGATATTCCTCAGTCAAAAAGTTTTCTTTTCAGGGATTGGAGAAATATATGTATTTCTTAAAATTATGTTACATCGTTATCTCATTATAAGCTCTGCCCCTGTTGGTGTACAGCTATATATGCTCATCAAGTCAGGGTGCATGTGTAAATTTGGCACAAATGAATGGTAGCATGCATATGCAGTATATTAATAATATATTGCCCTGCATGCATAAAACTATAAACATTTGAATGATTAAACATCACAGCAGCAGAATTTTCATCAGGTTCTCAGATTCTTTGTATGCAAGATTGCACTTAAAAACACCAAGTAAATTTGTTCATTATAATTTTGGATAATATATGTTTATAGGTTTAGACAAAACATATCAAAACAAATAGTCGACTGTAGCCTCTGTGTATCTAAGTAGTGGTGCTGAATAATTTGTTTTTCTAGTGTCTATTTACAAGGCAGTGTTTGTCATATAATTTTTTTATATTCATCTCGCTCTCTATTCAATTGTCTGGATCAGTATCCCTCCCATCACCCCCACATCCCTCCATTATTAATGCGGACATTAATCACCTCCCGCACCCCTACCCAAAAGTTGCTGAAAAAGAGTGCCAAGTAATTTTGCTGAAATTTAGATTTCATCAGTCATTAGTTCTTGTAAGCTTTACAACATATGACAATGATTCACAAATATATGATTTTCAAGCAAAATAAATATTTCATGGAAACTATAAGCAACTGCTTTGACACTAAGAAGTTAAGTTATATGATGAAATTATAAAGAAATACTTGCAGTACCCAGTATGATGCATCCTCACAGAATCATAATGCCTCTGTCTTCATAGAGCCTGTAATAAATGAACAAGAGTCCTTTAGTATGGTATAAAGTGCTTCAACTGCTAGAACAGGAAGACTGATAAAGCAGAAGTAATGCAGTTTAATTGTTTTGCTCACAAAAATATAAAAAGTCAGCCTCTACAGACATAGCATCTTCTTAATGATTTAACATTGAGTGAGCAAGAACATTCCAGCACAAAATACAGGTCCATAGGAAGCACCCTAACTTAGGTGTTTGTCCTGAATGAGTGACACTAATAACTCTGCACACTGTAATAACATCTACAGACATTAGCAACCTAAGCTAAGAGTCACCTCAATTGCAACCTTTGCTACGTCACCTCCCACAGGACCTTTCGGGCTCACAGCATCCATCCCTGGAACACTCACTTCTTACTAACAGCTTGGGAGGATCTTTAAGCAATTCTCTTAATCCTCCACCACCTCCCACTCACACTCCACAATCTCCTTCATCCTCCTCTTCCTCCACATGTGGTGCCTCACAACACCAGGTAATGTTGATGTTCGTGTTCATGTCGAGTCTGTCTTCTCTTGGGTTGCTGTAGTATTGTGATCCTTGGGTCTCAGTGTTCTGTCACTTTAATTTCTTGAATATAGAAATTAATTTTTGTGGTTCTGTAAGCTTTACAACTTTTATCTGTATGTAATTACTAACTATAATTTGTTCCTTTTTTTATCCCCTTTTTTTTTTTTGCATAGAATATAGCTGCTGGGGCACACAACATCCATGGTGTGGCAGGAGCTGGCAGTTTAACTAGTGGTAGTGCTGTAGGTGGAAGTGGGGTGAGTAGTAGTGGAGGTGGAACTGGCAGTGGAACTGGAGGAGGTGGAAGTGGTAGTGCCGGTGGTAATGTGTCCCCTCAATTGCCACGACGTAGCTGGGGTTCCCGAGAATCGTACACCTCCGACGGAGACAGCGGAGTTGGGCCTGACTCTGCAGCTTCAAGGTGAGACCATTACAGTAATCTTTTAAATCCAAATGTTAGTTCTTTCAATGTGTAGGTTTCCTTCAACTGAACCAAATGCCACAAGACAGTCAGAATAAGGTGGATATACATGTTTATCAAAGGATCTTTCCCCCCTTTATGGGAGGAGTAGCCTATTCAGACTGTACATCCACCCCTCACCCATCTGAAACCAATTCATCCCCCCATCCATCTTAGCACCTTATCAATAAAGGGTCATCCCTGTCCCCTGCCATACCA
This sequence comes from Oratosquilla oratoria, assembly GCF_046742065.1. NCBI lineage: Eukaryota > Metazoa > Arthropoda > Malacostraca > Stomatopoda > Squillidae > Oratosquilla > Oratosquilla oratoria. The sequence goes on along the minus strand of NC_134802.1, from coordinate 50,687,756 downwards.
ATTGGATCAAAGACAATGTAGTGAGACACAGCACCTCTACAGCAGGGCCCAACAGCCAGTTTGAGGGTTGCTGAATAAATTATTATTTGCAGTGAATTCAGATTGTAGTGGATTGGGGATGAAAAGGGTGAGGATTTCTCTCTCATTTATAGTTATATCGCTATGTTGGAAGTAACATATCAGTTGGGAAATGTAGTGCATTGCATATACATGTAAATCATGGTAAATCATGCATTAAAAGTAGTCTGACCCCCTTTTTTTCCATAAAATTGTTACCAAATTAGAAATGTATGCACTATTTCTCATGTTTGTTTACCAATACCACCACCACCAGTCGAAAGCCGTCGGCCGAAGGACGACCCGATCTTGACAACTCACGGCGCAGTGATGCCGAAAACATGTCCGGCCAAGAAGTGACTCCTGTTGTATACTCCTTCATGGTTGAAGAATGTATCCTGGCAGCTTACTCAGCAAGATCAGTGTCATGTCCCCTTCACGCTGATCTGCTCCTTGCACAGATTGCACCAGATACTGTAAGTGAAGAACACAAGTGCTGTGAAATTTTGGACTGTTGTGTGTGTGTGTTGTGTAAGTGCAGGACTATTTCTAAGTCAGTGGCTGAAAGTTGTCTTCTCACATTTGAAAAAAGTGTAATAAATACAGTTAAAGTTAGTAGAGAAATATTTGGTCCAGTCCAGGAATTGAGTGTCAGCCCCTCAGGGCTACACCTTCTGATGGGTTTTGAAAATTGGCAGCTTTGTTGTCCATCTTGCAGGACCACCACGTGTAGGTAGGCTAGTGTCAATGGGCTACCCCTCTATGTGAAAGAGAGGGCACTGTCAAGTTTTGAAGATGGACAGTGTTTGCATGCAAAGGCAACAGTGAAACGTAGGAGGGGACGATTTACACGTGTATTAATCAGTGGGTTATGCGTACATGGGAGTGCTAGGCGCACATGGGAAGACAGACGTATATGGACTGACGTGGGGGCAAAGTCGTTCGCTACACAGGGGGAAGACGATGCCACACCTAATATAAGTATGAAAAGGGGCCTTGTTGGCTGTAACAAAGGGTCTTTGTATAGGAAGCGTCACAGCTGGTCGGGCCACGCCGCAACACTATGGTACCCTACTCTATGCTAGTATCCTAGGCCAAAACATTATATCCCCCCCCCCCCCATCGCGCTCGCAGGACCATCGCGAGAGGTTTGCCTATTGGCGAACCGAGGCGAGCGGAGGGGGGGGGGATCCGCACACGAGGACTGCAGGTCCTCCACCGAGGGACGGGACACAACGGGGGCGTGGGGCGTATTCAGGGGCCAATGGGCGCTTCCGTAGGGCGGCAGGGATGACGCTGTGCTGGCCGCACAGCGTCATTTCCTCGTCGGCGGGGACGGAGTTTGGTAGGACGAAGTGGTTGGACGGGAACCCGGAAGACATACAAGTAAGCAGGTGGCCGTAGGCGGGGTTTATCCGTGCCACGGCCTGGAGTGTCGGCGGCGGGCGACAGGTCGTCTCCGCGAAGCGGTGGCGTTGCCGGTGACGACGCTACTGACGTGAGGATGGGGATGAACGGACGATGGTCCGTCATCAACGAGAAGTGGGGTAATCCAACCGGATGTGGTCTGCATTTGGACGCGGCCCAGATGATAGCAAACATCTCCAATGCTTCGGCGCCCGTCAGGAACCGCGAGCCACACTGGACGAGACGTAAGTACCCCTGACCGTGGTTTTGGAGGAGGGCGTACCCGATGCCGTAGAGGCGCGACGCATCCGTCTGAAGTACCACTGGCAGGGCGGGGTCGAAGGACGCCAGTACGGGCGGCGACGACAGAGCTCGCCTCACCGACAGGCGTGATGATACTTTGCTGCATCATGGAGTCGAAGTTTTTCCTTCACTTGATCCTGAAATGCGAACGGTATCGCCCTGGGAGTGTGGGCGGCGAGAGGCGTCGCGTCGGCATTCAGGTGGATTCTCATGAGGGGACTCACCATCTTTCCTAGGGGGGGGGCGGTGCGGAGGTCATCCTTGGAGACAAACACTGTCCATCTTCAAAACCTGACAATGCCCTCTCTTTCACATAGAGGGGCAGCCGGTGAGCTGTCAATGGGTAGCGCTAGCTCGGCGCACCCGTTCGCGTATGTCACCGCTAGGATAGGCTTTGAGAAGTCATGCGGGACTATGGTCAACTCCCGACAGTGGCCGAAAGAGGAGGGGTGCTTGGACCTCCTCGTGCGTGAACCCGTATGGCGGCGGTGCAGTCTCTGTCTCCGGGCGTCAAGGTATCCCGGAAGCATCCCATCGCGGGGCACATGTGAGATATGATGGCCACATACGTCGGCGCCGCGGCTATAAGTTGGCTCTGGATAACCCTTACATGCCTAGGTGCCGAGGGCCTATCTCCGTGATGTCCGCATCTGTGTCAGGCAGCATAAGCAAGCTCGAGGACACATGACAAGTGACGGAGGGCAATTGGAAACGTCGGACACCGGGCGGCAGGTGCCAACCGTTCCGGGGGAAGGTGCGGCGAGGGGGGTGGGGGGTGGCGGCGCTGAGACGGGGATGCGTGTGCCTGGCGTGGAGCCCTTTGGCATGCCGATTACGATACATGCGTGCCGGTCCTCCTTGGTATCCGAGACTGTCACCCACAATGCCTCGTGTGAGCGGCAGTTAGACACTACCTCCTGCAGTGACTTATTGCAGCAAGGGAGCTGAGGCGTTGTACGAGTTCCTCGGCTAGGTAGGCGTGGCCTGCGTGTGTCGACTGGACTCCATGCACGGATTGCGGTCACGGCTGGTAGAGCTTGGCGAGGAGGTTCAGTATCCATGGGAGTGGGATGAAAGGACCCTTTGTTCGCACCACTGCGTGTCCACAAAAGCGCGTCACACTGCCGCACGGCATTTCACGGTCCAGCATGTACAATGTTGGACGGCACTGCATTCACGGTCCAGTACGTACACTGTCGCCTATTCGTCTTGTTCCATCAGTGCTTTGTTCACGTACGCGCCACCGATTCGCTTATCATCCCATGTTTCACTGTTGCAAATTTCAAGTAATCCTACTCACTGCGCCATGTTTGCATGTAATCCTGCATGCAGAGGCAACAGTGAAGCGCAGGGGGGATGATTTACGCGTTTATTAATCAGTGGGTTATGCGTACATGGGAGCGCTAGGTGCGCATGGGAAGACAGACGGATATCGACTGACGTGGGGGCAACATCGTTTACTACACAGGGCGAAGACGATGCCACACCTAGTTTAAGTATGAAAAGGGGCTTAGTCGGCTGTAACAAAGGGTCCTTGTACGTAAAGCGTCACTACTGGTTGGGCCACGCCACAACACTATGGTATCCTAAGCCAAAGCACTATACCACTGACAGTAGGGAAATGAATCTACTGTGTCTGTCTCACAGGACCACTACTTACAGGTACCTGTTGTTGGTCCCTAATGAAGGGAAGAACATAACTTCCTGAATGTAACCATGGTACGGTAATGTTGATAGGATTATGATGAAGTAAGGAAAGGGTAAAGCAAGGTGGAGTGAAAAGTTATTGAATTGATATGACCCCATAAATTCATAGGATTGTATGCTAAAGGGAACTATTAAATGGATGATGTATGATTGCCTTATCTCTATTAGAATATGTAAAAAAGTGCAATTATGAAGTTAAACATTTTGATATGAAATATATATATTTTTATATTTTATACACATATTTCTAGTGTCATTTTAGAGAGGTTATCTTGCTCCTGATACAGAAATTCATCTTTTCATCCTTATCCAGATATATCTTGTTGCACACTTGTTTATGTATATGTAGTGTGGCAACACACATTTTCCTTGTACTTGTACAAAGATTCACATGTTTTCATCCCTATCTAGGTGTTCCTAGATCTTGGCGATCGTTTCTTGATTCGACCAGAGGTGATCAAGCAGGGTAAACTACTAGGCCGTGGTGGCTTCGGCTTTGTTTTTCAAGGGTCTTGTCGGCACCGTGGTGTCACGGGAGCACAGACTGATGTAGCCCTGAAGATGCTTCAACCTGTTGACCCAGGACCCAATGCAAGACAGAGTGCCATAGTCGCTTACAAGGTAATCTAATGATTCTTCATGTTGTGGACATTATTATTCTATATACCAAGGGCTTCTTCTCCCTTATATGGGAGGTAGCCAAGTCAAGGCACACACTCACATTATTATAGCAAAAATAATTAAAATAGGGTTTTGCTTCTGCTGAACAAAATTATCTAAGGTTAGTCAGGAAACTTTTGTAAAGTCTCTTGATATGGATAGGGTACCCATGATTACAAATACTTGTAGCTAACTTAATTCTGAGTCTTTCTCTCATTTGAATAGAATCATCTGACATTATACAGAAAAAATAATTGAAATTGCCCTGTAGTGTGTTTAGGCTGGCTACCTCCCTTATAAGAGGGAAGAAGCTTTTCGGCATCCAGATAGTATGGGATAATGTGAGGATGTTTTGGTGTCATTCCCTGAGCTAGATATAAAATTTTGAATTCTAACCAAACTACAAGTTGTGGAGTGCAACGTTGTAGCAAAGGGGACCTTAAGACAAAAGTATTGTTGTTGTTGCTGGTGTTATTGATTAGCCCTCAGTGTCAGTGGGTTATAACTGGGGTTATGGAGGGAAGGTCAGCTTGTAATGGTGCTCCACATATATGTTGTGATCGTGCCAGCATACTGCCAATTCAAACCATTATGTAAATGTCTAGAAGAAACTGTAAAATAATTACGATAATTTTACGTTTCAGGCAGCACAAAGTAAGTGGGAACGTGATCCCCTACAGTATGCATGCAAGGCATACTGTTCTGCACGCCAGGAGGTAAACATCCTTCTTGCCCTCCGTCATCCTCACATTGTGCCTCTGGTTGGGGTGTGTCCTCGACCACTTGCCCTGGTGCTCGAGTTGGCGCCCCAAGGAGCCCTGGACCAATGCCTCAAACACTATCGTAGGTCGGGGGCAAGGCTTACTCTTCATACCTTACAAGCTGTCATCCTTCAGGTGAGATTTGTTTACATATTCATTTGCTCTCATATCTTTATATCTCTTCCCTAGGAGACTTATGGTCTCACCCTGAGGCTGTTACCAGTTTCCTGGAGACTGCAGATATATGATTTCCTTATATCTACAATCTACAATGCATGGACCAAGTCTGGACTCTCAGTATCTATGCATGGGATATATTTACACAAGATTTACAAAGGATAGAAAACATACAAGAAATATGCGATAAAGAAATGAAATGTTGATGCAAGTTGATATGGTCATATGGCACTGACGAAAGGAGAGGTATCTATCGTTTCTGCAGGTGTTTGGGCGTAGTCTGAAATGCCTGGCTCTCTGGTCACTGTTCAGATCGGATGACAACAGAACGTCTCTTGGGAGACAGATCCAAACACAATGGAGAATCCTTTGGGAGTCAGATCCGAGCACAATAGAGGGTTCCCTGAGAGTTGTCCAGAGACACATGAGTTCCTTCCTTTTCACACCACATGTGTCCGTGTGCAGCTAGACATTTAAATGGTTGACTCTTCCTTTCAATCATCTTGCAACAGATAATATATTTACAACTGGGAACACAACATCACATGTTGATTTTGCAGTTTAGCAATGTTCGAGCAGGTGTCTAGCTGCTCAGCCCAGCTGACCACATGAGATCAGATGTGCTTGGCCCAAATGACCACTGTAAGGTCAAACACAAAGGGTCCCTTGGGAGTTCTCTGAAATTGTCGGATGTTGTATCCTGTACTATGTATGTGCAAGTGTATGCACACCAGACACCTAAAGGATTGAATATTCCCTTCAGTCATCTAGCAATAGTCTGAGCAAGGCTTCCATGAAATGAAACCTGCATCAAGCCAAAGTTCATCCTTTAGATTTATTTATGTATTGTTTTATATTATTATTATTATTATAATATTGTAAAGAATGAAGAAAGATTAGTAGAAGAGGTGTGGAAGGCAGAGGTGGATGGAGTGAACTTCAGGGGGACAACCAAGGATGAGATGAATGGATGGAGTGAAAGGGGCATTGAGCAAGAGGGGAATGTCTGTTGAGCAAGGAAAGAAGAAGGCAGGATATAGGAGTGAGAGGAGAATGGTTGTGTATTGATGATACTGAGATGCAAAGAAGGGAGGGAGTGGGGGATGGGGAGAGGTTAGGGAGTGGTTATGTGTGAATGATATTTTGACGCAGCCCCAAGGGATTTCTCCCCGTCTTCTTTTGTCCTGCATGAGGGGATGAAGAGGGGGTTTGCCAATTAAGGAAACTGGCCTTGTTGTGGATGTGCTGTGTTTTGCTGCATTGCTTCTGACTCAGGGCAATTGGCAGGATACAGGGATAACCCATCATCCATGAGGAGCCAAGATGAGAGGGAGGAGGAAAGGGTGGTGGATGGGAGTGGAATGGGTGGGGGTGAAGTGGGTGGGAATGGGCATATGCCTTTTGGCTTGGCTACCTCCCTGGTAAGGAGGAAAAAGCCCTTGGTATATACATACACACATATACCAAGGGCTTTTTGCCCCATACAAGGGAGGTAGTTGAAGTCAAAGGCAATCCTTTTCCACCCATTTCATCCCTACCTACTCCACTCCCATTCACCATACCTCCCTCCCCTTTTTTTGGCTCCTCCTAGATGATAGATCATCCCTACAACTCACCCACTGCCCTGGATCAGAAGCAATGCAGCAAGACACAGCACATCCACAACAAGGCCACTTCATTTAATTGGCAACCTCCCCTCACCATCCCCTCAATAAAAGAGAAAACAGGGAGAATTCCCTTCAGGTTGTACCAGAATATCATTTACACATACTCTCAACCCCCCCCCATCTCCCACCCACACCCTTCTATGCATCACAGCATCATCCATACACAACCATTCTCCACTCATCCCTATCTTTTGTCTTCTCCCTTCCTTCCACAACAGACAACCCCCTCTTTGCCAACAGCCCTTTTACTCCATCCATCCATCGCATCCTTGGTCACCCCCTCATGTTCACTCCATCCACCTCTGCCTTCCACACCTCTTTCACTAATCTTTCTTCACTCGTTCTTTCCATGTGTCCAAACCATCCCAATACTCTTTCATCAGCCCTATCTTCCAACTCCTTTTCCACCCCAGCTCTCCTCCTCACCCCTTCATTTCTCACTCTAACCAGCTTAGTAAACCCTACCAACCTTCTCAGATATTTCATCTGAAACACATTTAAACTCTTTCTCTCTTATGTTCCATGTTTGTGCCCCATACAGTGCTTGGTATATAGGTTAATAGATTTATTTATTCTTATTTTTTATTTATTTATTTATTTATTTCTATTCTATTTTTTTTTTTTTTATATATTAACCAGAGTAAAATCCGTGAAATAAGCACTCATGAAAAGGGTCAGTACCCACAAAGTCCTCAAGAAATTATCATAACAATAAGTTTTATCGTTTGAACAGGTTGCAAAAGCTCTGGAGTACCTTCATGGTCAGCATATCATCTACAGAGACCTCAAGTCAGAGAATGTGTTGGTTTGGGATCTACCACCTCCATTCCATCACGATCCCTATCCTAGAGTGGATGTTAGAGTAGCTGATTATGGTAAGTTTGTTGTCTATTTCTATATTGTCAGGAATAATGTGTTCAGTATCAGGAAGAAATAACAAGATTCTTTTCCATATATACCAAAGGATCTTTTTTCCTCAAAGCATACACCCACACCACACCCTTCCAAAAGCCTTTCATTGCTCCTCTCATCTTAGCATCCTTTGACATCTACGTTTTTTCCAATTCCTCAAGTATAGTTACTTCTTACAAATACAGAACGAGATCAGAAGTGTATAGAGTGAGCTTGAGAGGAATGACTGAAAATGAGACAGATGGATAGAAAGGAGTGGGTTTTGGATGCACGTGGAATGTCTGCCAGGCAGGGAAGAAAGGTTGCAAAAGATAGGAGACAGCAGAGGAAGATTCAAAGTATGGGGTATTGGTATAGAGCTTTCTGTAGTAAGGGGGGATTGTTGCATTGGTTTGTAGTGCAAAATAGCTTGTAAGTTTTCAAATTCATCTTTTGCTTTTTTGCAGGCATCAGCAGAGCAAGTTTGCCAACTGGAACAAAAGGTTTTGGAGGCACTGAAGGTTTTATGGCTCCAGAAATGATGAGACACAATGGAGAGGAAGAATATACAGAAAAGGTACTTTTGCTTCTTTATCTTCACAAAAATTGTAGTCATACATACGTACATATACCAAGGGCTTTTTCCGCCTTACAAGGGTGGTAGCCAAAGTCAGAGGCATAAATCCATTCCCACCCATTTCATCCCCATATACTCCACTCTCATTCACCACCCCTCCCTCCTTCTTTTCCAGGTTGACTGTTTCTCATTTGGAATGTTCATGTACGAACTGTTGACAACTCACCAACCGTACGAGCATTGCGACAATGTCAAGGAGCATGTACTAGAAGGGGGACGTCCTGCACTCACACATCGGGTCAGTATCACTTTTGAAATTTTTTAATACCTCAGCAGAATGAATACATATATACAAATACCAAGGGTTTTTCCCCTTTACAAGGGAGTTAGCCAAAGTCAAAAGGCATAATTCCACTCCCACCCATTTTATCCCCACCCACTCCACTCCCATTCACCACCCCTCCCTCCTTCCCTCTTTTCTTGGCTCCTCCTGGATGATAGGTCATCCCTGCATCTCATCCATTGCCCTGGGTCAGAAGTAATACAGCAAGACACAGCACATCTGTTGCAAAGCTGTTTCCTTTAATCAATGACCCCCACTCTCCATCCCCTCATGCTGAAAAGAGAAGATGGGGGAGAAATCCCTTTGGGCTGCGTCAAAATATCATTTATGCATAACCACTCCCTAAAACTTTGTATCCCCCACCCACTCCCTTCCATGCATCACAGCATCATCCATACACAACCATTCTCCACTCATCCCTATCTTCTGTCTTCTCCCTTCTTCAACAGATATCCCCCTCTTTCTCAATGCCCCTTTTACACCATCCATCCGTCTCATCCTTGATTGCCCCCTCCTGTTCAGTCCATCCACCTCTGCCTTCCACATTTTTTTTACTAATCTTTTGTGGAAAGGTTTGATCCACACTTTGGAGGCGATGCTGATCCACACTTTGGAGGCAATGTGAGTAGTGGAGCAAGTAATGGAGGTGATGTGAGTAGCAGAGCAAGTAAAAGGCTGCTTTGTTCTACAGATTTACTCTAGTAAATCATAGCCAGTTGCCTTGCCCAGAGCCAGTTGAGATCTGCACTAGGAAGCAAGGCAATTGACCACAATGGTTGCCACTACATCAAATTTTGGTTGTACAGTAATTTTTACAATGTGACAGAAGTAGATATTTACATGGTTGGGTGATACACTCAGTATTAATTAAAAAATATTTATAATCATGATACATAGAAAGGAGCAGGGCATATTTTAATCATACATGGTGGAAAAATAAAATATAAAGATAATTCCTTCTGTGGACATACACTTCTCAACGGATGCATCTCGTGCGGACCAGGTGTTCCCAAGAGGTCAGGGTCATGTTGACTTAATTCCAGTTAAGTGGCCTCTGGTGAGGTTCTGATTGGATCTAATGCTCAACAGCAGTTTGATGCTGCTACTGCAACATACACAACATCATATGCTTGATATCTATCTTCTCGTAGTGTGCCGTCCTGTGATGTGTTGTTTTGACATCCTGTGACATGTAATATATCTTCTTCCAACACTTTCTTCTCTTATTCTTTCCATGTGTCCAAACCATCCCAATCCTTTTTCATCAACCCTATCTCCCAACCCAAAAATGTACATACATACATATACCAATGACGTTTTCCCCCTTACAAGAAAAGTTGCCAAAGTCAATGGCATAAATCCACTCCCACCCATTTCATCCCTACATACTACACTCCCACTTACCACTCCTCCCTCCCTCTTTTCTTGGCTCCTCCCAGATGACAAGTCATCCCTGGATCTCGCCCACTGCCTAGGGTTAGAAGTAATGCAGTAAGACACAATACATCCACAGCAAGGCCACTTCATTTAATCAGCAACCCTCCCTCTCTGTCCCCTCATGCAGAAAAAGAGAAGATGTGAAGAAATCACTTTGGGCTGTGTCAAAATATTATTCACACATACTGCCTCACCCCCACATTCCCCACCCACTCCCTTTCATGCATCACAGCATCAATCGTACACAACCATTCTCCACTCACCCCTATCTTCTGTTTTCTCCCTTCCTTCCTCAACAGATATTTCCCAATTTCACAGTGCCCCTTTTACCCCATCCATCCATCTCATCCTTGGTCACCCCTTCATGTTCATTCCTTCCACACCTCTTTTACTAATCTTTCTTCACTCGTTCTTTCCATGTGTCCAAACCATTCCAATACTCTTTCATCAACCCTATCTCCCAACTCCCTTTCCAACCCCACTCTCCTTCTCACCTCCTCATTTCTCACTCTATTCAGCCTAGTAACCCCTACCATACAGCTCAGGCATTTCATCCCAAACACTTTTAAGCTCTTCCTCTCTTATGTTCCATGTTTCTGTCCCTTACAGTGCTGTTGGCACAATCACTCCTCATACAATCTTCTCTTAGCATCCATTCCCAACCCAATTGTTTATTTCTCATTACACTTTTTAATCTCCCAAAGAATATACTTGCTTCTCTCAGTCTACATTCTACCTCCACCTCTACTCCCTCTCCCATTACATTTGCCCCCAAGTATCTAAAGCTTTCCACTTCCTCCAGTCTCTCTCCCTTAATACTCACTTCCAATTTCCTGCCATCTTTTCCCCTTGTACATCTCATCACCTTACTTTTACCCACATTTATCTTCAACTTCCTTCTTTCATACACCTTAAACTCCATCACAAACTTCTTTAATCCTTCCTCTGATCCTGCTACAAGCCCAGTGTCATCAGCAAACAACAACTGGCATATCTCCCACTTTTCTCCATTTTCTTTAACCATCTCCAATTCCTAACCCATTACCCTTGTGTTTACCTCTTACACCACCCCATCTCTGTATAAATTCAATAGCCATGGCAATGTAACACATCCCTGGTGAAGTCCCACTCATTCTCTCCATTTCTACTTCTAGCACAGGCTCTACTACTCACGTAAATACTCTTGACTGCTATTAACAGCTTTCTTCCTATCCCATATATCTTCAATACCTCCCACAGTGCCTTCCTGTCTACCCTGTCATAAGCTTTTACCAAATCCTTACTTTCTCCTAAAGCTTTCTCACAAAAACCTGATCTACACAACCCCTACCTGTCCTAAAACCATGCTGTTCCTCACCAATTACCCCCTCTGTTCCTCTCCTAATTTTCTCAATCAAAACTTTTCCATAAACCTTTTAGAGTTCGAATGGGAATACTCAGTGGCAGTATTCTTTCTTCAAAAATGTATATACATATATATATACCAAAGGCTTTTCCCCCTACATAGGGGGTAGCCAAAAAGAAAAAGGCATAGAAACCACTCCCACCCATTCCATTTCCTATATATTCCACTCCCCTCCACCCTCCTCCCTCCCTTTTATCTTGGCACCTCCTGGATGACGGGTCATCTTTGCATTCTATCCACTGCCCTGGGTCAGAAGCAGTGTTGCAAGACACAGCACATCCACAGCAAGGCCGCTTCATAAATTCAGCTATCCCCCCTCTCCGTCTCCCCATGCAGAAAAGGAGAAGACAGGGAGAAATCCTTTCGGGCTGCATCAAATTTTTCTCATACATACTTCCTCATGCCCCATCCCCCACCCACTTACCCCTCATGCATCACAGCATCATCTATATACAACCCCTCTCCATTCACCCCTATCTTCTGTCCTCTCCCATCCTTCCTCCACAGACATTCTTCTCTTTTGTAATGCCCCTTTCACCCCATCCATCCATCTCATCCTAGGATGCCCCTTCATATTCACTCCTTCCACCTCTGCCTTCCACACTTCTTTTACTAGTCTTTCTTCACTCATTCTTTCCATGTGTCCAAACCATCCTAATACTCTTTCATCAATCCTATCTCCCAGTTCCCTTTCCACCCCTGTTCTCCTCCTCACCTCCTCATTTCTTACTCTATCCAGCCTAGTAACCCCTATCATACTTCTCAGACATTTCATCTCAAACACATTTAAACTCTCTTCCTCTCTCATGTTCCATGTTTCTGCCCCGTACAATGCTGTTGGCACAATCATTCCTTCATATAACCTCCTCTTGGCATCTTTTCCCAGATGTCTATTTCTCATTACACTTTTCAATCCACCAAGGCATTTACTCACTTCTCTCAATCTACATTCTACCTCCACCCCCATTCCTCCCTTTCCTGCCATGCTCACACCCAAAAATCTAAAACTATCCACTTCCTCCAGTTTCTCTCCCTTAATACTCACTTCCAGCCTGCTGTCACTCTCTCCCTTTGTACATCTCATCACCCTACTTTTACCCACATTTATCTTCAGCTTCCTTCTTTCACACACCTTCTCAAACTCTGTCACTAACTTCCTCAATCCCTCCTCTGATCCTGCTACAAGCACAGTGTCGTCAGCAAACAACAACTGGCTCACCTTCCACTTTTCTCCATTTTCTTTAATCATCTTCAACCCCTAACCCACTACCCTTGCATTCACCTCTCGCACCACCCCATCCATGTAAAGATTGAACAGCCAGGGCGACATAACACATCCCTGACGAAGTCCCACCTTTACCTCAAACCATTCATTCTCTCCATTTCTATTCCTAACACAAGCTCTACTACTCTCGTAAAAACTCTTGAATATTCATATTGAAAATTATAAAAAAGAAAATTCTTTCCCATCTTTCAACAGGAAACCCAGTATCCGGTCTATGTACTCGACCTTATGGTCATGTGCTGGTCTCAGCAACCACGAATGAGACCGTCAGCATCACAGATTGTATCCATTGCATCAGCTCCAGAGTTTACACATCTCTTAGACGTGGCCTCGCTTGACCACTCACTCAATATCATGGATGCAATCCCAGTACCTCCAAAGATCATTAAGGATGAAGGTAAGGCAGAGTATAGAAATATCTATATAAGTATAGTGATGGCTTAGCTACTTTGAAGGTTTTTGATAAAAAAATGACAGACAGATTTATGAAGTACAAGACTAAAGAATACATATATATACCAGAAGGCTCTTTCCCTCTATGTAAGTGGAATGGCCAGGTTAAACAGTACACTTGCCTAACACCCATACCTCACGTTATGCAATTTTTACATTACGCGATCCCTTCAAGAACATATCCTTCGCATAAATGAAGAAATGAAGAGTAAGCAATGATGATAGTATTTCAGTTAATAATTGTAAAAGAAAACAAAGATATTTTTGTTGTTTTATAGCCATAACACTGTATCCATGATATACAATAAATTGAGTGCTTTCCTCTGTCTCTCTTTTTTTTTTTTCTTTTCTTTTTATTCAATTAATGGTGAAGGAATTAATATATTATTGGTGTTTGTATAGCCATAATATTGCAATCATAATGTTCAGTAGATCGAGTACATTTTTCTTGTTTTCTTTCTTAGATGGAGAAGATGTTGCAGTGGAATATGGGAAGATTTGGGTAAGCCGCACATCCCCACAGTTGGATATGGTGGGAGCAGGGAACTGGGGATGGTCCTCCTACATGAGCATAGAAGGACTGCCAGACACAATAACTGCCATGTGCTGTATAGGTGACATTGTCTGGCTTGGTGACAATGCTGGAAAAATTCATGGGTACAGGTAAGTTTCTCTCTTTTTCTCTCTCTCTCTCTCTCTCTTTATGAATTTTAGCAACTGGAAAAATAGCAGAGTACTGTGTACTGTCTCCCGTGATCCATAACTCAGATACCTCTCCTGCTGCCCATCTGCCAATCTCCTTTCTAGACCCGCTTTCCTCTCTCATCTATACTGCCTCACATTGTTATCTTTGTTTAATGCTTTTCATAATCATTTTACAGCACGGCCAACCACATCCGTATCTTCAGCTACTGCCTGGAGCCCGATGCCCCACAGTCCTCACCCGTCCGTTCCTTATGTAACTTGCAAGAGTTGGGACGTGTGGCCGTGGCTCTCTGCAACGGTCGTCTCTTCATCTGTCGCTCCGATGTGACGCCAACGTCGCCAGTGCTCGGGGAAGGCAGCTTTGTCATGACAGAGTTGGCAGGCGAAACACAAGCCATTCACTGCCTAGGTTTGACACAAGTAGCTGATACCTGGTAAGGAACTGTGTTTTTGTTTGTTGAAAACTACATAAACTCTGATATAATGTTCAGATTTCACCATGTCTTCTCTTTTTCTGCATGAGGGCATGGAAGGGGGTGTTGCTGGTTAAATTAAGTGGCCTTGCTTAGGATGTGCTGTGTCTTACTGCGAGGGGTGATCAAAAAGTAATGACAGTGATACCATATATTTTCACGGTACAGAGGTAAATCCAAATAGTGGCCTACATTCCTTCAAAGTACTCCCCTCCTGCCTCTATGCAACGTTCCATCCTCTTTCGCCACTTCATGAAGCACTCACGGTACTCAGAAGCCGATATACCTCGTAGCTCTGAATTGACTGCTCACGCCAGATCTTGGATGCGATGAAACAGCTTCCCTGCGATCGCACCCTTGATCTTTGGAAACAACCAAAAATCACAGGGAGCAAGGTCAGGCGAGTAGGGTGGGTGGGGGAGAAGTGTGATCCCCTGCTGCTCCAGGAACTGCACAGTGAGGCGAGCTTTGTGGGGGGCAGCATTGTCATGGTGCAGCAAAAGACGCAATCGGCGACGGGTTGGTGCAGTCTTGGCCTGATATTCCAGGACTCGAGGAAGGACGTGATCAGTGTAGTACTGGGCTGTGATAGTACACTATTGAGGCATTACATCCACACACATTGGTCCTTGTGAATTGAAGAAGATGGTGAAAAGGCGCTTCCTGCTGCGAAATCCTTCCTTCAGAATCTGAGGTCGAGGTTCTTCATCACTCAACCACACCATGTTAGACTGCTTGTCTCTGGTGGTGAAGAAAGAAATCCAACACTCATCTCCGGTAGCTACATCTGAGAACCGTTTCGGACCATTTGGCTCGAATTCAGCCAGCCATAGATGACGAATCCGCACCCGTTCGCTCTTCTGCTCTTCCGTAAGCAAATGAGGTATCCATCGAGCACACTTCTTCCTCAGCCCTAAGTGTTCATGCACGATGTCATGTGCGCTCCCATAACTGACACCGAGCTCCAAGGATAAGAATCGAAGAGTAACAGTTGGATCTTCGTCAATGATGGCCCGCGCACGGACCATCGTTGCTTCGGTCACGGATGTCCGAGGGCGGCCAGGACGATGATCATCTTCTAGCTGCAATTTTCCGGCTGCGAAAGCTCGAATCCAGCGGGAAACAGTTTCCAGTGATGGAGTAGACTCGGGAAAAACTTGCAACAATTCCTCTCTGATCTCCGTTGTTTTTTTCCCGAGTTTCCAC
This sequence comes from Oratosquilla oratoria, assembly GCF_046742065.1. Classification (NCBI taxonomy): domain Eukaryota; kingdom Metazoa; phylum Arthropoda; class Malacostraca; order Stomatopoda; family Squillidae; genus Oratosquilla; species Oratosquilla oratoria. Next base: position 50,672,242 of record NC_134802.1, on the reverse strand, counting down.
CTTGTGAAGGTGTAGAATCTGCAGCCTTCTTTCGAAAAATCCATGTTTCCGGTTAGAGAGGCAAACCAACAATGACGCAATCGCACAGCGCAACGATAAAATGTAAGCTAGACAAACAGCGACAAGCTCAAACATGTAACAACAGGCAACACTTACTGCCCCTTGCTCCCCGCCCCCCCCCAACACTTTATAGTCTCTCAGCTACGAGTCCGACTGTCATTACTTTCTGATCACCCCTCGTACATTGCTTCTGACCCAGGGCAGTGGGCAAGATGCAGGAATGACCCGTCATCCAGAAGGAGCCAAGATAAGAGGGAGGGAGGGGGATGGAATGGGTGGGAGTGGATTTCATGCTTTTGTTTCTGGCTAACTTCCTTGTAAGGGGGTATATGTATGTATTATCATATATTCAGGGTTAGAGAACCTCCAGCATAGACCACTTCCTCTGTGAGCAGGCTGGATAAAAATAGCAATACATGCTGTGGTAAATGAAAATAGTAAGAGGGTAATTATATAATGTTCTGTCTCCTCCACAGGTCACTTTGGTGTGGCGGCAGTGATGGACTTATGAGCGTCTTTACCATGCGCCATGATGGCTTGGTCATTGGCCAGGACACTGCCTCACATTCCACCTCGTCTACACCGCCTGCGGATTCCTCCGACGTACTTATCTTACATTCTCCCCTTGGCCAGAAGCACGTCCAGCCACATCTCCAGCACTCGCTGTGGTCGTATGTCTATCCAGGTGAGTTGGAAGCCCACAATACGTGAGGCTAAAGAATATGGAAGAGTCTCAGGACAAGGAACAGAATAGCCTAGATAAAAGGACAAGATCCCTCTTGTATAAAAAGGATGAAAGTTGTCTGTGATTGAATATCATATTGCAACTAAGTACGCTCACACATCCATTCCCTCCAGGTTGTGTAGTGTACCATTGGGATGCTGTGAAACAGAGTGTTACCAACCGTTTAGATTGTTCCAAATTGGCACCTTGCTCTGAATCCCTCCAGTCTATCAGCATTGAGGAACACCTCTCCCCATCCCATTGCCAGGTCAGTGTGGAACCAAACATGCATGGCCTAGTTTCGTAAGTACTGTGTTAATGTTGTTAAAACGGTTTACCGTTTATGCAGATTGCCTATGCCATCTGGATGTGTTTCACTTAAAGTATGTTTCGTTTAACAGGTGTCTGCTGTGGCAGTGTGTGGCAGAGAACTATATGTTGGAACAATGTGGGGCTGTGTGGTAGTTGCCGAAGCAGATTCAATGAGACCCATAACAGTGTTTAGACCGTACGAGGATGAGGTGCGAGCTATTGTGCCCTTGTCCAGTCCCTTCGATGTCCAAGAGGTCCCCATTTCCAGTGATACTTCCAGTCCAAAGGACAATACTGGCAGTAACGAGTCCTCGAACGACTCTTCCCGATCCTCTTCGGTGACGTTAGAGGAAGGGGAGAAGATCACTAGTCCTCCTCCTCTCCTGGCCACCATTGGCAAAGGATATCGCAACCTCCTTGGCCGTTATGCTCCCCTTCCAAAGTCTGCACATCCAGACCAGACAGCCAACCGCACCATGTACTGTCTACTGTGGAGAGCTCACCAGTGGATGAATTCATGAGTCACAGGACTGAAGTCCAAGCCACACTTCCTTTCGGGATTTGTATTCTTATTTTGGTTACACTACCCATACCAACTAGTGGGGTACCTCTTCAAGAATCAACAACCACCATTATGGGATTCCTGTCCATGCTTAAGAGTGATCACCACATTGTGCTCCCAAGAGACCTAGCTGACATCTCAACTTGAAGACTTTTTTGCAAAAACAAAACCACATGTTTAATTGTGTGTATCTCAAATGAGACCAAGGAAGCATTACTCCTCCATGAAACACCATGCATAGATAGTGGTGGGTAAATAATGCTGTAGTCCAGTGTCAAGTCACATTGCTTGTGTTCTCGTTGATGTAGTAAATGTATAATTGGAAAGTGTAACCAAACAATTATGCATTTTGGAAGAAATGGAGCCACACCTTTCCTTAGCCAGGGAAGTGCCGCAAGTGTACAGACACTGAAGAATGTACACATTATTTTTGCATGCAGGAGTGGCCACAGGGCACACGTTCTTAACCGAATGCAATGAGTGGTAGGTGATGCATATCTAAAGCCTTGTATGCAAGAATGAGTATAGCTCACACGTTACTCCAACAACTCCACAGTGTCATTCTGTGCATATAATCATCTGTGAAATGGATACCACAGCCAAACAAGAGTACTATGATACACACTAGTAAATCATCAGACTGCTGCAGTCCTTTTCCTTTGTGTTCAAATACCAGTATACAGCAAGTCCAAGAAGAAAGACCAGCCACTTCTTTCAGCTTGCCATCTGCTGAATACAAAAGCTTAATAGTGCTATGCTAAGAGGAGGAGGCCTTTGGTAAACAGAAAATATGAGAGTGATGTTTCACCAGTCATACAGAAGAGCCTTTTACCATATTGCGTCAAGAGGAGGAGCCTACAATTATTGAGCCACAGTTCGGACGTGTTTCCCTATAAAAAGCTCAAATGTCAACTTGTTTTGCAAGTTGCCGTAGGGTTAGTAATGGAGGGCAACATTTTGATTCACCGTTTTCTCCCAAGATGTTGAAATCAGTGATGGGGCAGTGTGGCTCTTTTTCGCTGTTTTCTCCAAGACAGTGACAGCAGTGCCTAAGTATTTTGATATACGGGGAAGAACCAAGTTTTTATTGTTTCATGGCTGTGCCTCATTACTTCCACTTTTACATGATTTGAAAAAAAAAGAGACATTTTATTATGTGTGTTGTTCATCAAGCTGGGACATAATGGAAGTATCTGTGATTACAATGCTTATTTTAGATTTCATTTGTTATATTTATTTTTTCTTTCATCTTTAATGGCGTCTAGTCATTAATGGACTGAAGGTTGACTATTCCTCCTAAACGGAGGTCTGGAGTGTATAAATACAGTTGTACAGAACCCAGGGCTGACCCAAAAGCAAGTAACCATAGACAGTGTCCATCCAATTGTAGAATGTTGACCACTTGTTCTTAAGTTATCCAGTTGTAACCATATTCTCTTAAACATGGTTGTATGGAGAATGGTCTTTTATTTCACTAAACCTTGAAACCAGGAGTGTGCCTGGGAGCTTGCCAGAGATGAGTTTCTGGTGTGAAGGCCAAGGGCGAATGCAGGTATGCACTGTTGTAATATTTGCCCCACTATCAATCAATTAAAATTGATTGATTGATACCAAAGTTTGCATGTCAAACAGTTCTTTTAGTCCTTGTCTTGACCACCCTGAGAAATAAGGGTCTCAAACTGTCAGGAAATAGATTTAATTTGGTAATGGGTAGAAACAATTTCAACCATGTAGTTAATGAATGGAATAAACTTCCTGCAGAGGCAGTGCAATGTTGTTCAGTTAAAAACTTTAAGATTCATTTAGATAAACACCTAAGCAATATGCTGTAATGCCTGCCATTTATTTTATATTATTTGTTTGTTATTATTTGTTTATTATTATTTGCTTGATTTTCATTTATTATTATCCCCTGTGGTGGGAGGAAAGAATACTGCCACCAAGTCTTCCCACTTGAATCGTAAAGAGGCGACAAAAATGGGACAGGGATTAGGACTAGGCATCCTTCTCCCTGTAGCCCCACAGGGGACATTCTTATAAAAAGGTAAAGGCATAAGAGGGTCTAGGAGTTTTCCAACCAGCACCCTATGGTTTGGGACTTTTTAATGTGTATGCATGTGGTACAGATGAGAATAAAAGGGAAGAGATAGGTAGTATGTTTGTGAGAAGAAAGATGGATGTGTTGGCTTTGAGTGAAACTAAGTTGAGAGGGAGGGGTGAGTGTGAGTTTGGGAGTGTAGTTGGGAAGTTCTCAGGAGTGAAGAGAGGATGAGGGAGAGAAGGGGTGGCTATACTAGTAAGTGAAGAGATAGATAAGTGTGTAGTGGAGTGGAAGGAGGTTTCTTCAAGGTTAATGTGGATGAAGGTGAAACTGGGAGAGGAGATGTGGGTTTTTTTAAGTGCATATGGGCCTGGTAGTGCAAAGAGTATAGAAGAAAGGGAGGCTTTTTGGATAGATTTAAATGAGTGTATAGAGGGATTAAGGAGGAACATCAATGTAGTGGCATTGGGAGCCCTTAACCCCTTCCATACGGTGCCGCATACGTAGGCGGCATGAGGAGCAAGTGGATACGCGAGGCTGCCATTTCGGCGTCCTGATTATATTTATTGTAGTTGCCCCTGTGGTTCCCAAACTTTTTTCTGTAATTTCCCCCTGCACCCAGGTCAGCTATCCAGATTTCCCCCTTCATGTTTAGCAGGGAAAGACTAGTTGAAATACATTGTGACTATTTACTAATTCATTTTTCAAATGTACAAATATACTGATAAACAGGCATTCTCTCTCTCTCTCTCAGACATGAGAAAATCCATCAGAGATTCTTTTTTAGTTAGTAGGTAGTTTAAATATTTTCCCTTGGTAGCTTCAAATTTCCCCCCAGTTTGGGAACCACTGCTCTAAGCTGTCTTCATCACATTTTCTATGGTTATCAATATTCACGGGTCAAAGAGAGAACGATCGATATAAGCGGTGACTATACTTTATGATGCGAGTATTATTACGACACTCTCTCCCTCTGGAGTAAGTTTGGGCCAAATCGGAGACATGACGGTTTTTGTCCAAATTCGTGGGTTAACCCCTTTGGTAATTTTGAGGGTCATTTTGGCCACTTGTCCCGATTGGGTCACCACCTCAGCTACAGGTGGAGGGCCACCAGGGCTCTTGCGGATCGCACTTAGATACTGCTCAGGGTAAAAGTACGGGCGCCAAGAGGCGGAAATGAGAGGGGAAATTTACACAAACACAAACAAATTTGGCTGGTGGCCACAACCTCGTCCTTGGGTCCAGGTTTCCCATGTCTACCTCGCTGTGCCGTGTGGACGACTCTCTCCCTCTGGAGTAAGTTTGGGCCAAATCGGAGACATGACGGTTTTTTACCAAATCCCTTTGGTAATTTTGAGGGTCATTTTGGTCACTTGCCCCGATTGGGTCACCACCTCAGCTACAGGTAAGGGCTCTTGTGGATCGCACTTATATACTGCTCAGGCTAAAAGTACGGGCGCCAACAGGCGGAAAAGAGAGGGGAAAATTACACAAACATAAACAAATTTGGCTGGCCGCCACAACCTCGCCCTTGGGTACAGGTTCCCCACATCTACCTCGCTGTGCCCTGTGGACGACTCTCTCCCTCTGGAGTAATTTGGGCCAAATCGGAGACATGACGGTTTTTGGGGAAATCCGTGGGTTAACCCCTTTGGTAATTTTGAGGGTCATTTTGGCCACTTGTCCCGATGGGGTAACCCACGCATTTCGACAAAAACCGTCATGTCTCCGATTTAGCCCAAACTTACTCCATAGGGAGAGAGTCGTACACAGGGCACAGCGAGATAGACGTGGGGAACCTGGACCCAAGGGTGATGTTGTGGCGGCCAGCCAAATTTGTTTGTGGGTGGGTCATTGTCCAATCTCAGTTACGCCTCTTGGCGCCCGTACTTAGAGCCTGAGAAGTATCTATGTGCGATCCACATGAGCCCTGGTGGCCCTCGACCTGTAGCTCAGGTGGTGACCCAATCGGGACAAGTGGCCAAAATGACCCTCAAAATTACCAAAGGGGTTAACCCACGGATTTGTCCAAAAACCGTCATGTCTCCGATTTGGCCCAAACTTACTCCAGAGGGAGAGAGTCGTCCACAGGGCACAGCGAGGTAGACGTGGGGAACCTGGACCCAAGGGCGAGGTTGTGGCGACCAGCCAAATTTGTTTGTGTTTGTGTCATTTTCCCCTCTCATTTCCGCCTCTTGGCGCCCGTACTTTTAGCCTGAGCAGTATCTAAGTGCGATCCGCAAGAGCCCTGGTGGCCCTCCACCTGTAGCTGAGGTGGTGACCCAATCGGGACAAGTGGCCAAAATGACCCTCAAAATTACCAAAGGGGTGAACCCACGGATTTGCCCATAAACCGTCATGTCTCCGATTTGGCCCAAACTTACTCCAGAGGGAGAGAGTCGTCCACAGGGCACAGCGAGGTACACGTGGGGAACCTGGACCCAAGGGCGAGGTTGTGGCGACCAGCCAAATTTGTTTGTGTCTGTGTCATTTTCCCCTCTCATTTCCACGTCCTGGCGCCCGTACTTTTACCCTGAGCAGTATCTAAGTGCGATCCGCAAGAGCCCTGGTGGCCCTCCACCTGTAGCTGAGGTGGTGACCCAATCGGGACAAGTGGCCAAAATGACCCTCAAAATTACCAAAGGGGACCCACGGATTTGCCCACAAACCGTCATGTCTCCGATTTGGCCCAAACTTACTCCAGAGGGAGAGAGTCGTCCACAGGGCACAGCGAGGTACACGTGGGGAACCTGGACCCAAGGGCGAGGTTGTGGCGACCAGCCAAATTTGTTTGTGTTTGTGTCATTTTCCCCTCTCATTTCCGCCTCTTGGCGCCCGTACTTTTAGCCTGAGCAGTATCTAAGTGCGATCCGCAAGAGCCCTGGTGGCCCTCGACCTGTAGCTGAGGTGGTGACCCAATCGGGACAAGTGGCCAAAATGACCCTCAAAATTACCAAAGGGGTTAACCCACGGATTTCCCCAAAAACCGTCATGTCTCCGATTTGGCCCAAACTTACTCCAGAGGGAGAGAGTCGTCCACAGGGCACAGCAAGGTAGACGTGGGGAACCTGGACCCAAGGGCGAGGTTGTGGCGACCAGCCAAATTTGTTTGTGTTTGTGTTATTTTCCCCTCTCATTTCCGCCTCTTGGCGCCCGTACTTTTAGCCTGAGCAGTATCTAAGTGCGATCCGCAAGAGCCCTGGTGGCCCTCGACCGGTAGCTGAGCTGGTGACCCAATCGGGACAAGTGGCCAAAATGACCCTCAAAATTACCAAAGGATTTGCCCAAAAACAGTCATGTCTCCGATTTCGCCCAACCTTACACCAGCCGGAGAGAGTCGTCCACAGGGCACAGCGAGGTACACGTGGGGAACCTGGACCCAAGGGCGAGGTTGTGGCGACCAGCCAAATTTGTTTGTGTTTGTGTCATTTTCCCCTCTCATTTCCGCCTCTTGGCGCCCGTACTTTTAGCCTGAGCAGTATCTAAGTGCGATCCGCAAGAGCCCTGGTGGCCCTCGACCTGTAGCTCAGGTGGTGACCCAATCGGGACAAGTGGCCAAAATGACCCTCAAAATTACCAAAGGGGTTAACCCACGGATTTCCCCAAAAACCGTCATGTCTCCGATTTGGCACAAACTTACTCCAGAGGGAGAGAGTCGTCCACAGGGCACAGTGAGGTAGACGTGGGGAACCTGGACCCAAGGGCGAGGTTGTGGCGACCAGCCAAATTTGTTTGTGTTTGTGTCATTTTCCCCTCTCATTTCCGCCTCTTGGCGCCCGTACTTTTAGCCTCAGCAGTATCCAAGTACGATCCGCAAGAGCCCTGGTGGCCCTCCACCTGTAGCTGAGGTGTTGACCCAATCGGGACAAGTGGCCAAAATGACCCTCAAAATTACCAAAGGGGTCAACCCATGGATTTTCCCAAAAACCCTCATGTCTCCGATTTGGCCCAAACTTACTCCAGAGGGAGAGAGTCGTCCACGGGGCACAGCGAGGTAGACGTGGGGAACCTGGACCCAAGGGCGACGTTGTGGCGACCAGCCAAATTTGTTTGTGTTTGTGTCATTTTCCCCTCTTATTTCCGCCTCTTGGCGCCCGTACTTTTAGCCTCAGCAGTATCTAAGTGCGATCCGCAACAGCCCTGGTGGCTCTCGACCTGTAGCTGAGGTGTTGACCCAATCGGGACAAGTGGCCAAAATGACCCTCAAAATTACCCACGGATTTGCCCAAAAACCGTCATGTCTCCGATTTGGCCCAAACTTACTCCAGAGGGAGAGAGTCGTCCACAGGGCACAGCGAGGTACACGTGGGGAACCTGGACCCAAGGGCGAGGTTGTGGCGACCAGCCAAATTTGTTTGTGTTTGTGTCATTTTCCCCTCTCATTTCCACCTCTTGGTGCCCGTACTTTTAGCCTGAGCAGTATCTAAGTGCGATCCGCAAGAGCCCTGGTGGCCCTCGACCGGTAGCTAAGGTGGTGACCCAATCGGGATAAGTGGCCAAAATGACCCTCAAAATTACCAAAGGGATTAACCAACGGATTTGCCCATAAACCGTCATGTCTCCGATTTGGCCCAAACTTACTCCAGAGGGAGAGAGTCGTCCACAGGGCACAGCGAGGTACACGTGGGGAACCTGGACCCAAGGGCGAGGTTGTGGCGACCACCCAAATTTGTTTGTGTTTGTGTCATTTTCCCCCCTCATTTCCGCCTCTTGGCGCCCGTACTTTTAGCCTGAGCAGTATCTAAGTGCGATCCACAAGAGCCCTGGTGGCACTCGACCTGTAGCTGAGGTGGTGACCCAATCGGGACAAGTGGCCAAAATAACCCTCAAAATTACCAAAGGGGTAACCCACGGATTTCCCCAAACACCGTCATGTTTCCGATTTGGCCCAAACTTACTCCAGAGGGAGACAGTCGTCCACAGGGCACAGCGAAGTAGACGTGGGGAACCTGGACCCAAGGGCGAGGTTGTGGCGACCAGCCAAATTTGTTTGTGTTTGTGTCATTTTCCCCTCTCATTTCCGCCTCTTGGCGCCCGTACTTTTAGCCTGAGCAGTATCTAAGTGCGATCCGCAAGAGCCCTGGTGGCCCTCGACCTGTAGCTGAGGTGGTGACCCAATCGGGACAAGTGGCCAAAATGACCCTCAAAATTACCAAAGGGGTTAACCCACGGATTTCCCCAAAAACCGTCATGTCTCCGATTTGGCCCAAACTTACTCCAGAGGGAGAGAGTCGTCCACAGGGCACAGCGAGGTACACGTGGGGAACCTGGACCCAAGGGCGAGGTTGTGGCGACCAGCCAAATTTGTTTGTGTTTGTGTCATTTTCCCCTCTCATTTCCGCCTGTTGGCGCCCGTACTTTTAGCCTCAGCAGTGTCTAAGTACGATCCGCAAGAGCCCTGGTAGCTGAGGTGGTGACCCAATCGGGACAAGTGGCCAAAATGACCCTCAAAATTACCAAATTTGCCCAAAAACCCTCATGTCTCCGATTTGGCCCAAACCTACTCCAGAAGGAGAGTCGTCTACAGGGCACAGCAAGGTACACGTGAGGAACCTGGATCCAAGGGCGAGGTTGTGGCGACCAGCCAAATTTGTTTGTGTTTGTGTCATTTTCCCCTCTCATTTCCGCCTCTTGGCGCCCGTACTTTTAGCCTCAGCAGTATCTAAGTGCGATCCGCAAGAGCCCTGGTGGCCCTCCACCTGTAGCTGAGGTGGTGACCCAATCGGGACAAGTGGCCAAAATGACCCTCAAAATTACCAAAGGGGTTAACCCACGGATTTGCCCAAAAACCGTCATGTCTCCGATTTGGCCCAAACTTACTCCAGAGGGAGAGAGTCGTCCACAGGGCACAGCGAGGTAGACGTGGGGAACCTGGACCCAAGGGCGAGGTTGTGGCGACCAGCCAAATTTGTTTGTGTTTGTGTCATTTTCCCCTCTCATTTCCGCCTCTTGGCGCCCGTACTTTTAGTCTGAGCAGTATCTAAGTGCGATCCACAAGAGCCCTGGTGGCCCTCGACCTGTAGCTCAGGTGGTGACCCAATCGGGACAAGTGGCCAAAATGACCCTCAAAGTTAACGCCATGTCTCCGATTTGGCCCAAACTTACTCCAGAGGGAGAGAGTGTCGTAATACTCGCATCATAAAGTATAGTCACCGCTTATATCGATCGTTCTCTCTTTCACCCGTGAATATTGATAACCATAGAAAATGTGATGAAGACAGCTTAGAGCAGTGGTTCCCCCTGGGGGGAAATTTGAAGCTACCAGGGGGAAATAATTACACTACCTACTAAAAAAAATCTCCGATGGATTTTCACATGTCTGAGAGAGAGAGAATGCCTGTTTATCAGTATATTTGTACATTTGAAAAATGAATTAGCAAATAGTCACAGTGTATTTCAATTACTCTTTCCCTGTTACACATGAAGGGGGAAATCTGGATAGTTGACCTGGGTGCAGGGGGGAAATGACAGAAAAAAATTTGGGAACCACTGGTTTAGAGAGAATGTCATTACGCAGGGGCAACTACAATAAATATGATCAAGACGCCGATATGGCAGCCTCGCGTATCCACTTGTTCGTCATGCCGCCTACGTATGCGGAACCGTATGGAAGGTGTTAATGCTAGGGTAGGAAATGAACCAATAAATGGAGTGGTTGGGAAGTGTGGAGTTCCAGGAAAGAATCGTAGTGGAGAGTTGATGGTGAAGATGTGTCTAGAGAGTTGATGATAGGAAGAAAGTCAAGCATAAGTACACATGGGAGAGGGTGGTGGATGGAAGGGTGGTAGATAAAGTGTTAATGGACTATGTAGTGGTAAATAAGAGTATAATAGGAAAAGTTAGGGATGTACATGTTCGAAGGAGAGTGGGGGGATATCACATTCAGATCATTTTCTAATGGAAGGTAAAGTGAGAGTGTAGGATAGATGGAGAAAGAGGAAAAGGACAAAAGGTAGGGAGGTGCTTAGAGTGATCTACTTAAATGAGGAAGAAAAGGAGAAGTACAAGAAGAAACTGAAAGAGGAGTGGGAGGGAGTGAATGATAGAGTAGAACTAGGAGTTGAGGAGGAATGGGGATGGTTCAAGGAGGAAGTCACAAGGTATGCACAGATGGTGTGTGGAACAAGGACGGGAGGAAATAGAAGGAAGGTTAGTGAGTGGTGGGATGAGGAAGCAAAGAAGGTTGTAGAAGAGAAGAAGCGAGTTTTCACAGATTGATTACAAAATAGGACTAGGAAATCATATGAGGTACAAAGAAAAGAGGAGAGCAGATGTGAAATGGGGTAAGAGTATGACAGATAATTATGAAAGTAATAAAAAGATGTTTTGGAAAGAAATTAAGAGAGGAAGAGTAGGCAAATCAAGTAGAGAAGAAAAGGTAAAAGGTGTAGATGGAGAGATGATAATGGAAGACAAGGCAGTAAGAGGAAGATGGTAAAAGAATTTTAGGGAGTTACTAAATGTGAAGGAGGATAGGGAAGGATAGCTGCAGTGGAAAGCGCTAAGATAATGACCGTGATAAGTGAGGAAAATGGAGGAGAAATAAGGAAAGATGAAGTGAAAGCAGTTGTGAAGATGATGAGAGCAGGTAAGGCACCTGGGTTGGATGGGTGCCATGCAGAATGTCTGAAGAAAGGAGGTACAGTGATGGTGGGCTGGCTGGTGAGGTTATTTAATGTTTGTTTAAGAGAGGGTAGAGTGCCAGAGGACTGGAGGAGTGCCTGTATAGTTCCACTTTACAAGAGAAAGGGGGACAAGTGTGAGTGTAGTAGTTTCAGAGGGATCAGCTCATTAAGTGTAGTAGGGTCTTGATTGAGAGGATTAGGAGAGTAACAGAGGAAGTAATTGGTGAAAAACTGTGTGGGTTTAGGAGAGGAAGAGGTTGCATATATCAGCTTTTTGTGGTAAGACAGATATGTGAGAAAGCTATAGGAAAAGGTAAGGATGTTTTTTGGGCTTTTATGGATTTGGAAAAGGCTTATGACAGGGTAGACAGGAAGGCACTGTGGGAGGAAAGTTTTTAGGAACTGTCAAGAGTTTTTACAAGAGTATTAGAGCATGTGTAAAGATAAGAAATGGAGAGAGTGAGTGGTTTGAGGTAAAGGTGGGACTTCATCAGGGATGTGTTATGTCACCCTGGCTGTTCAATTTATACATGGATGGGGTGGTGTGAGAGGTAAATGCAAGGGTAGTGGGTCAGGGATTGGAGATGGTTAAAGAAAATGGAGAAAAGTGGGAGATAAGCCAGATGATATTTACGGACGACACTGCACTTGTAGCAGGATCAAAGGAGCTATTGAGGAAGTTGATGACAGAGTTTGGGAAGGTGTGTGAAAGAAGGAAGTTGAAGATAAATGTGGGTAAAAGTAAGGTGATGAGATGTACAAGCGATGAAAGTGGCAGCAGACTGGAAGTGAGTATTAGGGGAGAGAGACTGGAGGAAGTGGATAGTTTTAGATACTTGGGTGTGAATGCAGCAGGAAAAGGAGTGGTGGAGGTAGAATGTAGATAGAAGCGAGTAAATGTCTTGGTGGATTAAAAAGTGTAATGAGAAATAGACATTTGGGAATGGATGCTAAGAGGAGATTGTATGAAGGAGTGATTGTACAGGGCAGAATCATGACATACATATGTGACCTTCCTTCCGCACACAAGAAACTGTGGGACGTCCTTTTGGATAAGGAGAGGGCGTATGCAGTGATTCCTTGGTTTATTGGGTATAGAGAAATTAAATTATTGGGCGTGTGGAGAACACTGACCTCCCTCTACAACGCACGTGTGCCCACTAACTGAAGCACGCGCAGGTGCAGCAGAACAGACTCCCCATGGAGTAAACACAGATACATGGAGTAATGCGAGTGGAAACACTGCGCGCACATTTCTTACAGTAATGGAAATATACTATCCTACATCTTCCTCTCCCCTTAACGCTCATAGCACTAGGTGTCTTGAGCGTGACGTTTGTCCCTAAGGCGTGCTGACCGACGGGGCACATCCGGCGGTGGAGGTTGTACTCCCGATTGGGTGGCCTCCATGGGCGTCATGTCCACGGGCGGGGATGGGCGAAGGAAACGACGGTTTCTCCACCAGGTCCGACCACTGGGCAACCTGATTAAGTAGTCCCTGGACCTTCCAACGTCTATGATGGTGCCAACCTTGTCTCATCGCTTAGTAGTCGGGTCCTGGATACGGACTACATCGCCGCGCTGGAGTGATGGGAGTGGTCGGGCGTGGGCGTCGTAACGGGTCGTATCGTCGCGCAGGCGAGCCGCAGCTCGACGATCACAACTCTCGTCTCTGGCCTGCCACTGTTTCTGAAAGGCCTTGGCGTGCGCTGGGACGCAGGAGCGAAGAGGGTGACCGTAAAGAGTCTGCGCCGGAGATCGACCGGTGTGGTTCGGAGTGTTGCGAAGCTCGAGAAGACCCCTGTCGAACGCCTCACAGTCCAAGTTGCCAGACGGAGCCACCTTCTGAATAAGGTACTTAACCGCCGCCACGGCCGACTCTGCGTGTCCGTTCGACTGAGGATAATGGGGCGTTGACATGTGGCGAACTCCCCAACGCTCGAGGAAAGCGGCGAATTCGCTGCTGGCGAACTGCGGGCCGCCGTCCGTACGCAAGCGAACTGGGACACCGAGGTCGCGAAATAGCTGCCTGAAGTGACGAATGGTCGCTGAAGTGGTCGTGTTGGAGCCGCATGATACCACGACGGGCCAGCCAGACAGTCGGTCAGCGAACACGAGGAAGGACTTCCATGCGATGGAGAAGTCAGCTGACACTGACTCGAATGGCCTGGTAGGGTGGTCATCACAGCGGTTGGGCTCTTGTTGCTGGCTTGGTTGCAGAACTTGACACGGCTCACAAGCACGGACCGTGTTCACGATGTCTGCGGCGATGCCGGGCCAGTACACCGCTTGACGGGCACGACGTTTCGTAGCCTCTGCTCCACGATGGCTATCATGCAAGCGGGCCAGGACTTGACGGCGAAGAGCGGCCGGGACGACTACTCTGGCTCCGTACAGAACGAGGTCCTCCTCGCAATACAGGTCCTCTCGCACCTTCCAGTACGGGCGCAGTGTTAGTCAGGGCGTAGCGGTCGCTTGGGAATCCCTGTCTGACGCACTGAAGAAGTTCGATGTATGCAGGGTCGTCCCTGGCTGCACGCCTAAGTTCCTCCATCGCTGGGTCGCAGTCCGTGGGTGTGGTGGCCAGGGACTCGACTGCTCGCAATGTGACGATGCTCCTGACAGAAAAGTTGGTCTCGGCGTCTAGAGCGTCGTCGTCGACAGTCGGCTGGTTCACTGGGAAACGTGACAGGGCATCCGGGATGCACAACTCCTTCCCAGGGCGCCACGTTGCCGTGAAGGTGAAAGCTGCAATTTTCTCCTTCAGGCGCTGTAGACGGGGGTTATCGATGGCATCTAGCGTGTAGCTATTGAGGATCGGGACTAGTGGGCGATGGTCCGTCACGAGGCTGAAATGCTGGAGACCAGTGAGGTAAAACTTGCATTTCCTCATTGCCCAGACTACTGCCAGTAACTCGAGCTCGATTGTGGCGTAGCGTGTCTCTGTATCCGTCAAGAAGCGTGAGCCACACTGGACGAGACGGTACTGTCCTCCCCCGTGGTCTTGGAGGAGGGCGTATCCTAGGCCGTACAAGCGCGAAGCATCTGTTTGGAGTACGGTCGAGAGGGCAGGATCGAAGGCCGCAAGCACCGGTGGACTGGACAAGGCCCTCCTGACGCGTTCAAAAGCCTGGTCGTGGTCATGGGTCCACACGAACGATCTCTTGGGGCTCATCAGTGGGCGAAGCGGGGCAGCAGCTGAGGCTACGTCAGGCGAGAAGCCAGCCAACTGATTCACAAGACCCATGAAGGACCGCAGGTCTGTGATGTTAGCCAGCTTGACGAAGTCTATGATAGCACGAACCTTGCCTGGGTCTGCTGCTGTGCCGTCATGAGAGAGCCGATAGCCGCAGAAGGAAACCGTGTCCGCTGCGAGTACGAACTTCTCGCCGTTCAAGGTGATGCCATGTTTCCTGCATCTAGCCAGGACGTCGTCGACACGGAGGTGGGAAAGGTAGTCTTCGTCGTATAGAAGAAGGTCGTCCACTACCTTTACACAATGCATCACTCCCTGGAGCGCCAGGTCGCCTCGTAGACAGAAGGCGTCCCCCGTGGCTGCGAAACCCATGGGGCCACGGAGGTAGCGGAAGCGGCCGTATGGAGTGATGAAAGTGGTGAGCCGCTGATCTTCCTCGGCCAGAGGGATCTGCCAGTATCCACACAAGGCGTCAATCGTGGTGAAGTATTTGGCCTGTGGGTCGACGCTCATGGTGGCTGCAAAAGGAGTCGGTGACGGGTGGGCAGGGCGGGAAACCTGGCTGAGCTTGGAGAGGTCAGTGGTGATGCGTATACCTCCTCCTGGCTTCTTGACGACAACCATGGGGTGGCACCAAGGAGACGGATCCTCGCCAGCTGGGGCGATAATACCTTGTGCCACCATGGATTCCAATTCGGCTCGCACCTGGTCCTGGTATGCTCGAGGGATCAATCGGGGTGTGTGGATCGCGAAGGGCTGCGCGTTCTCCCTAAGGTGAATGCGCATAGGTGGTCCGGACGTAGGTTGCAGAGGTGCCTTGTGCAAATCGGCCTTCTTAACAAGAACGTCTGTATATTCCCGGAGGAATTACTTCCTGGCCTCTGACGGCGAGGTGTCGGCACGCAACGGGAATGGCGACGACGGTGCTGGAGGTTGGACAGCTGTGACAGCTGGTTGCACGTGGCACTGTGCAGTGGCCACAAGCGCGCCACTCGTCGACTCCCTGATCGCTCCGAGGGTGCTACCGTCGTATGAAATCTGCCGTGGGAAGTCCTTCGGGATAAGTCCTAGAGCCCTGCAATGCTTCCACGAGAGCAATGGGTACCTTGGACATCTATCCACCCCGAGCATGTCAAACTGCCGTAGGTGAGCTCTGCCTGCAAAGAACCCAATGCTGCAAGCATCTTGGACCCGTCGGCGTTGTAGTACTCCAGAGAAGGGGGCGGTTGCAAGTCGTTCCTTGTGATGCCCAGTTGCTGAAGATGTTGAGGGCCCATCACCGTAGTATCGGCCCCTATATCTGGAATCATGTCAATACAACCTGACCTTCCACCGTAAGTAACGATGACTGAGATGGTAGGCGAAGGCGAAGGCTTGTCACGGGTAGTGGACTGAATGCCGCGCACACCAATTGCTGGCCGTGCAGAAGTGCTGGGGTCTGGTGGCGGTGAATGCGTCTGTAACTGGATGCCGTTACTGGGCTAGTGACGACCGGGAAGATTGACAGTCGGTTTTAGCTTCTGGGTTTTATTGACGTCACTGTGTACATACACTCTCACACTCGGCCCAGACTAGGCCTAAAAGGAGACTGACCGCGACCTGACCCCGGCAACCCTTAAATACTCTCCTTGAGTACCGAAAAGTAGCTTACCTCTGGTTGGCAAAGGGTTGCCGGGCGTAGGCCTGAAGTGTATTTGAGTATACAAATACCTGAAGTACAGGCTTATTAAAGACTTAACTCTAACATACTTATTACAAGTCCGAAGGCCGACTACTTCTACACAGACTGCGAATACATGGTTCCTCTCACTGCTGATGCCGCGATGGTATAAGCCGACATAGCACATGTGGGGGATTGTCCACCACATTTACCCCCCTTCCCCTGCGAAGCGTGGAATCGTGATGTCCGAGCAGGGGGGGGGGCGTGGGTGACGTCAGTGGCACGTGAGTCGTGATGTCCGATTGGGTGAGCGCTCGGAAACACGTTACACGGGGGCGCCGCGCCTACGGGCAGGAAAAGGGTGCCGGTGACACCGTACCAAGTACCGGCCCCCACTGTGGGCGGATACACACTGTTGACCTGGTACCGCTGGGGCCTGCGCACCACCCGGCCCGATTGCAATATTGTGCCCTCCGGGTTGAAATCTCCGTCTCCTGGGGTTATGTGGAGGTGGCCCTGGTGGGGACTGAGCGGCGCGGGAAGTGCGATGGACTCTGGTGGACCCTGTGTGGGCGTCGGTGGGCGCGGAAGGACCTGACTGCCAGGGGGCGGCTGTAGTGGTTGATGTAGAGGCGGCTCTGCCTGTGGAGAGTAGGGGGTGGGAGGAGCTGGGTTCTGATGATGAGGTGTTGAAGGAGGAGGTGGAGAGGATGAGGTCGGCGAAGGAGTGAGGGGTAACGTTTCATCTTGGGTTGAACTGGGATGACCGAGGACCGCGCTTGGGGGTTGAAGAGGAAGGGGGTGAGGAGGGGGAGGAGTGGTGGACAGACGCGGGGAAGGTGGTGGGACCGTTTCGTTTTGTATAGGGAACGGGCGTATGACAACTGTGTGCGGAGTGGGAAATGGAGGAGGGGTAGTAGAAGTGCGATGTGATTGGGGTGGGTTGGAGGAAGGTACGAGAGGGGGAGGAGGAGGGTTTGTGGGAGGAGGGGTAGGGACTGTAAGGGTAGACTGGGCGTCTGCATCGACGTGGGCGGGCTTTACCCGATCCCATGCTTTCGTGTTCGTGCAAGCACCTGGCCCGTGTATCTTGGCACCAAGGAACCAGTACGCGCGTCTACACGGAGAAATACCTTGTCTGCCGACATGAGCGTGGGGTGGTGGTATGTGGCGGATGCTGCAGGAGGTTTAGGCGGTTGAGGTGTAAAACACCTCATGGCTTGGCGAAGGGCAGGCATGAACGTTAGCTCTGAGTACGTATCAAGGGGAGGCGTGTATAGGGAGGGCAGGCGTAGATCTTCGCCGTACACTAGTTCCGCTGGCGTGACCTGGAGGTCCTCCTTCACGGTGGAACGCATGTTCAAGAGAACGATTGGGAGTGCGTCCGCCCATGACGTTGGATGTGGTTGGGCGCGAAGGGCTTCTTTAAGTCTCCTATGGAAACGCTCTACCATTCCGTTGGATTGTGGATGGTATGCGGTGGTACGCTGCCTGGTTGTGCCAAGGAATAGTAGAAGATCTGTCCACGCCTTCGATTCCCACTGCGGGCCCTGGTCCGTGATGATTGTGTGAGGGGCTCCCAAACTAGCCACCCAGCCATGCAGGAAATGGAAGGCTGTACACTCTGCAGTACTATCCACCATAGGAATCGCCTGCATCCATCTAGTTGCTCTGTCAACGCAGGTGAGGAGGAAACGGTACCCCCTGGAGGGGGGTAGGGGTCCCACAATGTCGATATGCACAGTGTGAAATCTCTGGGTAGGTGTGGGAATCTGACTGAGCGGAAGCTTTGTGTGCCGATGGATCTTCGCTGTCTGGCACGGAATGCATGTGCGCACCCATGAATTTAGGTCCCGCTTCATCCCTGGCCACACGGCCCGTTTCTGAATAAGGCGTTGCGTCGCGAGGATTCCTGGGTGGGCCATATCGTGGAAATGGCGGAACACAGGTGGGCGGAATGCTTTCGGGATGTAAGGGCGCGCGTGCCCCGTGGAGATGTCACACCACAATGGGGCAGCTAGTGCGTCAGCTTGCTGCAGCACTAGACGGAGCGACGTGGTTCCTTGTTGCAGGTCCCGTAACTCTTCATCTTCCGTTTGGGCCTGCGCGATTGCAGCATAGTCCAGCGTTACGGAACGCGTAATTGCGTTGGCACTACGAGACAATGCGTCTGCCGCGGTGCTATCGGCACCCCGAATATGCCTGATATCCGTTGTGAATTCAGATATATATGCAAGGTGGCGTCTGGCTCTCGGGGTTAGCTTGTTCCCTGGTCTCTCCATCGCATACGTAAGGGGCTTGTGATCTGTAAGCACCCTACACGTCCTCGCCTCCAGGAAATGGCTGAAGTGACGCACCGCTTCATAGATGGCTAGAAGTTCTCGATCAAAAGCGCTGTAGTGGCGCTGGGCGTCATTCAATCGCTTGCTGAAGAATACCATCGGGGAAAGGACGCCCTGCACCTCCTGCTGGAGGACGGCGCCCACTGCCTCTGCCGAGGCGTCTGTCGTGAGGACCGCCGTCGCTCCCGGAACTGGATATGCGAGGAGGGACAGCTGCGCTAGGCGGTGCTTAATAGCCTGGAAGGCCTGCCCTGCACTCGCGGACCATTGCAGTGGCTTTGGCGAGTGCTTTTTCGTTCCCTTCAGAAGATCGTAAAGCGGCGCGAGTAGTCCCGCAGCCCCCGGGATGAACCGGTGGTAGTAGTTGATTAGGCCCAGGAATTGCCGCAACTTACGGACAGTAGTAGGCTGTGGGAAGTCGTCGATAGCCTTCACCTTTTGCGGAAGGGGCGAAATACCCGACGCCGAAACTCTATGGCCGAGGAAGTCGACCGACTCGGTCCCGAACACGCACTTTGCAAGGTGAATCCGCAAGCCGTGATCATGGAGTCGCTGGAAAAGAAGGCGGAGATGTTGGCAATGCTCCTCATGGGATGTCGAAGCGACGAGGATGTCGTCGATGTATACCACGACGAAGTCTAGTCCCTGCACCACCTGGTCCATGAAACGCTGGAAGGTTTGTGCGGCGTTCCGGAGGCCAAAGTTCATGACCGGAAATTCAAACAGGCCGAATGGGGTGGTTACAGCTGTCTTGGGGATGTCCTCCTCTGCTACGGGGATTTGATGGAACGCGCGCATCAAGTCGATCTTGGAGAACACAGTCTTCCCGTGCAGTCTCTCGTGGAAGTCCATCACATGAGGAATCGGGTAACGGTCCGGTTGCATCACCGCGTTAAGAGCTCTGTAATCCCCACATACACGCCATTCCCCATCCTTGGCTTTCGGCACTAAGTGCAGGGGCGACGCCCAACTGCTGGCCGAAGGGCGCGCAATACCATCCTGCAGCAAAAGTTCGAATTCTTGCTTCGCTGCTTGCAACCTTTCCGGCGGGAGGCGTCGTGGTCGGGCGAAGCAAGGCGGGCCGTGCGTGAGAATGGTATGCTCAACGGTGTGACTCAGTTTCCGTGGGTGGGGGTGACTGGACGTGATGGAGGGGAATTCTCGGACGATGTCGGTGCACGGTGAAGGCCCCTGAACGTGGGTAAGCACCGGCGCTGGGGAAGTCCAGAGAACGGTGCGGATGAAGGCGTTGGAAGGTCTGTGTATCAACCGTTGGCGCCGCGCGTCCACCAAAAGGTCGTGTTCCCGCAAGAAGTCCAGGCCCAAGATGGGTTGTCCTACGTCCGCCACCACGAACGTCCACGGGAATGACAGATCGGGGGCAAAAAATACGCGCCAGTGCCTGGTGCCGTACGTGGCAATTGGAGTGCCGTTGGCAGCTAAGAGGTCGTACGCTGTATGTGCATGCGTCCTGTCCTTAGCGGCGGGTGGAACGACGCTGACCACGGCGCCCGTGTCGACGAGGAAGTGACAGCCAGTAGCCGTATCCGTTACGCGCAATAGCGCGCGACTGTGTGCCCGGGACGAGCGAGGGGGGTTGTGACGAGGGCGTGGAGGACAGGCCGTCCGCCTATTCTGCGTGGAAGCGGGAGGGACTATCGCCTCCTGCTTGCTGCGTTTCCCGTCCCCCGTGACCATGGCTGATACTCAAACCAGGTGCATGGAGGGCTGCAGTTTCTAGCCCTGGGGCCAAATGTAGTGTGGTAGAAACAAAACGCGCGTCGACTTGGAGGAGGTGGGTCGCGCACGCCCCCTGCGCCGACTAGCTGCTCTAGCAGGCCCTCGACACGCGCTAAGCGGACATCCAAGTTGTCCGCTGGGGCAGGCCGCGCCGTACTGGCGCGCGCGCTAGCGTCAGTAGAATCACAGTAATTATCACTACACACATGAATCGACGCACTGTTGTCGACGTTACACACTCGCGCACTTTGCGTAGAAAGGTTACTGACCACTGATCCAGGGGGCACTAATCCTGCTGCCATATCCTGCGGAGCGAGTGCGTGGAACAACCTGTCGGCTTTCTTCGCATATTCACTGATATCGGTAATGTCTAACACCGTAAGGGGCGCCCTTACGTGCGGCGGGAGTGATTGTTTATGCCGAAACATCACCAATGCATCGGACATCGGTGATCCGGCCGCCCGATTGAGGTCCTTCAGGCGCTCGAGGAACACTGAGGGCCTGCCGCCGTCGTAGGTGATGGTATGGAGTTCCTCCATGGCGAGCTCCGTAGTTCTCCCGCACGCCTGTTTGAGGGCAACCTTGAGGGCGTTGTACCGGTCAGTCGCTGGGGGATCTGTGAGGAGTGTAGAAATGCGCGCTGCAATTTGTGCAGGGAGGGCCGCAACTGTCAGTCGGAATTTGTAGGGGTCGGTGATTGTGTCATCGTTCGTGGGCCAACATGCGTCGATGTGCGCGAGCCAGAGGTCGATGTCGTAGGTGAATGGTGGAAGTTGCACCGCCATTGGGGGGTGGGTGGTGTCGAAAACGCCAGAAAAAAAAACCGGGCTGGGTGTCTAGTCAAAACTCCGGGTTCACCAATGTAACTGGATGCCGTTACTGGGCTAGTGACGACCGGGAAGATTGACAGTCGGTTTTAGCTTCTGGGTTTTATTGACGTCACTGTGTACATACACTCTCACACTCGGCCCAGACTAGGCCTAAAAGGAGACTGACCGCGACCTGACCCCCGCAACCCTTAAATACTCTCCTTGAGTACCGAAAAGTAGCTTACCTCTGATTGGCAAAGGGTTGCCGGGCGTAGGCCTGAAGTGTGTTTCTGAGTATACAAATACCTGAAGTACAGGCTTATTAAAGACTTAACTCTAACATACTTATTACAAGTCCGAAGGCCGACTACTTCTACACAGACTGCGAATACATGGTTCCTCTCACTGCTGATGCCGCGATGGTATAAGCCGACATAGCACATGTGGGGGATTGCCCACCACACGTCCTCACTACGTGGATGGTCGAAAGACCGTCGTTCCTGGTCTTCGGGGGCTTGGACTTCGAATGACGCTGGGTCTTGGGTTTGGAAGACCTGCAGAGTTTGTCGAAGTGCCCGTACCGACTGCAAGCCTTGCACTGTGTAGACTTGGCTGGACAAGCACTCGTGTGTGACCAGTGCCCTTTATCACCGCATCCATGGCAAACTGCCTCCGAAGCAGGGCAGCCTTTATGGTCATGCTGCTGACGACCACAATTGCTGCAAGGAGATAGCAGTGGGGGTGCAGTGGAACGTGCGCCTGCTTTGGCTTTATGGTCCGTCTTCTTGCCTTTCCTGTATTGAGAGACTGCACGGACTGTGGGAGGAGCACGTAGAGCGGAGGCTGTCGTCCTGGTAGCCTCGTATGAGCGGCATAGGGTCACGACGTCAGTGAGTGTCGATGCAGCGTCGAGTGCGACGATCTTCTGTGCCAATTCCTCGTCCTGCACGCTAGTGAGAATTCCATGCTTCAGCCAAGCCATGCAGGTTGTGTTGTTGGCTTTGCAGACGTCTACCTCTTCCGAGAGGTCTTTGAGCCGCACGAAGAAGTCTGCAAACGATTCGCCGGTAGCCTGTTTGCATGAAGTAAATGCCCGTCGTCGAAGCGCTTCGTTGCTTGATTCCTTGAAGTGCTTCTGAAGGGCGTCGAGCACGTCTGGCACAGACGAAGTTGAGTCTGGAGGTATTTGCAGTGTATGCTCCAATACTCGCTGAGTTTCCTGAGATGGGCACATGCGTAGCTGTATCAGCTGTTTAGAGAGGGATAGACTCGTTAAATCCACCATAGTCGCGTAATCATCCCACTTTCGCCTCCATTCCCTAAATGATCGGAATGTAACGTCCGAAAGGAGAGGGGGTGGCAGCTGTGCAGCTGCCTTCGGAGCAGGTGGGGTTGTGGGTGGACATGAAGGATCGTTCCCAGAAGGGGTTGGTTGGTTCCGCTGGCCCGGGTTATGGGGTACCAGCCTCGTAAGGAGGGCTTCGAAGCGAGTTGCATCTTCCCGTTTCTGAAGATCCCTTTCAGCTCGAGCTTCCGCTTCCCTAGCTGTGAACCATTCTAATAAGGTTCGCATGTCCATTGAGGATGTAGAGGGCGAGCGCTCTTCCTCGTCGGACGAAGCTGCAGAGGAGGGCTTCGGGCTATCACCGTTGGGCATAATGAAAACGCCGTGCGCTAGCAATCACGTACGAGTTACGAGCACTACGTGTAAGCAAACACGGGCGAGTGTGCTGTGTGCGAGGTAGGTTGCATGCAGCAGTGTCTCACGAGACTCCGAGGAAAAGGGAGGGTATCGCTGCGCGCTCCATGCGTGGGGATAAGCACAACACTACTTTCCACAAACGTAGAATAACACTTCACTATGACACTAACACTGCACAACACTGTCATGTGATAAAGACGCATACACAGATTAACACCGGTATAACACAACCGAATAGTTCACAACACATGTACCACGCATCCTAGGTGTCTGCACGTCACGGCACACTATGCTTGGGTAGTTGGGAGCCGGAGATGGCGAATTGCGTGGGAAGCCGGTCTCAGGTGAAACACTTTTGTCCACTGTAGATTCAGCGCCATAATCAGCGCCTACGTGACTGCGCCATGTGGAACGTCCTCTTGGATAAGGAGAGGCCGTATGCAGTGATTCCTTGGTTTATTCGGTATAGAGAAATTAAATGATTGGGCGTGTAGAGAACACTGACCTCCTCTACAACGCACGCGTGCCCACCCATGCACTTCATTATCTCAGTACACAGATAGCGCGCACCGACGTATAACGCGCATGCCCGATCGCATTTGTCTATAACGCAGTTTTACCTCGGTATTTATATCATGTGAACGAGGTTACATGGAGAAATATTTTTCATTGGCTAGAGCCACCGCTGGGAAATCTGTTGATTTGTCACTAAATTAAGTGTCAGTTTAGGCATCAATCACGACACAACTAAGAAAAAGTCGGAACTACATGTACCGGTATATGACTCATGTTGTTCGTTGGTCCCTTATTACTTTGTAGCTTAAATAGTTTGTAGGAAATATGATCTAAAAAAAGTTTATTGAAAGTAAAATATACAGAAAAATTTCGGGATTTTTACAGAAAATGTTCATTTTATATCTTGAGGAAATAATTCGTCTTTACCATTTTATATTTAATACTGAAACAAACTACAGACTGTTTCGTTTTAGCTTTGAACCTGCAATGACAGTGGTGAAATAGGACAGTCTCTCATCGAGGTGACGTTTAGTTAATATAACTCCCGAAAGAGGGTGTTGTAGTCAGGTGTTTGACACGAGTTTATGAACGGCCGCAACGGAATTTGTACCATACCTAAAGTGAAGCAACAAAGCCAACATAAAAATTCAAACTAGGATGCTGTGAACATGGGCAAATATCATGAATATTGATCATGTTTCATGGTGTTTAGGCCTATTTAAACATGAAAAATAAGATTCGATAGATACCTACCTATACCAAATATTTATATACGGTAGCCCATGCTGGCGTATTCTTTCATGTCACCATGGCTGTTCTTCTTGTTCTCACGGAACTTCACGGAGAAGTGTGCAGTCCCGACTTTGTGACGGCCAATATCGTCACGTTGTTGTGAAAAAATTACACACACAGCCGCAGAATTTTTATCGTAGGCCGTAGATAATGCGCACCACCGTATAACGCGCACCCCCCATTTTAAGGCCCTTCCAACGGAAAAAAGTCGCGCACTATACGCCGGAAAATACGGTAGTTACGACTATAGACCCATCGTACGTCAAGATTTAATACGTATATACGTAAATATGGGCTTATGTGCACGTGTGCGCTCGTGTGTACTCATGTGGACTTTGGTAAGATGCGAGAGACTTCCTCTCGTGCTGTCCTCTTCCTTGCTGGGGCACCACTCTTGCTCTCCTTCTTCTCTATTTTCCCGAAATCTGTTCTTTTCTTCTCAAACAACTTTCTCACTTGCAGGAAAGTACAGTCGGGGAAGGTTGCTGCAAGCTCTGTCCACAGGGTCTCCTTCAGTCTGGGGTTGCGCCACTGCTTGTCCCGCTTGTTGTAGAGGTGGATTCTGCTTCACAAACTCAGCAATCTCAGAAACTTGGGCATCCGTGAAGGGGTAGTCTGGTATGTTCCTCTTGCTGGGCTGATACCTCTTCTTTTGTGGTTGCTGTAGTCCACCAGGTCCTCCTACAGGATCGTCAGCAGACTTCGCCTCCACCACAATCGGAGAAGGGGGCATCTCCGGTTCCTGGGGCTGGGGCTGCTGGAGCTGCTGGGGCTCCTTGGACTGCTTGGTAGTCTTGCGAGGCATTGTAGAGGTTGTGGTAGAGTATTTCGGCATGTGCGGGAAGATGAATGATTGATGCTGCCTCTAGCGACCCTTTATATACCACCCACGCACCGGTATCAACCAATCAGCGTTCAGTATACAACTCCCCTCGGACCAGCTCGCCAGACATCGTAAGCTGTGCGCAAGGAGGGTTAACATTTTGGGGTAAGACCTCGCAAGAAGTCGCACACCGTCGTTCCCGGCGCGAGGTGGCACGAAATGGCACGAACCCGTGCGACATCTTACGAGATGAGTGTACGACGTCGCAACACCAATGTTGCGAGGTGGCGCGAGGTCATCACCTCGCACCACTCCGCGACAAAAAATAAAACGGTTTTAAAAACCTGGCGACGTCGTGCCATTTTACACGTTTCTTGCGAGGTCATGTCACAAGCTGGCACGATGTGTAGTACGCTTTCTTGCGAGGTGGCACGACCCCACGTCGCAACAAAAAAGTGCGCAGGTGTCAACCTACTCTATCTCTTGAGGCCTGCAAGGGACTACATCTGGTACTCGGGAGCTTCCCACACGTTTTCCCCAAAGCAGCATATGCCCAGCCCACACCAGAGACGGACCCAATCACCCAGCCACCACCTAGACCATCCACAGTGCCACCCCCCCCCCCTCCCCCGCTCGAGGAGTACGCATCCAGGCTCGGGGAGTGGCTACTACGGCACTTTTCAGCATCCACATTCAACACCTCAAGAATACTGCTGCCGGTGATGGACGGGCCACAACATCGAATCCACCTGGCCCCCGGAGCCACCTTCTACGCGTGTCACACGCCGGCATCGGTGCCGAAACACTGGGAAGCAGAGGTTAAACCACAACTCGACGAAGATGTGAGGTGCGGGGTCATTTAGCCTGTTCCGGCTGGACTGCCCATCGAATGTTGAGCCCGGATGGTGGTGGTGGCCAAAAAAAAGTCCGGTCAACCCCGCCGCACCATCGACTTTCAGCGGCTCAACACAGCATGCCTACGGGAGACTCGCCACACCCCCACACCCTTCGACATGGTATCCGACATTCCCAAACATTTCTACAAGTCGGTAGCGGATGCACACTGGGAATACCACCAGGTGGAACTCCACCCGGACAGTAGCAACTTCACCACGTTCACTACGCCATGGGGTAGGTACAGTTATCGCCGCACCCCTATGGGCCGCTGCTCTGCTAGTGATGCATACACGAAGCGGTTTGACTACGTCATACAAGGGATAGTAAGGAAGCACAAATGCGTGGATGGCACCCTGTTGTACGACAGTGGCTAAGGGCTTCACACTAAAACCGGAGAAATTCCAATTCGCCAGGAGAGAGGTGGACTTCGTAGGGTTCAGGCTCGGCTGGGAGGAGTACAAACCCACAGAAGATCGACTGGCAGCCATCAGAAACTTTCCCTATGCCGCCCCAGCCCACCATCGCCGATATCAGAGCTTGGTACGGATTCGTAAATCAGCTGGCACCATTCCTCGCCACAGCTCTCGTCATGAACGCATTCCGGGAGCTCCTGAAGAAGCCATCTGGCAAGTACGTCTACTGGAACGAGCAACTCCGTACCAAGTTCCACCAGGCCGAGGACATCATCTGCCAACTCGCCACGGACGGCATGGCAAACTACGATAAGTCCCGCCTCACGGTCGTCATCACCGACTGGAGCAAGGAAGGCATCGGATTTGTTCTCCTTCAGCAATACTGCGGGTGCTCATCCGCCCTTCTGCTGCAAAGGGGGCTGACGCCTCGCGCTGTGTGGCAGCCGCCATCTCATCCCCGCCGAGTCGGGCTACGCTGCGGTGGAGGGGGAAGCCCTCGCCGTTGCGTGGTGCCTGCAGAAAGCGAGGCTGTTCCTCCTCGGGTGCCCCAACCTCATCGTCGTCACAGACCACCGCCCCCTGACTAAGCTACTGGGGGATCGGGCCCTAGCGGACATGGCAAACCCCCGCCTCCTTAGGCTCAAGGAGAGGACCCTACACTTCAAATTCCGAGTGAAGTATCTACCTGGAAAACGTAATTCCGTTGCGGATTGCTTATCACCGTACCCCGCCCTCTGGGCTGAGCCCAGCAGGACCGACATCGACCTCGACGAGGACCTAGCTGCAACAGTAGCTGCCACAGTCTCGGCTACAATCACGCAAGAAGGATTCGTGGTGGACGAAGAGTGCGCCAGAGAGGCCGCTGCCGCTGACCCAGTCTACCAGATGCTACTAGCGAAGGTCACCGCTGGCGACTGGCACCCTAATAAATCACAAGAAGCGGCTAGCCTTCGCCCCTTCTATGGGGTCAGGGTGAGGCTGGCCCTCGCGACAGACGTCGTGACATACACGTTCGACCAGGAATTCATCCGCCTCGTCATTCCCGAAGCTCTCCGCCAACGAGTAGCAGCTAATCTGCACGCGGGTCATCAGGGCGTCGACTCCATGCTCCGCAGGGCCAAGCAGGCGGTCTACTGGCCAGGGATAGAGGACGACCTCCAGCATCACAGGCGGTCTTGTGAGGAGTAGGAGGCCCACGCCCCGTCCTTACCAGTTGAAACACACATCGTAACCCCTTCCCTGAATACCCGTTCCAGCACCAGGGCCACATATACATGGCGTACGCGGACAGGCTGGCTGGAACTGGCCCACTTTACCAATGGCACCTAATCCCACTGAATCAAGACGTAACTGCGGAGGTACTTTACCCGCTGGGGAACTCCACAGCAAATATCGACGGACGGCGGAACGAATCTGGCCAGTGAAGAAATGGCTGACTTCTTCAAGAAATGGGGCGTCTCGGTAAGACTTTCGTCCGCCCATTATCCCCAATCCGATGGCAGGGCAGAGGCCGCGGTCAAGATCGCGAAGCGTTTCACCATGGCCAACATCGACGTCGGAGGCAGCCTCGACACAGATACAACCTCACTGGCTCTACTCCAGTACTTAACACACCAATTCGGGGAATCGACAAGTCGCCCGCGCAACTATGTACGGGGAGACAATTACAGGACGGCGTGCCTACCGCCAGCCGACACCTCCAAGTCACCCACCACTAGGGCAGGGCGCTTCGCCAGCGGGAGAAATAGATGGTCGACAACGGCGAAATCCTGGTCAACAGCGGCCCAGCAAGAACCCTGCTACCCCTCCTTCCCGGTGCCCGCGTGGGAGTGCAGAGCTAGGCTTCAAATATCTGAGACAGGACCGGCACTGTTGTCGAGGTACTCCCACACCAGCAGTATACCGTCAGGCTGGACGGCAGTGGTCGAGTATCCAGAAGGAATCATCGCCACATGAGAACCATGATCACGACACCTGAGGGGCCATCCCCTATCACCACCGACATCACTCAGTACATCCTCGCCCGCCCCCCATGGCCAACGGCCAAGTCGCCCACACTGGTAATCACGCCCACCCGCATGATGACTATATTCAGGAATGATGTGACCCCTACTCTCTGGAGCTCATTATACCGGGGTTGCGTACCCATGTCATAGGTATATTGTATACTTTTGTTTTTAAGTTCACTATTGTCAAAAATCCATGTTATGTTTTCTGCGCTTTTAGCAGGATCAGAGGAGGGATTGAGGAAATTTGTGACAGAGTTTGAGAAGGTGTGCAAAAGAAGGAAGTTGAAGATAAATGTGGGTAAGAGTAAGGTGATGAGATGTACAAGGGGAGAGAGTGGCAGCAGACTGGAAGTGAGTATTAAGGGAGAGAGACTGGAAGAAGTGGATAGTTTAGATACTTGGGTGCGAATGTGGCGGGAAAGGGAGAAGTGGAGGTGGAGGTAGAATGTAGATTGAGAGAAGCGAGTAAATACTTTGGGGGAGATTAAAAAGTGTAATGAGAAATAGATATTTGGGAATGGATACTAAGAGGAGATTGTATGAAGGAGTGATTGTGCCAACAGCACTGTATGGGGCAGAAACATGGAACATAAGAGAGGAGGAGTTTGAATGTGTTTGAGATGAGGTGCCTAAGAAGTATGATAGGGGTTACTAGGCTGGATAGAGTGAAAAATGAGGTAAGGATTGAGGAAGTTAGTGACAAAGTTGGAAAGGGAGTTGGGAGATAGGGTTAATGAGAGAGTATTAGGATGGTTTGGACACATGGAAAGAATGAGTGAAGAAAGACTAGTAAAAGAGGTGTGGAAGGGAGATGTGGAAGGAGTGAACATGAGGGGTCGACCTAGGATGAGATGGATGGATGGGGTAAAAGGGGCATTGGGAAAGAGGGGAATGTCTGTTGAGGAAGGATGGGAGAGGACAGAAGATAGGGGTGAATAGAGAATGGTTGTATATGGATGATGCTGTGATGCATGAGGTGGAGTGGGTAGGGGATGGGGGTGAGGGAGTATGTGTGAGAAATAAATTGATGCAGCCCAAAGGGATTTCTCCCCATCTTCTTTTCTGCATGAGGGGACCAACTTAATGAAGCAGCCTTGCTGTGGATGTGCTGTGTCTTGCGACACTGCTTCTGACCCAGGGCAGTGAGTGAGATGCAGGGATGACCCGTCATCTAGGAAGTGCCAAGATAAGAGGAAGGGAAGAGGGTGGAGGGGAGAGAAGTATGTTGGGGATGGAATGGTTTCTACGCTTTTGTTTTTTGGCTCTCCCCCTTTGATATATGTGTGGCGTCCTGCGGCAAATGCAGGATACGAAGTTACATACGAAAGAAAGGAAAATACCGCATGACACAAATTCTGTAGAAATGGCACTTGTATACCTACGAAGTTTGTTCCATAAATCGATGTTATTAAAAACTCCTGTTTACTCACATACAAGTGTGTTATTGTGTTAAATATTGAAAATGTGTGTACCCGTTGCTATGTTTGGGCCCGTGTCGCTGTGATCGGATGGAAATAATTATTTCTTCGCTTCTGTTTAATTTCAAAACATTTCACACACTTGTAATTAATATTCTTAGAATTTATACTTATAATATTTTCCCCATGTCTATTTGTCAATCTGTTATCTAATTGTTACACATTATACCTGATTCCTGATTGGTCCACGTTGGCAAAGCTCCCACAATGCTCTGCTATGTTACCTATAAATAGAGCTAATAAATGCAGGTGACAGCACACACACAAGACAATCGTACTAGCCAGGGCTACTCACTGGAGTTCAATTGTTCTTGTAGTCCAACGTAACGTTGGATGATTCCTTTAGGCAGTATAACTCTGCTACCCTATTCTGGGCATTTCCCAGCTCTTTCTCCTCTACAGCTTTCCGTCTCTTCGTAGCTCTCCGGGATCCGCATGAGTCCTTGCTGGCTCATGAGACTCCTTCGTCGTCCGGCCCGGCAAAACTTAGTATTAACCTGTCGTAGATTAGAGTAGTATAGACTCTGTCCCCATCGGGCACTCAGTGTGTCTTTCCTCGCGGCTGTCACCAGTCGCCAAGGAACTGTGTGACCCTTGTAGAATTGTCCCTTTGAGTCTACTGTGCACACTTGTTGTGTAGCAGAGGGCTTGTCCCCCACCCCGACGTGCAGAATGGAGTCTTCAACTCCACCTCTGCAAACGAAAAACACTTCCCCTGACGACCCTCATATCGACCCGGATAAGGCTAGGCATGTTTTTCTCCACTCGGACCAAACCCGATTAGCTGATCTCAATCCCTTTATTCTGAAGAAATGTTTGTGCTTTTATACTCATGATATCAACCAGGTTAGGAAACTTAGAAGCGGAGATCTCCAAGTTACCTCAAACTCTGGGAAAGCCACACGCAACTTGCTTAAGGCCAAGAAGTTTCATACCTTCGATGTTGTTGCCTCCCTCCCTAAGTCACTCAACTCCTGCAGAGGAGTAATCCAGTGCAGAGATTTGATGACCATGGACAAGTCTGACATCATCGAAGAAATGAAAGACGAAGGGATTCTAGATGTCAAATTCATAACGCGAATGGACCAGGAAAAGAACATGCGAGTCAACACGCCCCTTATTATCCTCACTTTCAACTCCACAACCCTCCCTGAACAAGTCAAAGTTGGATACATCAATGTTTCAGTACGACCATATGTCCTTAACCCTGTGCGTTGTAATAAGTGCTTTAAATATGGTCACCTTGCTAAGTTTTGTCGTAGCCAAACGATCGTGTGTGGTAAATGTGCAGAACATCCTACAGATGCCAGCTCTACAAATGTATTTCAATGTGTCAACTACCCCTCTAACAACAGTCATGCATCCACCTCCTGAGATTGTCCCACCTTCAAAATAGAAAAAGAAATTTGTACCGAGAAAGCAACTTCTGGCATCTCCTTTTACGAAGCACAGAAGCGTGTGTTGGAAAGACAAGTTACCCCAACTAGTCCCTCTGGAGCAATTTCCTATGCTTCTGCAGTTAAGAAAACATACAGAACTGTTGAAACACAAAATGAGAGCAAGCACTCTGATAAGGACAAAGATCTCTACTAAACAAACTAAACAAACCACGCACTCGCACCTTCCTTCCCCGACTATCCCAGAGCTTCCACTACATGTGCCTACACATGTGGAAGAGAATGTTCCGATGGAGATCGCCAGCTCCTGCAAACGACTACTAAGTCCAATATCCACCTCAGACCGAGAATCGGAGGCAGAACACACCTCTCCCACTAAAGCCAAGAAAGGAGGAAATCGAAGCAAATAAAAAATAAATAAAATAAAATAAATAAAGAAATAAATCAATAAATAAATGAAAATCATCCAGTGGAATTGCCGAGGTATTAGAAATAAGGTAAATGACCTATCTATTTTCAACTCTATAAACAACCCCTCAGTTATATGTCTACAGGAAACATTCTTAAATCCCAGTGTTCAATTACACCTGAAAGACTTTACCATCTATAGGAAGGACAGGTTCGCGCCTGGAGGGGGGGTCGCAGTTGCTGTCAGCGACTGCCTTCCCCAAGCGGAGCTGCCATTATCCACAACTTTGGAGGCAGTTGCCGTAAAAACGAAAGTACAGAACAAACTTGCGTCCATCTGCTCCATGTATTTACCTCCAGACCAACCATTTCCGCTACAGGAGGTAAATAACCTTATAAGACAGCTGCCCCACCATAAACTTATAGTCGGAGACTTTAACTCCCACCATCACATGTGGGGGAGTGATAGAACATGTGCTCGAGGGGAGCAGATGGAGGCAGTTCTGAATATCAACAACCTGGTCCTCCTAAACACTGGCGATCCCACTCGTGTAGACAATGCTAGGGGCACCTTTTCATGCATCGATTTATCCATATCGTCTCCTGCGCTGTCTGACGACATAGAATGGACTACGCATGACGACACCATGCTCAGCGATCATTTCCCAGTCATCCTAAAAATAGGGGGTGACCACGTTACGGCTGCTCCAGCCTATGGAGACAACCCACCCCCTCCCTGTCCCAAATTCATCATGAGGAAAGCCAACTGGGAAATGTATCGACGTACTACCAACGTCAACACCACAGGGGACAATATGGATGACAAAGTAGTCAATTTAACCTTATCCATTTTGAATTCAGCGCATAAGCACATACCAAAGACCTCGGCATTTCACAAGCATAGAGTTCCTTGGTGGACATCAGACTGCAGAAAAGCACTTTGCAAGCGGAATAGGGCTTATCAAACTTTTAAAAAGTACCCAATTTTACCCAACATGATTACTTTTAAAAAGGCACAAGCAGAGGCCCGTAAAACCATTAAACCAGGGGTTCTCAACCTTGCTAGCCCCATGCACCCCTCTCACCATCTGTCAGAATGTCATTCACCCCCCCTCCTTTCCAAGAGTATCTGTCTCAAAAAGTGCATTCTAAATAATATGCAAAAGATTTACTGATTCAAAAATAGATGAAACCTTTTCCAAAATATCCGAGGCCTTGGTCGTTAGTTCAAGAGGAGAACAAAAGAGAAACTCCTCTTTAAAGGAACCTGAGTTAACATACCTTGCAAACACCATCAACTGGGAACACGATGCCACATCAGTTGATTCATCAAGCTGAATTGAAAATAAGCCAAATGCTGAAGACTTGATCTCCTGCACAACTTGATCCTTGATGTCAGTTGCCACATCGCTTATCCTCCTTTGAACTAACGATTTATATAGCTTGTTCATGAGTGATGGACTTTTGAAATCAAAAGATCGCGCAATCAGTCCTAGAATCTTATTTGCTTTCTCAGAGGCTGAAATACACTGCTTGGATGATTTGAGGTCGTTACTGATAATTACGCCGAGATCTTTTTCACTATCCACTTTTGTTAACGAATTTCCAAATAACTTGTAATCGTACTTACTGTTATTTTTATCTTTGTGCATTACCTTGCATTTACTTCTCCATTGAAGATGACAGATGTGAATCCATATTCAATATATGAAGATTGTACTTTCTTTTTTTTGATACTCATGATGGGTTCCAAATTCTGTAAATACAAACAAGAAAAAGTCAAAACTATAAATGGATATTTTTACAAACAAAAATGTGATACACTTATCCATTTTTCATTTAATCAGCAGCATAGCTCACACTAAAAAGTAAATAATGACACTGATGCACAAAAAAGAAGGTGTAATATGCAAACATATGGGAGATTATGGTCCATGTTAACACCACAAAAACTAGACTAGAGAAGCAGTGTCACCAATGCGAGTGCAAGTTCAACAAAAAAGTAACAAAAAGTGGCAAAAAAACTGAGGAGCTAACAAAAAAAATTGACAATGGGAATGGTATTAAAAAATTGAAACAGAAATCACAGAGATGCATGCATGCACAGACAGTGCAAGAAACAAAATTACTGTGCTTACTTAGGTAACAGAGTCAGATGGAAAATCCTTGAGGGACTTGTTCCGGACCCCACGCCCTCTACAATCAAGCCACACCACAGTGTAAGGCATGGGCGCAAATGTGAGAGACAAACTCTCCCATCAAGAGCCCCGGAAAGGATTGAGTCCCTACTGGCAACCAGCCTAGGCCATGAGGGTCCAAAAATCTTCAACGCCCTCCCAAAAGAGGTGAGAGAGAAAACTAAATGCTCGGTGGACAGCTTCAAACATGCACTGGACAGGTTCCTGCGGAAGGTGCCAGACGAGCCTCCAGTGCCAGGCTACACTAACACAGCCATCAGTAGGTTCTCTCAAAACTCACTACCAGCCCAACTGACCCTCGCGAGGAAGGACAACAGGACTGGCAGTAGCGGTAGTCCACTACGGCTGTGAGGATCGACCTCAGAACTTCACTAAGTAAACTAAGTAAGTGAATACCTTACTTAGTTTACTTACTAAGTAAGTAAACTAAATAAGGTATTCACAAAGCGGACTTAACAAATGTTACTTACCAAACAGCTGTTTGTTTTGGTTCCGCTCAAAGGGCGCACATGTTTTGCAAAAATGTGCAATCTGTTGATTTCAAAGTCAGTATCAATAAGAAATATTAAATATTAATAAAAAAAAACATTTATAATATTTTTACATGCATTTTGTTATCATATAAGTGTTATTTCTCTATTTTGGAGCATTACTAATGTGTGCCCTTCAAAAAGAAACCGCGCGTACTGCATGTCAACAATAGCCACAAGCAACTGTGTTAGCGAACTTTGCATAGCCATGGATCAACATAGTACTCCTCAATGCAGGGTTGGCAAGAGAGGTTCCCCCTACTTTGTTACAAATTGGGGGAAACTGGGAAAAACTCTTTGGGGGAAACTAAAAATGGTGGAGGAAACCAAAGTTTGTTTAATATATGAATAGTAAGTAGTAGATATCCAAGGGATAATGATTAGAACATCTATATATGATCATAGGATTAACTTGTGGGATCACAGACTATTTATACAATTAGGTTTAATCTCTGGGTCAGCACAGGTATAATCCCTGCCCAGGTTACAGTCAGAATAGGCCAAATTGTATAATTGCTCTCCTCACCCCCCCTAAACTTAATGTGGTCACAATTCACCCCACTGAAAACCCAAAATTCCCCCCCGGGGGTGAATTTCACCCCCGTTACGAACTCCTACATTAAACACTCCAAGCGAAGGTCTTGGCGTGATTTTATTTCGACAATAAACATACACACCCCTCTAACGCAGATTAGGTCTGCCCTCCGAAGAATTGACGGCACACATGCACCTACGATAAAGACTGACGATAGGAACCACATTTGTAGATACCCCCACCGACATCACAAACATGATTATAGCAGATACATTCACACAAACAAGCAATACAGATAACTATTCGCCAACATTCCTACAGCATAAACAAAGACTGGAAGCAGAGCCACTGGTCTTTCATACACATACACGCCACGAATACAATACTCCCTTCTAACTACACGAGCTTAAACAGGCTTTAAGCTCGTGTAGAGGGACCTCTGCTGGCCCGGATGAGATTAGGTATGAGATGCTGCAACATCTAAATTCAATCTCACTCAACCAATTACTGGAACTATGCAACGAAATTTGGATTAATTATGACTTCCCAGAAACATGGAGACATGCCCACGTCATACCTATTCTCAAAAAGGGGAAGGACCCACAGAGTCCTTCCTCTTATCGCTCTATAGCGCTTACCAACTGCTTATGCAAAGTATTAGAACGTATGGTCAATAACAGATTAAAATTCATTCTCGAATCTCAAGATTTAATAGTTCCTGCCCAATGTGGTTTCAGGAAAAATCGAAGTAGTCTCGACCATTTGGTCAACTTAGAACATGATATACTTTCAAGTTTCGAGGGGAAAATTTTCCTTGTAGCTTGCTTCTTAGATTTAGAAAGAGCGTACGACATGGCATGGCGACGTGTTATCCTCGAAAAACTCTATGCACTTGGCCTTAGAGGGAATCTCCCTATTTTTATTCAAATTTTTTTACTAGAACGAACATTCTCCGTCAAAATTCAATGTTGCTTTTCATCAGTACAAGAAAATGGCGTACCACAGGGAAGTGTGTTGAGACCCACATTATCTATGTCATTTATTACCGATATTCTACCTGCTCCACCTCGGAACCTTAAATACTCATTATACGCTGACGACGTCGGAATCTGGCATTCCTCATCGAACGCTAGTTTTTCCGGCTCTCGCGTACAACTTGCCCTGGACTCGCTCCAGGAATGGTCTGACGAATGGGGATTTAAGTTTTTGGAAGTAAAGTCAACAGTGGTTGTATTTTCACGCAGAGCCCAGGCAGAAATCGATCTGCAATTACATGGAAATCCCATTCCAGTACAAAATTCAACCTTTTTCCTTGGCCTGAAACTGGACTCCAGGCTAAACTGGAAGGCCCATGTAAAGTACCTAGTTGATGCGTGCAACAAGAGACTTAATTTGCTACGCAAACTAACGGGCACAAATTGGGGAGCAGATAGGAAATCTTTGCTAATGATTTATGAGTCCCTAATTAGATCTAAATTAGACTATGGGTGTCAGATTTATGGTTCGGCAACAACAACCACGTTACAACCCCTGAACATCATCCAAAATAAAGGACTACGACTTGCACTTGGAGCATTACGCTGCACAAGGATCGAGAGGCTGGAAGTTGAAGCCAATGTTCCCCCCCTCCACTACAGGCGCGAACTCCTTACACTCCGCTACGCCGCCAAAGTGCTTCGTATCCCACGACATCCCTGCAAGCGGGCGGCGTCCCAATACGAGCACTTTACCAACTCCAGCCTTAATCCCTTTTCCATCAGGATCCGATCCTTGTGCGAGCAGTATTCAGTGCCACTGTGGTCTATTGAAAAATTGAAGACGTTCCACATACCACCGTGGGAAAAGATCACCCTGAACGTCAACATCAATGAAGACCTCCAGAAGAAATCGTGCTCGGTAGAAGAACTCCGACAGAAGACCCTACAAGTCATCAACGGGTACACTGACCACAGGGCACTGTATACGGATGGTTCCAAGTGTGGCCGTAAGACAGGGACAGGGTTATATAGCTCCACAACCCGGATGATGTTCAGATTGCCGGACCATACGAGCATTTATATTGCCGAACTCTTCGGAATATCCAAAGCGATAGAAAATGCTCAATCTGACACACATAGTAACTTTGTTATTTTCTCAGATTCTTTGAGTGCATTACAGTCAATTAAATCAGGTAACCAAATGAGGAATTCTCTCCTGGGCAAAATCATTAGCGCACTCTCGACGACCAACAAGTCCATTACTCTCTCTTGGGTTCCCAGCCACATTGGGATCTCCGGGAACGAGAAAGCGGACACGCTGGCCAAATCTGCGTTAGAAAAGGACTGTATCACAGATATACCATAGACATAGGCACTTTCAATTCTATCATAAAAAAAACAATTACACACCCACTGGCAACACCAGTGGGACAATCTCCACATCACACACAAACACAAGGAGCAAATAACAGACTGGTCAACATCATACAGAAGAAATAGACGGGAGGAAATCGCCATAGCAAGGCTGAGGATGAATTCCACCTACATCACCCACCTAGATCCTTTCATCACTGGCGTATTTCCTCCCCAGTGCAACACCTGCAACACTACACTATCTGTAAGACACATACTCATACACTGCAAGAAATATAACACACAGCGCCAAGCACTTATACATCACTGTAGACTCAAGAACATTCATTTAAACGTGACAAATCTTTTGGCCAATGACTGTATCCTAATTGACAAAGTAGTGTTGTATTTGCGCACAACGGGACTGTTGTGGAAATTGTAATGGTAAATTAAACAGGATCGCAGGTTCACACCAGGCTTAATGACCCCCTTATGGGTCGATAGCCTTAAGATAAAAAAAAAAAAAAAAAAAAGTGACAGTCTCTGTGAAGAAGTCAGTACCACTGCATAACCCGAACTGCTTAGTCATTTCTCCTTATCCCTGACTCCCACCACATATGTATGTATGTTCATGCTGTTCCATATATACTGTATTATCTTGGAGGGAGATGTAGGATGTATGATAGATTAGACTGCCATAAGTCGGATAGCTCCTTTTACTATTGGCCAATGTTTTGGTGGGCTTTTGTTAAGCTCCTTCCACAATACACTGAATGCACTCAATAGATGGCATTATTGTCTTAAGACACCAAACTTGATTTTGCTCCTCTCACTATTGGCCAAGGTTTTGGCAAGCTTTCGCTAAGCTCCTCCCACAATACACTTTGTGCACTCAGTAGATGGCATTATTTTATATTTCTAATCAACGTGAAGAGACACTTTTTCCTAAATCTGGATTTGCTTATCAATAGAACCCCATAAGTTGGCTAGCTCCTCTCACTATTGGCTGAACTGGGTGGGGCTTAAAAGATAGCACAAGTTCAGTAAAGCTGTATGAGGTTATAATTTTTTCTCATTTTTTTGCCCAAATTTTGGCCCCTTTGTGCTAACTCCTTCTCCCACAGATAGATTACAGTGGTGAATCCGGGTGGGGAGCCTCACCCCCCAATTTTTTTTCATCACCTCATTTTAGAGGTCAAGAAACCTGCCACATGTACATTGTTACATTACAGAGAGCAGTATTACAATGGGAGAAGTATATTCAATACAGCTAGACAAATTCTGGGAGGGACAAGAGCAAATATATAATTACAGAGCACAAATTAACACTGCACGCGGCCGGCACCAACATCATACTAGAAATCAGGCTGCCACACTGGAATCACAGGCCACATAAGGCCTCTTCCAGTAAAACGTCAACTGTAATCAACTGTAATCATTGACGCCCATGGACCATTGCTACCCAGTATGGCATTATGGGTCTCCAGTAATACAGTTGTGATTCTTAGGACATAATATGAGGAGGGAAGGGTTGGAAGAGGTGGTGATGATGGGAATGGTGGAGGAAAGCAGAGGGAGAAGTATATGGACGGGCTGATGAGGGCGACGGGAAAACAGCTCAAACCAGCACAGATGTTCCAAGTAACTAGGGACCGTGAACGGTGGCACTCCATGGTTGCCTAAGTCCAAGAGGATATGGCACGACGGTAAGGTAAGGTAAGGTAAGTAATACACAGTACATTGAGCTACAGCACCCTTTATGCAAAGAAGATCAGGATTGAAACTGATCTAAGCAACTAAGAAACTGGAGAGATTTCACAGGGTGGTCAAGACAAGGAAGGACTAAAAGAAAGGTTCTACATGCAAATTTAGGTATCAGTCAATTTTAATTGATTGATTGATAGTGGGGAAAATGCTACAACAGTGCATACCTGCATTTCCCTTTGGCCTTCACACCAGAAACCCATGTTTTCTGGCAAGCTCCTAGGTACACTCCTGGTTTCAAGGTTTAGTGAAATAAAAGCCCATTCTCCATACAACCATGTTTAAGAGAATATGGTTACAACTGGATAACTTAAGAACAAGTGGTCAACATTCTACAATTGGATGGACACTGTCTATGGTTACTTGCTTTTGGGTCAGCCCTGGGTTCTGTACAACTGTATTTATACACTCCAGACCTCCGTTTAGGAGGAATAGTCAACCTTCAGTCCATTAATGACTAGATGCCATTAAAGATGAAAGAAAAAATAAATATAACAAATGAAATCTAAAATAAGCATTGTAATCACAGATACTTCCATTATGTCCCAGCTTGATGAACAACACACATAATAATATGTCTCTTTTTTTTTTCAAATCATGTAAAAGTGGAAGTAATGAGGCACAGCCATGGAACAATAAAAACTTGGTTCTTCCCTGTTTATCAAAATACTTAGGCACTGCTGTCACTGTCTTGGAGAAAACAGCGAAAAAGAGCCACACTGCCCCATCACTGATTTCAACATCTTGGGAGAAAACAGTGAATCAAAATGTTGCCCTCCGTTACTAACCATACGGCAACTTGCAAAACAAGTTGACATTTGAGCTTTTTATAGGGAAACACATCCAAACTGTGGCTCAATAATTGTAGGCTCCTCCTCTTGATGCAATATGGTAAAAGGCTCTTCTGTATGACTGGTGAAACATCACTCTCATATTTTCTGATTACCAAAGGCCTCCTCCTCTTAGCATAGCACTATTAAGCTTTTGTATTCAGCAGATGGCAAGCTGAAAGAAGTGGCTGGTCTTTCTTCTTGGACTTGCTGTATACTGGTATTTGAACACAAAGGAAAAGGACTGCAGCAGTCTGATGATTTACTAGTGTGTATCATAGTACTCTTGTTTGGCTGTGGTATCCATTTCACAGATGATTATATGCACAGAATGACACTGTGGAGTTGTTGGAGTAACGTGTGAGCTATACAGTACTCATTTTTGCATACAAGGCTTTAGATATGCATCACCTACCACTCATTGCATTCGGTTAAGAACGTGTGCCCTGTGGCCACTCCTGCATGCAAAAATAATGTGTACATTCTTCAGTGTCTGTACACTTGCGGCACTTCCCTGGCTAAGGAAAGGTGTGGCTCCATTTCTTCCAAAATGCATAATTGTTTGGTTACACATTCCAATTATACATTTATTACATTAATTTTGTCTTTAGGATGTGTGCCCCGTGGGGCTACAGGGAGAAGGATGCCTAGTCCCTCTCCCCGTCCCTTTTTTCTCGCCTCTTACGATCCAAGTGGGATACTTGGTGGCAGTATTCTTTTCCCCCACCACAGGGTGAGGTGGATGGATGGGGTGAAGGGGGCTTTTGAAATGGGTGGGAGTGTTTTTATGCCTTTCCCTTTTTGGCTACCTCCCTTGTAAAAAAGCCTTGGTATATGTATGATGTATGTATGTACTACATTAATGAGAACACAAGCAATGTGACTTGACACTGGACTACAGCATTATTTACCCACCACTGTCTATGCATGGTGTTTCATGGAGGAGTAATGCTTCCTTGGTCTCATTTGAGATGATACACACAATTAAACATTTGGTTTTGTTTTTGCAAAAAAGTCTTCAAGTTGAGATGTCAGCTAGGTCTCTTGGGAGCGCAATGTGGTGATCACTCTTAAGCATGGACAGGAATCCCATAATGGTGGTTGTTGATTCTTGATGAGGTACCCCACTAGTTGGTATGGGTAGTGTAACCAAAATAAGAATACAAATCCCGAAAGGAAGTGTGGCTTGGACTTCAGTCCTGTGACTCATGAATTCATCCACTGGTGAGCTCTCCACAGTAGA
The DNA here is from genome assembly GCF_046742065.1 of Oratosquilla oratoria. Lineage (NCBI taxonomy): Eukaryota > Metazoa > Arthropoda > Malacostraca > Stomatopoda > Squillidae > Oratosquilla > Oratosquilla oratoria. The sequence continues at coordinate 50,631,306 of NC_134802.1, read as the reverse complement.
CAGTACATGGTGCGGTTGGCTGTCTGGTCTGGATGTGCAGACTTTGGAAGGGGAGCATAACGGCCAAAGAGGTTGCGATATCCTTTGCCAATGGTGGCCAGGAGAGGAGGAGGACTAGTGATCTTCTCCCCTTCCTCTAACATCATCGAAGAGGATCGGGAAGAATCGTTTGAGGACTCGGTACTGCCAGTATTGTCCTTTGGACTGGAAGTATCACTGGAAATGGGGACCTCTTGGATATCGAAGGGACTGGACAAGGGCACAATAGCTCGCACCTCATCCTCGTAGGGTCTAAACACCGTGATGGGTCTCATTGAATCTGCTTCGGCAACTACCACACAGCCCCACATCGTTCCAACATATAGTTCTCTGCCACACACTGCCACAGCAGACACCTGTTAAAGGAAAACTTTAAAGTGAAATGCATCCAGGTGGCATGAGCAAATATCTGCATAAACAGTAAACCATTTTAACAACATAAACACAGTACTTATGAAACTAGGCCATGCAGGTTTGGTTCCAAACTGACCTGGCAATGGGATGGGGAGAGGTGTTCCTCAATGCTGATAGACTGGAGGGATTCAGAGCAAGGTGCCAATTTGGAACAATCTAAGCGGTTGGTAACACTCTGTTTCACAGCATCCCAGTGGTACACTACACAACCTGGAGGGAATGGATGTGCGAGTGTACTTAGTTGCAATACGATATCCAATCACAAACAACTTTCATCCTTGTCCTACGACCCTTCCATATTCTATAGCCTCACGTATTGTGGGCTTACAACTCACCTGGATAGACATATGACCACAGCGAGTGCTGGAGGTGAGGCTGGACGTGCTTCTGGCCAAGGGGAGAATGTAAGATAAGTACGTCAGAGGAATCCGAAGGCGGTGTAGACGAGGTGGAATGTGAGGCAGTGTCCTGGCCAATGACCAAGCCATCATGGCACATGGTAAAGATGCTCATAAGTCCATCACTGCCGCCACACCAAAGTGACCTGTGGAGGAGACAGAACATTATACAATTACCCTTTAACTATTTTCATTAATAATTTCAATTACCATAGCATGTATTGTGATTATTATCCAGCCTGCTCACAGAGGAAGTGGTCTATGCTGGAGCTTCTCTAGCCATGCATAAAATCCACTCCCACCCATTCTGTCCCCACATACTCCACTCCCATTCAACTCCCTCCCTCTGTCTTATCTTGGCTCCTCCTGGATGATGGGTCATCCCTGTATCTTGCCCACTGCCCTGGGTCAGAAGCAATGTAGCAAGACACAGCACATTCACAGCAAGGCCGCTTCATTTAATCAGCAACACCCCCTTTCGTCCTGTCCCCTCATGCAGAAAAAGAGAAGATGGGGAGAAATCTGAACATTGTATCAGAGAGTTTATGTAGTTTTCAACAAACAAAAACACAGTTCCTTACCAGGTATCAGCTACTTGTGTCAAAGCTAGGCAGTGAATGGCTTGTGTGTCACCTGCCAACTCTGCCATGACGAAGCTACCTTCACCGAGTACCGGTGAGGTTGGCGTCACATCAGAGCGACAGATGAAGAGACGACCATTGCAGAGAGCTACAGCCACGTGTCCCAACTCTTGCAAGTTACATAAGGAACGGATGGGTGAGGACTGTGGGGTATCGGGCTCCAGGCAGTAGCTGAAGATATGGATGTGGTTGGCCGTGCTGTAAGATGATTATGAAAAGCATTAAACAAAGATAACAATGTATTTACCTAGTTGTATTTTGCGGGAAGGGGAGCTATGCTCGTGGTGTCCCGCCTTTGTATCACGCAGTGTCTAGTTGAGAGAGGAAAGCGGGTCTGGAAAGGAGATCGGCAAGATGGGCAGCAGGAGAGGTATCTGAGTTATGGATCATGGGAGAAGGTACATAGTACTCTGCTATTTTTCCAGCTGCTAAAATTCATAGAGAGAGAGAGAGAGAGAATGAGAGTGAGAAAGAGTTAGAGGGAGAAAGAGAGAATGAGAAAAAGAAAAAGAGAGAATGAGAACAAGAATAAGAGAGAGAGAAACTTACCTGTACCCATGAATTTTTCCAGCATTGTCACCAAGCCAGACAATGTCACCTATACAGCACATGGCAGTTATTGTGTCCGGCAGACCTTCTATGCTCATGTAGGAGGACCATCCCCAGTTCCCTGCTCCCACCATATCCAACTGTGGGGATGTGCGGCTTATCCAAATCTTCCCATATTCCACTGCAACATCTTCTCCATCTAAGAAAGAAAACAAGAAAAATGTACTCAATCTACTGAACATTATGAATGCAATATTATGGCCACACAAACACTAATAATTTATTAACTCCTTCACCATTAATTGAATAAAAAGAAAAGAATAAGAAAAAAAAAAAGAGGAAAGTACTCAATTTATTGTATATCATGGGTGCAGTGTTATGGCTACAAAGCAACAAAAAGATCTTTGTTCTCTTTTACAATTGTTAACTGAAATACTATCATCATTGCTTAATCTTGACTAGTAATTACAGGGACTTCTTTATTTTTGCGAGGGATATGTTCTTGAAGGGATCGCGTAATGTAAAAATTGCATGAAGTGAGGTATGGGTGTTAGGCAAGTGTACTGTTTAACCTGGCCATTCCACTTACATAGGGGGAAAGAGCCTTCTGGTATATGTATGTATTCTTTAGTCTTGTACTTCATAAATCTGGCTGTCATTTTTTTATCAAAAACCTTCAAAGTAGCTAGGCCATCACTAGACTTATATAGACATTTCTATACTCTGCCTTACCTTCATCCTTAATGGTCTTTGGAGGTACTGGGATTGCATCCGTGATATTGAGTGAGTGGTCAAGTGAGGCCACGTCTATGAGATGCGTAAGTTCTGGAGCCGATGCAATGGATACAATCTGTGATGCTGACGGTCTCATTCGTGGTTGCTGAGACCAACACATGACCATCAGGTCGAGTAAGTAGACCGGATACTGGGTTTCCTGTTGAAGGATGGGAAAGAATTTTTTTCTTCATTATTTTCAATATAATTAATTTTTATTCTTACATCATCCAGGAGGAGCCAGGAAAAGGGAGGGGTGGTAAATAGGAGTGGAGTATGTGGGGATGAAACGGGTGGGAGTGGATTTATGTCTTGACTTTGACTACCTTCCTTGTAAGGGCTGGGAGATGGGGTTGATTTAGAGTATTGGGATGGTTTGGACACATGGAAAGAATGAGTGAAGAAAGATTAGTAAAAGAAGTGTGGAAGGCAGAGGTGGATGGAATGAACAGGGGCTACTGAGAATGTGATGGATGGATGGGGTAAAAGGGGCATTGGAAAAGAAGGGGATGTCTGTTGAGGAAGGAAGGGAGAAGACAGAAGATAGGGGTGAGTGGAGAATGGCTGTGTATGGATGATGCTGTAATGCATAGAAGGAAGTGGGTGGGGGATAGGGGGGCTAGGGAGTGGTTATGTGTGAATGATATTTTGACACAGCCTAATGAGATTTCTCCCCATGGTCAATGTTTCTGCATGAGGAGACTGAAAGGGAGGGGGGGTTGCCAATCAAATGAAGTGGCTTTGCAGTGGATGTACTGTGTCTTGCTGCATTACTTGTGACCCAGGGCAATGGGTGAGATACAGGGATGACTTGTCATCCTGGAGGAGCCAAGAAAAGAGGTAGGGAGGGACAGGTGGTGAGTGGGAGTGGAGTGGGTGGGGATGAAATGGGTGGGAGTGGAATTATGCCTTTTGACTATGGCTAGCTCCCTTGGTACATGTATATATATACATACATACATATATATATATATATATATATATATACATATATATATATATATATATATATATATATATACATATATATATATATATATATATATATATGTACATTTTTCTATCAGCTGTATTCATTCTGCTGAGGTATTAACCACTTCGGTATGATGACGCCTACATGGGCGTCATGAGGAGCGAGTGGGTACATGAGGATGCTGGCATTGGCATCTTGATTACATATATTTTTTTGTAGTTGTACATGAGTTACCCCTGGATTCTGTGAACTGGTTTGATCACGTTCCCTGTGTTTCTTATTACTCAGAGTAAAAGAGAACAAGTAATACAGCAGTGACTTTAAATTTTATAATGCAAGTGGTGTGATGCATTGTACATATGGCAGCCAATGCTGAATGCAAAAATTTGACCCATACTGAAGTGGTTAGAAATATTCAAAATATTAAGATTTGTCCTGTATGCACAAAACTGATACTGACCAGACGTGTGAGTGCAGGACGTCCCCCTTCTAGTACATGCTCCTTGACATTGTCACAATGCTCATACGGTTGGTGAGTTGTCAACAGTTCATACATGAATATTCCAAATGAGAAACAGTCAACCTGGAATGATATGAATGAATGAATGAATGGTTAGCAAATACAGTCCATGTAATAATACTATGTAGAGAGGAATGAAAAAAATATACCGGTATGTTCCTGACTGAAGATCCTATTTCTTTTTCCACAACAAATTAATAATTAAAATCTATGCATTCAATATCCTCTACTGGGATATTATTCACAAATTTCATATTTAAGGATAACTACCTTGAAATCATCATAAGGCCGATCTAACTACATCCTTTTTAATTTTACATGAAAAAAAGTTGCTCTCTCCCTTGCCATACTACCTGGGTAGCCGTAAATCTAATCCCACTGGTATGTTATCACCTCTTAATCTTGTCATCATTAAGAAACAACCTTTAGAATCTGAACAAAATTTCTATAATAAAAAAATCTGTATCTTTCTTCTCATTGTGCCTTGGATTTCTTTTTCATAATTTGACTACAATTCTACTACAATGCAGGGATGACCTGTCATACAGGAGGAGCCAAGAAAAGAGGGAGGGTGGGGTGGTGAATGGGAGTGGAGTATGTGGGGATGAAATAGATGGGAATGAATTTATGCCTTTGACTTTGGCTACCTCCCTTGTAAGGGGGAAAAAGCCCTAGGTAGATGTATATATGGATGACTACAATTTTTGTGAAGATAAAGAAACAAAAGTACCTTTTCTGTATATTCTTCCTCTCCATTGTGTCTCATCATTTCTGGAGCCATAAAACCTTCAGTGCCTCCAAAACCTTTTGTCCCAGTTGGCAAACTTGCTCTGCTGATGCCTGCAAAAATGCAAAAGATGAATTTGAAAACTTACAAGCTATTTTGCACTACAAACCAATGCAACAATCCCCCCCTTACTACAGAAAGCTCTATAGCAATATCCCATACCTTGAATCTTCTTCCGCTGTCTCCTATCTTTTGCAATCTCTCTTCCCTGCTTGGAAGACATTCCACATGCATCCAAAACCCATTCCTTTCTATCCATCTGTCATTTTCAGTCATTCCTCCCAAGCTCACTCTATACACTCCTAATCTCACTCTATATTTGTAAGAAGTAACTATACTTGAGGAATTGGAAAAAACATAGATGTCAAAGGATGCTAAGATGAGAGGAGCAATGAGAGGCTTTTAGAAGGGTGTGGTGTGGGTGTATGCTTTGAGGAAAAAAGATCCTTTGGTATATATGGAAAAGAATCTTGTTATTTCTTCCTGATACTGAATACATTATTCCTGACAATATAGAAATAGACAACAAACTTACCATAATCAGCTACTCTAACATCCACTCTAGGATAGGGATCATGATGGAATGGAGGTGGTAGATCCCAAACCAACACATTCTCTGACTTGAGGTCTCTGTAGATTATATGCTGACCATGAAGGTACTCCAGAGCTTTTGCAACCTGTTCAAACGATAAAAGTTACTGTTATGATAATTTAGTTCCTCTTTACAAGGGAAAAGGGGACAAGTTTGAATGTAGTAGTTTCAGAGGGATTAGCCTGTTAAGTGTAGTAGGGAAGGCTTATGGGAGGATCTTAATTGAGAGGATTAGGAGAGGAACAGAAGGAGTAATTGGTGAGGAACAGTGTGGATTTAGGACAGGTAGAGGTTGTGTAGATCAGATCTTTGTGGTAAGACAGATATGTGAGAAAGCTATAGGAAAGGGGAAGGATGTTTTTTGGGCTTTTATGGATCTGGAAAAGGCTTATGATAGGGTAGACAGAAAGGCACTGTGGGAGGTTATGCAGATTTATGGGATAGGAGGAAAGCTTTTGGGAGCTGTCAAGAGTTTTTATGAGAGTAGTAGAGCTTGTGTCAGGATTAGAAATGGAGAGAGTGAGTGGTTTGAAGTGAAGGTGGGACTTCGTCAAGGATGCGTTATGTCGCCCTGACTGTTCAACTTATACATGGATGGGGTGGTGCGAGAGGTGAATGCTAGGGTAGTGGGTCAGGGATTGGAGATGGTTAAAGAAAATGGAGAAAAGTGGGAGGTGAGCCAGCTGTTGTTTGCGGACGACACTGCGCTTGTGGCAGGGTCAGAGGAGGGATTGAGGAAGCTGGTGGCAGAGTTTGGGAGAGTATGTGATAGAAGAAAGCTAAAGATAAATGTGGGTAAAAGTAAGGTGATGAGATGTACAAGGGGTGAAAGTGGCAGTAGACTGGAAGTGAACATTAAGGGAGAGCGACTGGAGGAAGTGGATAGTTTTAGATACTTGGGTGCAAGTGTAGCAGGAAAAGGTGGAGTGAAGGTGGAGGTAGAATGTAGATTGAGAGAAGCGAGTAAATGCCTTGGTGGATTAAAGAGTGTAATGAGGAATAGACATTTGGGAATGGATGCAAAGAGGAGACTGTATGAAGGAGTGATTGTGCCAACAGCACTGTATGGGGCGGAAACGTGGAACATAAGAGAAGAAGAGAGAAGGAGTTTGAATGTGTTTGAGATGAGGTGTCTGAGAAGTATGGTGGGGGTTACTAGGCTGGATAGAGTGAGAAATGAGGAGGTGAGGAGGAGAACAGGGGTGAAAAAGGATTTGGGAGATAGGGTTGATGAAAGAATATTAGGATGGTTTGGACACATGGAAAGAATGAGTGAAGAAAGACTAGTAAAAGAGGTATGGAAGGCAGATGTGGGGGGAGTGAACATGAGGGGACGTCCTAGGATGAGGTGGATGGATGGGGTGAAGTGGGCTTTGGGGAAGAGGGGAATGTCTGTTGAGGAAGGAAGGGAGAGGACGGAAGACAGAGGTGAGTGGAGAATGGTTGTATATGGATGATGTTGTGATTGCATGAGGAGGAATGGGCGGGGTGGGTGGGGGTGGGGTAGTATGTGTGAGTAAATTTTGACGCAGCCCGAAGGGATTTCTCCCCGTCCTCTCCTTATATGCAAGGGGGTACGGAGAGGGGGGGTCACCGATTAAATGAAGCAGCCTTGCTGTGGATGTGCTGTGTCTTGCGACACTGCTTCTGACCCAGGGCAGTGGGCAGGGTGCAGGGATGACCCGTCATCCGGGAGGTGCTCAGATGAGAGGGAGTGTGTTTGGGGATGAAGTGGGTGGGAGTGTTTTTATGCCTTTCCCTTTTTGGCTACCTCCCTTGTAAGGGGGAAAAAGCCTTGGTATATGTATGTATGTATGATAATTTCTTGAGGATTTTGTGGGTACTGACCCTTTTCATGAGTGCTTCATGGATTTTACTCTGGTTAATATATAACAAAAAAATAAATGAATAAATAAATAAAAATAAAAAGTAGGAATAAATAAATCTATCAACCTATATACCAAGCACTGTATGGGGCAGAAACATGGAACATAAGAGAAAAAGAGCTTAAATGTGTTTCAGATGAAATGCCTGAGAAGTGTGGTAGGGTTGGGTTTACTAGGCTGGTTAGAGTGAGAAATGAGGGGGTGAGGAGGAGAGCTGGGGTGGAAAAGGAGTTGGAAGATAGGGCTGATGAAAGAGTATTGGGATGGTTTGGACACATGGAAAGAATGAGTGAAGAAAGATTAGTGAAAGAAGTGTGGAAGCAGAGGTCGATAGAGTGAACATGAGGGGGCAACCAAGGATGAGATGGATGGATGGGGTAAGAGGGGCATTGGGAAAGAGGGGAATGCCTGTTGAAGAAGGAAGGGAGAAGACAGAAGATAGGGGTGAGTGGAGAATGGTTGTGTATGGATGATGCTGTGATACATAGAAGGAATTGGTTGGGGAATGGGGGGGTTAGGGAGTGGTTATGTGTGAATGATATTTTGACGCAGCCCCAAGGGATTTCTCCCCGTCTTCTCTTTTTCTGCATGAGGAGACAGTGAGGGGTGTTGCTGATTAAATAAAGCAACCTTGCTGTGGATGTGCTGTGTTTTGCTTCTGACCCAGGGCAATGGGCAAGATGCAGGGATGACCCATCATCCAGGAGGAGCCAAGAAAAGAAGGAGGGAGGGGTTGTGAATTGGAGTGGAGTGGATTTATGCCTTTCACTTTGGCTACCTCCCTTGCAAGGGGGAAAAAGCCCCTGACCAGGGAGATAGCCAAAGTCAAAAGGCACATACCCACTCCCACCCATTTCATTCCCACCCAGTCCACTCCCATCCCCCACCCTTTCCTCCTTCTCATCTTAACTCCTCGTGGATGATGGTTTATCCCTGTATCCTGCGCAGTGCCCTGGGTCAGAAGCAATGCAGCAAGACACAGCACATCCATAGCAAGGCCATTTCACTTGATTGGCGACCCCCTCTTCATCCCCTCATGTAGAAAATGAGAAGACAAGGGGAAATCCCTTTGGGCTGTGCAAATATCATTCACACATAATCACTCCCTGACCCCCCATCCCCAACTCCTTCCCTTCCTTGCATCACAGTATCATCTATACACAACCATTCTCCTCTCACCCCTGTACCCTGCCTCTCCCTTCCTTGCTCAACAGACATTCTCCTCTTGCTCAATGCCCCTTTTACCCCATCCCACCTCATCCTTGGTTGTCCCTTCAAGTTCACTCCATCCACCTCTGCCTTCCACACCTCTTTTACTAATCTTTCTCCACTCATTCTTTATAATATGATAATAATAAAATTCATAATAATGATAAATATACATATATACATACACACATACAAAATAAATCAATTAATAAATCTGAATGATGAACTTTGGCCTGAAGCAGGTTTCATTTCATGGAAGCCTTGCTCAGACTAAAGCTCAGTCCCAAGCTAAAAAACATCTAGACTGATCATACAATATTGATAAAGCACACAGAATAGGATTGGCCACACATTCAAACTGCCGCAGATGTAATCACTACTTAGGAGACACAGAGCACCTCATACTACAAATCCCCACAGTAACAATCCCCAGACAACACAACATCTCTTCTTTGAGTGACTTATGGTCCTGACTGGCTCTTGCTGATTTCCTGGAGGCCATGGGTCTTCTGCAAGAGAGGCCAAGGGCAATGGATTGATTGATAATGCATGGTATTGAAAGTATAACTTGCTATGTCCAAATCTTTCTTGGCCATATGATGTGATTCAAAACAAGTTAGAGATAAATTTCACACATGACACAGGAGTGTACAGAAAAGCAGCTCATCAAATCATAAAATTTTTCTTCCACTAAAAGCAAAATCAATCAATCAATCCATTCCCCCTGGTCCCACTTGCAGAATATCTGCAGTCTCCAGGAAACTGGTAACAGCCTCAGGGTGAGACCATAAGTCTCCTAGGGAAGAGATATAAAGATATGAGAGCAAATGAATATGTAAACAAATCTCACCTGAAGGATGACTGCTTGTAACGTATGAAGAGTAAGCCTTGCCCCCGACCTACGATAGTGCTTGAGGCACTGGTCCAGTGCTCCTTGGGGCGCCAACTCGAGCACCAGGGCAAGTGGTCGAGGACACACCCCAACCAGAGGCACAATGTGAGGATGACGGAGGGCAAGAAGGATGTTTACCTCCTGGCGTGCAGAACAGTATGCCTTGCATGCATGCTGTAGGGGATCACGTTCCCACTTACTTTGTGCTGCCTGAAATGTAAAATTATCATAATTATTTTACAGTTTTTTCTAGACATTTACATAATGGTTTGAATTGGCAGTATGCTGGCATGATCACAACATATCATATGTGGAGCACCATTACAGGCTGACCTTCCCTCCGTAACCCTGGTTATAACCCACTGACACTGAGGGCTAATCAATAACAACAGCAACAACAACAATACTTTTGTCTTAAGGTCCCCTTTGCTACAATGTTGCACTCCACAGCTTGTAGTTTGGTTAGAGTTCAAAATTTTACATCTAGGTTAGGGAATGGCACCAAAACATCCTCACATTATCCCATACTATCTGGATGCCAAAATGCTTCTTTCCTCTTATAAGGGAGGTAGCCAGCCTAAACACACTACAAGGTAATTTCATCAGTTTTTTCTGTATAATGTCAGATGATTCTATTCATATGAAAGAAAGACTCAGAATCAAATTAGCTACAAGTATTTGTAATCATGGGTACCCTATCCATATCAAGAGACTTTACAAATGTTTCCAGACTAACCTTAGATAATTTTGTTCAGCAGAAGCAAAACCCTATTTAAATTATTTTTGCTATAATAATGTGAGTGCGTGCCTTGACTTGGCTACCTCCCATATAAGGGAGAAGAGGCCCTTGGTATATAGAATAATAATGTCCACAACATGACGGATCATTAGCTTACCTTGTAAGCGACTATGGCACTCTGTCTTGCATTGGGTCCTGGGTCAACAGGCTGAAGCATCTTCAGCGCTACATCAGTCTGTGCTCCCGTGACACCACGGTGCCGACAAGACCCTTGAAAAACAAAGCCGAAGCCACCCCGGCCTAGTAGTTTACCCTGCTTGATCACGTCTGGTCGAATCAAGAAACGATCACCAAGATCTAGGAACACCTAGATGGGGATGAAAATATGTGAATCTTTGTACAAGTACAAGGAAAATGTGTGTTGCCACACTGCATATACATAAACAAGTGTGCAACAAGATATATCTGGATAAGGATGAAAAGATGAATTTCTGTATCAGGAGAAAGATAACCTGTCTACAGCGACACTAGAAATATGTGTATAAAAATGTAACAAAAATACAGTTAAGACAATCATACATCATACAATGAATCTATAAGGTCATATCAATTCAATATACTGACATTTCACTCCATTTGCTTTACCCTTTCCTTACTTCATCATAATCCTATCAACATTACTGTACCATGGTTACATTCAGGAAGTTATGTTCTTCACATACATTAATATTAATACAGGATTATAATTCTTTCTTTCAGTAGGGACCAACAGCAGGTACCTGTAAGTAGTGGTCCTGTGAGACAGATATAGAAGATTCATTTCTCTACTGCCTGTGGTATAGTGCTTTGTCCTAGGATACTAGCATAGAGTAGGGTACCATAGTGTTGTGGCATGCCCCAACCAGCAGTGACGCTTCCTGTACAAGGACCCTTTGTTACAGCCAACAAGGCCCCTTTTCATACTTATACTAGGTGTGGCATCGTCTTCACCCTGTGTAATGAACGACATTGGCCCCCCACGTCAGTCCATACCCGTTTGTATTCCCATGTGCACCTAGCACTCCCATGTATACATAACCCACTGATTAATAAACGCATAAATCGTCCCCTCCTGCATTTCACTGTTGCCTCTGCATGCAGGATTGCATGCAAACACTGTCCATCTTCAAAACCTGTCAATGTCCTCTCTTTCACCTTACCTACACGTGGTGGTCCTGTAAGATGGAGAGCAAAGCTACCAACTTTCAAAACCCAACAGAAAGTGTAGCCCTGAGGGGCTGAAACTCAGTCCCTGGACTGGACCAACTATCTCTCTCTCTATTAACTTTAACTGTATTTATTACACTATTTCAAATATGAGAAGACAACTTTCAGCCATTGACATAGAAACAGTCCCGCACTTACATGACACACACAAAACAGTCCTAAATTTCTTCTCACAGAGACCTCTGGGAGGTTCTGAGGACCATTGACAGCCACTGTAGGGCTGTGGGTTTCCACTTAGTGAAACTTGAAGCAGCAAATGACTGACTGAGCTCTAATTTTCTCTATGTAAGCTTTACCTATATCTCCTCCACCTTTTCATACAAAGAGAGCTAACTGGCAAATGCTCCCCTTTTCCTACCAATGACGATCGATATACCCTGCAAACATGATTTAGAGGGCCAGCATTGGCCCTAGGTTGGCATATATTGGTAACAAATGGGCCAACCTAGGGCCAATGTTGGGCCAATGCTGGGCCAATGTTGGGCCAACCTAGGGCCAATGTTGGCCCACTAAATCATGTTTGTAGGGGAGTTGGTGACCAGGAAAACAGTCCCACACCAATACAACATAACCTGCAATCTAATGCTTCTTCCCAGAGATACCTATGGATGGGCCCAAGTACTGGTGCCAGTCACTTTAAGAGATGATTTCCACTGAGTGAAATTTGGGGTATCAGTTATCATTATTATACTTTCATAACTCTGTGCTCTTCACTTACAGTATCTGGTGCAATCTGTGCAAGGAGCAGATCAGCATGAAGGGGACATGACACTGATCTTGCTGAGTAAGCCGCCAGGATACATTCTTCAACCATGAAGGAGTATACAACAGGAGTCACTTCTTGGCCAGACATGTTTTCGGCATCACTGCGCCGAGAGTTGTCAAGATCGGGTCGTCCTTCGGCTGATGGCATTCGACTGGTGGTGGTGGTATTTGTAAACAATCATGAGAAATAGTGCATACATTTCTAATTTGGTAACAATTTTATGGAAAAAAAAGGGTCAGACTACTTTTAATGCATGATTTACCATGATTTACATGTATATGCAATGTACTACATTTCCCAACTGATATGTTACTTCCAACATAGTGATGTAGCCATAAATGAGAGAGAAATCCTCACCCTTTTCATCCCCAATCCACTACAATCTGAATTCACTGCAAATAATAATTTACTCAGCAATCCTACAACTGGCTGTTGGGCCCTGCTGTAGAGGTGCTGTGTCTCACTACATTGTCTTTGATCCAATTGGTATGGCAGGGGACAGGGATGGCCCTTTATGGATAAGGTGCTAAGATGGATGGAGGGATGAATTGGTTTCAGATGGGTGAGGGTTGGGTGTACAGTCTGAATAGGCTACTCCTCTCATAAGGGGGGGAAAGATCCTTTGATAAACATGTATATCCACCTTATTCTGAATGTCTTGTGGTATTTGGTTCAGTTGAAGGAAACCTACACATTGAAAGAACTAACATTTGGATTTAATAGATTACTGTAATGGTCTCACCTTGAAGCTGCAGAGTCAGGCCCAACTCCGCTGTCTCCGTCGGAGGTGTACGATTCTCGGGAACCCCAGCTACGTCGTGGCAATTGAGGGGACACATTACCACCGGCACTACCACTTCCACCTCCTCCAGTTCCACTGCCAGTTCCACCTCCACTACTACTCACCCCACTTCCACCTACAGCACTACCACCACCTTCTGCCACACCATGGATGTTGTGTGTCCCAACAGGTACATTCTATGCCAAAAAAAAAAAAAAAAAAAGGGGATAAAAAAGGAGGGGAAGGAATAAGTTACAGTTAGCAATTACATACAGTTAAAAGTTGTACATCAGAATATCATCACATTTAGATAAGAAAGTGGTTAGAGTTCCCGGTTGCCACTACAGCTATCTGGGTTCAAATCCCACCCAGGGCTGAAATAATTTCAGTATTGCTGCACTGAGAGTCATTACTCCAACTCTCGTGGGCGGGGAGTTGGGGGTGTGTATGTGTGCGTGTAAGGTCACAGCATTACCCATAGATGGGTCATATGTGAGCTCTGAGCTCTCTTCCAGGAGGGAAATAGCTGTCGATCAGAAATCCAACATATGATCCAAGATCATGGTGAGATCCAAAGTTCCTTTCCTAACCTGTGACATCTGAGAAGCAGTCATGGGGCAGTAAAGAGGGTTCATCTCAACAAAGGAACCCCAGTTGTCTGGCAGGTGCCGAGCCTGGGGATGGTTTCCTGGTCCCTCATGCTGTCCATGGCACTCCAAACATACTGGGCAAGGCACCAAACGTGTCACTAGGAACTTACCCTCACTTGTGTGAACAAAGCGAGTACCTAGGGTTGGATACCTGTCAAAAAGAAGATAATAAAATCAAAATACAATGCAGCTGTTGTATCTACTTAAATTTATCTTTAATGTTTTAGGGTAAGTTCTAATATCAAGGCTTATTCTAGTGAAGATATAAAAATGCAGCAATATGAGCCCAGAGTATGAATGTTTTTGCAATATTTCCATATTTTCCTCAGGTGTAAATTTCTTCTCTAATATACATGACAAATTAGATTATAGATCACAAATTTTGTTCGCTCTCCAATTTCTTATATTTATCTATTCCTTTTTTTTCAGAAAAATGTGAGTATTACAATTCAAGTCGCTATCTACTCTTTTCCTTTGAATTTTCAACTCTGTTAAATCTTTATCAATCTTATTTTAAGAAATAAAAAGGTGACCCACCAGTTAACTCTGTTAAATCTTTATCAATTTTATTTTAAGAAATAAAAAGGTGACCCACCAGTCCTCCAACAGCGTGTCAATGTGGTCCACTGCTAATGAGAGAAGTTTGGCTATGCACTCTGGCGAAGGGTCGAGTACTACTGACTGTATGCCGCAAGCCAAAACTTCATCTTTGGCATCCAGATCAGGAAGTGGGCGTTTAATGACAACAGCCTCATTGGGGAGGAGAATCTCTAATACAGCAGAGTTGTTGACCTTGAAAAAAAGACACGATGGTTTAAAACCCACCTCTCAATGTTATGTTGCATCAAATAAAATGCCCTGATTAATATTTGGACCAACAATAGGTGGTCTTCAGGTAATCAGCAACAGCCTCTGAGTGGGACCATTCGTCCCTTAGGGAAGCCAGTCTTGTGCAAGAGATGGACATGAGACAGACATGAGAGAAAACTGTCTCCCTACCTCATCTTCAAAATCTGTTCATAATCTCACCTCAATCAAAAGGGGCTGACACTTTGTCTCTGGACCAGTCCCAAGATCTCCCTTAAGTGAAATTCCTTCACCTTCTCACATAAAAAAGACTGATAACTGGCAACTGCTCTCCTCCAGCTTATACAAGCCAGTGATGTATCTATAGTCACATGCTAATACAAAAATTGACAACTGTCTAATATTTCTTCCCAGAGATCTATGGGAGGGCCAGAGGGCCACTATCAGCATCATCCATACACAACCATTTTTTACTCACCCCTGTCTCCATTCTTCTCCCTTCTTTCTTCAACAGACATACTCCTCTGGTCTATAAGACTCCATGCAACTAAGCAGTCAACATCCCATTATATGGAACTATAATATATGCTTCTGATATGGTGATGTACTTCGCTGATTTCAGACTGATTGGGTCTCAACCAATCAAAACCTTGAGTTGGTCTGAAGTCTTTTCCGCACCAGCAACATAACACCACCTGACCTTACGCTGATCAAAATCAGTAAAGTATATCGCTATGTTGAAGGAGTTCAGAAGTAAAATATGTCCCTTATACTTAAACTTTTTCTAGCCCTCCCTCTTTGTAAAATTAACCTCTCTTTTCCTCTCTTTATCTTTGCTTTTTTCCCATCCTTTTCAAAAGTAACTTCCTTTTTCATCTATTTATATACCAGAAGGGTTCTTCTCCCTCATAAGGGTGGCAGCCAGTTTCATTTTCATGGTGACCCTCCCTCCTAATCCACTCATGAGTAATTAGAGGAAATGAGGAGAAATTCCTTTGGGCCATCATCACCCATTCACCATTCCCTTTTCATACACTTTACAAAATTAACCTTCCTTTCCCTCTCCTTTGTAAACCTAACCTCCTTTTTGCAAAACTAATCTCTTTTTTTTTTTTCTCTTTGATATGAAATTACTCACCTCTACATCTGACCACACGCCCTCCTGCCGTATTAAGAACCTCATACTTTTGTAGTCATAACTGAGTTGCAGGGTATGCTGGTGCTGATGATGAGGTGGTGGGGAGGCTTGATTGTGATGTAGGTTATGAGGATTTTGGAAGCCACTTGTAGTACTGGGGATGACTTCACACATGCGAAAAAGTGTTGTATGTGCATAATGAAGCTCCATCCCAGTTTGCCAGCAGACCCATTCTGCCTGACCGCCAAGAACCGATGACAGGTCTTTATCACTTAATACCTGAAAATGGATCAGAGTTTTTTTTTAATGCAACAGAGAATGTTGTACTGTTTTATTACTTAAACAATTACCACAAAAAACACATAATAGTAAAAAACTGAATAGCAACATCATCACCTGTAATTTACAGGGATAATGAAACCTGAAAGGGCTTATGGCAAGGGGGGAGGGAGGGGGGGCAAGGAACCTGTATATACAAGCTGGGGGTAAGGAGCCTGTATTTTCATGGGGGTTGGTGGTAAGGTGCTTATAATTGCAAAGTGGTTGGAAGTCCTCAACTACAATTAGAGACAGACAGTGAGAATGAGAGAAATGGGGAGAGAGAGAGAGTAAATCAGTATTATGGAAAGAAGATTCATAACCTGTACAAACAAACAACTTTGGAAGCAAATATCTATAATATTTCCCAATCAGAAAAACTATAAGTATCAGTAATTACATTATGATAAGCTTATCAATGAGATCCAAAATGGGAGGGGCAACAAACAGGTATTGGGTGGATGTGGGATGGGTGTAAGTTTTGACTTGGCCAGCCCCCTTATAAGGGGGAAAAAGCTTTTTGATATCTATGTACAAATAAATCAGGTCAATTTATGCCTAACCACTTCTGTTTGTGGAGAGCAAACCAGAAGCTTTGTTATTACAACTGGGCAACCTTCTTCATTCTGAAATTAAATACCTCACACTAGTACACTACTACTACTACTACTGTTATTCAACTATCACTTGTTAAAGAAAAATGTCTACCTTGTTAGAAGAAGAAGAGGAGGAGGAAAAAAAAAGGAAAGAGAGAAAAGATGTAACTTGCATGACTAACCTCTCGAGGCATAACAAAGTAGTTGCGGACAATGTCCACCACAGCATCATCGGCGAGTATCCTCGTAATGAGCCGGGACCAGAACCCTGAGGGGAAGTAGGACATGAGCAACAGCCGTCTGATTGCTGCGTGAGGTGCTGAGCGGTGGGTCACCTGGATGGCAGATGGGCTCGACTCTGTGGCTGCTGTTGGAGTTGTGCAAGCTGGGTCTTCCATGTCCTTCTTGGGACTTCCTGTTGGTGAAATAATTGTTGAAATAGATTAGAACTTTCTGTTAGTCAAACATCTCAATAATCTGGGATGCTTTTTGTCAATGAAACAACTCTGAATAACCTGGAAATTCCTGTTTGTGAAATAAGCATTTGGAGGAGGGGAAGCTAAAGCTGTGAATCAGATTACTTAATGGTTATGTTTGTATTTTTTCATTCACCTGGTTGTTACTCGCAAAGTGATGGCTAGGTGTAAGGGAGGAAACAGTATGAATCCTTTCACTCTCACCACATGTCCATCTCAGGCCTGGTCACAGGATCAAACTGCCCTGGATGCAACCATCATCACACAGAAGACACTGTACATCTTACTTCACACTGACTCACACTAACAATCCCTGGACAACAACGATGCAAATTCCTTCCTTCCCTGAGTGACCCGTGGCTGGCTGTTGCTGGTTACTTGAGAGCTGTGGATCTCCTCCAGGAGAGACCCGGGGTATTGGGTGGATTGACGGGAACCACCTCTGAACCTCCCCCCTCATCCACTCTTGGGTACTCTCCTACTACTCCTGCACATTATACGTACTTGTGGACCCATTTCTCATTGCCTCATTCCCCACCCCACCCCCGCAACACGCACACTTTTTAACCTCTTCAATAAGAGTCAAATTCTTGTGCGCAGCATCAGATTCCTGATCATGATGATGCATCACAACATTCGCATTACGAAATATAAAGTCACTGCTGATTTACTCATTCTTCTTCAAGCCAGTTCAGAGAATCCAGGGGCCACTCAACTACAACTACAAAATAAATATAATCAAGAAGCCAATGCCAGTATCCTCGTGCTTCATGATGCCTGTGTAGACATTATTATATGGAGGAGGTTAATCATCCTACACTTACCGATGGCTTCGGTTGTGAGGGCAAACGAGGGTATTGGTTTTGATAGTCTTCGATCATCTGCATTGGATACATAGAAGGAGGAGTTGCCAACAATAGTCGATCCTGAAGCTCCTGGAAATTTCTTCCCTCTTACAGACCAACCACGAGACCGAACGGGAATCTGCATGAGTGTTAATGTGTAGAAATAAAATTTGCATATAGTCAACTGCATCTACTACCCATAATACTTTTTGAAATGGTCATTTTAAGGTATTGATTTTCACATGTCTAGCAAAGCCTATTATCTAAAACTGTTAGTTATGACTTAAAGTTTGGTCACTGACACTTCCCATACATAACAGAAAATTATGGTACTCAAACTAATTCATACATGCACAAAAAACAATAAAACTTTAAAACCTAGTCACAAACACAAACCCCACAATATAACTCAACTGAATTACAATAACAAAACTAAAACAATTAGAAACAGATTATTCACTTGAAGTTAGTATTCTTCAATTTATCTCACAAATATGAAACAAAACAGCAAGTATCTTGGTGGCATTACATTCCAAACTGTAAACCACCTATACACCATTTTCAAAACTATTATGATGCATATTAATTTGGTCTCTTTCCACTGGCAGTACACAAAGTTGAGTGACAAAAATCTGCCTCTCTGATTAAAAAGTTCCTTAGTCTACAACAAACCAGGGGTGAACAGCAACAGGATGTACAAAGGGGAAGAAAATGAATCTAGACAAAATGAAAGTCAGAAAATATAGTAAGACAAACTAGAACAGTAAATATATAGGTTTAGAAGCAGTGGGAAAAGGAAGCTGTTAAAATGTAGAACAAGATAAAAAGTGAATGGAAGGATAATACCAAGTGTGAGCATGAGTGTGTTTCTATATATGTATGTACAGCTGGACCACCCCCTTTATAAGAGGGAAAGAGCCTTCTGGTATGTGTATGTGTGTGTATATGGCATGACTTGAGTACATAAACTCAAAGATGGTACACTGATAATTTTTCACTCAGCTACAGAAGAGGCAGGCTACATGAACTCTGAGGTTACAAAACAAATGCTATACAGAACACACATTAACCATTGGCAAAAGAAGAAAAAGAGCCGCAGTTGTACTGAACCCCCTGGTCAGAAGAGTACCTTTACCCTAACATCTGTCCCTGGCAGGCCACTTCTCAACTGTTCCTCTGTGGGGAGCAGGGAGGGAATGAGCAGTGTCCGATTGTCCCATGTCAGTGCAACCTCAAATTTGTTGAGGAGGTTGACAATATAGGACTTTGCGTCAACTGGGGCACAGGTTGACGACTTGAACACGTGTTTTAGGTCATCCAGTTTCATGATACCTGCGAGGAAAAAGAGACGACACTTTCATACTTTGGAGACACAAGTTAATGAAAAAAATAAAATACAACAAGAAGAAATATTTGTATACATATATATATATATATATATATATATATATATATATTATATATATATATATATATATATATATATATATATATATATACCAAAAGTCCTTTCCCTTTTATAAGGGTGGTGGCCAAGTCATTATATATATATATATGTTTTACACTGGTTGCTCACAGGCAATTTTATTCAGCAGAGGGAAATCTCTGACATTTAAAATGATTAAAAATTATCTTGAGTAAGCCCTTGAATACAATGACACTTTGTAGGCAGCACGAGGCTGTGGCAAGTGTTTGTGTGCCTCTCATGTCAAGGTGATCCTTCACTTTGAGGACTGTTTCTTGGTGTAAATGGTCTGTAGGTGTTGTATTTGTGCAGCCTGTCATTGTCTTTAGGGTTTTGTTCTGTATGGTCTGTAGGCTTCTTTTCCCTTATAAGGTTGGCTATCTCCCTTATAAGGAGGGAGAAGCCTTTGGTATAGACAGACTTGAATAAAATTGCCTGGCAATAGTCAGAATAATTATGTGAAACATGCATCACAGAGAAATCTTGGGATCTTACCATTACGAGCAAATGGGTTGATTTCCCGTATTGTAACAACATGAGCTAACATATCACAAAGCCACTGTGGATCCAGGAAGTACAAATCCTTCAGTGTAGCATCCTCATAATGCAACAAGACTCCTGTGAAATTAAAAGAAAGAATACAAATTGAAATAAAATCTTAAGATGCATAATAACTGATGTCCATAAATCATTCACTGTTTAAAGAATTGGCTGCTGAAGTAATCACACTAAACATACATATACCAATGTCTTTTTCTCCCTTACAAGGGAGGTAGCCAATGACAAAGGCATAAATCCACTCCCACCCATTTCATCCCCACATACTCCACTCCCATCCACCACCACTCCCTCCCTCTTTTCTTGGGTCCTCTTAGGTGACAGGTCATCCCTACATCTCGCCCACTGTCCTGGATAAGAAGCAGTGTAGCAAGACATAATACAAATGAGAAAGAAAAAACTATACCATTTTAGTGATGATATATCATCCACAAAATATTTACCAAAAAATTACCGCTCAAATGATTTCCTACCATTCTCATGAAGAAATGTGGTCGCTTGGTTGAGTTCTGCTGTATCTCTGAATGGCTGATATCCTCTTGCTCCCATTTCTTGCATGACTAAGGACTGATACTTGTCTGCTGGCAGCACCGGATCTCGCCCCTGGATCCTTCTCTCTAGCCCAAGGACTCCTACAATGTCCTCAAGGGCCAGGTAGGAGGCTGGGATACGTTGTCCCAGGAGGCGTTCTTTACTTCCTGGGGAGCAAGGAAGATTTGTTCTTATTAGATAAGGCCCTTTTATCCACATGGAGCAAAGATAAAAGGGAAAGCAGATGGGTGTGGGAGGGATGAAGGGTGGGTACCTGGCTAGCTAGCCACTCACTTGTAAGTGGGCAGAGGGCCTTTTGGTATATGTCTGTATGTATTGTTGAGACATCCTGACAAGCTGAAGCTGTTGGGCAGAGGAAAGATTGGAGTCTTAATCTGAGTTTTATTCTTGACCAGTTTCGCTACGAGTTTTTTCAAAAAATGAAAATGAAAAAGCTTGTAGAGAATCTAGTCTAGAATAAAACTTGGATTAAGACTTCATTTTGTATGTATATCTGTATGAACAAAACTGCCTGGCAAAATTAAAATCAAACACATCAGTTGCTTCAGGCAATAAAAGGGTTAAAAGACAGAAATTTGTTCCATGAATGCAGGTTCTGTCATCCTTGATTGCAGCCTAAATAAAACACATATGTTCCATGTAGTAGCAAGAGAACACTTTTTCTTATAACTTACTTGCTTTTACTCACATTATTTTGGAGTAACACACAAAAACTAAACAATCTTGCTACAGTATGAAAAATAAAGAAAATGTGAACATGTGAGTACAAGTCTGGCTCATCAATGCATTTTTCACTGTTCAATTTATTTAACAACTTCAGTATGAGTCAAATTCTCGCATGCAGCATCGGCTGCCATATGTATGATTCATCACACTACTCACATTATGAAATATAAAGTCACTGCTGTATTACTCATTCTCTTTTACTCTGAGTAATAATAAACACAGAAAACATGATCAAACCAGTTCACAGAATCTGGGGTTAACTCATTTACAACTACAAAAAAATATATAATCAAGATGCCAACACCGGCAGCCTTGTGTACTCCTACCTCATGACACTTGCATAGGCTTCATCATAACAAAGTGGTTAACAGCAAGATATGATATATGAGAGTGCAACTACACAATCAAAAAGTAAGACTTGATAACTAAGAGACCGATCTGTAAATCTTACCTGGTGTTTTAAGGCAGAACACAGTATCATAGATGAGTTTGCACAGGAGTTTGATGTTGTGTCTACTTTTGCAGCTCACCTGAAAAAACACATAACTCATTAAAGGGAGTGGACAAAACTGACAGACAAGACCTCTTGGTTTGAGATGGAAGAATGTCAAGAGGTCATGGGAATTAAGAGAAGAGAACATGACATGTCTGAAGGATGTCAAGAAATACAGTTATCTGTATATATGCATGGATAGCCCAGATGATACAGCCCAAACTAAGACTATAAATGAATATAAAACAAGGTTTGGTTTTGGTATAAAGCAAGATTGGGTAATAAATTGGTTAAAATAGGTTTAGTGTAAAGAAGGGAGGAATGGAGGTTGAGGTAAATTGTAGATTGAGAGAAACAAATAAATGCCTTGGGGAATCAAAAAGTGTAATTAGAAATAGGCATTTGGGAATGGATGCAGAGTCCTGGAGATTATATGAAGGTGTGATTATGCTGACACTGTATGGGGCAGAGACATGGATTTTCAGAGGAGCAGAGAAGAAAATTTTAAATGGGAGGGGGGTTAGGGAGTGGTCATGTGTAAGCGATATTTTGGTGCAGCCCAAAGGGATTTCTCCTTATCTCCTATTTTTCTGCAAGAGGGGATGGAGAGGGGGGATCACAGATTAAGTGAAGCAACCTTCCTGTTGATGTGCTGTGTCTTGTTGCATTGCTTCTGACCCAGGGCAGTGGGTGGGATACAGGGATGACCCATCATCCATGAGGAGCTAAGATGAGAGGGTGGTGGGTGGGAGTGGAATGGGTTGGAATGAAATGGATGGGAGTGGGAAAATGCTTTTTGACTTTGGCTACCTCCCTGGTATGGGGGAAAAAAGCCCTTGGTATATAGATAGATAAAGCAAGATTGTGGGGGAAAAATTATCACAGGTTGTTACTGTATACTGCAATTAGGTAAATATCTTCAGTCTTCTCTTGGCCTTCTCCACTTCCCACCTCTTTATTCTTTTCATATGCTTTCTTATTTCCTCTTTGCAACCATTCCTCATGCACATGCCTCTTTTCCACAACTACCATATTCACCTCTTCATTCCACTACACATTAAACACATGTCGCCTCATTCTATGCTATCCTACTCTTGCCCTGTCCAAGCAACAACACAAACTCTCTTCTTCAAATGCTTGTGGGCCAAACCAGTGGCTGTAGGAGTTACCTTGGGGCCATGAGTCTCCCACAAGAGACCAGGGGCAATGGATTGGATGATTCCCCCATTCACTATCCTTCTTTCTGCTCCTACACATTCTCCTCATCCTACACACTGTCTCTATGCCCTTTAATAGTTCCTCCTTGAAACATACATACATACATATACCAAAGGCTTTTTTCCCCCTTACACAGGAGGTAGCCAAAAAACAAAGGCATAGAACCCACTCCCACCCATTACATCCCCTACATACTCCACTCCCCTCTGCCCTCTTCCCTCCCTCTTATCTTGGCACCTCCAGGATGAAGGGTCATTCCTGCATCCAGTCCACTGCCCTGGGTCAGAAGCAGTGTCGCAAGACACAGCACATCCACAGCAAGGTTGCTTCATTACTTTGGCGACCGGCCTTCTCCATCCCCTTGAAACATATCCATTCTATTCCCATACTGCACTTCTCCTTCACAATATTTTATATATCACTCAGCTTCATGTGGCATTCATCCTCTTTCTCCCTACTTACTCAACTTACTTTCAGCACATCTTTGCTTTCTCCCTTCTGTTCTTTCTCCACCTTATACAGTATCCACTTGTTGTTCTAAGGGTAAAAAGTTAGGACAAGTGCATTATGAGAGTTCACACACATTCTTTTGTTGGAAAATATATTTCTTTCATACAAACCTCAATAGTGTCTAACACTCGTGGTAAGCCAAGTTTGTCTGCATCTATGACATTGATAAACCGGTCTCTGATCATCTGTTGTAGATCTTCACTCCATGATGAGGGGAACTTTTCTTTGACAAGGTCATAATGTGTTCCAACAACCAGAACAGGAGAATTGGGTGCTCTTGCCTGAAAGATTCAGCAATTGTATTCAGAAGATAAAAGACAAGGTATGAAAAATTCTAAGCTTACTTGCATTAAAAGCTATTATATCTCAACCACTTATATGGAATGAGATTTCAAGCTAAATCGGTACTACAATATAAAAGTTTATTGTTTTGGTGTTAGGTCTATCTCAGTTGGAACATATGAAGAGGCAAGAACATTGTATAAATCATATTTAAGAATTTGAGGTGTCTGTGTGCAGAAAAATACAAGGAGGTGTAACACATACCTGAATATTAACCAACCACTGTAAGATTTCATTGACACCTTTCTCGCCATCCGTGATCTTCCACACAACCAGGTATAGAGAGCGTTTGGAAAGAAAGTACTGATGTGTAGCATAATATTCCTTCTGTCCACCAAAGTCCCATGTTCTGTAAGCATCCAGTGACAAAATCAGATATCAAAAGTCAAGTCAATCTATTGTTACCTAATTCTCTCCTGCAGGAGATCCTAGGTTCCTGAGGAAACTGATTTTGGTCACAGGTTCAGTCTGGTTGTCAGAGAGAGTAGCACAATGCAATATACATTTGTTTCAATAGTTTTGTTCCAATGCACATAATGGTATAAACCTTTTGTATATTATCAAAACTATCAACATCTAGCTGCTTGACTATATCCATGATGAATATATGTATACTGTAGTCTCATACAATACAAAAAAGACAAAAGAAGGAAGAAAAAATAAAAAAGAGAAGAAATAAGAAAAGAAAGAAAAAGAAATATCCATGGCAAGGATTAAATGACTTTTTCATAGAATTGTATGTATTCTCATCTATCCTCACCTGAAAACAACAGGTCCATAGCTGGAGTGCCCTCTTATCTTTTTCTCAAAGATCCAATCGCCAATATCTACACCAACTGTAGACATACTTGTGCCCCGTGATGTGCGTGTGTTAATGTTACGATTTCCCATACGTTTAGCCCAGTGCTGAAAGATGCACAACAGAAAATTACTCTTTACATTTCCATATTTTTCACAACAAAATAAATATCACGCTAAAAAATATAACAATTCTCAACATTCTATCTGTATATCTAATATAAGAGGCTGTAAGAGGGTAGTAGAAAATGGTTGGTCGGGACAACCAAGGGTAGCTGCCAAGTCCTGTAAGAGGCTGGTAGATAAAGGTAGACAAGTAAGAAAGATAGAGGGGTAGGTGGCAAGAATTTATTTTATGAGTTTGATGTTTGGTAAACAATAGCTGGGAAGGAGTTCCATAATCTCGCTCCTTGTCTAAAGTTTATAAACAACTGATAGGGACCAGATTTTATTGCTGATGTAACAATATGTAAACTAAGCCATTCATGCATTGATATCATGATTATCTGAGTAAGCAGTGTTGCTTAAGATGTTTTAATAGCCTTTCTGATTGGAGACAGGGTGGAGGAGAAAAACTTATTGGTTCATGGAAGTAAAGTCACGCCCTTAGGGGAGGCATTTACATGTAACAGTAAAGATCATTGGACTAGGAAAGCTGTGATGTCAGTGCAGAGGTGGGGTAGGACATAAATTGAGGATCCCAGTTGGGAGTCCCTTGATGTAAATTTATACAAACCAAGTGTAATATTGTTCAGGAAGAAAAGAAGAAAACTTTTACCTCCATTTAATTCAACCCATAAAGAAACCTTACTTCCTACAGAAAGATATACACTCAACCCACGATTTCGTGGACCTCGAATTTACGGACTTTCGATTTAGCGGACAAAAAAAAGTGTGTCCGGTAGTAACAGTGAAATTTCGGATGAAGTCCGTAAAATGAAAATTTGTCCGATGGGTGTCCAGTAGTAACAGTCAAATACTGGACAAAGTCCGTAAAATGAAAATTTGTCCAATAGGTGTCCAGTAGTAACAGTCAAATAGTACTGGACAAAGTCCATAAAATGAAAATTTGTCTAACAGTAATGAAAAGAAACTTGAAAGTGAAAGAAAAAATACAAAACCATAGAAGGGAACAGTAAAAAGATGTAAACTGTAGTTACTACAGTGGTAATGGAGGTGACGGGTTCAAACTAGTGATACTGCAGTGCACAATAAATGTACAGTGCAGAAGTACAAATTTTGGTTCTAATTTGATTCCTTTCCAAAAATACTAATGACAAATATCATATATATTCTTTCTTTTACTATTTATCCATATACCAATATGCCTTTTCCCCTTCATAGGGGAGGTAGCCAGCTAAGGCACACATCCACCCTAATCCATCCCACTCCCATCTGTCACCCATTTCCCTTTTAATCTAGCTCCTCAGCTATCTTTCTTTTACAAAATAAAATTTCTGTTCTTCCTTTTATCACCTGCAACATGAACACTGATGAATAGAATATATACCAAGGTACCTGAAGGCATCCAATGGGGAGCAAATGATATTAGATATACAAAAGTAACAAATTACATGAATATGAATTTCTTTAGACTTTGAAATAATTTCAATTCAAACAATCAATGTGTTGCCCCAGTTCTCTTGCAGGAGACCCAGATGATGATCCACAGGACACCAGCCACAGCCACAGGTTCAACACTTAAGTTACTCAACGAAGTGATTTGTGTTGCTGTCTGGAAAGAGTGAGTGTGGGACAATGTAGGCTCTGTGTCTTCTGTGTGGTGACTCCTTCTAGGGAAATTGGCATCTGTTGCCAGGCTGATTCTTTGATGGTACCATTTAGTGTGGGGTGGTGACTTGAACATAGGCATATCAGTACAAATAAGGGATTCTTTGTATATACATTTGTATGTATGTACAAATATAAAATTTGCTCTGCTTACCTCTACTGGCTTCTTTCTGTAGGAACCAGTTCCTTCTTGTCGCAATTGCTCTAGGAGTGATGTTTTACCAATACCCTGGACTCCCACTATCATTAGTTTCATCCTTGCATATGGACGTGCATCTTCCAGAATACTCTGAAATAGGACCATAATGTGTATACATAAGTGCTTACCTCACTAAAAAAGGATGACAAAAATTCAAATTACAAAAAAATAACAAAATTCTCTATTTTTAATGTATCTGTTTTGCTTATACTTATCTATTGACAGTGGAATCAGATCTCTACATATGAGTGATCTTTTGTATAGACAAATTGAACTGTGAAAAAAAAAATTCTGAAGAAAATTAAATTTTTGTATTTCAAGCCGAGATTCAAACAGTGAACTGCACTTAACCATGTTCCATCTCTATATACCAAAAGTATTTTGCATGAATACTAAAATGTGCATGTACATTAAAGAATGCAGAGGTGATAACAATTTGTTTTACAAAGATTTCCTGACTTAAACAAGGGTAACTGCTAACAAAGTTTAAAGTTTATAAGTCATTTCCTCTATGTCTACACAACAAGCCAATCTAATAATATAATATACTAAGATAAGGTGTATAAATATAAAACCGGAATAAGAATATGGATAAATATAAAAAAGAAGAAAAATTACTTTGAGGTAGCCAATGACATCCATAGTCTTGTACTTTTTACTGTCAATCATGGACTTTAAAGGCTCTTGAAGAGAACAGCCTCTTGTATTTAAGTTCCAGAGACGTGAAAGAAGACCCATTTCCGGTGGAAGTTCTGTCACCTCTGTGTTTCCTGACAAGTTCAGAACCTGAAAACGTAAATAATAACTTTTTAATTTTTTAATTTATTTATTCATCTTTTTATTCACTTGCAAAATGCTATAATTGGAGGGGTGGAAAAGTGGATCTTTGCTGTGGATGTATGGTCTGACACATCCGCCCCCTTAACTTCTTTGATACAATGATGCCTACACAGGCATCATGAGGTGCGAGTGGGTATACAAGAATGCCAGTGTAGGAGTCCCGATTATATTTATTTTGTAGTTGTAGCTGACTGACCCCAGAATTCTGTGAACTGGTTTGATCACGTTTGCTGTGTTTATTATAACTCAGAGTGAAAGAGAATGAGTAATACAGCGGCAGTGACTTTATATTTTATAATGCGAGTAGTATGATGCATCGTACATTAGGCATCTGATGTTGCATGCAAAAAGACTAGTAATGCAACTCACAGATAGGTTTGTGAAGTCATGCAATGTTGTTGGGAGCTCTCTCAGGTGATTGTTGCTAACATCGAGCATTGATAAGTTAGGAAACAAGAGACGTCCCTTGCTTGGTGTTCCAGATCTTCCAGTGGGCTGTAAAGCGAGGAAAAATTATGAGATTTCATGACATGGAATTCATACTCTGTCTATCTGTACACCAAGGGCTTCTTCCCCTTATAAGGGAGATAGTCAGCCAAGGTATGCACCCACCCCCACCCATTCCACTACTCTTTAAATCCATTATTTACATGCTCCCATATTCATTTCCCCCCTGGCTTAAGATCTTTTAATTAAATTAAATGAAGTGACCTTGCTGTGGATGTGCTGTGCCTCATTGCATTCCTTATGGCCCAGGGCAATGGGTGAGATGCAGGGATGACCCATCATCCAGGAGCCAAGAAAAGAGAGAGGGAGGAAAGGAAGGTGAATGGGAATGGAGTGGGTGGGGATGAAATGGGTGGGATTTTGGCTACCTCCCTTGTAAGGGGGGAAAGGCCCTTGGTATATGAATGTATACATGTAAGATTTTTGACCTTGCTTCACTGCTTCTGATCCAGCCGGTGGGTGGGGTGTGCGTGGGTGGGGGGATGGACTTTCATTCACAAGGAGCTAAGATATAAGAGAAAGCAATGGGTGTCTGATGGGTGAAGTGTAGGTGCATGCCTTGGCTGGTCACCCCCTTTACAAGGGGGAAAAGACCTTCTGTCATCACCTTAAGGATGATGAGTCACCCTATCCCCTGCTACACTGCTCAGATCAAAAGCAAAGCATTAAGACACTTTTCTTCCACAACAGATCCTAACAGCCACAGCTGGTTTACCTCTACTACTTTACAGTATGGCAATTCCTTCTTCAGTCACTAAAAACAAAAATAAAGATATTTGGCTAACCCCCTCTTTATCCAGTAAAAACAAAAATAAAAACAGAAAAAAGAAGAAAACAGTTAATCAACTTACATCACTTTCTTCTGCTTCATGTACAACATTGAATTCATTATCTTCCACATATAGATTTAATCTTGTGAGCTGATTATCAGCCAACACTAATGTTCTTAGTGTTTCCAGACGAGTGTGCCTTCGATGAATACAAACAACAGGGGTGGTGTTGGTGGCTACTGACAATGTGGTAGCAATGGTAGTGGAACTTGATGTGGAGTTAAGGTGAGGTCTTCCAAACCCATTTTTTCTCCTACCTGTTGTAAAACAAAGCAAGAAATCACACAACTACCAGATTACAATGTCAGCAACATATACATAATTCATATGACTTTCATGATGCAAAAATTAACAAAAACACATAAATACACCCAAGAGGTCTCTTAATCCAACTGCCACTTGTGAGGACATTTGGGCCCAGGAGGACATAAAACCACTTCTGTAACTGGTAGTGTTTTATGTCCTGGGCCAGTTCCCAAGGTGGGTTTACACCCTAAGCCCAAATGTCAGCACAAGTGGCAGTTGGCAAGTGATGGATTAAGAGACCTAGGTGTGCGATGACATACATTAATCACTGGGTACCCTTAAAACATAACTACAAAAGTTCAACAAAATATATGATGCATTTGATATAAACTAGTGTAAAGAAATACATTACTAGATAAACCTATCATTGACCACAATAAGCCAATCAGATACACCTACCTAAATGTAAGAAATTTATGACAAGTGATGTAAAACTATCCCACTACATTAGAAGAAGAAGAAGAAGAAGAAGAAGAAGAGTTAGCAATTAGCATACCTTGACAATATGATCCCTTCCCTCCTTTGCCCATTTCAAACAAAGAGTAACAGGAAGAGTGTGTCGACTCAAGACTTTCTAAGGATTCACTGCGAGGAATATTACTTGGCCAGGAACGGATGCCATTGTGTGATAGATCTAATTGTTTGAGACCTACTGGGTAGTTTGATGCTGGACCCATTTCTGTAAGTCTGGAAAAAAATCACAGTAGAATTAAGTTAACTTATGTACTTCACTTAACAGAAAGATTCAGTAACATGAACAGAAATTTTCTATGCCCATGGATAACAAAAGCAAGAACTATAAACATATCTAGTTAAAAATGGATAATAAATCCTGTGTACATACTTTACTACATAAGTACATGTCAACACTGTCTAATAAAGAGCTACCATCAAACAGAGCATCTTAATCTGAGTTTATTCATGACTAGTTCTGCTGCATTGTTTCTGACCCATCATCCAGGAGGAACCACGAAAAGAGGGAAGGAGGGATGGTGAATGGGAGTGAAATGAGTAAGAATGGAATGGGTGGGGGGTGAAATGGGTGAGAGTGAAATGGGAGGGAGTGGCTATTTGCCTTTTGACTTGGCTACCTCCCTTGTATGGGGGAAAAAGGTCCAGGTGTACAGATAGATACATACATAGTTTTGCAGATAAGCTTTCCTTTGTGAAAGCTTACCTGTGAAACTATTCATTAATAAACTCAAATTAAGACTCCTGTGTCCCTCTTCACACCCATGGAACCTGTCAGAGAGTCTCAACGAAAAGCTAATACCTGCTTAAGACATTTTACCTGTTGTAACTGAGATTCAATCTATTGAGTGAAAGAGCAAGGCAGGCAAGACCCGTAGGAACAGCAGTGAAAGCATTGTGAGCCAAATTCAGTGCTTGGAGATGTGATGTCAATGTTCCCTCCATCTCAGATGGCCCAGCCAGGGATTCTTGAACTTCGACACTGGTGGACCAAAGGCTGTGGTGCTTAAGATCCCGCTGCCGACAACAAGTAATCACATTGTCGTGTTTGCCTAAGGTGAACACACTTCTGGGGGAAAACGTAATTAACATAAAGTTCTGAAGAAAGAAATTTGTAAAAGAATATATATATACTCTAAAGTTTATACAAAATAACAGAAAAAAAATTGGATGTTAAGTATGTTTTGAATCCACTCAAAATATCCTTGGTATCGGTTTATCTCCTAATCATATATATCTAAAAAGAAAACCAACTATCATAACATCTGTACTCAAATATTTTGATACACACAGCTGCTCATATCTTGATGTAAACCCTTGGATTATCTAATGATGGCTTATTATAGGAAAGCAATCTTCACACTCACACCCAACCATACACACAGCTTCTTTCCTGTATACTACAATTAGATATGCATTCAGACAGTTTTGATGAACATAAAAATGACTTTACAAAACATATCATGAAACAGAGTTTCCTACACTGATGCATCAACTCCTAGAACACACACAAACACAAACCAAAAATGCAATAAAATAAAAATTGTCTGGATCAACTATCACTTCAATGTTTACCTTGGATCTATTTGTTTCCTCCTTCCTGGTGATTCCTCTGTTGATACTTCTAGAATAGAGTGTTGCTGTTCACCAATAGAAGACAAGCTGTCCTCGTCACTGATTTCACTCACTGTCTCTGATCCTGTGCCTGGGACACACACACAAAAATTTGGTGTCATATTCAAATTTCTTTTATTTATTGTGTCTCCCCACAAATAGAAATAGAGAACTGACACTTTCAGAAACTCACATCATCCACCACCTGTTTGTATTGGAAGCAAACCAAAACTATGCAATTCAAGGTGTTTAAACAAAAGAAAAATTCAAGAGTATATGATTTCGTCTCAGTAGGTTTGCCTTCCTTCCCTTGTGATATCTATATCCATTTTCTTTTTTATTAAGTTCCCACTACACAAGCCCTCCCCACCTCTTTCTTACTCTAAGAACTTCTCCACTCCCTTTATTCCACACCAATACCTTAAACTCCTCCATGCTTGTGTATATGTTTTCACCCACCCTCATCACAACCACAACATCATATACCTTCCTTGAGTGACTCATGGACTCACCCAGCACCCATTGCTGGTTACCTGAAGTCTGCGGGTCTTCTGCAAGAAAGACTGGGGGACAATGGATTGACTGATTCCTCTTCAAGTGATTATATCCAGGCCACCATCCAGCATTGAAACAGTACATACATACATACATACATATACCAAGGCTTTTTCCCCCTTACAAGGGGGGTAGCCAAAAAGAAAAAGGCATAAAATCATTCCCACCCATTCCATCCCTGAATACACTCCACACCCCTCCACCCTCCCTCTTATCTTAGCACCTCCTGAATGATGGGTCATCCCTGCACCTTGTCCACTTTTTTTTTTTAATTCAATTAAAAAAAAAAATTAAAACAGTACTAAAACTAAACAGGCCTGGCCAGAGAATCAAGACTGCCTCTGATGCAATTGCTACACAGCACAGAACACTTTATCCTGCACTTCCCTCATCCAGCCAACAATGTACAGTATCTCTTCCTGGAGCTGCAACGTCTACGTCGTGGGACCACCCCCCAACCCCAAGAGTTGGGGGCCAATCAGCAGCAACTACCCCTGGCCATCAGCTCTACGCGGATGGCACCGATCCCCAGGGAGGAGCTACGCCTACCTGGGGGAGTACCACAATCCTTTTTTTCCAACACACAATGTTACGTTTTTTCTGCACTGAGGGGTCATTTTCCGGCGATCACCCCTCTTCTTCTACTTTTAGCCGGAGATGTAGAGAGCAATCCTGGGCCCACCACAAAATACACATGCCCAACATGCTCTAAACCCATTACTTCGAGCAGACAGACAAAGGGCTCAGTTCAGTGCAATATGTGCAAAAACTGGGCCCACCTCACTTGTACAACACTTGCTGACACAAACCAATACCACCGATTAGTACTCCCCTTCCTTTGTCCCCGATCTCTCCTTTCCCCCCCTCTGACCCAGATCCTACACCTTCCCCACTACCACCCCAACCTCAACCCCAAACGGCAACATACAACACATACAAAACACACAACATCAACATATTACAACACAACATTGACGGTATTAACACTAAAAAACATGAACTTGAAACATTTTCTTAAACAACACAACATACACATTGCAATTCTACAAGAAACAAAATTAAGACACTCACACAAAACACCATCATTTCATAATTACACCACCATCAGACAAGACCGGACTGACGGCAATGGCGGTGGACTCATCACCCTGATCCACCATTCCATCTGTTTTGTGGACACAAGTGCCACAACCAAAATTCTCCTCCCTACCACAGATAACACAACAGAAACCCAATCCATTCGTATCCGCACAGGCAACAATTCAACACTAACAATAGTTAACATGTACATTCCCCCCCAATCATCCCCCACAGTTCCAACCACCTTCAGACCTCAACTCAGCCAACTAACCTCAATCCCCAACCTGATCATGGGTGGTGACTTCAAAGCCAAGTCGTCTGCCTGGTTTGTCGACAACCCTGACACAGACAGAGGGCTTGATATACAGACTCAATTCGACTCATTGACTATCATGAACAACACGCATAATCATACACATATCCCATACCAAGCCCTCTACACTCCCTCCTCTCCTGATATCACCTTTTGCTCCCCCTGCCTAACCCCAACAACATCATGGAGAGTGGTCGGAGTCCTTGGTTCTGACCACCTTCCAATCATCATCACCACCAAAACAAGATGCACCCCAGCTGGCCACAGACACACTTACACCAATTACAAGAGAGCTAACTGGGAAGCCTTTAATGAAGAGACAGAACAACATTTTGAAACACTTAACAGTACACCAATCACAAACATAAACAATGCTGTGCACGCTTTTAATACAATCATACAAAACGCAGACAAGAGATACATCCCTAGAGGCAACAGAAAATCACACAACCCCAACTTCACACCAGAAATCCAAGGCCTCATCAGACAACGTGACACACTTAAACACGATACCCCCACACCTATCCCTCAAAACATAGCAGACCAAATACAAACACTAAACACTGTGATTGCCAATAAAATACATGAACAAAAAACACAAAATTGGCAAATCTTTATCAATACACTTGATCACAAAACAAACACCAGCAAATTGTACAAAACACTCAACAGCATCACACTATCCAACACTAACACTACACGCTCTCACGCAGCAATAATCACAACAACAGATAATCTACCCTCAAACAGACAACAAGCAAAAGCACTCATACGTCATTTTGCACAGACGAGCCATCTTACATCTCACCCTGACGACCGACGCACCATTCGACGTAAGAAAGACTTTCCCACAGACTCAGACTATACACCCTTCATAGACAGTCAGACAAAACTCATAATGCATAGTCTCAAGCACTCATCTGCCTGTGGCCCTGATAACATAAGCAACATCCACCTAAAACACATTGGACCACAAGGTATACACGCACTCACAAACATTGCAAACTACAGCTATTCACACAACACTATACCCGACATCTGGAAGCATGGTAAAATAATCACCATTCCAAAACCGAACAAAGACCCAACAATCCCAACATCGCACCGCCCAATCACACTTCTCTGCACCCCCTCTAAAGTCATTGAACGCCTAATACTTAAACTTGTCACACCATATATTCCCCTTGCTGACTCACAACACGGTTTTAGGCCACTACACTCCACAAACACTCTTCTGACAAACCTCACACAAAGAATTTTAGATGGCATCAATTCAGATAGGCCCCACCACAGAACACTTCTTATAACATTGGACATTAGTAAAGCTTTTGATGCTATCCCCCGCCACAACCTAACAAATAAAATATATAACACAGACATGCACAATAACACCAAAAGATGGCTGGCCAATTATCTGGCAGGCAGGAATGCTCATGTGTCATATAATGGCCAATCATCGCACATCAGAAACATTAAGAACGGAGTACCACAGGGCTCAGTTCTATCCCCCACATTATTTAATCTATACATGCATGACTTACCCACGCCAGACACCTCAGAAATACAAATCTCTTCCTACGCAGACGACATAACAATCACATGCACACATCGTAACACAGACAAAGCTGCAGAAATAATCCAGCCTTACCTTGACACACTCAACACATGGTTCATCACAAACAGACTCAAAATAGCTCCAACCAAATCTACAGCAACACTTCTCACCAACTGGACAAAAGAACACAAATACATACCTCATCTCTACATCAACAACACTCTAATACCACACACAAACACACCAAAAATTCTTGGTGTAACATACGATACATCCATGTCTTTCAAACAACACCTCACAAACATAAAAAACAAATGCACACCTAGACTTAACGCACTTAAGTCAATCACTGGAACAACATTTGGACAAAACAAAGAAACTAATATAACAATATACAAACAATGCATACGCTCAGTGATGAATTATGCGAGTCCTGCATGGGCTCCTAATCTCAGTGAGACACACCACAACACCCTTCAAATCATACAAAACAAAGCCCTAAAAACAATTACAGGCTGCACAAATACATCACCTACAGACCATTTACACCATGAAACAAAAGTCCTCAAAGTCAAGGACCACCTCGACATGAGAGGCACACAAACACTTGCTGCAGCCACCACAAACACATCACACCCGCTACACTACATAGCAGAACACCCACACACACCAAGAAACATTAAAACTACACCCATAGACCTTTATTACTCACAGATACTCTCTTCTCTTCCTCCACAACCACCAAATACCAGCCTCCGGAAACATATTCATAATCATATCACTCACCGCTCCATTAACACACTGAAAGACAACACACTGCTGCATGCCAGACCCCCTGATATCCACCCTTCTGAATCCTCTCTCCCACGTAAGGACAGAGTCCACTTGGCCAGACTGCGATGCGGTCACCACCCAGCACTTCTAAGCTACCAGAAGAGGCTGGACGACCGTGTTGTGAACAGCTGCCCAGGATGTAACACTTCACCCCATACCATACAACACATAATGGAAGACTGCATTATACACAATCATGCACGCAAACAACACAACATACACTCTATAAAGGATTTGTGGGAAAACCCAGTTTCGGCTGTGGCCTTCCTTGGGGAGACGGGACTGCTCGGACAGACAGTCTAGGGAACGACAACAACAACAAATCCTTCCTTGAGGGGCTTGTAGACCAATCCAGCAGCTGTTGCCAGTGACCTGGTGGCCAGAGGTCTACAGCAGGCAAGATCTAGGGCAATGGACTGATTGATTTGATGCGTATATTTCTGTCCATCATATTTCCTGGACAGCCCAAGTGGTGCACTTCTTTGTGCGAATCTTTCCACCACTCACCTGAGTCTGGACCGTAACCATCAGGTCTGACAGGAAGGTCATGCAAGAGATTTAGGGCGGCATTTAATTCCCGAAGCTTTGGAGCCAACCATAACTTGTAGGGTAGAGATGAAAGCTTGTTGTTGGAAACGTCTATGATTTGTAAGTTTGGGAGGTCAAAAAGACCATCTGGTAATGAGTCTAGACGGTTGTCCTGAGGGCAAAGAGAAAAATATAAAGTGAGAGAGAGAGGGAGGGAGAAAGAGAAAGAAAAAGATGGGAAAAAGGGGGAGAAAAAAGGATGGAAAGTAGAAGGAAAAAGAAAAGAGAAAAAGGAAAGAGAGATAGAGAGTGAAATGGAGAGAGAGATTTGGAAAGAAAAAGAAACAATGAAAAGGAGGAAAAGAGAGAGGGGAGAGAAAAAAGAGAAAAAAAAAAGATGAAAAGAGAGAGAAAGAGAGAAGGATTGAAAGAGAAGGAATATGTATCCATAAATAACATACAAATGAATGTATGTACAGTGCAGACACATATGTTTCTTACCTGCAAATGAATTTCTTCTAGAACTGATATTGGTCCGAGCATCATTTCTTTACGAGGTGAGCATTTTCTTGGTAGAGTCACAGTACCATCGACAAATTGTCCTATACATGATGGTAACTGCTCTATTTTGTTCTGAGCAGCATTGAGACTCTGAAATTAGAATCTTCAATATTAATCTATATTAATTACAATAACATCTGCAAATCCACTTACTTTAGTCCTACAAGACATAATGGGTATATATGTATCTATAACACCACTTTATAGTCATATTAGAAGGGGAGCAACCACTGGTTGTCATCTCTCTTAAACGTAACAAAGAAGAAAAAATGTAGTAGAAGTTGATGGAGAAAGATCTTGGGCCCAATCTGGATCGGAGTGTCAGCCACTTGGGGCGCCACCTCCAGATGGAGGTGAGGGTGGTGACGGGCTTTGAAGAGGGGCAGTCGAGAGACAATTCTCACTTTTTTTTTTTTTTTTTTTACAGCACGGTTAGAGAATGGCAATCTTTTTTAATCTAATATTCTTTTTTACTAAATTCCTTTCCTTTGTAAAGGAAACATAAATGGAGAAATTGCTTTTCTATCAGATGGCTTAGAGTTGCCTCTTACTCCTTTATGCCTCAGAAAAAAAAAGGTAGCTGACCTCCAAAAGGGTGAGAGTGTGTCATAATATCTCTCTCCTTCTTTGGTTGATTATTCAATTCATCAGCCTCATACCTTCAAGCTAGGGAGCTGAAAGATAGTTTCAGGGAGTTGTATGAGTGCATTGTTCGAGATGTCAAGTCGAGTGATAGCGTACAGTGCCACCACCTGGTTGCGAGGATTCAACTTCAGCTTGGGGTTGAGGTTTATAGCAGCATCTACTAGCCACTGATCCTGTGGGAACATAACAGGTAATTAAAGCCCAGCAAACTTTAGTACACTAGGTTCATTAAGAGTTAATGGTAGCACATATTTACCAATAAACAGCAAGACACATCAGTTCTGGAAACTGAGTTACAGTTGTGGATTTCATTATCAAAGACAACTTTAAACCCTGCAACACTGTAGCATGATTTTCAGATTTTGTTCTCGCCAATGTCCAAATAAAATTTGCACCATGTTATTGCCTTGAAGGGGTTATATAAAATATGCAGAAAAACTCTTGCCTTTAAGTACGAGAGACACCGCTGTCCATGCCAGTTGATTGTGACCGGAGTGCTTGGACACAGTGAAGAGTACATTCCCCCTGAGCTTGGGATACTCAGGGAGCTGAACTGCTGGTTGGGTTTTATGTCTAAAGCTCGTTTGTTGATTTTAAACTCTGGATCAGGATGTGCCTGGGGATGGAATCAATAGCATGTGCCAACTTCAGATGAATTCTATCCTATATACTACAAGGTCTCTTCCCCCATATGAGAGAGGTACCTAGCCAAGGCATGCACCTACCCCCCCACTCATCACCCATTCCCTTTTCATCTTAGCTCCTTGTGGATGAAGGGTCATTTCTGTCTCCTACTCACTGCCCAGGTCATCAGAAGCAATGCAGCAAGACACAGCACATCCACAACAGGGCCAGGTACTTCATTAACACAGAAACTCTCCCTCCTTGTCCACTCTTGAGTAAAAAGAAAAGGAGAAATCCCTTTGGGATGTAACAGTTTACTTTTCATTCTCAGTCACTCTCCCCTCACACCCATCCCCTGCCTTCTCCCTTCCCTGCTTAACAGACATTCCCCTTCTGCTCAAAGCCCCCTTCACCCCATTCATCCATCTCATTCTTGGTCTACCACTCAGGTTCGCTCCATCCACCTCTGCCTTTCACACCTTTTTTGCTAATTACAAACCTAATTACAATCATGGTTGAAGAAGTTAATGTATGGATTTAAGTAATTATTGTCCTATCTTTTAAAAGTGTGGTCGTAACGGCTATGTAAGCAACATATGTAAAAAATGAAGAGGAAGAAAGTATACATATAACTACTCTTTTCATCTACAAAGAAATTCCCTATAAAAGATTCCTTAACCTCTTATGAGTGACGAATAAAACATAAGGATTAACTTCTGTTCTCCTCCTCTTCACACAACTCCCCTTTAGCCTCTTACTTCACTTCTTCCTTTATTACCTCCCATCTATTCTCCTATTATCTGCAACCCCTCCCCCTCCTCCCATAAAACTAGGTACAGTAATCCCTCCCACATCCAAAATGCCATTATCAAAAAACTTGCCCTTGTTGTGGTGGCAATAGGGCTCCAAGTCCAACTGTTTTGCTACTTGCATCACTGTTATGGCAGAGTGGAGGTGGGGGTGGGATAATTTCACCTCTTGTATCTGAATACTCTCCAAACCCAGACACCTTGGGACCCAATCAGTTCAGATCTGGGGGAGTTTACTATATGTGCATAGATATTTGTGGTGTGGGCAGAGGGGAACATACTATACATGCATAGATATTTGGGTTAGGGGGGAGGGGAACATACCTTCAGAGCAAGCAGCTTGGACACTATGATTTCATCTCGTGCATGAGCTGCTATGAAAAGTGCTTTACACTCATCATCTCTTGCATGACTTTGGAGAAGTAGATCCAACATCCATAAGTCACGATTCCTACAAGCCTCAACCAGTGCAGTGGAACCTGCAATTACAACATATCTAATCTCACACAACATGTAAACAAGTATCAACATCTAGAAAACTATTGACTTTTATAAAGATGCACAACAATCTGTAAATGTTTCTACATGCATGCACATTGACAACTCATATTAAGTAATATGAAACCATCTAGAAAAAAAAAATCAACCAAAATTCTTCAATACATAAAAAAGCAAATAGTTTTGACAGCTAATCTTCTGGGAGTATCAGCTTACATATAAAATAACACAAGCTCAGTTCAATGAGGGCATTACCCGTAAATATGTACTCATCCTCTGCAAGTCTGGCCATTTCATCATCAGGCAAGTAAACACGGAGGTTTGGATTTGCTCCTGCTGCCAAGAGCATTGCCACAATGCTGTGGTGTTTGTTTTTTACTGCTACATGAAGGGACGTCTCTATTAAAAGAAAAATAGTGTATAAAAAATCAATACAATTTAAAAGTTCAGCTTAATGATAAATAAAAAGAAAAGATCACAACCCAAAACCACTATTCTCCAATTGGACTCTCTTTCTCATCAAAAAAGGTAGTATGAAAAGGTATATACCAGTCAAAACATCTATATTCTAAGAGGTTCTTCAGGAGTTACAACCATGGTTCATGAAATCAAATGTACATAGAAAGCAATCTTCTAGCAAAAACAAATCAAGAAATCCATAGCATTCTTCACCAGTAACTGGAATCCTCCATTTCAGCTCCTTTCTTTTCTTATGTGATATTTCCTTTGCCTTTTTTCACTGAATATATGCATACTAAAGTCCGTTTCCCCTTTAGAAAGGGGGGGGGAGGCTAATAGCACATACCCACATCATACATAATCAAAACCCATCAAATCTCTCCCATCCCAGAGCTTTGGGGATGAAGGGACATCAGATTCCTTGCCATATTATTTGAGTCAAAAGCAATGTAGCAAAGCACAGCTCTTCCACAAAAGGGCCCAACAGCTGGAGCTGTTTTATTTCCACCACTTCATCATCCACTCAAAATAATTTATGGAGACAGGAAGAACACCACTTGAGCTTGTACCATCTCTTCATTCATTTACAATTGGCCTCTGTTCACTAAAATCCCCAGTGCTTTCTTTTTCTGGTCAAGAGACATGCCACGAGCATCTGTACTACCCTCCACATTGGCCAAGCACCTCACTCACAACCCTCCTCCCCCAACTACAAGCTCACTCCATCTAACCCTCCCCTCCACACTCTTTTTCTTGGTCAGTTCTCTTTCACATACTTCCTCCACATGCCTTAACCACCCCAGTGCTCCCCAGTCATTTTTCTTTTAATATATTCTTCCAGCCCAAACTTTAATTATTAATGATTAATAAAAAACTTGTGCCTTTGCTATATTTCTCCATTCTTATTCTAACTTATTAACAATCATCAATGGATATCATACACTTTGCTATATTTTCTTACCTTCCAGCTTCATCCACTACTCCAGTGGTCTGACAAATTAATGCTGTAACTACCACTACTACTCCTACCCTCTATTTTACTTATGTGTCATTAATAATGAATCCTCTTCCTGGTATTACATTTCCTGGCCTTCTCTTCTACAAGTGGATTGCTACAGTGTCGTAGATGGAGACTCACCTGTGCTACTATTACAGTACATATCAATATCCATGGGCGAGATCATGTTCTCCCTCTGCATGTGTTCAGGTTTGACTAGATTCAACTTTGACATAAGTGCTTGGATGCTGCCAGAAATGCGGTGTTTGGTGAGGTTGACAACGTCATCAGTCTTCTCATCTGCCAGTCCTTCATTGTTGTCTTCACTTGATTTCTCATTGTCATTGTTCTTCCCTTCACATGAAAGCTCCTCTCTAAGTTTTATATCTTTTTCA
This sequence comes from Oratosquilla oratoria, assembly GCF_046742065.1. Classification (NCBI taxonomy): domain Eukaryota; kingdom Metazoa; phylum Arthropoda; class Malacostraca; order Stomatopoda; family Squillidae; genus Oratosquilla; species Oratosquilla oratoria. The sequence goes on along the minus strand of NC_134802.1, from coordinate 50,590,177 downwards.
ATTTCTTCTCTAGTCTAAATGTAATAAGAAAACTATACTCAGTAAGAATAATCAAATAGATGCCCCTTCCAAAAAAGAGAAAGAGATAGTAGATATAGAAATAGAGAAAGATACATATAGAGATAGACAAAGAGAGAGAGAGATAGAGAGAGAGAGAAAGAGGAAGAGATTCTTTGTTTCTTTCACATATAATATCAAAACTATGGTGATTAAAGGTACATTTACACAAATGAAATTAATCTCACCTTAACTTTGGTTGCTTGCACTCTATACTTAAGTAGAAGGTCAACAATTTTTTGGTTGCCTACATAGCAGGCTAAATACAGAGCACTCTGGCCCGTCACATCACGCATATTTAAATCAAAAGCCATATCATATTCCCATCTCTGTGTTTTGTCCCTATACAAAACAAATAAAAATGTACAAATTAAGACTGAATACTTCTTAATAAAAAATATGGAAGATTAACATTCTAAAGCCTCATATAAATTTCATGTGCATAACCCAGCTAAATGGCACTTACTAAAGAAGTTTTGAGGATATTAATGAATAATAACATTTCTCACTGATCTATTATGTAATGACACTAGATAATGTTTTGATCTCATCCTCTGGTTTAAAGTAATAAAATAAATAGACATGTAAACAGTAAACATAAATAAATAAAAGAAGAAACAACCTACTTATATTTGTGAAGAACTTCTTCTGGATATGGGAATTTTAGGAGAAGTTCCAGCACAGCCACATGCCCATTGATGATACAAGCATGGAGTGGTAGCCATCGTTCTACTGTACATACACTTGCTAAATGGGGAAATTTCTGAAATACAAAAGTCATCAGAAATCAGTATCAAATACTTGGTAATATGGGAGTAGGAGTAGAAAGATAATTCAATAGGTTTATTGAGTAACAAATTAAAAATGCAAGCAAAATAAATAGACACTACAATATGACTCTCCTAACCTTAAGGAGCATTTCTGCAATATCCTTCCTGCCGTAGTAACATGCGATGTACAGAGGTGAATACTTGGTAACAGGGTGGATTCGCCCATCAGCACCATGCTCCAGCAGCAGGCGTACCATCTCCTTCTGCCCTTCCTCACAGGCTCTGGCACATGAAATGATTAGTTGAATATCACTTATACAACCTAGACAATACTCAACTTACATAACACTGAAGACACAGACAACACAAAAAATAATACACTATTTCTATTTGAGAGATTTATTGAAGAACCTGGAGACCATTATCTTGTTCCCAATGCCTCACCCACTTTATCCTCGAGTTCTATTCAACCATTTTGTTCTCTGCTGGTCCTTACTACCTCATGCTGTCACATATATATATATACTTATTTTTTTCAAATACCATATTTTTGTAGTGATGACAATATTTTTGTTATCAAAGAGTGTACTCTATACTATACAAAATTAAATTAAAAATATTGATTATTTTATTACCTTGAGTATAATTTTTTAAGAGAAGGTTGGCCATAAGGAAGTGGTTCTTCATGTTTTTTAGTTCCAATACTCTAACTCCAAGTTAACTTTATACCTCCTGTATCATTTTCTTTGTGTTTTCTTTATTGTTGGGTTCCAAATTGCACAAGAAAGGTAATATTTATTAATATGAAAACCTTTTAGGATGTGGGGCATTTTCTTTCTGCTGTCCCAACTCTGTGTTAACACCTGCCCTGTTCTGGGTATTTTTCTTTTTTTCATGTGGTGAGTGAAGGTCACATGTATGATAAATGTGAAGCTAAGTACAGTATGTTATGGTTTTTGACTAACAGCCACTGGCCATTTGATTTGCCTGCTGGATCTTTTCCCCTCTTTTTTCATGTAAATAAACTCACTTGAAAAGAAGGGTATTGGATCCATTAGGAGCAGAGTTGATGATAATTTCTTCTTCAGCACCCAGGTCTCTAAGGATTGTGCGAGCTCGTGAGACATCTCCTTGACTGCAGGACTCACGAAGGGCCGAATGCAGCTCTTGACGAGCAAGTTCACGGGCATCTGTAAAAAGGAAAAAAGAAAATGATGTAGCATTATAGAATTTTTAATGAAACAAAATCTAAAGTCTTTCATAACACCATATTAAAATTCTATTGACGTAAACTAAAGTAAAACAACCCTTTAAGTCAATTTTCTTCAGAGATAAAACTAGCACAAACAAGTTTTCCCTCTCCTAATGCACACAACACTCAATCATTTGCCCAGAAAATAATATAATTAGATAAAGATGGACATTTCAACTAGAAAACACAGACTGACATTTCATAAACAATTATGACTGATCACAACTATTGTGTGCTCTTGACCTACTAAGGTTCAAAAGGTATTATTACATATGATGAAAGACTAGCAAAGAGACTATAAAGTGAATAATTGGATGGGGTGAGCTTGAGAAGAAGATTGAGAATGAGACAGATGGATGAGGTAAAAGGGGCTTTGAACATACTTAGGATGTATGTTGAGCAGGGATGAGAGTGCAAAACAGGGATGTTCCCATCTTCATAATCCATTTTGAATGGATGAGGAAGGGACTGGGTTCCCATATGGTAAAATCAATCAATTGTTGCCTTGAATTTCACTGACTAGAAACCTGCAGCCCTACAGCAGCTGGCAATGATTTTCAGGCCCTTCCATAGAGCTCTCTTGGGAAACACCCTGGACTGAAATCTGTGTTATATTATCATGGAAATGGTTCTACATCATCGGATGAGAGTAGTAGAAAGAGAGGAGCTTCACTGGCTGTCATCCTTATGTGAGAATGTTGAGGAAATGCAAGCAGAGTTGATAAGGAAAGGTCAGGTCCTCAAAGCTGCACCTCCAAATGACAATGAGGAGATTGATGGGGTTTGAAGATGGGGAGCAGGGAGAAAGCTCTCCTTCTTATGACTTCCTTGCAGGAGCACCTCATCCAAGTACCTGTTGTCAGTCCCTATAGTGGTGAAGTGGTGGGTGTATAACAGGTCTGACTGTCAATACCTGCTGTGGAAGAGCTGTGTTTTTGTTTCACTGTTTTTGATGAGGAATAGGGCAATACTTCATCCCTAATGTGCTGAGATGGATGGTGGGGGTGGATGAACGGGTATGTGTATGTGGTTTGGCTCAGCCACTCTCTGTATGTGGAGGAAATATCTTTGTGATATACATTAGTATATGTGTGTATATATACATACATAATTATACATATATCTATGTTAGCAGTAACCTGTATTTCTATCTTTCGGGTGGCTATATTGTACCAAGTAAGCGCTGGTGGCATAATCGGAAGCATGCCGGTCTTGAATTCGCTTACTTTGGGTTCAAATCTCTCATTCCTGATTCCCAGCAGTGACTCTCATGACGTTTGCTCCCCACCTTAACTTTAATATTGCGCTACAAAGGTGGAACGGTACAAGAAGTACAGGAGACATTTAAAGCGGGATACTACAAGTTAAAAGTTATCAACATATTTTTTGTGTTATTATAAAAATCAATCTCATGCAATTAATACCTCCACATACATATGCTAGAATGCCCTTTTTCATACATACAATGGTGGACAGGACAGAAAATAAGAAATATCACGTAAGAAAGTTTTGTCCTGTATCTAGAAATAAATGTTTATGTAATCATGGGCCTTATAATCTCCATAATCTATTCGTACACAGAACAACATTTCATGTATTATATTTACAATTATTCGATTGTAAGCAAACGTCTGAAAAGGTTTTTCGAAACAATGTGAAACTAGGTCAAGGAATTACGTTCAATTTTGAACGACGTAACGAAGTTTACATCTTGTGCATATATTTCTACACGAGAGATATGATGTCGAACTTATAAAATTTCAATTTTGTTTCATTTTGACATCGTGAAAATCTGGTACCATACTTTCTCAAAGCTTGCGAATTATGATAAAATATTACATCTTCATAATTTTCATGCATCTAAGCATGTGTAATAAGATTCCAATGTCTAATGTGTTTAACAAATATTTTCAGATAATTGAATATAACGAAATGCACATATACAAAAATACTGGAATATAATTACACTGCTTGATAAGTTCAGCTGTTAATAGATGGAACAGCATGGAATCAAGCAAATGTTGACTCCTCCACTATCCATATAGAAGTCCGCAAATATTCCCGTACGATAGATCTTCATACTGCGCTTCAGTCAACAAACAATGGTTTTCTAGTTGAAAATATTACATCTCCACATACATCCCAAGTGTTAACCCTAGCAGTGTATACTACACACTGTTTCGGGATATACTCTTTGACCATTTGTGATCTCTAATCTCAAATAGGCGATAAGATAAGAAAATGACATCTTACTTCGAATGCGCAAAAACTGTTGCTATTTCGGCAAGATGTTGAATACAAATGCGTTATACATACCCAAACGCTAACATAAAGCGAGCAATAATCAAAACAAATTCCCCAAAGTTAACTGAAAGAACATGATACGGTGTACCGGAAAGTTGTATCCGTAAATGAGGAAAAAGGCACACTGCGCAGCTTACTGCGCAATACATCGATTATGTGGATCCCGCCGTTAGTTGCTGATTCGCTCGCTGACTCTTGGAGCTTATCATGATCTTTACCTAAACAACAAGGGGAACTAAGTGCAACACAGTACTTTTATAATGGCAAAGCATCATCCTGACCTTATATTTTGTCGAAAACAACCTGGAGTAGCTATAGGTCGTTTATGTGAGAAATGTGACGGCAAATGCGTGATATGTGATTCTTACGTGAGGCCCTGTACTCTCGTTCGCATTTGTGATGAATGCAACTACGGCTCGTACCAAGGCAGATGTGTTATTTGCGGAGGCCCAGGTAAGTGTTGAGATCCACACTGTTACCTGAAACAGCTGGTAATTTAAGAATTATAAAATTAAATCTTGTGTGCGTTTAAATTCTGGTTCAGTCAACCCCAGCCCGTCTCATGACCAGAATAGGCTTACTGTTTGAAGATCTAGTACCTACTAGTAGTGTTTCTGCGCGATGTACATCAGAGAGGGAAATCATCTCCCTGCCATACGCCTTCAAAACATGTCAACACCCATTCAGGAGTTGCAGAACTTGCAGCCCCAAGGAAATGGGACTCAGAACCAGAGCCTGAACCATAATTCCTTCACCATTTCTCTTGAAGAGAACAGAAATCTTCACAAATTTCCCGAAACACGCAAGTACAGACATTAAACAATAGACTTACATTGTCCAATAACTCCTAACTAATGATTTAATAGAAGAAATAGGTTTTATTTTAGTTGTGTACACCTACTCGATATAGCGTTAGAAAATTAGATATTAATTTTGTAAATTATAATACATTAATGTAGTATAAGATTTTCTTGGCGGAAAGAAATAACAAAAAACCTTGCTACAAGCAAATCTACTATCGAACGAAGCCGCTAGGATACGGTCTAGACGCCATGCTGTCATCTGTCCAGTCCAGTCACTGTCAATTAGTCGATGGCTGTGGACCGGGTGTCCTCTAACTCCAGGTTATGTTAATAAGCGCTGTTACAAAGACAACAGGGCTTCCTTGGACTTTATTAGAGAACTTGGGGTTCTGCCGTCGTCTGTTAATTGTCCGAGGTACAATAATAATCAGCCCGTCAGCATCCGTGATGACGGCAACAACCTGTTGATCTTTTGAATTTGAGGTACTGAATCACTAAATATAGGTTAGATAGGTTAGAATAGACGAATTTATCATCCTTTCATTTCTTCGACCTTGGCATCTATCAAAACAAACATGGCTTATCATTCAACCCCCACGACTTTGTTCCTTAGTAAATCAGTTTTAGCAATTTTTGTTGTTATTGATTTGCGCCAAGAAAATCGCATATTACGTTGATGTATTATAATTTACAAAATTAATAATTAATTGCCTATTGCTATATCGTGTAGGTGTGCACAATCACAAATTAACCTAGTATTTTTATTAAATCGTTGGTAAAAGATTTTGATGAGAAAAAAATACTATAAAGATTAATTTCAAGACAACCTCCAGCAAGGTTCACGGGCCCCAAATCTTGCTAAGGCACGCCACAACACCCTTCAGAGCCGAACGACAATTACAGGCTGCACAAATACAACACCTATGTACCATTTACACCATGAAACAAAAGTCCTCAAAATTAAGGATCACCTCGAGATGAGAGGCACACAAACACTTGCCGTATCATCCACAAAGACAGCACACCCACTACATTACATAGCAGAACACCCACACACGACAAGAAACATCTAAACAACACCTAAACTCCTATATCATGCACAAATACTTTCTTCTCCTCCACAACCACCAGACACCTTCCTCCAGAAGCATATCCATAATCATATCACTCACTGCTCCATCAACAAACTGAAAGAACATACATTGCTTTATGCCAGACCCCCTGATATCCATTCCTCTGAATCCTCTCCTTCGAAAAAACAGTCCACCTGGCCAGGGAGATGATTTTCTGACATCCACCTCGCAGGACTACCCTTACAATGCCTTGTCGTTGGTTGTCCACCAAAATATACAGTGTCATCCCAGAGGGTGACCAAATGGGTTTGGTTGGAGAGGATTGCATTGATTAAAGTGATGACATGTTCAAGGAAGTTGGGGTGAGGTGGGGTGCACTGTGGATCAACTGGTAGCATTTGTCTCATAATTGAACTTTAAATGGGACAGGAGAAGGTTAGGAGCATACACATGGCTACAACCATGATTATCACCCATCACCATTGTGCTAAGAACCGGAGAGGTGCGAAATTCGAACCCATGAATTAGATGATGCAAAAACTTCTCATCCATGTCAAGGTGTCTTATTTAGTGGGGAATGACATTAAGAAAGGAAAAGTAAAGAGATGTATATGCATAACAGAATTGTGATTTTGAATCATTTTCTTTCAGGAGTGTCTGACGCATACTACTGCAAAGAGTGCACCGTCCTTGAGAAGGACAGGGATGGATGCCCCAAGATTGTCAACCTGGGTTCGTCCAAGACTGATTTGTTCTATGAACGGAAAAAATATGGTTTCAAAAAGAGGTAGCCAATGCCATTTCTTTTACTGGATATCAGTGTGTGTACAGTTTTGTATCATTTCTATAAAAAAAATTGCAATAAATATTTTTAATCATGTCGCTGATTTCAATCCCTTGAGTAATTGTGGAAAATACTTGCTCGATGTTAAAAGGAACTAGAAGCAATTTTACTAATGGAGACCACATGAGAGAGATCTGTGGATAAAACTCGTGATTTAACTTTCTAACTTCAGCATCAACAGATTTTTAGTATTTATTCATAAGATATTCAAGACCTCTACATCAATGTGCAGCCACATACTACTAATTATCTATTCTACAATCTTATAAGGTTCTGACCTGTAACTATACGTTAATAATGCTCAATGAATGCCTTAAACGAGTTTATTTTTTCCCAAAGGCCAGATGCAGATCATTTGTGCTAGGGTATTTCAATAGTATATGAGAATGATAAGCACACACAAGAACCCTCGGATATATCCAACCCCTCCTTTCGTCACATCACATAAACGGCCCATCAAATGTAACATTAAAACCCCAACACAACCCTTGACAGAGGAGACAGATGGGTGCATCCACAGAATTCGTGGCTGAAACAAGTTGAATGAACCTGTCAAGAGTTCTTTGAAGTTGGATGGGGGGCTGCCAATGGGAGCTTTCTCAGAGAGATTGTGGGGACTGACCGAGGCGTGTGAGTGAAGCCATGCGCTCCCTGGTGTATGCTCCCAAATGATAATGACCTCTACCCAAAATCCTACACGTGGACAAAATCACCTTGTAGTACTCAGAACAAATGCACCAGAGATAAATAACAATGAAATATTTGAGGTAAATGTAATGCTTTGACAGTGCTGGTAGTTCCCCTCCCTTGGCTGAATTAAGATATCTGGTCGCAGCCATAACAAGTGTCATTCAGTTAAAATTACGAAATCCCTATCTCAGACAGGGCTAGGATGAAGCCTATGTAGGAAGACCTTTTTGAAATTATGAGAATTTAATGTAGTATGCCTTTGGTACAAACTCGGTTGCCGCTACACAGTTTTGACCTGTCTCTGCCCCTGATCTCTTGCCCAAGTAGCGATGCTCAAAGCTGCTTGGCCACCGAGCATCCCATGATGAATGTGCAAGTTATGAATGGCAGTAAAAGAGTTGAACATGAGAGGTTTAATCTTTTCACTACAGGAGGTCTGTCTTGGGTGAATAAGCATGGAGGGAGACTGAACAAATGCACAAATGAACACTACTGAAAGAATTGCTACCATCATACTTTTGGAGAAAAAAGAAAAGAAGTTATAATTACCTTTGCCATTGAAGTCCAAATCCTCCAAGAAGTAACAGTATGCATCAGAGGCCCTCTCTACGGGTCTGGAGGCACGATAGACACGCTGACCAAAGGGGTTCTGATGCGAGGGCGTCGCGTTCGCGCCCCGGGCTTTCCTCCGCAAGATTGGCGTTTCCACCGTGCTGTAGCGCTTGGTTTGCAAGCTGGATTTGTTAATGTAATCGGGTTCAAGGAAACTGTACCGACGTGAAACGTCCTGGACGCCACTCCTCCACTTGTGCTTTGAGCCGTCGAGACTGGTGGTCAGTTCCCTTTCTATGGAACTTATCTTTTTCAAAGGTATGAGATCTCTTACGGGAACGTGCATGTCCTTTCTGTCGGAGGCCCTGGGGGTTCGGAAGGACCACCTCCACTCTGAGAGTCTCTTCCCGAGGCTGTCGTTTCGAATCCTTTGGAATGGAGACTGGAGCGGACTGGGCCCATTACCCTCGGCAACCTGCCGAACAGGGTGTTGCGATGGGATGTGTGACTTGGAGCATGAGTGACACTCGTTAGAGGGCGTGGCCGACCCTTCCTCTTCGTCACAAATACAGTCTTCGGGAAGTTCGGTCACGACCTCGATCTTGCCGTTGATACTCAGCCTAACACGCGTCTTTTCAGAACTTCTCCCGCCCTTTGCCTCATCCTGGTCTGACGCTTCAGTGTACGATGGTAATTTGTGGAAGGCTGGGGAGCTCTCTGATGGTTCCTTGTGGCCGTTTGTGGAGCAATCGTCAGGGACAGGGTCTCCAGTCAAAGCCGGTGAAGGTTTTTGGTCCAGAGAACCCTCCACTGCCTCGCTGCTGCTCTCCGTACTGTCCACCAGGGCCTCTTGACACAGAGACACGTAACACTGATCTTTATCCAATAGGGACTCAGTCGCCTCAATCACAGAGTCCTCAAGTTCCTTCCCGATTTCAAACTCTCCGCACGGAATTCTCTCGTCCACTTTACCGTCACCACTCAGTTCGAGACTTCCGTCCTCGAAACCGCTCTCCTCCCGTGAGTGCATCGGTCTTCCAGCTGGCTTTAACGGGAGGGATCCCTTGCTGCTCGCCGGTGGAGAGCCGTCGAGATGTTTCGATTCTTGGCTTTTCTCTTCCGGCACTTTGGGCCGTCTTTCTCTCTCATCTTGGCGATCGGCGCTCCAGTCGGTAAAAGCCCGTACGACCCCAAGGTCACCCAGGAGGGGGAGTCTGATCCTCCTCCATAAGCTCTGACGTGTCGGGCTGCTCGGCTTCTTCTCCTTGACATCCTCCGGGGTCCTGGAAGTCTCTTTCGCTTCCATGATGCTCGTCACGGAGTCCTTCATCCCTTGACGTTACGAGAGACCATTTCACTCGGCTTCTTTACCCGACAGTAAGTGCTCGTCTCTACTTCGGTTGATAATTTCTCTCGACTTTTCTTTTTCAGCATTTTAATTGGCGAGATGGTAGTCTCCATCTTTTCACAACCTCATGGGATACACATCGTGATATTTAACTGTCAACATGTACCTAAATCTACAAATTTTATATGAAGTTTTTCCTCACATCATGTCAGAAATAAACTCGGCTGTTCATTTTTCTTGCAGTCGTTTTAGTTACTGAGTCTAGCACTTAAAGCTCCGTGTCTTTGTTACAAGACCTAATCGTAATGTACAACAAGCAGCCACCTCTGAAAGACAAACTGAATTATAAATGGTGTGATACTCAACAATCAGCATTCTTAACAAGACATAATTAGAGTGCACAACAAACCACTGTTTTGGCATGTTTGTTTCCGTGATATCCTAACAATAAATTTGTTGTTGGGTCCTGCCGTGGAAGAGCTGTGTCTCATTGCATTGCTTCTAACCCAAGCGGTGCTGGAATACTGTTGAACAGCGTGGGGAAAAAAATGCTGGGTATGTTGATGGCGTGTGAAGGGATTCATACGTGTTCCACGTGTCTGTACGAGAAGTCATCCGTTAGCCGTTGATTTATGATTGTGCAGTGCAGCGAAGCGTTCCCTGCTAACAAGTAGGTGCAGAACAAAGTCGTTCGGGTCAAGGGACACGTCTGCCCGAATGAAGCAGTCTGAAGGAGTTGGCCAGAAAAAAAAAAATTAAGTTTGCCCGTAAGCTTAAGGATCTGCATCGACTCCTGGAGCATAATTTTTTTCTTCTTTGTTGTCAGTCGATTTTATTCAGCTCAAGATGACCTCGCGAGGATTCAGACACCATGCCAGGGGATTTAATTCATTAACCTTGTGCAAACAGAGACAGGGGCAGCTTGCGAGCGTGGCCAAAGGCGTTATCACACTAGGCTATTTTTCCTCCAACCTCCAATTTATCGACGACACTGTCTTCTCCAGAGGTTTTTCCGCCATAAAATAATTATTTTGCTTCCTCGATAATTTACGTAGAATGTTTTTGTTTGTTGTTGTTGTTGTTGTTGTTGTTGTTGTTCCCTAGACTGCCTGTCCGAGCAGTCCCGTCTCCCCAGGGAATGCCACGGCCGGGACGGGGTTTTCCCACAAATCCTTTATATAGAGTGTATGTTGTATTGTCTGCGTGCCCGATTGTGTATAATGCAGTCTTCCATGACGTGTTGGATAGTATGAGGTGAAGTGTTGCATCCTGGGCATTTGTCAACAATGCGGTCATCCCGTCTCTTCTGGTAGCTTAGAAGGCCTACTGGGTGGTGGCCGCATCGCAGTCTGGCCAGGTGGACTCTGTCCTTTCGTGGGAGAGAGGATTCAGAAGGATGGACATCAGGGGGTCTGGCATACAGCAATGTGTTGTCTTTTAGTGTGTTAATGAAGCAGTGAGTGATGTGATTCTGAATACATTTCCGTAGATCCTGTTGCCGCAGCGTCTTCGTCGTGGGACGCCCCCCAACCCCCTAACCCCAAGAGTTTGGGGCCAAACAGCGGCAAACAACCCTGGCCACCGGCGCTACGCAGGTGGGACCTGTCCCCAAGAGGGGCTCTCGGTCGCCTGGACGAGTACCACTTAGAATGTCATTTGATAACATGCTGGAGGAACATTAACTTCCTCCAGCATATGAGATTCCTTCCCGGAAGCTGCGGGCTGCACAGCTGCTCCAACTGTCGGAGGGAAAATGGCTCAGTGTGATAATGATTTAACAACACCCCCGCCCCCATCCCGTGTCAGGATGTGACGCAAACCGAAAGATTTCCTGTCCATGACGGACGACAACACACGGCGACGTGACATGACGTGACACAGGCGTGTCATCCGGTGAGAACGTGACACTGACACAGATCTCTAGGTTGTGTCACTTAAGGGGTTTCTGTTCTTCGCTGTGTCATGACACTGACGTGTGTCACTTCCTCTTGGAAAGTAGTCATGTTGCCACCTTCCGCCAATCGATTTTAATCAGCTAGGAGGAAAGCGGGGGAGGGGTTGCCTACAGACTTGAGATTCACCATGGTCTTGGATCACGTGTTGGACTCGTGATCGACAGCTATTAACCTACCGGATGAGAGCTCAGGCCTCGTATGACCGATCTATGAGTAATACTGTCACCTTACACGCACCCCTCTCCCAACTCCCCGCCCACGAGGTTTGGAGTAACAACCCGCAGCGCAGCGATACTGGAATTATTTCAGCCCTGGCGGGATTCGAACCCGGACCGCCGTAGTGGCAGGCGAGAACTCTAACCACTGCGCCACGTATCGTTTTGTGTGTATGTGCTGGTTGTCGTCACGTGATTTTATTTAACCATGGGGGAGGGGAAAGCTCATTATAAAGATTAATACTTATTTCACTGTGTTCGGGTTGCATGGATTAGTCTCGTGTATTTCGTCTTACTGCCGCCAGGTGATTTTATTCGTGTGAGGGGGGGAGGCTACATCATAACTTTACTAATCAAAGACTAGTCGCTTTGGATTGGTCTGGTTACTACATAAACTAAAAAAAAAAAAAAAAAATAAACGGGGTGAAAAGACAGAAAACGGAGTGGGGTTACAGAAAACGTAATGGAGTTACAGAAAACGGGACTTGATCACAGAAGACGGTATTTGGTTGGCTGATGCGCCGTATACTGAATACAATCATTTGTGAGATTGAAATAAACATTGTATTGCCAGAAACAAGAGGCTTATCGCTATAAGGAGCCACAAAACACGTTTGCCCTAAGTGCTAGGGTAGCTGAGCTGCACTATATGTTTTGTCGGAATAGAGGAACCTTGTCTTGTACATACTATAGGGGGATCATGTTTACTAATATCTGTGAGCCTTCAAGACGTAGAGCTTTCCTTGGCTGTACCTGTCGCTGTGCAGCCTTACAAGCGTTTTTACACAAGCTGGGGACTTGGGTCCGCTCTCTCTCTCTCCTCTCTCTCTCTCTCTCTCTTTCTCCTCTCTCTCTGAGACACCGAGGGAGGCGAGGCGTCCGTCTCTGAGCTGGCCTGACATACGATACCAAGCGAAAAAAAAAGAAGAAAAGAAAAATGCTTCCAAGTTAACATGGCGGCTGAGGTGGAAGAATCTTGTCCTGGTGAGGCGACATGACGTCACGAATGTAAACAAACCAAAGGGACATTGAAAACGCGACCGCTTATTAGGAATGGTTATGCCCTTCATAAAACTATCACTAATTTATTAAATATCTTATATTTCTTTCAACTAAAGGTTGACTGACACATCGATATATACTGTAATTAAAAAATAATAATAATAACGTCATCATATAAATTTAATGCTGGCCAGAGCACGTGCTAAATTTACGTTTTTACGTTTTACTTGTCACTGTGTAATAATAAAATCGACTGGTATTAGGCAGAATAAAATATAAAGTGTACCGCCGCGCCGTGTTGATCCTGTAATTCTATTACTTGAGGTGACACAGGCAAATTAAATGACACGCCACTTGTGTCACATGACACGTGTTATGTGCGTCACATAATGAGACGTACGTCACGTATGACGCATATGTAAATGGGACGGACAAGCTGACGGGTCAGTGACGTGACGTCTTGCTATGCAACGTTGTGTCACCGTCACGTGCGCCAGAGAGAGAGCGTGTCATGACACTGTTAGACTCGTAGTACGCACCACGTGACACGAAATCGTCCGTTCGTCATGTCAGCGATGTTGAATGAGGACGTGGACCGTGATACAAGTGATACGTCACGTATGCTCATGATACATAATAATAATTATTATTATTATCATTATTGTTATTGTTATTATTGTTATTGTTATTATGGTTATTGTTATTGTTATTATGGTTATCGTCATTATTGTTATCATCATTATTGTTATCATCATTATCATTATGGTTATTGTTATTATGGTTATCATTATTATGGTTATCATTATTATGGTTATCATTATTATTGTTATCATTATGGTTATCATTATGGTTATCATTATTATTGTTATCACTATCATCACTATCATCATTATCATTGTTGTTGTTGTTAGATAATTATTATTGTTGTTGTTTCCACTGTATATTGTTTATTTATTGCATACAACTTCGTTACAGACCAAACGGTCTCCTCTCGGCTTGATTGTAACACACTGCAGCACCTGTAACACCTATAGATGGTGTTATACTATAACACAGTATTACTTGTTTACTGGAATAACACGGCCATGGGCGATAACACCGTATCACAGGCTTCCTATGTGTTATGTGCACCGCAACATGAGATGCAGATATATCCTATGGTGATAACGGTCATAGGTAACACTATCACAAATGGCAGTGTTGAATACCACTCGTAATAATTGCCGAAGATAATACAGTTACATGCTCAAGATCGGATTTCGTAACACAATATCACAAGCAGGCGTGTGATAACACGGCCAAGGAGCACTGGTAACACTGTGCTAGAAGAAGTCGTGTATCACAGACGTGTTAAACACAACACGGGCCTTCGCGGACGTGTAAACAAAACAACTGGTTTCTGACAAAACTTAGCACGCGTTGGTGTTAGATATAGCACTATGTGATAGATCCACGAAATGGTGCTGTAGCACGCACAGCTGGGTGCTAACAAGGATTCATGAATACCACTTCATAACACCGTATCACAAGGCACAACACTGGCGTACGCATGTATCACACACAAGTGATGAAGACGACTCTATCACGTGATTTTGTATTTAAAGATTGAGTTCGCTAACACTGGTAACACAGGCTAGTGTTAGATAGCACACTTCAGAACAGCGGTATCTAGCACATAATGGTGATAAATAACACGTATGTGGGTGCTAGATGATGTGTTATCACATATACTGGTACATTCTATCACATGAATAACAAATAACACAACACCGATAAATAACACATTTTTTAGCGTGGGTGATAACACATATTCGGTTTTTAGTGATATCTAACACAGTAATTTGTGTTGTGGTGATAATCAGTTAGGGTGAAAATGGTGTCTGAAGGGGTTATCACACTGGGGGGCTATTTTCCCCCAACCTCCGATTAATCGGCGGTACCGCCTACCTCCAGCACTTTTTCCGCCGTCAAATCACTCCCTGGCAGAATGTCATTTGCCGGAGGAAATCTATGTTCCTTCAGCAAATCTTCTCCAGCAATCGGAGGAAAAGTAGCTCAGTGTGATGACGTCTTAACACAGCGGTAATTACCACCAGTATTGGGTCTGTGAGATGTCGCCTTGTCTCACGGTTTTCCGAGTTGTCCCTCTTGTGAGGATCACTCACTCGCCAAGAAGCACGGGACTCGATTTCGTGAGAATTCTCGTGAGAAGGACTTTGCGCCCGGGAGTCGAGCCCGGGCTGGGTTTTCCAGCTCTCTGTCTCACGTCGTCACTCTCACGTCACTCTCACTGAAAAGCTTACGCCGCAAAGGACGAACGAACGAACGTGTTCACGTCGTCTCACGCGATCACTAGATAACGTTCCAGCCCAGGGGGGGGGGGCACCTTCTCACATGTTCACGTCATCTCACGTGGCACTCACGAGCCCGTGAGTGCCGCGTGGCACCAGGTACTCCATCCACAAGGCGTGAGGGGTAACGGAATCCCTGTCGTCACTCCTGAGGGCGCTGAGGTTCTAC
>NC_134802.1:50564792-50569792 GCF_046742065.1 Oratosquilla oratoria | reverse complement strand
ACATAATAATTCATTCCCCCCTCCCCCCCTCTTCTCCGTTGCAGTACCCACCCTCCTCCATGGGACGGCCATATTCCCCCACCCCCCCTTTTTGGGGGGGTGGGGGGGAGAAGGGCTCCTTGGGGGAGGGTGGTGGTGGGCAGACGGCGTCGTGTGTATTATACAACGGATCGCCGTTGTTTGGGGAACAATTCGCTTTTTACGAGGATAACTGCATGCGAGTCCCAGGGGACCAGAAAAAAAAAAACATCTTGGGGCTGTTCCTGGTAGAACCTTGAGGTCTCTTCGGCCTCTAGGTACAGTGGGCCTTAGGGGGCATCTTCAGGTATGCATGTAAAATATGCACACACACACACATACACACACACACATACACACGGCTCGGTGGCGGATTGGTAAAGCACTGGCCTCACAATCCAGAGAACCGGGGTTCGATTCCCCGGTTGGGCGGAGATAAGTTGGGTTTGTCTCTTTCCACGTGTAGCCCCTGTTCACCTAGCAGCGAGTAGGTACAGGACGTTAGTCAAGGAGTTGTGACCTTGCATTCCCGGTGTGTGGTGTGTGAGTGGTCTCAGACCTACCCAGAAATCTGCTAATAATGAGCTCTGAGCTCACTGCCGTAGGGTGGTGTATGGCTGTCTCGACAGAGACTGCAGCAGATCCGAGGTGAATACACACGCGCGTTCGCGCGCGCGCACTGTGGTGGCATTGTGACCACCTGCCAACAAAGCATTCTTGAGATCGGTCCCCGCTCAGGACTCGAAAGCATCACAGCATTGCAAGCCGGTACCTCGCTGTGCTGGGCAAGGAGTTGTGTGTGTATTTACCTAGTAGTATTATACGGGAAGGGGAGCTATGCTCGTGGAGACCCGTCTTTGTATCTCGCAACATCTAGTTTGTGCTTAAATTCATGTATGGTGTTTGCACACACTATTGTTTGGTCCCATTTGTTCCAGACATCCATCACTCTGTGTGTGTGTGTGTGTGTGTGTGTGTGTGTGTGTGTGTGTGTGTGTGTGTGTGTGTGTGTGTGTGTGTGTGTGTGTGTGTTTACCTAGTTGTATTTACCTAGTTGTATTTTACGGGAAGGGGAGCTATGCTCGTAGTGTCCTGTCTTCATATTTCGCTTTATCTAGACTTTTTAAATTCTTGTATTGTTTTTTGCACACACCACTTTCTCAACTTTGTGTGTGTGCGTGTGTGTGTGTGTGTGTGTGTGTGTGTGTGTGTGTGTGTGTGTGTGTGTGTGTGTGTGTGTGTGTGTGAGAGCTCAGAGTTGTAGGTACCTATGGTAATGCTATGACCTTTCACACACACAACTCCCCGCCCACGAGAGTCAAAGTAACGACCCAAAGCGCAGCTGTTTTTAAATTTCGGCCTGTATTGTTTTCGAACACACCACTTTCTCACCACCATGTGTGTGTACGTGTGTGTGTGTGTGTGTGTGTGTGTGTGTGTGTGTGTGTGTGTGTGTGTGTGTGTGTGTGTGTGTGTGTGTGTGTGTGTGTGTGTGTGTGTGTGTGTGTGTGTGTGTGTGTGTGTGTGTGTGTGTGTGTGCACGTGGTAAAGACATAACCAGTTATCCTCTTGGTGAACTGACAAGATCTCTTTCTGGGTAAACGAAAGAAAACGGACACTTGATGCGGTTGTGCGCCTACTACGTGATCGCCGGGAGGCAATCACTGCTTCCACTTGTTCCTTTCGTAACTAGTTACTCATTACTTTATTTATTTATTTGCTTTTGTCAAGCGAGAAGTGCTGTAGATTGCCCATCGGGAAACTGAGAGACATAAGCTACTTTTATTTTTGTTTAGACAAAGTATTTGTAGATGTGTAATATACATACACACACACACACACACATACACACATACACGCACATAAACACGCACACACACAAATACTAACAAACACACACACACACATACACGCACATAAACACGCACACACACAAATACAAACACACACACACACACACACACACACACACAATCACACACACACACACACACACAAATTGCTCAGCTTGAGTTACGTGGAGAATCCGCCTTGAGTGCTGACTGATGAACTGACTGACTGACTGACTGACACACGAGGACCGTCTGGCGCGGCGCCTCCTCCCCCCGCCACCTTTCGACTGAATAGAATCGCCCGACGGCAGCCAGATTTTTTTTTTTTTTTTTTTTTTTTTGCCCGCAAAGCGTGTCGTCGTAGTTGTCGTCGTCGTCGTAGTTGTCGTGGGGCGCACGATGGTCCCCTTGATTTTGATTTTGGTTAATCAAACGACATGCAACACGTCGTTCGATTAATTACCAATTTTTCGTTACAGCGCGACAGTATCAAGATTTACCATACAACAGGATCGAGATGCAGCCACCGAGGCGCCATCTATGGGCAGCTATGAACAACCCATCTGTCGTTGAACTTTTAACCCATTCAACTCCGATGACAAGATGTCTTGTCATTTGGTCAAATAAAACAAAAAATCATAATAAAACAACAAAATGTTTGATGATCAAACAGCACCAGAAAAATATGACGTCATCAGTCCTCCTCGAGGAGGACTGATGACGTCCATATTTTTCTGGTGCTGTTTGATCATCAAACATTTTGTTGTTTTATTATGATTTTTTGTTTTATTTGACCAAATGACAAGACATCTTGTCATCGGAGTTGAATGGGTTAAACCCAACTGTACCCACAAGCGAGAAAAAGAACACATGAAACACTAACGTCTTTATTTCATTTCATCTTTTTCTAAGCTGTGTGAGGGGAGAGGGGAGAGGGGAGAGGGGAGAGGGAAGGGGAGAGGGGGCTGCAAAGTAAAAAGGTTTTAAAGGTTCTAGAATATCCGGAAAAAGAGTTCAAGAACACCTGGGCTTCTGGTGGTCTTCGGAGGGGGAGGGGGTGGGATCGGTCACGGCAATTCTTGGAAAGGTGTGTGTGTGTGTGTGTGTGTGTGTGTGTGTGTGTGTGTGTGTGTGTGTGTGTGTGTGTGTGTGTGTGTGTGTGTGTGTGTGTGTGTAAGTGTGTGTGTGTGTGTGTGTAAGTGTGTGTGTGTGTGTGTGTGTGTGTGTGTGTGTGTGTGTGTGTGTGTGTGTGTGTGTGTGTGTGTGTGTGTGTGTGTGTGTGTAACACTAGGGGACAAGGGCGGGGGATGGATTTACATGCGACGTTCATGGCTTTAGACAAAGCGCATGATAAGGAGGACTAATTTGATCACAGAAGGTTGTTGTTATTGTTGTCTTTGTTGTTATGGAGTTCTGTAGTTTACCAGCGCTTCTATCCTTGTGGATAGACTGGCATCACAAGAGGCCTAACAATCGCCACTGAATTCTTTAATGTGCGAGTTTTTTTTTTTTTATCAGAGGGAAACTGTCCATAAAACGGGGGAACTCTGTCGACGAAGAGGAGGAGGACGAAGAGGAGGCGGACGAAGAGGAGGCAGATGCAGATGGGGGGGAGTGGAGGAAGGAGGAGGAGGAGGAGGAGGAGGAGGAGGAGGAGGAGGAGGAGGAGCGTCTCTCTCTCTCCAAGGGCGAGATCTCGGGTCGAGCGTCACACGATTCCCGAAGGTCGAGTGGGCTGTGGCGCGCTGGTTTCTATCTCTACTCATAGTGGCATGCCTATAGACCCCGGGTTCGAGTCTAACGGTCCCCGGTGACTGCCACCTGGCCTGGAAGTCCGGCCGCCGCGGCTAAAGGCTATTTTTTCCTCCGATTGTTGGAGCAAATGTGCAGCCCGCAGCTTTCTGGATGGAGGTAAATACTTTTCCTCCAGCACAACATCAAATGACGTAAACTGTCGGGAAAACAAAATAGTTTGCCAGAGAGTGACTTGACGGCGGAACAAGTGCTGGAGGTGGGCGGTGGTACCGCCGGTGAATCGGAGGACGGAGTAAAATATAGGCTAAAGCGCCACCCGGCGTGGGATCGACTTTCTTCACTCCAGGGGAAACGTGGAACTGTGTGTGTGTGTGTACGAGAGAGAGAGAGAGAGAGAGAGAGAGAGAGAGAGAGAGAGAGAGAGAGAGAGAGAGAGAGAGAGAGAGAGAGAGAGAGAGAGAGAGAGAGAGAGAGAGAGAGAGGGGGGGGGGAGGGGGTATGGGGCAGCAGCAGTAAAGGAGGGAGACGGGAGAAACGAGAAGAGGAGTGAAGAAAGAAAGACGAAGAGAAGGACGAGAGCCCCCGTCGTCATCGTCGTCGTCGTCGTCAGTTACGCGCGCGACGACTCTTGAGTTCGTTCGTTTGTTCGTTCGGGCGGAAACGACTTCGGTTACGATCTTCTTCTCTTTTTTCACTTTGTTCGAATCTCCGAATGCCAAATCACCTTTGCCTTCGTAGATTGAGAAGCTGAATGACGACGAACTAAGAGAGGTTAAACCGAGAATACGAATGTCGTCGAGTTGAAGATAGACTTTGGGAAGTGCTAGAATTCTGCTGTCGGCGAAGTCGCCCTGCAGGTTTTCGAATTCACAACATTTGGCGAGAATCGTGACGGTGTGACTGGGACCGAGGGACGGTTTTGAGGGAAAGAGCAAAATTGGGGAAAGGAGGAGAAGGAAGGAAGGAAGGAGGAATAGGATCAATTCAAAGTGGAAACGGAGAGAATGGGAAAGAAGGAAGGAAGAAAAGAAAGGAGAGGAAGGAAAGAAAGAAAAGGAGCAGAAAGCAGAAGAGAAGAGACGCAAGTTGATAAAGAAGAGACATGAAGGTCAAAAAATGGGGGAAGAGAAGAGGAGAATGTTGGAGAAAGAGGGAGCGGTGGAGCCCGAGAGGAGGAGGAAGAAAGAGGGGGAGAAGGAGGAAGATGAGGAGGAGAAGGAGGAAGATGAGGAGGAGAAGGAGGAGGAGGAGGAGGAGGAGGAGGAGGAGGAGGAAGAGAATCCTTAGAAATGCTCAAGGTTGAATGAAGTCGTCTTAGCAACGAGACAATATTGGAATGGAAGGGAGAATGAGAGGGAGGGAGGGAGAGGAAGAGGAAGAGGGAGAGGGAGGGAG
>NC_134802.1:50532292-50559792 GCF_046742065.1 Oratosquilla oratoria | reverse complement strand
AACAGTTGGAATGGACTTGGTTACAATGCGCTGAGACAATTGGTTGTTGTAAGAGAGGATAACTATGGGTTGGGATGACAAGTGGTCAGGGACATGGAACTGCCTAGCGTAGGCCTTAGGGTCTCTTGTAATCTCATCCATTCTTATGTTCTTATGCCCTATACTTGCACATCCCAAAGAGATCAACATACAAATTACATGCTCCGACGTCACACACATACACACACGCACACACACACACATCACACGTCCGCTCCTCGGTTGTTTAATAGAATCACCTGCCGACAGCCGCAAGAACATCTCTAAACGGCGCCACGGTGGCGCTGACGGCCCATTTGTTACGGAAGAACACCGCGAAGAACTTGATGTTTTTCGGAGAATTCGAAGTTCTCGGAAGAACTTAGGCGGACACGGTGATAAGCTTATTAGACGGGAAGTCTCTAACATAAGACCTTTAGTTAGGTAGCGGGGACGTGTACACGCACACACACACACGTACACACGTACACACACACACACCTTAGGCCCGAGAGATGTAGTTGGTACGGCCCAGACCGTAGTACCACCTAAGCATTCCGGGTTCGATTCCACACAAAGAGCGTTTGACTTCCTGTAAGGCTTAGGGCGACGACGTCTCGGTGGTGTGAAGTGGCGTGGTCGGAACGGCGGCCGAGCCTCAAGTCCGAAGTTCCTCGATCGAGGCCGCTTAGGTAAGATTGTGGTGTCTCTAGCTCCCCACATGTGCGTCTACGCGACATTTTGGGTTATAGTGTCGTCGCTGCAGAAATGGGATGGGCAAGGAATTTATATGTTGCGTAGAAACAGCTGGCCTTCGGCCTTGTAGTACATTTGTGTAGGTTAAGTCCATATTACGTCTCTACTACAGGCATTTGTATCCTCATGAAAGCACAACCTTGGCCCTGCCGAGCCATGTTTCGTCGAGAATGTGTCCTTCGCTACTTTTCGGTACGTCGGCTGTGTATATAAGGAGCCAGGTTTTGGTCTCCAAAGGCAGTTCTCCTCAGTACTTGTAACTCAACAGTGCGCGCCCCAAGGCCACGCGGTCAACCTTGCGGTCGGGTTCCTGACCGCCCGACCCAGCCTAGGTCGACACTCGCACTAACTTTAATAAAACCAACAAACCCACTTGAGCTTCGTTTACTCCCGCGGCACCAAAGGACAAGTAACGTTCACGTAATGTTACAAGATCACGAAGCCGGTTAAGCTAAGCCGTCGCGGTGGCGGAGCCCGACCGGTCCTCTGATCGGTCTGTCTTCGCAATGAGCGCATTTATAAGACGAAGGGGCCGTCCATCGACAAGAGACAAAGGGGAAACCGCATTGAGTGACGTTTCTATGACGTCATCAGTGATGTCACATGAGAGAAAGAGGGGTGGGTGGGGGAAGGGGGACTAACGCTATTTACAGGTTAGGGAGGGGACCCATTGGGTGAAATAAGATTTCTGTTTTACTCAGGGGGAATACAAGAGGGCGGGGGGGGGGGGGTAGAAGAGGGGGTGAAGAGAGAAGAGGATTTGTTAAAAGGGGAGGGGAGAGGGGGAGCCATGTGGTTGACAACTTTAACGACAGAGAGAGAGAGAGAGACAGAAAGAGGGAGGGCGAGAGAGAGAGAGAGAGAGAGAGGCGTGTCGTCGGTGTCACGTGACACGGGGGGTGGTCCTTCTCCTCCTCCTCAGCCGCGTCTACTTCTTGGGCGTGTCGAAACGAGCGTGACTACGAACCCATCTACCGACACATCTACTTAACGACTTACTTATCTACCGACACATCTACTTGATGACTTACCTATCTACCGAAACATCATCTACTTGATGACTTACTTATCTACCTACATATCTACTTAATGACTTACTTATCTACCAACCCATCTCATTAGATAACAGTCTACTTATTCATTCACCCATCTATCTACCAGCCTGTCTACTTACCCATCAGTCAATCCCCCTCCTCTCTCTCTCTCTCTCTCTCTCTCTCTATATATATATATATATATATATATATATATATATACACACACGCACACACACACATATATATATATGTATATATATACTGTATATATGTATAATACACACACACACACACACACATATATATATATATATATATATATATATATATATATATATATATATATCTGCTATAATAAAGTAGCCTCTGTCTGTCTGTCTGTTTGTTCATGCACTTCTAGGGTTTTGGAGATAGACCCCCATAACCCTATATATTCTGATACCCTATCCCTCCAGGTACTAGGATAGCTATATTTCATTTCCAAAAAAAAAAAAAAAAATTTTTAGTTAGGGGTAAGGGTTAAGGTTAGATGGGGTATGGTTAGGTTAGAGATTATTCACGAACTACTCCTAGGTTTTGCAGATAGACCCCTATAACCATATATACTCTGACGCCTTATAACCCAAGGTACTTGGATTATTATCTTTCACCTGTCTGTCTCTGTTTGTTTGTTTGTTTGTTCACGAACTCCTCCTAGGGTTTTGGAAATAGACCCCCATAACCTATCACCCTGTCACTCCAGGTACTTGGATAACTATATTTCATTAAAAAAAAATATTTTGGTTAGGGTTAAGGGCTAAAGTTAGGTGGGGTATGGTTAGGTTAGGGATTATTCATGAATTCGCAGCAACGTGCGGGTAATATATATATATATATATATATATATATATATATATATATATATATATATATATATATATATATATATATATATACACACATGTAAAACGCGCGCGCACACACATACACACATGTAAACGCGCGCGCACGCACACACACACACACACCCATGTAAACACGCGCGCACACATACATACACACACTCACAAACATGTAAACGCGCGCACACACACACACACACAAACACCACGCACACACCCATGTAAACACGCGCGCACACATACATACACATACTCACAAACATGTAAACACGCGTGCACACACACACACACACACACACACACACATGTAAACGCGCGCGCACACACACAAACACACACACGCATGCACAGGCGTTAAAAAACCAAAAGAAACGAAGAAAGAAAGAAACGGAACAACTTGTACGACTTCCACGCGCCCGATGGTCATTGCCAGCCATCTACGTCACTGAGAGAGAGAGAGAGAGAGAGAGAGAGAGAGAGAGAGAGAGAGAGAGAGAGAGAGAGAGAGAGAGAGAGAGAGAGAGAGAGAGAGAGAGAGAGAAGGGGAGGGACATTGGAAGAAGAATAAAAAGAACAAGTAAATTAAGAATTATATAGAGTGCCTATAAATGACCACTCAATAATATATATATATATATATATATATATATATACATATATATATATATACACATCGAGGTCAAATGCTTGGCGGAGAAGAAATTCAGAGCCTCCCAATAGAATATTGAAGTTACAGGGAGGGTAAGTGAAAATGGAAATAAATAGAAAAAATCAATAAACATATAGATAAACAAATAAATAAGTAAATGCGTGAGCAAATAAACAAAAAAGATGTAAATATATAAATACAAATAACCCAATGAAACTGCGACATGACGTCATGTCGTTAATGACGTCACGTTTTGAAGTGAATCAACCGACACGACTAAAGAGTTTCCAATGTCGTCTTTGACATTTTACACGAAAAGAAAAAAACTTCCTTTATCTGAAGAACCAAGGAAGACCTTTGTAGAAAGTAGAACAACAAAGGATTGTTTAAGGCCCGTGCAAATCAGTATACCATATACATGGAACTCAAATTTGTTGCATAGCACGATATTTGTACATTATACCGTCGTGCTATATTTTCATATTTTACACACACACATAATATATGTACTTGTACTTACATTTGTATATATAAATATATACAATAATTATGTATTTTGTTTTTTATATTCTTAGATTTATGGAACTACGAAAAATATAATTTTATGAAAGGCTACATCGCTTGGGGTCTCTCTCAGGCATCTCGTTTTCTATTGATATGCTCTCAAAGCCTTTACTTCTCCTCCTCCTCCTCTTCCTTCTTCACTTCCTCTTACTCCTCTAACGTTTCCTTTTCCTCCTCTTCTTCTTCTTCCATTTTTCATTTTCTTTCTTTCTTGTTTTCCTTCTCCTCCTCCTCATTGTCCTTGTCATCTTGCTACTCCTCCTCCTCCTTCCTCTCTCCCCTCCTCCTCCTTCCTCTCTCCTCTCCCCTTCTCCTCCTCCTTCCTCTCTCCTCTTCCTCCTTCCTCTCTCCCCTCCCCTCCTCCTTCCTCTCTCCATTCCCCTCCTCCTCCTCCTTCCTCTCTCCCCTCCCCTCCTCCTCCTCCTGCACGGCCACGTGTTGTGGGTTGCTTCCTACACGTGGTTGGGCTCTGCGGTCGATTACAGTAGCCGCACTCACCCTTCTTCCCCTCGTCTCCTCCTCCTCCTCCCATCACCATCACAGCGAAGAGAGAAGAGAGGTCTACCAGTAGGCCTTGTGGAAATAGGCCTAGTACATGCAGTAGGCCAAGTACATGTAGTAGGCCTAGTACATGTAGCAGGCCAAGTACATGTACTAGGCCTAGTACATGTACTAGGCCTAGTACGGGTAGTAGTCCTAGTATATGTAGGCTTAATCAAAGCTGGCCTAGTACAAGTAGAGCTAGTAAAAGATGACCTAGTGCTAGAGGGCTTAGTACAAATAGGCCTAGTACATCTAGTAGGCCTATTGCGTGTAGGCCTAGTACAAGCAACAACAGAAAAAAGAAAGAAAAACACATTAATCCAATTGCTTCCAATGAGGTAGGGAGGGAGGGAGGGACTCAAAATGAATAAAATCACCTGTTTATTTATATTTTTTCGTATCCGACCTAGTTATGGACCAAAAGGTCTCCTGCCGGTATGCTCCGCCTTTGTAACCCTTTGCGATCAAGGGAGAGAGAGAGAGAGAGAGAGAGAGAGAGAGAGAGAGAGAGAGAGAGAGAGGGAGAGAGAAGTAACACATAAGAAAGATGTGTGTGTGTGTGTGTGTGCGCGCGTATTACACAAAGTAACACAATACAGTGTTGAGCGAACTCCTTGAGGCTCTGAACTACGGCCGAAGCCACCGCAGTTCCTTTGGGTCCGGGGAGTCGGGACACGTCACACACACACATACACACACACACACACACACACACACACACACACACACACACACACACACACACACACCTCTCATGGCGCTGTGGTTAGAGCTCTGGCCTGCCACTACGGAGGTCCGGGTTCGACCCTCGCCCGGGGCTGAAATAATATCAGTATCGCAGCGCTGAGGGGTGTTACTCCAACTCTCGTGGGCGAGGAGTTGGGTGTGTGTGTGTGTGCAAGGTCATAGCATTACCCATAGATCGGACCTACGAGCTCTGAGCTCTCTTCCAGGAGGGAAATAGCTGTCGATCACGAGTCCAACACGTGATCCAAAGACCAAGTGAATACACACACACACACACACACACAATCATGAAAGGCATGGAAGTCCTCGACAGAGACGATTTACTAAAATGGGATGAAAGAAAAACAAGAGGACATGACAAGAAACTTAAAAAGGATAGTTACAGAAGAGATCTGAAAAAGAATGATTTCCCACACAGAATGGTGGATATCTGGAATAAACTGGACGAGGTAACAGTGAGTGCAAAACATATACAAGAATTTAAGAATAAGCTTGATGCTGAAAGATACAAAGACGGGCACTACGAGCATAGCTCTCTTCCCGTAAAATACAACTAGGTAAATACAGGCACACAATCTCGCAGTTCGAACCTCGAACCTTCGGAGAAGAGTTCGATCATCGGGATGGGAAAGTACGCAAAGTTCACGGGACGCAAAGGTTCGAATCTTAAAGTGAACAAAGGTTCGAATCTTAAACTGAACAAAGGTTCGAATCTTAAAGTGAACAAAGGTTCGAATCTTAAACTGAACAAAGGTTCGAATCTTAAACTGAACAAAGGTTCGAATCTTAAACTGAACAAAGGTTCGAATCTTAAAGTGAACAAAGGTTCGAATCTTAAAGTGAACAAAGGTTCGAATCTTAAACTGAACAAAGGTTCGAATCTTAAAGTGAACAAAGGTTCGAATCTCGAGTTGGAGGATTCGAACCGTTCGAGAGAAAAAGGTTCGAAGCTTCCATTTGTTCGAACCTCAGGCAAGAGGGTTCGGAGACGAGGACAAAGGTCGGAAGAGACCTTAGTTGAGGAGAGGTCTTAACCTAGATCCAACAGAGTCGCCTTAGTTGTTTGTCCTTAGTTGTTTCGTAAGGACAACAACAATCACCCTCCTCCTCCTCCTCCTCCCCTCACCCTCCTTCTCACGTCGCGTCGCCATCTTGTAGCAACTCCCAGCTTGCTCAAACAAAGCCTGTGGGAGTGACCTTTCACTCCCAATAAAAAAAAAAAAGGAACTCCCAGCTTGCTCAAACAAAGCCTGTGGGAGTAACCTTTCACTCAAAAAAAAAAAAAAAAAAAAAAAAAAAAACCCCCCCCCCCTCCCACACAACCGAAACCAGGTCACTTCAGGGGTCGCACCTTCGAGGTCACCTCCTTCAGTAGAGGAGTGGGGGTGGGGGAGGAAGAGAGTCTGACGTCCGTGCTGGACGCAGAGTCCTCTCTTAACGTTAGATTCTTCACTTGTTGCTTTCGCTCTCAGGGTAACACATACCCCCCCCGCCCCCTCCTCAGCGAATTAGTACGACGAAAGGTCGTCCTTTATGATCATCTCCCCCCTCCTGCCCCGTCTGTAGGGGAGGAAGAGGATACAGTCCCCCCCACTCCACCCCACATAATGGAGACACGAACAGTAAAAGAGTGGCGGGCGGTTAGTGGATGCCTAACAATTCTTTTCAGTGTTGAGGTGACTTGGTGACGTCACTTTGTGTGTGTGTGTGTGTGTGTGTATGTGTGTGTGTATGTGTGTGTGTATGTGTGTGTGTATGTGTGTGTGTGTGTGTGTGTGTGTGTGTGTGTTACGTCAGCTTCCTCCGAGTACCGTGACTGTTAACAGTGGCATCATGCCATGGACTCACCGTCTATCCCGCGTTCGAACAGTTCCGGACCACCGGGAAGGTTGAGGTCCGAGCGGGTTCGAGTCCCGCAAACCACCACCAAAAAAAAAAAGTGAGGAAATGTCACATACGTGACGAAAGGCGGGCTAGGCAGAGACACCCCCCCCCCTCCCCCAGCATGCATCCCGAACCAAGAAAGAATGCGACATCTTCACAGTGGCGCGTCCCCCAGGCGCAGTGGCGGGGTCCCCTGTGCATAACATAACATACATAAGAACACACGAATGAGGGAGACTGCAAGAGACCATAAGGCCTACACTAGGCAGCTCCATATCCATCACCACCTGTCATCCCCATCCATTAAGTTGTCTGACCGTTTCTTAAAACAACTGATAGTTTCAGCGCTCACTACTAGATGGTTACTGAGTCTATTCCATTTGTTGACCACCCTATTAGCAAACCAATTCTTGCCTATTTCCTTCTTGAATCTAAACTTGTTAATTTTAATCCCATTACTGCGACTTCTGCCCTGTTGTTGTGCACGATAGGGATCGATCCCGATTTCTTCCCGAATGAAGGAGGAATCCTACTGTACCAAACAAAGGCCAGACGGAGTCCCAGTCCCCAAAACAAAGTCCCAAACAAAGGCTAAAGAGTCCCAAACAAAGGCCAGACGGAGTCCCAGTCCCCAAAACAAAGTCCCAAACAAAGGCTAAAGAGTCCCAAACAAAGGCCAGACGGAGTCCCAGTCCCCAAAACAAAGTCCCAAACAAAGGCTAAAGAGTCCCAAACAAGGCCAGACTACGGAGTCCCAGTCCCCAAAACAAAGTCCCAAACAAAGGCTAAAGAGTCCCAAACAAGGCCAGACGGAGTCCCAGTCCCCAAAACAAAGTCCCAAACAAAGGCTAAAGGGTCCCAAACAAAGGCCAGAGGGAGTCCCAGTCCCCAAAACAAAGTCCCAAACAAAGGCTAAAGAGTCCCAAACAAGGCCAGACTACGGAGTCCCTGTGCCCAAAAAGAAGGGGAGGCAGGCGAAGTCCTCCCGTCCCAAATGAAGGACACGTTCCACCCTTCTCCCTCCCTAAGGAAGGACATGGATCAGAGTTCCATCCTTCTACGCGAAGGGCATTTGAGGTTCCCTCTCCCTGATGGAGGCCAAGTAGGCTCCTCCCAGAGTCCCAAATGAAAGGCACTGTGCCAAGGTCCCACTCCACTGAATGGAAGACAAGCGAAGTCCGACTGCCCCCAAGTGGAGGACGAACGTCTCAAGTGAAGGACGAGTGAGAGAGAGAGAGAGAGAGAGAGAGAGAGAGAGAGAGAGAGAGAGAGAGAGAGAGAGAGAGAGAGAGACGAGGCCAGAAAGGAGGCACGTCCTTCGCATGCTTGCAGTCGGCAGACGAAGGAGGGGCTGCCGTGCATGCATGCAAGCACTCAGCATAAGTGCCTCACGTGGGGGGTGGGGGGCGAGCTGCAACTTGGAGGACGAGGTGCTCAAGTATTTGCCCCAAATGACCTCAACCTTGACCCAGACCTTGAGGAGGAACATCGCGCCGAGTCACAGCTGATGCACCTCGCTTACATGGAGGGTGACACCCCGACTTCTTTCTCCTCCTCATCCGTCTCTGTCACACACACACACACACGTTCATGCACATAATCACGCACACGGACATACACATAGTCAATCATGCACTCGCATATACACTTATGTACACTCACACAATTGCACATACACTCACGTACACTTAGACACACGACCACCCATACACACTTACACTCATGTACACACAGAATCACCCATACACTCACATATACATTCACGTACACACACACACACACGCTCAGAAAATAGCAAAACTGTTTGACATGATTCGTTGTCTACCGCAGCTTCTTCATCTGATTGACCTTGATGGAGGATTGAATCAGACGTCGATAGTGATTCAGGGTCGGGCAGGAGATTCAGACGAATCTCGCCACGAAAGGCCCCCGCCGTCGTCGTCTCGATGCCTTTGAATCTCCTCTCAAGATTCTTTCGCTAACTGCCACAATCCCGACTTGGCTCAAACGAATTCCTCCGAACTGCTCATACGTAAATGCAAATTGTTGCCTCCGACGGGCTTTTTTTGGAAACGGAGTCTGTCTTTAAAAAAGATTAATCGAGAGTATTCTCGAAGGCGGCTCCAAGGAAGGGTCAGGCAGACCTCTCGGGGAGGAAGGGGGACAAAGAAGAAAAGGAGGAGGAGGAGGAGGAGGAGGGAGGAGGAGGAGGAGGAGGTGGAGAAGGAAGAGGTGGACGAAGAAGAAAAGGAGGAAGAGGAAATGGAGAAAGAAGAGGAAGACCAAGAAGAAAATGAGGAGGAGGAGGTGGAGGACGAAGAAGAAAAGGAGGAGGAGGAGGAGGTGGAGGACGAAGAAGAAAAGGAGGAAAAGGAGGAGGTGGAGAAGGGAGAGGAGGACGAAGAAAAGGAGGAGGAGTAGTAGAAGGAGGAGGACGAAGAAGAAAAGGAGGAGAAGGAAGAGGACGAACAAAAAAAGGAGGAGGTGGAGGACGAAGAAAAGGAGGAGGAGGAGGAGGGAGAGGTGAAGGAAGGTCATACTAGACCGAAGTGACGCGATGAACAAAGAGATCATATTAGAACATAAGAATGAAGGAGAGTCCAAGAGACCATAAGGCCTACACTAGGCAGTTCCATGTCCATTACCACCTGGCAGAAAATGAGACTCGGAAAATGAAGCCCACCCAACACGAGGAACTAAGGCCATTTCACAGTCGTTAGGGTTCGTTCGTACGACAAAAAAAAAAAAATAAAAAAAAAACAGAGCTACCAACCCTCCCGAAAGTGTGGTTGTTCCCACATTGGCAAGCTCGTCACCGAATGACTGTGAAACCCAAAGGGGATCAATGGCTTCGTTCGGAAGTCTACCAAATACGGAAGCCTCACTCCGAAAGGGCGGAGAGCCCTGCGTTCATGCAAGGTTGGTAGCCCTGCGTGTTCGTATTTGTTCCAACCAACCCAAACAACTGAGAAATCGGTCTGTTGTTCTTTCCCGTCTTTACGAGTGAGTGGACGCTCGTGAGAATTGTTCTTTGTCTGTTCTTGAAGAACAACATAACTGTCAGCTATATATATGTATATATATATATATATATATATATATATATATTGAGGCTTGAAAAAGAGAGCCTACTATACTCCTCGCCTCGCAGAAGCAAGGACAAGCTGAAAGAGAAAGAGAGAGAGAGAGAGAGAGAGAGAGAGAGAGAAAGGGAAAAGAGAGTAAAATTAGAAAGGGGAGAAAGAGAAAAAAGAAAAAGAGAGAGGAGACAAAGAGAGAAAGGAGGATGACAGAGAGAGAGAGAGAGAGAGAGAAAGGGAGGTGACAGAGAGAGAAAGGGGGGTGACAGAGAGACAGAGAAAGGGGGGTGACAGAGAGAGAGAGAGAAAGGGGGGTGACAGAGAGAGAGAGAAAGGTGGGTGACAGAGAGAGAAAGAGAAAGGGGGTGACAGAGGGAGAAAGAGAGAGAAAGGGGGGTGACTGAGAGAGAGAAAGGGGGTGATAGAGGGAAAGAGAGAAAGGGGGGTGACAGAGGGAAAGAGAGAAAGGGGGGTGACAGAGGGAGAGAGAGAAAGAGGGGTGACAGAGGGAGAGAGAAAGGGGGATGACTGAGAGAGAGAGAGAGAGAGAGAGAAAGTGGTGGGGGTGCCTGAGAAACATCTAATGCCCCACGCCAGAAGATGATAACGACTTCAGCTGTCCTGTCCGGTTGCTGAAAGGTGTCCGTCCCTTTCAGCAAGTGACAGCAGCAGCGTCAGGCCGGAGCTGTTCTTTGTACGAAGGAATTAGACAAACGCAATTAGGTTTATGGGAACGCGTCTGTCCGCGTATAAATGTAATTCCGCACGTGGTGGGCTAGTGGCACATCTTTTCGTTTTGCGGAATGTTTCGCTCAGAAGGCAACTTTCCATTTGTCAAAATCGGGCGAAAGAAAAAGATAAATATGACTCATTATTATTATTATGTTTTTTCGTTTTGTTTTGTTTTCTTAATTGTCTTCTGGGATATATATTTTTTTTCTGTGAACGAACGGGGCTTTAGCAAGTTTGTCCTTTGGTATATGAAACCTCGGTAACAAGTAGTAGACGAAACATTTCGAAATGAACGATTGAGTGAACAAGATAGACTAGAACAACAGAATATTTCTACAGAGAGCCTGTCTTGATCCAAATATATAGGCTAATGTTATTTTTCGTTATTATTCCAATTTAAGTAAACTTTTAGTGCAGTTAAGCTTCAATACATTATTTTGGAATATATATTTCCACGGCAGAATTTGACATCTGTGTAAAAAGTAGCTTTCTACAACAATCGTCCGAGTGTACTTATTCACTTTGGTCTTTGGATCACGTGCTGGACTCGTGATCGTCAGCTATTTCCCTCCCGGTAGAGAGCTCAGAGCTCGTATATGACCGATCTAGGGTTAATGCTGTGACCTTACACACACACACACCCAACATCCCACCCACGAGAGTTGGAGTAACGACTCGAAGCGCAGTGGTACTAAAATTATTTCAGCCCTGGGCAGGATTCGAACCCGGACCGTCGTGGTGACAGTCGGGGACTCTACCAACAGCGCCACAGTCGTGTGTGTGTCCAAAAACTCTTGCGTTCATATTCCTTTTTGTCCCCTGGGACTCTCATCCAGTTATCCTCGTAAAAAGCGAATTGTTCCCCCAAACAACGGCGATACGTTGTATAATACACACGACGCCGTCTGCTCCCCCCCCCAAGGAGCCCTTCTCCCCATTCCCCCCCCCAAAAAAAGGGGGGGGGGGAATATGGCCATCCCATGGAGGTGGGGGTGGGAGGAAGGTATTATTATGTTGCACATGGTTTCGTTTCTGTGTCGTGTCATTATTGAATGTTTTTAGTTTCAATGTTGATGATCATCGCCTTCAGGACCCGTCGATAGCTCTGCTCTGGGTGGGTGACTGTTGGCGTAATCCCCCGAGGTATTGGATTTGTTCGAGTTTGTCTTTCTGTGGTAATAATATACAGGACATTTTTTTTTTTTTTTTTGTAACATATTTCCTTCAAACCAAGATTTTTCTTCCCCTCCTTTCTCGGCTCCGAATTTACACTTGACGAAGGCGGAAAATGTAGTTTGACCTCAGATGGGCACAGAGGTCAAATTCGTATGACCAATATACTGACAATCCATTATACCCCTAACACCTCGATTAACCGGACTGCCACAGATCGCTTGCTGTGCCTGAAACCCTCGATTAACCGGACTCTTGCGACGGTCTTCTTGTGGTCCCTGTAAGTAAGGACGACTCTAAAGCGGCCCATACACGATCAATTATATTGCGCAATTTCATTGTCAATACTCTGAATTGACAATTAAATTGACCGTGTATGAGAGATGTATCCCCCATACACGGTCAATTTAATTGTCAATTCAGAGTATTGACAATGAAATTGCGCAATATAATTGATCGTGTATGGGCCGCTTAAGTCAACGGAGGGTGGGAGGCGACCCGAAGGGGGTTAAGGCCCGTTGGCTCAATCAACCCCCGTCCACGCCGAGGCCGAATCAGGTTACGATCTCGGGACTCGAGGTAAAGAGATTGTGGTAACCAGCGATCCCCCCCCCCTCCACCGTCTATCCTCTAGAGAGGAAGAGGAAGTTAGTTGGTAGCTAGTTTGGGAGGGATAGTAGAGGTCCAGTGACCAGTGGCCCTTCCGAGACGAGTCAGTCCCCGGTCACTAACGAAGGCTGGGTGGCTGTGGGCCGTAGGGGTGTCACTGGAGTCCCCCCCCCCACACACACACACACTAGAACAGGTACTGAATAAACTTGTGCAGTCAGCACCCTCGTGCTGGGAATAAGGAGGAGGAGGAAGGGAATAAGGGGGGTAGAGAGAGGAGGAGGGTAGGAGGAAGAGGATGGGGACGGGAAGAGGGAAGAGAAAAGAGAGGAGGAAGGGGAGGAGGGGGAGGAGGAGTGGACAAGGAGGCATTAAAATGATGAGAGAGAGAGAGAGAGAGAGAGAGAGAGAGAGAGAGAGTTCTCCCGTTTCGCAAGATGATGATGAAGCAACTCACTTTGGGATGTGTGTTTGTGGTCAAACCACGAGGGAGAGGAGGAGGAGGAGGAGGAGGAGTGAGGAAGAGGAGGAGGAGGAGGAGGAGTGAGGATCTGTGTTTGGTCTCCTGTAACCAGGGCTTCTATCCCTGGGGGGGGGGGGACAGCATCGCGCCCCCCTCTGCCCCCTGAATGGAATCGTCTGGCACCAGACAGAATAAAACCAACACCTGCGCCGCCGTAACGAAGGCCAGGAGGAGGAGGAGAGAGGAGGAGGAGAGAAGAGGAGGAGAGAGGAGGAGGAGAGAGAGAGGAGGAGAGAGAGGAGGAGGAGAGAGGAGGAGGAGGAGGAGAGGGAGGAGGAGGAGAGAGAGGAGGAGGAGGAGGAGGAGGGGCAAATGGGGGTCGAGCAGTAGGGAGGAAGGGTAATAAGAGGGGAAGAAAGGGAGAGGGGAAACAGGGAGGAGAAGGAAGAGGAGGAGGAGAGATAGAAGACGAACAGGAGTGATGGTGGAGGAGGACGAGGAGGTGTCGAGGCTCAGGGGGGGGGAAACAAAGGGGGACAGGAAACGGACAACCTTGAAGAGATTAAGAAGTGTAACGGTGGTGGTGGTGGTAGGAGAAGAAAGAGGAGGAGGTGGGAGAGAGGGAAGAGGAGATGAAGAGAGGCGGCTGCCGAAAAAATTAGATAAAGTGCGCAATAAAGAGGAGGAAGGAGGAAGGAGGGGGGAGTGTGGGCGAGGCCCAAGATGAAGGAAAGATGTTAGAGTTGGCGGTGGTCAGTCAGGTGGCGGCGATGTTGTTTTTGTTGTTGTTGTTGTTGTTGTTCGTGGAGGAGGAGGAGGAGGAGGAGGAGGAGGAGGAGGTCAACGATGGTGAGGTGGCGCTGTTGTTGTTGTTGTTCGTGGAGGAGGAAGAGGAGGAGGAGCTATTGAAGAATTGAAGAAGATGATGGGGCAATTAATATTGATGATGGGGGATAGGGAGAGAAAGAGAAGAGGAGGTGGAGAAGGCGTGGAAGAGGAGAAGGAATAGAGAAAAAGAAGTTGAATGATGTGGTTGAGTTCATGGTGGAGATGGAGGAGGATGAGAAGGAGGAGAAGGAGAAGGAGGAGAAGGAGAAGGAGGAGGCATCCTTAGGCTTACGGGCAAACTTGAATGTTTTCTCTGGCCAATTCCTTCAGGCTGTTTCATTCAGGCTGAAGTGTCCCTTGACCCAAACAGCTAAGGGATGACTTCTTGTACAGACACGTACAAGTAGAACACATATGAATCCCTTCACACACTATAAAATTACCCGACACTTTTTTTCCCCACGCTGTTCAACAGTATTCCACCACCGCTTGGGTCAGATGCAGTGCAGTGAGGCACAGCTCTTCCACAGCAGGACCCAACAACAAGTTTATGGTTTTGATATCACAGAAACCAACATGCTAAAACAGTAGTTTGTCATGCACTCTAATTATATCTTGTTATGAAGGCTGATTGTTGAGTATCACACCATTTATAATTCAGTGCGTCTTTCAGAGGTGGCTGCTTGTTGTGCACTATGATCATGTCTTGTCACAAAGACACAGAGCTTTAAGTGCTCAACTCAGTAACTAAAACGACTGCAAGAAAAATAAATATCG
Source organism: Oratosquilla oratoria (assembly GCF_046742065.1). Lineage (NCBI taxonomy): Eukaryota > Metazoa > Arthropoda > Malacostraca > Stomatopoda > Squillidae > Oratosquilla > Oratosquilla oratoria. The sequence continues at coordinate 50,545,051 of NC_134802.1, read as the reverse complement.
GAGTTTATTTCTGACATAATGTAAGGAAAATTTATATAAAATTTGTACATGCATGAGGGGGAGTAGGTGGGGGGATGGGGTGTGAGGAAGTATGTATGAGAAATAATTTGACGCAGCCCGAAGGGATTTCTCCTTGTCTTCTTCTTTTCTGCATGAGGGGACGGAGAGTGGGGGTCGCCGAATTAATGAAGTGGCCTTGCTGTGGATGTGCTGTGTCTTACGACACTGCTTCTGACCCAGGGCAGTGGACAAGATGCAGGGATGACCCGTCATCCAGGAAATGCCAAGATGTGAGGGAGGGAAGAGGGTGGAGGGGAGTGGAGTATGTAGGGGATGGAATAGGTGGGAGTGGTTTCTATGGCTTTTTCTTTTTGGCTACCTCCCATGTAAGGGGGAAAAAAGCCTTTGGTATATGTATGTAGATTTAGGTCCATGTTGACACTTAAATATCACGATGTGTGTGGCATGAGGTTGGGAAAAGATGGAGACTACCACATCGCCAAGTAAAATACTGAAAAAGAAAAGTCGAGAGAAGTTATCAACCGAAGTAGAGACGAGCAATTACTATCGGATAAAGAAGTGGAGTGAAACGGTCTCTCATAACGTCAAGTGATGAAGGACTCCGTGACGAGCATCATGGAAGCGAAAGAGACTTCGAGGACCCAGGAGGACGTCAAGGAGAAGAAGCCGAGCAGCCCGACACGTCAGAGCTTATGGAGGAGGATCAGACTCCCCCTCCTGGGTGACCTTGGGGTCGTACGGGCATTTGCCGACTGGAGCGCCAATCGCCAAGATGAGAGAGAAAGACGGCCCAAAGTGCCGGAAGAGAAAAGCCAAAAATCGAAACATCTCGACGGCTCTCCACCACCGGACAACAGCAAGGGATCCCTCCCATTAAAGCCAGCTGGAAGACCGATACACTCACGGGAGGAGAGCGGTTTCAAGGGCGAAAATCTCGAACTGTGTGATGATGGTAAAGAGAATGAGAGAATTCTGTGCGGAGAGTTGGAATTCGGGAAGGAACTGGAGGACTCTGTGATTGAGGCGACTGAGTCCCTATTGGATAAAGATTAGTGTTACGTGTCTCTGTGTCAAGAGGCCCTGGTGGACTGTACGGAGAGCAGCAGCGAGGCAGTGGAGGGTTCTCTGGACCCAAAACCTTCACTGGCTTTGACTGGAGACCCTGTCCCTCACGATTGCTCTACAAACGGCCACAAGGAACCATCAGAGAGCTCCCCAGCCTTCCACAAATTACCATCGTACACTGAAGCGTCACACCAGGATGAAGCAAACGGCAGGAGAAGTTCTGAAAAGATGCGTGTTAGGCTGAGTATCAATGGCAAGATTGAGGTCATGACCGAACTTCCCGAAGACTGTATTTGTGACAAAGAGGAAGGGTTGGCCACGCCCTCCAATGAGTGTTACTCATGCTCCAAGTCACATGTCCCATCGCAACACCCTGTTCGCCAGGTTGCTGAAAGTAATGGGCCCAGTCCGCTCCAGTCTCCATTCCAAAGGATTCGAAGCGACAGCCTCAGTAAGAGACTCTCAGAGTGGAGGTGGTCCTTCGGAATCCCCAGGGCCTCTGACAGAAAGGACATGCACGTCCTCGTAAGAGATCTCATACCTTTGAAAAAGATAAGTTCCATAGAGAGGGAACTGACCACCAGTCTCGACAGCTCAAAGCACAAGTGGAGGAGTGGCGTCCAGGATGCATCACGTCGGTACAGTTTCCTGGAACCCGATTACATTAACAAATCCGGCTTGCAAACCAAGCGCTACAGCATGGTGGAAACGCCAATTTTGCGCAGGAAAGCCCGGGGAGCGAATGCGACGCCCTCACCTCAGACACCCTTTGGTCAGTGCGTACATCGTGCCTCCAGACCCGTAGAGAGGGCCTCTGATGCATACTGTTACTTCCTGGAGGATTTGGACTTCAATGGGAAAGGTAATTACAACTTCTTTTCTTTTTTCTCCAAAAGTATGATGGTAGCAATTCTTTCAGTAGTGTTCATTTGTGCATTTGTTCAGTCTCCCTCCATGCTTATTAACCCAAGACAGACCTCCTGTAGTGAAAAGATTAAACCTCTCATCTTCAACTCTTTTACTGCCATTCATAACTTGCACATTTATCATGGGATGCTCGGTGGCCAAGCAGCTTTGAGCATCGCTACTTGGGCAAGATATCAGGGGCAGAGACAGGTCAAAACTGTGTAGTGGCAATCGAGTTTGTAGTGAAGGTGTACTACATTAAGTTCTCCATAATTTCAAAAAGGCCTGGCTACATAGGCTTCATCCTAGCCCTGTCTGAGATGGGGATTTCGTAATTTTAACTGAATGACACTTGTTTTGGCTGCGACCATATACCTTATTTCAGCCAAGGGAGGGAAACTACCAGCGCTGTCAAAGCATGACATTTACCTTAACTATTTCACTGTTATTTATCTCTGGTGGTGCATTCATTCCGAGTACTACAAGGTGATTTTGTCCATGTGGAGGACTTTAGTTCCTGAATGATATCCTCACCCTTTTTTTTTAAAGATGTATTATGGGGGTAATTTGTTGATGTTTGGGTAGAATAGTCATCATCATCATCCTCAGCTGGGAGCATACACTGGGTACTGCTTCACTCACATGCCTCGGCCAGTCCCCACAATCTCTCTGAGAAAGCTCCCATTGGCAGCCCCCCATCCGACTTCAAAGAACTCTTGACAGGTTCATCCAACTTGTTTCAGCCATGAATTCTGTGGATGCACCCATCTGTCTCCTCTATCAAGAGTTGTGTTGGGGCTTTAGTGTTGCATTTCATAGGCTCTTCAGGTGACGTGATGAAAGAAGTGGTTGGATATGTTCGAGGGTTCTTCTGTGTGCGTATCATTCTCATGTACTACTGAAATACCTTTGCATTTGTTTAGAACTGCTGGGTATTCCATGCCTTGTCCAAGATAGCACAAATAAGGATTACAAAGGATTACAAAAGGCAGAGCATGCCGACAGGAGAACTTTTGATCCATATCTAGGTCAGATGCGAAAAAAAAATCATATTAATAATAAAATAATAAATAAAAACTATAATAATGTAAATAACAAATAAAATAATAGGTCGGATGCAAAAAAAAAAATCATCATAATAAAATAATAAATAAAAACTATAATAATGTAAATAACAAATAAAATACATAAATAAATGCATAGGTATAGTTAAATAATAAACAAACAGGTAAATAGTAAATAATAATAAATTGACATATAACTAATAATAAATGAAAATCAGACAGACAAATGATAAAACAAAAACAAATAATATAAGATAAATTATAATCATTACAACATCTTACTTAGGTATTTATCTAAATGATTCTTAAAGCTTCGAACTGAACTACATTGCACTACTTGTGCAGGAAGTTTATTCCACTCATTAACTACACGGTTGGCCTTTGGGGAAAAATCAACTCTTGTAAGGCATTCATTGAGCATTATTTACGTATAGTTACAGGTCAGAACCTTATAAGATTGTAGAATACATAATTAGTAGTATGTGGCTGCACATTGATGTAGAGGTCTTAAATATCTTATGAATATAAGAACTAAAAATCTGATGGTACTGAAATTAGAAAGTTAAATCATGAGTTTGATCTAGTCTCTCATGTGGTCTCCATTAGTAAAATTGCTTCTAGTTCCTTTCGACATCGAATGAGCATTTTCCACCATTACTCAAAGGAATGAAAACAATGACATGATTAAAAATATTTATTGCAAAAATTTTATAGGCATCATACAAACCTGTGCACACACTAACATCCAGTAAAGCAAATGGCATTGGCTACCTCTTTTTGAAACCATATTTTTTCCGTTCGTAGAACAAGTCAGTCTTGGACGAACCCAGGTTGACAATCTTTGGGCATCCATCCCTGTCCTTCTCCAGCACAGTGCATTCTTTGCAGTAGTATGCGTCAGACACTCCTGAAAGAAAATTATTCAAGATCAGAATTATGTTATGCATGCATGCATATATATATACTGTACATATATATATATATATATATATATATATATATATATATATATACATATATATATATATATATATATATATTTTCATTTCTTAATGCCATTCCCTACTAAGCAAGCAGGAAGGGACAACTCAACACCGCCGACTCAACGCCAGGACAACTCAACACTGGGACATGAGCTGTAAATAAGGAATAACTTTATCGGTGACCTCTCCCGGTGTTGAGTTGTCCTGGCGTTGAGTCGGCGGTGTTGAGTTGGCGGTGTTGAGTAGTCCTGCACCCTAAGCAAGGCATCTTGACGAATGACAAATGGGTGGGTTTTGCATCATCTAATCCAAGGGTTCATATTTCTCACCTCCAATTCTTAGCAGTTACTGTTACCTACCCCAATAGTTCAAGCACAATGGGGATAAGTGATAATCATGTTTATAGCTACGTGCTTTCTAATGTATGATCCTAACCTTCTCTTGTTCCATGAAAACTGATCCAGTGCACCCCACCTCACCCCCACTTCCATGAACATGTCATCACTTTAATCAATGCAATCTTCTCCAACCAAACCCATTTGGTCACCCTCTGGGATTACACTGTATATTTTGGTGGACAGGACCAATGACAAGGCATTGTAAGGGTAGTCTTGCAAAGTGGATGTCAGAAAACCATCTCCCTGGCCAGGTGGACTGTTCTTTCGAGGGAGAGAATTCAGAGGAATGGACATCAGGGGGTCTGGCATACAGCAATGTACAGTCTTCCAGTTTGTTGATGGAGCAAGGAGTGATATGATTATGGATATGCTTCTGGAGGAAGGTGTCTGGTGGTTGTGGAGGAGAAGAAAGTATTGTGCATGATATAGGTACTTGGGTGTTGTTTTGATGTTTCTTGTCATGTGTGGGTGTGCAGTCTTTGTGGAGGATACGGCAAGTGTTTGTGTGTCTCTCATCTCAAAGTGATCCTTAATTTTGAGGACTTTTTTTTCATGGTGTAACTGGTATATAGGTGTTGTTTTTGAACAGCCTGTAATTGTCATTAGGGCTTGGATATTTTTTTAAAAATGCACACCTATGCAATATAGCATTACAAAATTATTTTGTAAATTATAATATATCTATGTAATGAACATTTTTTTTCAGAAATCAATAACAAAAAAACCTTGCTTAAAGCAAATATACTACAGAACGAAGCTGTGAGCATTGCATCAAGATGCCATGATGTCATCTGTCCTGTCTAGTCAATGTCAGTTAGACAATGACTTTCATGGCGTGCAACCGATGTTCTCCAACTCCTGGTGACGTTAATAAGTGCTGCTACAAAGACAAGAGGGTTTCTTTCAAGCTATGCAACAACACTATTCCTCGCAGTCTGTTTGAGTATTTAATCAGGCCATCAGCATCCGTGGCAATGATGACAACCTGGATGATCTTTATAATTACAGGTACCATGTTACTAAATACAGATTAGGTTATGTAGGTTAGGTTAGATGAATTTATCATACTTACATTTCTTTGACCTCAGCATCTATCAATACAAACATGGCTTATCATTCACCCGTTTCACCTTCGTTCATTGGTAAATCAGTTTAAGCAACTTATTATCAATTGCAGTCAAGAAAAAATATTATGTTGATGAATTATAATCTATGAAATTATTAATTTTCTTTTGCTATACCGCATAGGCGTGCAATTGTAAGCGAATTAAAGGAAATTCTAGGTTCTGTTCCAGTAACACGTGAATGTATTTTTCACTTATTTTATTGCACTTTAAAGATCTATATTTTTTATGGAATCATTAGTTAGGTTAGGAGCTGTTGGACAATGTAAGTCATGTTTAATGTCTGTACTTAAGTGTTTCTGGAAATTTACTGAGGTTTCTCTTCAAATCAAGAGAAATGAAGATATTATTCTATTTGTGCACACTTATGCGATATAGCATTGAAAATTAAATATAAATTTTGTAAATTATAATACATAAACACAATATGCAATTTTCTTGGCGGAAATAAAAAACAAAAAACCTTGCTACAAGCAAATTTACTAACGAATGAACAAAGCCACTAGGATATAGTACAGACACCATGCCAGTCCAGTCACTATCAGACAATGGCTTTCATGTTGTGGACCAGGTGTTCTCCAACTCTAGGTGACGTTAATAAGCGCTGTTACAAAGACAATAGGGCTTCCTTGGACTTTATGAGAACAAAGGGTTCTGTCGTCATCTCTTAATTGCCCTATGTACAATAATAATGAGGCTGTCTGTATCCATGATGATGACGACGACCCGGATGATTTTAGAATTTGAGATGCTAAATTACTAAACATTGGTTAGGTTACATAGGTTAGGTTAGAAAAGACTAATTTATCACCCTTTCATTTCTTCAACCTTGGCACCTATCAAAACAAACATGGTGCATCATTGAACCGCCACAACTTTGTTAGAAAATAGGTTTTAGCAACTTTTTTGTTATTGATTTCTGCCAAGAAAATCACATATTACGTTGATCTATTATAATTTACAAAATTAATAATTAATTTTCTATTGCTACATCGTGTAGATGTGCACAACTAAAATTTTACCCAAATCTTGGCTCTAGTTCAGAATCCCACTTTCTTAGGGCTGCAACTTCTGATTGGGTGTTGACAGGTTTTGATGGCGTATGACAGGAAGATTACACTATTAGTGGGTACTAGATCTTCAAAGAGTAAAATAAGCCTATTCTACTCTGGTCATGAGAGGCTGGAGTTGACTGTCAGTGTTACTAACTTACTGAACCAGAATTTAAACGTACACAAAATTTAATTTTATAATTCTTAAATTATCAGTTGTCTTAGGTAACAGTGTGGATCTCAACACTTACCTGGGCCTCCACAAATAACACATCTGCCTTGGTACGAGCCGTAGTTGCATTCATCACAAATGCGAACAAGAGTACAGGGCCTCACGTATGAATCACATATCACGCATTTGCCGTCACATTTCTCACATAAACGACCTATAGCTACTCCAGGTTGTTTGCGACAAAATATAAGGTCAGGATGATGCTTTGCCATTATAAAAGTTCGGTGTGGCACGCAGTTTAACTTGTTGTTTTGGAAAAGATCTTAACAAATCCCGCCCTAACAAAACGCTTGTTTTGGCTCTGTGCACAGTCAGCGAGCGAAGCAGTAATTTACACCGGGATCCACATAATCGATGTGGTGAGTAGTGTGCTGCGTAGTGTACCTTTTCCTCGCTTATGGATGTAAAATTATAGTAAATCGTATTATGTCTTTTTAGTCAACTTTCGGGAGTTTGTTTTCTTTAGTGCCCGCTTTATGTTAACGTTTGAGTATGTATAACGCATTTGTATTCAATATTTTACCGAAATAGCAACAAATTGCGTACATTTGAAGATATGTGAATGGAATCACCAGTAACGGTGATGTCGATCAAATAATTCCGACTGTCGTCCCCGAATTCGAACCGGGCTCGTGAAATCTCACTGCCATTGCCTTACCGACTGAGCTACTGACCCTATTAAATTATCTAACCTGGAAGTTAATCTTGCCGAGGAACTAAGTCGACTGCTAACTGCCGTCCGTACTTATTATTTTACAGAGAACCAGGGCAACTTAGCTAGTGGTTAGACTGGTACGTTTTCTTGATGGACTTATCGTCATTGCCATACCTGAATGGAATCACTAGTGACGGTGATATCGATCAAATGATTCCGACTGTCGTCCCCGAATTCGAACCGGGCTCGTGAAATCTCACTGCTATCGCCTTGCCGACTGAGCTACTGACACCATAAAATTCTCCAATCTGGAAGTTAATCTACTCCCCGAGGAACTAAGTCGACTGCTAACTGCCGTCCGTACATATTGTTTTACAGAGAACCAGGGCAAATTTGCTAGTGGTTAGACTGACAAGGTATGACAACGACGATAAATCCATCAAGGAAACGTACCAGTCTAACCACCAGCTAGGTTGCCCTGGTTCTCTGGAGTTGACAACCAGAATGTATACGTACACAAGATTTAATTTTATAATTCTTGAATTACCAGTTGTTTCGGGTAACAGTGTGGATCTCAACACTTACCTGGGCCTCCACAAACAACACATCTGCCTTGGTACGAGCCGTAGTTGCATTCATCACAAATACGAACAAGAGTACAGGGCCTCACGTTTGAATCGCATATCACGCATTTGCCCTCACATTTCTCACATAACCGACCTATAGCTACTCCAAGTTGTTTGCGACAAAATATAAGGTCAGGATGATGCTTTGCCATTATAAAAGTTCGGTGTGGTACGTAGTTGAACTTGTTGTTTAGGAAAAGATCTTAACAAATCCCGCTCTGGCCAAACGCTTGTTTCGTCTCTGTACAGAGTCAGCGAGAGAAGCAGTAACTTACATCAGTGTTGCCGTCCTGCGGAAAATCGTCATCGAAACGTATAGATACGTCATCCAGCGGACATGACGTCATCAGCGGAATTATGCCCGTAATGTCCCTTTTCTTCTTAAATTCAGAAGTATATGGCAGAAAAAATAAAATCAAAATTCGATATGTCTTGTTGTTGTATTTCCTAAGTTAGAATAGGTTTAATCATGTACGGATATTGCTATGAATGGTAGTACGAGGTGATTACCTGCACTGGACTACGGAAATGGCCAGCTCAGTATTTATTGCTAGACTTCCTCGTTGCATTTACCTCTGTGACATATCACAAAACTATCATCCTTCCTCACTTACACTTATCCAGAGTGCAAGATAACCTAGGTTGGCCAGATACAAGTTCATATATTACACCATTACATTGCAATCATACCACTGGGCAAATCGACAGCTTTCTCAGATACAGCAGTCACCCCTATAATTTGACTCTAGTACGTTTTCTTTCACTGTAAATGAGGAAACTACGGACAAACGGTAACACGGCCAGTGATATGATTGCAATGTAATGATGTAACATATGGACTTGTATTTGGCCAACCTAGGTTATGAATGTATATGTTGTAAGGTGAAAGAGCGGGAGAATATCAAATAATTTTTTGGTGGAAGGTAAGTTGAGAGTGGAGGATAGATGGAGAAAGAGGAAAAGGACATAAGGCAGGGAGGTGCTTAAAGTAAACTATTTAAATGAGAAAAAAAGGAAGAGTACAAGAAGGAGCTGAAAGATAGAGTAGAACTAGGACTGGAGTTGGAATGGGGTTGTTTCAAGAAGGGAATCGCACGCTGTGCAAAGATGGTGTGTGGAACAAGGAGGACGGGAGGAAACAGAAGGAAGGGTAGTGAGTGGTGGGATGGGAAAGCAAAGAAGGTTGTAGAAGAGAAGAAGCAAGCTTTCACAGATTGGTTACAAATTAGGACGAGGGAATCATATGAGAGGTACAAAGAAAAGAAAAGAGAAGTAAAGCACAAGGTAAAGGAGGCAAAGAGGAGAGCAGATGTGAAATGGGGTAAGAGTATGACAGAAATTTTTGAAAGTAATAAAAAGATGTTTTGGAAGGAAATTAGGAGAGAAAAAGGCGAATCAAGTAGAGAAGAAAAAGCAAAAGGTGCAGATGGAGAGATGATAATAGAAGAGACAGCAGTAAGAGGAAGATGGGCAGAGTATTTTAGGGAGTTGCTAAATGCGTAGGAGGATAGGGAGGGAAAGGTAGTTGTAGTGTGAAGCGCTAAGGTTTTGTTTTCTTTCTGTTATCGTATGTGTACTTTTGTGTTATTTTATTTTGTTTCTTTGTGAATCTAAGAGGGGTGTGGAATGTATTTAGGGATGAAATGGGTGGGAGTGTTTTTATGCCTTTCCCTTTTTGGCTACCTCCCTTGGAAGGGGGAAAAGCCTTGGTATATGTATGTGAATCTAAGAGGGTATGAGAAGACTCTTGTAAACACTTGTCTGTACAATTTTGTGAACAGTTGTTTGGTACTCACTACCATGATTTGTATATTTTTTAGTCGTACAAATGTTTATTTTATTCATTTTATTTGATTGTATATATCCTCTGCGAATTTTAAGAATGTACGTGAGATTCATTGTGTTCAATTGTATGTGGAAGGTTGTCTGGTTCCCGTAGCAACTGGAGGAGGAGGAGGGGAGCCCGGGTAGCTTTGGCAGCGCGGACTACCTCTCCCAGTACTTACCTGGTTGTATTATTATAACACCAGGTAAATACAGGACTTAACCTAACCCAACCGTATAATAATTCTACGGGAAGGGAGCTATGCTCGTGATGACTCTTCTTTGTATCTCTCAGCATCTAGTTTGAACTTAAATTCTTGTATGGTGTTTGCACACACTATTGTTTTGTCCAATTTGTTCCAGACATCCACCACTATGTGGAAACCAGGGTGGATACAAGAGGGGGGGGCAGCCCCCCCCCCCCAACGCCCCGAGTATGAAGAACAATGGTAATGGTCCATTACCATTGTTCACTCATCTCGAGTTTGATTCTCCTTGGATAAACACTTTTTAGTGCGAATTTATGATTTGAATTATATTTGTGAATTATATATGATTTTACATACAATTACGAGCATAACAGACTTAGGTTTCTGGGCCAATCTCTAAGCCAACAGCATTATTCTTGGGGTTAAAATATCGGCGTGTTTCAAGTATCGGTTATCGCTTATCGGTTCGCCCCCCCACTCCAATAACATTCCTGGATCCGCGCCTGGTGCAAACTATATATATATATATTTCAGATATCTTCTATAACTATCCTTTGTTGAGTTTCTTTTCATGCCCTCTTGTTTTTTCTTTTATCCCATTTTAATAAGTCTTCTCTGTCAAGGACTTCCTTGTCTTTCATGATTCTGTAAATGGACAGTAGATCTCCTCTTTCTCTTCTTTGTTCCAGGGTTGGTAGTTCCAGTTTGTTTGTGTGTGTGTGTGTGTGCAGTACAGCGGCAGCCCCCCCCCCCCAAAGCATGATTAGCCCCCCCAAATTTAATTCCTGGCTACGGGCCTGCTCGCGTCGTCAAAACCTAAAAACGCTTCTCTTACCTCACAGTTTGCCTCAGTGCTTCACATACCGCAATATGACATTTTTTTTTTACAGAAACGGGTGTCTTAATACTTCCAGATGTAAACAAACTTGTATTTCCCGTATTTCAGTCGCCGATGAGCTACATTTAGCGAGAATACGAGACGTTAGCGCCAATGAACACTCACGTTCGCTAGGCTTAGCCATCGCCCACCTTGGCTTTTTAAAGTAGACACCATCACTCATATCATCGCCTGCCGCATTCTCGCCAGGCGTTCGCCGCCAAAGTCGCAGGTTTTAATAGTATGGCCTTGTAGGCCACCGTATCTAATATCTACTTTACTCCTAATAACCTATCCTAACCTAAAACTTAAAAATTTTACTTTATCGTTGGGAGAGAGTACTCACGGCCACAATCCCGTTCACACAATCATTCGCTTGTGTTCCTACAAAAGACTTTGTTTAACCACCACGTTCTATATATTTGTGTATGTGTGATTTATAATATTTACACTCCCTTTTCCCCCTGTTAGGGAGGGGCTTTCTGATTAGAATCCGTACCTAAAGTATCTATTATATGTATATCCAGATATGTTCATTAATTTGAATAAATACAAGTATTTTTCACTGAAACCACTAGCATACTCTTTAGGAGGCGGCTTTTGCTTAGAATGAGTAATTCCCAAACGTGATACCCACCAATGATCCTAAGCGTGCGTATCTTTGGACAAAAACACCGACTAACACTTCGTACTACAAGTCAAGGCTCCTTTATCTCGTTTTGTGATGCAACATTTATGCATCACAAATACCTAAAAATATTTCTCTAGTGGAATCCTGAACTGTACGGTGGGGATTTTTCTCCTAAATCTAAGGTTTCTAGTATATGCTTACATACGTATACGTCCTCATGACGTCTGCAATCCTTACTAACCATCACCAACCATACGCGTGATCCACACACATGTGAGATGGTAATCGTCTTTAGCAAGACGTCTTGCAGACCTCACAAATTTCTCAGTCACAAAAAAACTTGACTCAATAATGGGAAGCAAGACAAACACAGCGCCCCCGCAACATCCCCAACACGAATGCCTAATGTCACCAGACAGATCTAATGACCCCTTTCTAATACCTAACCAAATTACATTACCCTAACTTCAATATGTACGCCATATCTAGCCGTTCACCATTCATATAACTTAACCCCATACAATAGAACTAACACATGTTTTATAACTAACACATCTCCCATACGGCCACCTAGAACAACATGCCTCTCGTTCTTATAACGACGGCTGTGCCCGTCATAGCTAAGACTGTCCAGTTCAATGACCTGACAGAAGGCCTGCCTAGGTCAATGACCTGGCAGAAGGCCTGCCTAGGTCAGGGACCTAGCAGAGTTGACTGGGGAAACTCTCCCTTTGTCTAGAAGGGAGCCTAGGTGGGACACCGTATCTCACCTGACATCCCAACCTGTAATCGCCAGATCATACTCTTAATACAACGAAGAAATCACCATCAAGGTATTTCTCGCTCGCATTAAGTCCCCCTCTTATGTAGCAACCCTGTTACACGTCACGTAGGAGCGGAGTGAGAGTTTACCCACAATGCAATGTCTACGCATAGGATCTTCGAGAAAAATGCAAATAAACGAAAATTAACATCCAATAAATTCCTGGCCTTACACAACCATGCATCCAAGTGAAGTTTGAAGGTATCGGGCGATACGCCACTCATGTTCCGGGGTTTTACCGGGATGCAGTTGAAGAAGAGACGTGTTGT
>NC_134802.1:50512292-50527292 GCF_046742065.1 Oratosquilla oratoria | reverse complement strand
CAACATCACACAGAGGAGTAAATTAGAGAGAGTATAAAGAAGAGCGTGCAGACTTATCTTGGGTGGTCAGTATGAGGGATACGAACACGCCCTCACCACCCTCAACCTGGCAAGATTGTCCGACAAGATTGTCCGACAAGCACAGTGAGGCACTGAGTAAGTTTGGACAGGACCTAATGTTCCACCCACGTCACCGTCACTCCCTCCCACCTGACACCAAAACCACCAACCACGCAACACGACATTCTAACAAGATCAAACCCAACAGAGCACCGAGGACTGACCGTTACAAGAACAGTGCTATTCCATCTATTGTTCGCACAATAAACTCGTTATAAAACTTAGACTAGGGATATCACTCTTATAATTACTGTATTACTCATAAAAGAACTCTATTGTATTATTGTCAGTGTATCACTGCTATCTAAATAAACCTATTATTATTATTATTATTCACACACACACACACACACACACACACACACACACACACACACACACACACACACACACACACACACACACACACACACACACACACACACACACACACACAGTATCGCTGCGCTTCGAGTCGTTACTCCAACTCTCGTGGGCGGGAAGTTGGGGGGTGGGTGTGCGTGTATGGTCACAGCATTACCCATAGATCGGTCATACGAGCTCTGAGCTCTCTTCCGGGAGGGAAATAGCTGTCGATCACGAGTCCAACAAGTGATCCAAGACCATGGTGGTGAATCACACACACACACACACACACACACACACACACACACACACACACACACACACACACACACACACACACACGCCACCCTTTCTCCCCTATGACCCCAGTTCCCTTCCCCCCCCCCCTCCCCCCTCGTGTACGGTGACCCTTTCTGAAAGCCACTTATCTCCATCATTTCAGTGGTTGATGAGGCTTTCAGCCAGGGCGCCAATGAATGCCAACTAATGATATTTGGGCGGGCCTCCTTCCCTCCCTCCATACGCTCGGCCGCACTATGTGGCCCTACCTTCACTTGGCCGCACTGTGTGTGTGTGTGTGTGTGTGTGTGTGTGTGTGTGTGTGTGTGTGTGTGTGTGTGTGTGTGTGTGTGTGTGTGTGTGTGTGTGTGTGTGTGTGTGTGTGTGTGTGTCTGTGTGTGTGTGTGTGTGTGTGTGTGTGTGTGTCTGTCTGTCTGTCTGTGTGTGTGTGTGTGTGTGTGTGTGTGTGTGTGTGTGTGTGTGTGTGTGTGTGTGTGTGTGTGTGTGTGTGTGTGTGTGTGTGTGTGTGTGTGTGTGTGTGTGTGTGTGTGTGTGTGTGTGTGTGTGTGTGTGTGTGTGTGTGTGTGTGTGTGTGTGTGTGTGTGTGTGTGTGTGTGTGTGTGGCCCTGACTGTCCCGCATTTCAAACCCAGTGACGGGAAGACATGTTCTTTGAAGTTCTCTGACGGTGTTCACGGGTGTTCACGGCTGTTCACGGGGTTTGCTTCCATTTCAACTATTGGCCTTCTTTTGGGTTTGTTTAGAAGAAAGAAAACAAGACAAAATACCTATGCATTCATTTATCTATTCATATATCTTGTTATTTATGCGTTTAACTATTTACCCATGTTCTTCCCTTCAAACATTGGCCTTGTTTTGGTTTGTGTAGAAGAAAGAAAACAAGACAAAATACCTTTGTATTCATTGATTGTATCTAGTTATGCGTTAAAGTATTCACTTATTGTTTGTTTACTAATTTATTAATATTTCTATTTATTTGTTTGTTTATCTATCTACTCATTTATTCACTTATCTATCTATTTATCTGCCGACGTGTTTATTAACTTATTTGTCTCTAATGGCTTACCTGTATCTTGCAAGGAGGAGGAGGAAGAGGAGTGTGTGGTGGTGGAGGAGGAGGAGGAGGAGGAGGAGTAGAAGGGAGAGGAAGAGGAGAAGAATGACGAGGAGGAGAGTAAGGGAGAGGAGGAGGACGAGGAAGAGGAGGAGGAGGGTAAGGGAGAGGAGTAGGAGGAGGAGGGGAGGACGAGGAAGAGGAGGACGAGGAGGAGGAGGAGGAGGAGGAGTAGAAGGGAGAGGAAGAGGAGAAGAAGGAAGAGGAGGAGGGTAAGGGAGAGGAGGAGGACGAGGAAGAGGAGGAGGAGGAGGAGGAGGAGGAGGAGGAGGGTAAGGGAGAGGAGTAGGAGGAGGAGGGGAGGACGAGGAAGAGGAGGACGAGGAGGAGGAGGAGAAGGATGCCACAAAGCAGATACCTGAGACAGATAACCGAGCGTCACCGGAAATGAAGAGGAAGATGTGGAGGTGTTGATGAAGGAGGTGGAAAGGAGGAGGAGGAGGAGGAGGAGATGCGAGAGGAAGAAAAAGGGTAGGAAGGAAGGAAGGAGACGGGGAGGAGGGGGAAGGAGATGATGAGGGAGGCGGGAAGAAGATGGAGGATGACGAGAAGGGGGAGGACGAGAAGAGGAGGAGAAGAGGGGAGGAGGAGAGAGAGGAGGAGAAGAGGGGAGGGGAGGAGGAGAGAGAGGAGGAGAAAGGGAAGGGTAGGGAGAAATGGGAGGAGGAGAAGAGGGGGAAGAGAGGAGGGGGAGGATAAGAAAGAGGAGGATGAGAAGAGGTAAGGAGAAATGGGAGGAGGAGAAGAGGGGAGGAGAAGAGGGGAAGGGGGAGGGGGAGGAGGAGAAGGAAAGAAGGAAAGGAGGAGGAAAAGAAAAAAAATTGGGGAAGGGACGAGAGGGGGAAGTGTGGGAAGGGGACGAGAGGGGGGAGTGGGAAGGGGGAGGGGAAGGAGGGGGAAAGCTGTGGAGAAGTGAGAGGGAAAGGAAAATGGAGGGTTTATAAAGAAGTATATAAACTTCCAAAGAGAACAATAGGAATAAGCTAGACTGGCAGAGTTCTAAGTTCTAAGAATATTAAGTACGACCAAAGAAAAAATAGAAACAGAACAACGACCATGCTTCTACACATGTGAGTAAAGCCAGCTAGTTAGTTAACTTGGATTTGATTATATCTAACTCTAACCATCTAGATGAACCATTCGGGTTGGTTAGAGGGAGGGAGTGTCGTGAAAAGTGGAAGAGATTCTTTGTGTGTTCCTAAGTCGGCTAACATAGTTTCTCTTTTGCTTCTTTGGGTCCATTGCAGTTTACTTTATCTGTTATACTGGTGTGATGCTGCAATGTATACTGGTTGTGGTCGTCATGTCTGGGCTCTTCGTAGGCTCTTATATATGCATACACACACACACACACACACACACACACACACACACACACACACACACACACACACACACACACACACACACACACACACACACACACACACACACACACACACACACACACTATATATATATATATATATATATATATATATATATATAACTTAACCTCTTTTTTATCTATTATATGAACTTTTAGATATAAAGAATATATATCAGGTGTACACAAATGTGTCAATATGTCCCAAAGTACAAAAATCGTTAATAATTAATTCGAGAAAATAAACGATTCCATAAACTGAATGAAATAAATGACAATGGCTACTGAAAGAGAGAGAGAGAGAGAGAGAGAGAGAGAGAGAGAGAGAGAGAGAGAGAGAGAGAGAGAGAGAGAGAGAGAGAGAGAGAGAGAGAGGGGGGGGGAGGGAGGGAGAGAAAAAAAACATGACGATAGAGCTCGTAACAAGACCTGAAGCCACTGATCCTCCTCACTCCCGACGAAGGAGCAAGTTGAGGGGGATCCTCTTTCTCGTCAGTTGCTCGAACTTGGGGGGAGGGGGAGGGGGAGGGGGAGGGGGGGCTAGGGGCGCTACCCAACACCGCGATGGTCCTCAGCTCCCATCGAGGAAGAAGACCCTTCTCGTCCTTCGTTGTTATCGCCTTCAAGGGGACTTGCTTGCTTGCTTGGTCTTCGTAGGTAAGGAGTCTCGGTCTGTTTCCTATGTCCCCATCTCCCTGTCTCTCTCTTCCTATCTCCTCTGTCTCCCCCTTTCTCTCTCTTCCTATCTCCTCTCTCTGTCTCTCACCTTTCTCTCTCTCCCCCACTCCTCTCTCTCTCTCTCGTTATTTCTCTCTCTTTCTCCCTATCTCTCTATTTTTCTCTACCTATCTCTCTCTCTCTCTCTCCCCTATCTCTCTCTTTCTCTCTCTCTACCTGTCCACACAACAACATATCAAACGGGTACCAACGACATGCACATTTTTATTATAATTATTATTCTTTTTTCCCACTTTCACGTGTGAATGTATTCGATTCTCTTATATTTTATCTATTTATCGCATTTCATCCTATCTATTTATCTATATATTTTCATTTATTTATTCATTTATTTCATCATATTATTATCACTATTTTTTGCAAAACTCCACGCGTGTCTGTGTGTGCGAGTGTCTTATTAAGTCATCGATTATTGGAAGGCCTGAGGCGCATGACAGACCTCGTTTGCAAATGTAAATGAATTACTTTGTTCTCGCCCTCCGTCGTTTTCCTGAATAATAGATATTTATGTATGCATGCCTGTATGTATGTGCATATGTAGGCGTGTATGTAGGTAGGTAGGTATCTAAATATGTACGTATGTACGTATGTATGTTAGCAAAAGACATGAGAATAAGTTTATTAAAAAAGAATGGAGGAAAGGCAAAGAAAATAGAACAAAAAAGAAAGAACAGAAGAAAGAAAAGACAAAAAAAAGATAGAATACAAAAAAGAAAGAATAGAAAAATAAGGACAAACGTTAAAAAAATAATAAAAGAAAATCGAGAGCCCGAGTATAGATAACTGGAGAGTTGGCCCTGCGGCGGCGATGACGTCATGTCGACGCGTCTTGTTTCTTTTTTTTTTTTTCTTTTCGAAAAACAGGAGAGCATCAGTTGACAATATCGCGGAGGCTTCAAGAAAATTGCATTCCACTACCTTGGACAATTTCTATCTGTGACAAAGTCAGACTACAACTGCATTACGTATATATATGTTTACATATGTTTTGCTTATTTGTCTTGTATGTAAATCACACTGGCAGAAAAGTATCGAAAAAAGTAGAATTCAGGTATTAGAAGAAAGAACCCATATTTCATTCTACCTGTTTATTATTATTTGTCTTTTTTTTTTGGCGTTTTTGAATCAATCACGTATCTCTAAAGGCGAGCGAGTTTCGAACCTACAGTCAGCGTCTTAATAGATGACTACCATTCTAGCTATTGATTTCACACACGAAGCGTAGTCCAGATCTTCCATATAGAGTTCAGGAGAATGTCGTTTTCATTTAGTTTATAAAATGACAAACTTCTTCCACGTGTCTGCCCTTTGCTGGGCAAAAGCCTCCTTCTTGCAAGAATTCGAGTCATTTGCAATCGCAGACCATGCTGTATTGTGACGTCACTCTCCGTTTCGCCTGAATAAAATCGACTGGCGTCAGTTAGCTATCAAGTCATCCATTGTCATCGTCGTTTTAACATTACTAGAGGTTATTATATTAATACCGATTAAAAACTATTACAAGCAAACCCGCTAAGATTTTATTTATTCATTTATTTGTTGACCTAGTATTAACAATAGTAACAACAACAACAACAACAATAATGATAATAATAATAATAATAATAATAATAAAATAATAATAATAGTAGTAGTAGTAGTAGTAGTAGTAGTAGTAGTAGTAGTAGTAGTGGTAGTAGTAGTAGTAGTAGTAGTAGTAATAATAATAATAATAATAATAGTAATAATAATAATTAATAATAATAATAATAATAATAATGATGATGATGATGATGATGATGATAATGATGATAATGATGATGATGATGATGATGATGATGATGATGATGATGATGATGATGATGATGATGATGATGATGATGATGATGATGATGATGATGATGATGATGATGATGATGATGATGATGATGATGATGATGATATGATGATGATGATGATGATGATGATGATAATGATGAAGATGATGATGATGATGATGATGATGATGATGATGATGATGTAATGATGATAATGATAATGATGATAATGATAATGATGATGATATAATGATAATAATGATGATGATGATAGTAATAATAGTAAGAATAATAATAATAATAATAATAATAATAATAATAATGATAGTAATAATGATAATAATAATAATAGTGACAATAATAATAATGATAATAATAATTGATTATTAATCATAATTATTTTAATCATTATAATCAACATTGATATCATTACCATTATCACTATTTCTATAATTTATCATCACTATCATTATTGTTACTATTTTCATATTTCTATTTTATTATTCTCATTTCTTTGTGCAATAAATCTGGTTGGCCATTACTATGAGAGCAACATTAATGACAATAACATTAATTATAATAATGATACTATCAACGTCACTTGCTACTACTACTAATACTACTACTACTACTACTACTACTACTACTACTACTACTACTACTACTACTACTACTACTACTACTACTATTACTTCTACGATTACTACAGCTACGCTACTAAATTATCCTCCTCCTTATAATCATCGTTATAATCATCAGATCATTATCACATCACATCACATAACCTTCATCATTACATCACCATAACAACACCATCATCACATCATCATCATCATAACCATTTCATCACCACTATCGTTATTATAACACTGATAATAGAAATTATAATAGAATTATAAAAAGAAAACAATTACGTGATAAAATGATGACAGTGATGAACAAACGCAACCACTTCCACTTTTCAAACATCTAATTTGTGAAGGAAATTCATTATTCAAATCATCATCTCAGTTGATGATGCCTGTAAACTTTCAATCCGAAAAAAATATCCATTATTCAAGCTATCCTCCTCTTGATTGGGGATACTTGTCTGCTGACCCAATTTTGCAATCCAGTTCTAATTAGGTTTTGGAAAAGAGAAACAGTGATCGCTGGACATTTTTCCAAACAGCTAATTACGCCTTTGCTTTCTTTCGTAGACCGTTGACGATATAATGGCGCTGAGTTTTGCATTTGTTCCTCTTTTTGAGCGATGTGGTTTGGACATATAAAAACTGAGGAAACACCAGTAAAAAGAAAAATAAATAAAAAAAATAAAGAAGAAAAAAGTGGAATGCAGGAGTGGATGGAATGAATTTGAGGGGGAGACGAAGAATGAGGTAGATGGATAGGGTAAAGGGGGCACTGGGAGCGAGAGGAATGCCTGTCGAATAAGGAAGAGAGAGTGCAAAAGATAGGCGTGAATGGACAATGGTTACAAATGGATGAGGAACCCGAAGAGCTCCTTTGATCCATAAGTTTCTCAGGTGGATGAAGGTGGATGAGTGTGTGTGGAGGTGGTGGTGGAGGGGGCATATAGTGAAACTGTGGGGAGTAATCAGCTCTGGCTACTAAAGTGCTGTGCCTTGCTGCACTACCTTTGACCCGAACAGTGCGATCCTTTATCCACAAGGTGGAAAGGTGGGAGAGACAATGGAAATGGTTTTGACTGGATATGAGATGGGTGTGTGAATGATTTGATTCTAGGATCCCTCCCCTCCCCCTCCCCCCTCTTTAGGGGGGAGGATAAGACCTTCTGGTATATATATATATATATATATATATATATATATATATATATATATATATATATATATTATATATATATATATATATATATATGCTTAAAAGTGGCAGTCTGCCGACAAGATTGACTAGATAAACACCATATGAGGACGGAGCCTTTATTTGTACGACGTTTCGCTTATTACAGCTTTTTCAAGTACAAGATGAGATACAAATGCTTGAGATTAAATAAGGGGAAAGGAGGGAACGGGGAGAGAAAAAGGGGGGGGGGGAAGGAAGAGGAGGAGGAGGAGGAGGAGGAGGAGGAGGAGGAGGAGGAGGAGGTTGGGGGGATTGGACACTGGGAAAGGATGAGAATGCACGGACGTTTGGGCCAGCATTCTCATCCTTTCCCAGTGTCCAATCCCCCCACCCTCCTCCTCCTCCTCCTCCTCCTCCTCCTCCTCTTCCTTCCCCCCCCCCCTTTTTCTCTCCCCGTTCCCTCCTTTCCCCTTATTTAATCTCAAGCATTTGTATCTCAACTTGTACTTGAAAAAGCTGTAATAAGCGAAACGTCGTACAAATAAAGGCTCCGTCCTCATATGGTGTTTATCTAGCATATACATATATATATATACATATATATATATATATATATATATATATATATATATATATATATATATATATATATATATTTAGCCAGTAGTGTGAAGACAAAGGATTACA
Source organism: Oratosquilla oratoria (assembly GCF_046742065.1). Classification (NCBI taxonomy): domain Eukaryota; kingdom Metazoa; phylum Arthropoda; class Malacostraca; order Stomatopoda; family Squillidae; genus Oratosquilla; species Oratosquilla oratoria. The sequence continues at coordinate 50,519,021 of NC_134802.1, read as the reverse complement.
AAGGTGGAGCATGCCGACAGGAGACCTTTTGGTCCATAACTAGGTCGGATGCGAAAAAAATATATAACAATAAAAAAAATTATAATAACATAAATAATAATAGATAAAACTAGATAAATACATAGGTATAGCTAAATGATAAACAAACAGGTAAATAGTAAATAACAATAAATTGACAAATAGCTAACAATAAATGAAAACCAAGCAAATAATAAACAAACAGACAAAAATGATAACAAAGACTTTTTTTTCTCCATTCGCGGGCAATCCCAAGATCAGCGGTCCAACTACCTCTCCGCTTTGGGTCTCATCATCTCAGTAACGACCTTCACAGGGCTTGTCGTCGCCTAAGAAAGAATTACGACGCCACAAAAGAGTAATTTGTCGTATACTTCGTAATCACATTACACAAGGTAAACTCGTTTTGTTTTGGGAGGACTTACACCGGGAAGCACTTCGATGCGGCAGCAGAAGTCAATGACGGTGTAGGAATGGTATTAAAGAATGAGACAATATATTGAAAGTATAAAAAAAGAAAATATATGGAATACATCAAATGTTACCTCTACACCGTCAATAATATTGCACAATATGAAATATTGCGCAATAATAGTGATCATGTAGAGCAGGGGTTCTCAACCTCTTTGCCATTATGTACCCCCGAATCACCAGACCATCGACCCGTACCTCCATTATCCTGACACAGATTATGATGATGATATGGTTTATGACGTCACAAACTCCCCCCTATCGGAAGGCTAGGCCGGTGCCCCTCACAGAGGTCTTTGTAGCGTGGAATCTAATGAACCATGCCCTTGGTTCAACTTCGCCAGTGGCAGGATTCGAACCGCCATCCCCTCGACCTTCGCCGCACGTAACGACGCCCTAACCCGCTCGGCCAGCGAACCTCCAAATTATAGGATAGTAATACATTAAAACCAATCCAATATACAATGATACCGCAACGGACATCAAATGGTTCAAATTTGTAATGATTTTATTCATCAGTTAAGCATTAACATCAAAAAGCGATGTACAGTGATATTACACGCGCTGGAGAGAATATTTCGCTAGTCATCGACGTACCCTTGTAGACGACGACGACCGTCCCGCGAACCTCGAGGGAGATGGAGAGGGTTTCCGAGAACGGGGGGGCGGGGGGGGGGGGAAGAAAAAGGGATTCAGAGGATGGAAAAAAGGAGACGAAGATTATTTCAAAGCGTGTGAATGAGAGCCGAATTAGATTCCGCACTATGGAAGAGAAAGGTGAAAAGGATTTCAGCGTACGTGGATGAAACGCGAAATGAAGTTCATATTATGGGAAAGAATGGTGGAAAGGGACTCTTCCGTGACGGTGGAAAGGGTTTTCAAAAGAATGGGAAAAGGAAGAGAAAGTGTTTCGTGGCCTGGGACAAGAGAGAACCAGGATGAGAATTGAGAAAAAAAAGTATTTTCACGGGATGGGAAGAAAGGAGGGTGAATGTGCTTCAACAGGCTAGGAAAAGAAAAAAAAAGAAGAAATATTAGTGACAGCAATAGATTCTCTCTCTCTCTCTCTCTCTCTCTCTCTCTCTCTCTCTCTCTCTCTCTCTCTCTCTCTCTCTCTCTCTCTCTCTCTCTCTCTCTCTCTCTCTCTCTCTCTGTGTGTGTGTGTGTGTGTGTGTGTGTGTGTGTGTGCGCGGGTATTTGTATGTGTATAGATTAAATCCAAATGACTTTATTCTTCTTCTTCAACTAAGAATCCTACGAGGTCTGACAGCCTAACACCACCGTCTCTCCGACGACATGAAAGGCTCTAAGGAAGAGAACCTTCCCTCAAGTTATTCCGAACAAAGCAAAGCAAAGCAAAGCAAAGCAAAGCAAAGCAAAGCAAAGCAAAGCAAAGCTAAGCGAAGCAAAGCGAAGCGAAGCAAAGCGAAGCGAAGCGAAGCAAAGCGAAGCGAAGCGAAGCGAAGCGAAGCGAAGCAAAGCGAAGCGAAGCAAAGCGAAGCAAAGCGAAGCAAAGCGAAGCAAAGCAAAGCAAAGCGAAGCGAAGCGAAGCGAAGCGAAGCAAAGCGAAGCGAAGCAAAGCGAAGCAAAGCAAAGCGAAGCGAAGCAAAGCAAAGCGAAGCGAAGCAAAGCGAAGCGAAGCGAAGCAAAGCAAAGCGAAGCGAAGCAAAGCGAAGCGAAGCAAAGCAAAGCGAAGCGAAGCAAAGCGAAGCGAAGCGAAGCAAAGCAAAGCCACGGCGTTCGTGGCCCCTTGGTCAGTGCCAACAGGAGCTCGAGGCCTCCCCGGGGGTCCTGTGGCACCCCGGTGGCTCAAGAGGACCCCTGGAGAGTCAGAGAGTAAACAGGAGTTTCTGCACGTTCGGTACACACTCCTCCTCAAACACAGGAGTGCCCGGGAGTATCAGTGAGGGAGTGGGGGGAGGGGAGGGGAGGGGAGGGAGAGGGGAAAAGTTTTGGGAGAGAAATGATGGGAACACTGGTGGTGGTGGTGATGCTGGTGGTGATGCTGGTGGTGGTGGTGGTGGTGATGCTGTTGCTGGTGATGCTTGTGGTGATGCTGTTGCTGGTGTTGGTGATAGTGGTGCTGGTGATGCTGTCGCTAGTGGTGGTGGTGATGCTTGTGGTGATCCTGTTGCTGGTGGTGGTGATGCTGGTGATGCTGTTGTTGGTGATGGTGGTGATGGTGGTGCTGGTGATGTTGCTGCTGCTGCTGGTCCTGGTGGTGGTGATGTTGCTGCTGCCGCTGCTGATGGTCCTGGTGGTGGTGGTGATGCTGTTGCTGGTGGTGATGGTGGTGATGCTGTTGCTGATGGTGGTGATACTGGTGGTGATGCTGTTGCTGGTGGTGATGGTGGTGATGCTGTTGCTGATGGTGGTGATGCTGTTGCTGGTGTTGGTGGTGATGCTGTTGCTGGTGGTGCTGGTGATAGTGGTGGTGATGCTGTTGCTGGTGGTGGTGGTGATGCTGCTGCTACTGGTGGTGGTGGTGATGCTGCTGGTGGTGGTGGTGGTGATGTTGCTGCTGGTGGTGGTGGTGATGGTGGTGATGCTGCTGCTGCTGCTGGTGATGCTGCTGCTGGTGGTGGTGGTGCTGGTGGTAGTGGTGATGCTGGTAATGGTGGTGATGCTGGTGGTGCTGGCGATGCTGGTGATGCTGGTGGTGGTGCTGGTGATGCTGGTGGTGGTGATGCTGTTGCTGGTGGTGATGGTGGTGGTGGTGATGCGATGGTGGTGATGCGAAAAGGAAAAGGTAGCGGAAAGGGATTTCACGAGATGGAATGAGGAGACACGGTCAGGATGGGAAAGGAAGGAAAGGAAGAGGACAAGGCTTTCATGGAATAGAAACAAAATATAGGAAGGAATAAATAACCAAGATTATGGGAAAGGTGGAAGAGGAGGGTGGAGATGGAGAGTGGAATTGAGGGGAGAGGGAGAGGGAAGGTGAAAGGGGGAGAGGAAGTGGAAGACGAAGATGGAAGGGGAAGGTGGAAGAGGAGGGTGGAGATGGAGAGTGGAATTGAGGGGAGATGGAGAGGGAAGGTGAAAAGGAGAGAGGAAGTGGAAGACGAAGATGGAAGGGGAAGGTGGAAGAGGAAGTGGAAAGGGAGAGTGGAATTGGCGGGAGATGAAGAGGGAAGGTGGAAGAGGGAAATGAAGTGGAAGACGAAGGCGTAAGAAGTGGAAGGGGAAGGTGGAAGAAGTGGAAGGGAAAGGTGGGAGGAGAAGAGGAGGTGGAGGGAGAAGGTGGAAGAAGGAAGGGAAAGGTGGAAGAGGAGATGGAAGGGGAAAGTGAAAGAGGTGGAAAAGGAAGGGGAAGGGGAAGGTGGAAGGGGAGGTGGAAGGTGGAAGTGGAAGGAGTGACATGCCGTGATCTGCGACGGCATTTGTATGGTTGACAGGGGAGGAGGAGGAGGAGGAGGAGGAGGAGGAGGAGAGGAGGAGGAGGAGGAGGAGGAGGAGGAGGAGGAGGAGGAGGAGGAGGAGGAGGAGGAGGAGGAGGAGAAGTTCAGACGAGGAAAGGGAAGGGGAAGGGAAGGGGAAGGGAAGGGAAGGGAATGGGAAGGAGAGGGAAGAGAGGGGAAGGGAAGAGAAAGGAAGAGGATAGGGGAAGGGAAGGGGATAGGGGAAGTGATAGGAAGGGATGGGAAGGGAAGTAGAGGGATGGGAAGGGATAGGATAGGATAGGAAGGAGAGGAAAGAGAGAGGAAGGGGAAGGGATGGGATGGGAGGAGAAGGAGAGGGAAGGAGACGGAAGAGAGGGGAAGGGGAAGGGGATGGGGAAGGAGAGGGAAGGGATGGGATGGGATGGGATGGGATGGGATGGGAAGGGAAGGGGAAGTACGTATATAGAAGGAGAGGGGAGGGAGGGGAAGGGAGGAGAAAGGAAGGGAGGGGAAGGGAAGGGAATAGGGGAAGGGATGGGGATAGGCGAAGGGATGGGAAGGGTGTGGGAGTGGATGGGGAGGGAAGGGAAGAGAAGGGAGCGGAAGGAAGGAGAAATAGGAAGGAAGGGGAAGGGGATAGAGGAAAATGGGATGGGAAGAGAAGCGAAGGGAGGGGAAGGGAGGGAAAGGGAAGAGAAGCGAAGGGAAGGGAAGGGAGGGGAAGGGAAGAGAAGCGAAGGGAAGGGAGGGAAAGGGAAGGGAGGGGAAGGGAAGAGAAGCGAAGGGAAGGGAGGGAAAGGGAAGGGAGGGGAGGGGAAGAGAGGGGAATGGAAAGGGATGCCACGGGCTGAATGGAATCGCCTGGGTGGGTGGGGGGATAAAGTACCCGTCCTTACCCGAATTTAATTTTTCTTTGTATCCTAACTGTCGCCAGGCGATTTTATTCAAGAGGTCACGTCAGGTCAATCGCGTGACGTCACTCATTTTTTTTCTTCAAAATTTCAAAATTTCTAAAAAAAAAAGAAAAAAAAAAAAAAAAAAGGGGGGGGGGCAGAAATCCTTTATGATTTCCCACCGGACGTGTCCATGAATGTTCCTGAAAAAAAGTCATATGTGGAAAAAAAAATAATAATTAGTCCTTATTAGGTCACCACGCCGTCCAAATTAACTTGAGAGAACTATTCTTTGCTCCGTTTCGCTCTATTTTTAAGACAAGAGTGCTGAGCGTGACAAAACTTAAATGATTTTATTCTGGCTTAAGCGTTATCCATACGCTTTTGTACGTTGTAGATAATGTTTCGTTGTAGTTTTTGCTTTGCTATATTAATTTAATTCTATTTTATTTTGCTTGATCTTATTCAATTTAATTTCATCTTATTCTATTTCGTTTCGTTTAATTTTATTTTCTTTGTTTCATTTTATTTTATTTTCATTCTATTTAATTTTATTTAATTTATCTTATTCATTTGATTTAATTTCATTTCATTCTATTCCGTTTTAATTTTATTTTATTTTTTATTCTAATTTCTCTTTAATCTAATCTATTCTATTTTATTTGTTTTATCTATTTTATTAATTTTATCTATTTAGTTTATTTTATCATATTTATTTTATCTATTGATTTTCTTTGTTTTATTTCATTTTTATTTTTTATTTTTTATAAGCTTTTACTAGACGATTACCCGTGTCGTTGTTACTGACGACTTCTGCCTGCTGCCGCCAGGTGATTTTATTCAGCATAGGAACATCCTCGTCCTCCTTCTCCTCCTTCTCCTCCTCCTCCTTCTCCTCTTCCTCCTTTTTCTGCTCCTCCTCCTTTTCCTCCCCCTCCTCCTTCTCCTCGCTTTTCCTTTTTCCTTCTCCTCTTCTTCTCTCTTCCTTTACCTCCTTCCCCTCCTCTTTCTCCTCTTCCTCCTCCTACGTCTTCCTTTTCCTTCTCCTCCTCCTCCTCCTCCTTTTTCTCCTCTGTTTTCCTCTTCCTCCTCCTCCTCCTCTGTCTTCCTTTTCCTCCTTCCTCTTCTCACCTACTCTGTTTTCCTTCTCTTCTTCCTCCTCCTCCTCCTCCTCCTCCTCTGTCTTCCTCCTCGTTTTCCTCCTCCTCTGTCTTGCTCCCCTCCTCCCCATGCTCTGTCGTCCTCCTAATCTTCCTCTGTCTTCCTCTTCTTTTTCCTCCTCCTCCTCTGTCTTCTTCCTCCTCCTCCTCCTCCTCCTCCTCTTCTCTCCTGCGAGGCGGAGGGGTTTAAACAAAACCAAGGGAGGCGGAGGCGGCGGAGGCGGAGGCCGCTTTCTGAGGTCACCATCGTTGTTGGAGAAGACTGATAACAATTTTTTTCCTCCCTCCCTCCCTCACTCCCTCCCTCCCTCCTGCACTCCCTCCCTCTTGCACTCCCTCCCTCCCTTCTTCCCGCTCTCCTCTTTCGCAAATGGCCGATACAAGATTTTTTTTTTTTTTTTTTTTTTTTTTTTTTTTTTTTCCTCCGGTGACCCAGCATTGAAAGGTCGACTTGGCTTCAGGAGAAGCAACTGTTGGAGGAGGAGATGGTGCTGCAACAGGACACCAGAGAACTGGAGGCTAAAGGAAGAAGGGAGGAAGGGAAGGAGGAAGGCAGGAAGGGAGAGAGGGAAGAAGGGAGAGAGGGAGGAAGGGAGAGAGGGAGGAAGACTGGAAGGGAGAGAGGGAAGAAGGGGAGAAGGGAGGGAGGGATGGAGGAGGGCAGGAAGGGAGAGAGGGAGGAAGGGAGAGAGGGAGGAAGACTGGAAGGGAGAGAGGGAAGAAGGGAAGAAGGGGAGAAGGGAGGGAGGGAAGGAGGAAGGCAGGAAGGGAGAGAGGGAAGAAGGGAGAAAGGGAGGAAGGGAG
>NC_134802.1:50499792-50507292 GCF_046742065.1 Oratosquilla oratoria | reverse complement strand
TTGAGCTGCCTTGTAGTTGTGACCTGGCTAGGTCACCAGCATAAGCAATTGATCAGATGGCGTGTTCTGGATCTGGTGAGAAGGGGTGATAAACCTACGCCAGGAGACGCTGAGTAGCTTTGGAAGAAGCCGTCATCTTTGCCCTGTTGGGGCCGATAACGGTCACTGCTGGGATTCAGAGGGGCGTGCGGGATTCGAACCCACAGCTAAGCGAGTGCGAGACCAGCACGCTTCCGATGACGCCACCAGTGCACTTGTGGGGAGGATAATGGCGACAATATACATCCTTGCAGAACATCCATTTTCATCCTCTTGATAAGCTTTTATCATGAGATATTTGTACATTTTTTTCTAAGTCATAAAAGCTTCCACCATTTTCTTGTGGCTGTGGAGATATTTTTAATGCGGTATGTTTTTACTCTATGTGTCTAGATTTCTCTAAGGTCTTTTTTGATTTGTATTCAGAGACTGTCAAAAGACTTGTCACTTTCTTAAGCCAGTTCATACATAACAGGTGAGGTGGATGAAAATGATGTTAATGTCATTTGGTGAGGATGGTGGCGCATGATTTTTTAATCATGTATATGTATATATATATATATATATATATATATATATATATATGTATAAATATATATATATATATATATATATATATATATATATGTATAAATATACATATATATATATATTATACATACATACATATACCAAGGCTTTTTCCCCCTTACAAGAGAGGTAGCCAAAAAGGGAAAGGCATAATATCATTTCCACCCATTCCATCTTTGAGTACACTCCACACCCCTCCACCCTCCCTCTTATCTGAGCATCTCCTGGATGACGGGTCATCCCTGCACCTTGTCCACTGCCCTGGGTCAGAAGCAGTGTCGCAAGACACAGCACATCCACAGCAAGGCCGCTTCATTAAATCGGCGACCAACCCCCTCTCCGTCCCCCCATTGCATGAAAGGAGAGGACGGGGAGAAATCCCTTCGGGCTGCGTCAAATTTTGCTCACACATACTACCTCACCCCCATCCCCCCGCCCATTCCACCTCATGTAATCACAACATCATCCATATACAATCAATCTCCATTCACCCCCAGTATTGATTGTAATCAACTGCGCTAATAGCTTTGGCTATTTTGATATTCAGTAGCTTCAGTTTCAAGAATAACATTTTGTTCTCAAAGTTTAAGGTAGTATGAGAACAAAAAGTTATTCTTGACATTGTAGATATCAAATATCAAAATAGCTATAGCTATTAGCGCAATTGACTTTGATCAAAATTGTCTACGTGAGAACCTGTGCCCAAGAAGTATGTGCGTATGTATGTATGTATTTATGTATGTATGTATGTATATATGTATATATATATATATTATATATATATATATATGCCGAAAAACCACCAAGGAAAATGAAATTGATGTGTTTTTTCGACGTATTTAGACATCACGCGTTCAAGTGATTTCTTCTGCAATATATATATATATATATATTATATATATATATATGTATATATATATATTATATATATATATATATATATATATATATATATATATATATATATATTGGAAAGGTGGAAAGGGGAAACACTGGTTTTGATCCGATTACCGAGTTTATGCCTGACCGGTCTCGCTTTATAGTAGTAAAGCGAAACCGGTCAGGAATAAACTCAATAATCGGATCAAAACCAGTGTTTCCCTCTCCACCTTTCTCATAATTGTACCAATGTCTCAACATATATATATATATAATATATATATATAATATATATATATATATATATATATATATATATATATATATATATATACATGTCGTTGTTTGGATTCAATACGAAAATTATATTTCTTCTTATCCAGGATGCTCACTGACCCAGCGGGTTAGAGCGTTGCTACTTGCGGCGGAGGTCGAGGTGATGTCAGCGAGTTGGACCAAGGGCATGGGTCACTAGGTTCCACGCTACAAAGTCCTCTGCAAGGGGTACCGTTCTAGCCTCCTGATAGGGTGAAATTCGCGACATTAAACCAAATTTAAACCATTCTGTCGTGACCGACTTCCTCTCCATAACCAGTAGGAGGAGGAGGAGGAGGAGGAGGAGGAGGAGGAAGAGGAGGAAGAGGAGGAGGAGGAGGGGAAGGGCTAAGCGGCTTTCGGCATCCATTCCATCGTCAATTGTCTAGTTTCTAGTTCATTCTCGTCTGTGGAGGGTGAGGGGGGGTGGTGGTGGTGATCTGTCTCTCTGTAAGGTCGTAAAGCCGATGTCTAACTGCCAAGAGCGCGGGATTCGGGTTACTTCGACTAAATACGAAGGGTGTGGAGAAAGACAAAGGGACGGGCGGTATGGTCATGTGGGAACTATTTGTACAGAACTATGGAACCCCCCCTACCCCTCCCCCCTACCCCCACTACCCGTCTTACTATTTTAGTCAAGTTTAACTTAATCTACTTTAATATAATCTAATTTCATTTAACTTAATCTGGTTTATTTTATTTTAGTTTAATTTCAGCTACTTTGATATAATCTAATTTCATGGAACTTAATCCGATTTAGTTTGATTTGTACTAAATTTGATTTAGTTTAATTCAATTTTATTTTATTTCAATTCTATTTAGTTTTATTTTATTCTGTTTTATTTCAATTTTATTTATTCTATTTTATTGTCTTATCTTTATCTTATCTATCTCTTCATTTACTTATCTTTCTATTAATTTTATCTATTTTTATCTATTTATTTATTCATCTATTTATTTTATTATTTTATTATTTCTAGGTACTTTAACGCCTGACAATCACCTTTCATATAATGCTACAGTTTGCTGGTATACAATGAATATTCATCTGAGCCCGGATACCGTGTGTCAGCCCCTCAGGGCCGCACCTTCAGATAGAGGCAAGGTTGCTGATGGTTTCTGAAGATGGGCGTGAGGGAGATGGCGACATCCGACGCCCATCTCTCAACAGTAGTTTATCAATTTAAAGATGATTTTTTTTATTTATTTTTTTATTTTTATTTTTTGTGTAACAGATCAAATAAATTCGACTGACGTCATCTTCACACCACGTGACGTAATCCCCCTTTTTTTTTAGAATATTACGTTTTTTTCCCAGAATATTACAACTTATTACGATTTAGAAACTTTTAATAAGGCGAATCCGCTGGCCTTTTGACGTGCTCGGAAAGGCTGAAATTATGCAGCTTATTAATATGAATTTCGTCTCAATGGAACGAGATACAGCTGAGCCGTCGTGATGTCTTCCAGTTTAAGCTTCAGTGACCCAATTTACGACGATGGAGAGAAATTCTCACTTTTTTTTTTTTTTCCTTCGAAAACCAACCTAATCTGCTATTTTCTCTTCCAAAAGCTTTCGTATCTGAAGTAATTTCCCATACTTTATTTGTCAGTTTATTATTATTTACTATTTACCTGTTTGTTTATCATTTAACTATACTTATGTATTATTTATCTTATTCATTATTGTTTATATTATTATATATATTTTTCATTTTATCTATGTTTTTTTTATCATTTATATATATATTTTTTTCGCATCCGACCTAGTTATGGACCAAAAGGTCTCCTGTCGGCATGCTCCGCCTTTGTAATCCTTTGTAATCTTTTGTACTTAAATAATGATTACTGTAGTCATTTCCTCCTCATTTCTCCCTTGGTCTGGATGTCCCTTTGCCCGTCATTTCCTTTGCAGCGTCATTTGTCATTTCGAAAACCAACCTAATCTTTATCATTTCGCAATGTCGTCATGTTTTCAAATATCCGCACAATGTTTCACTTATGTGTTTCTGTCTTCGTTGATTTAGTTTGAGGTTTTCTTATAACCTTCTTCCTGTTCTTTACTCATTCCTTGTTCGCGTATTCGCTTATTTATCTATTCAGTTGGATGATTGTCCATGAATTAACCGGATCACAACTAGATAAGAATAAAAAAGACAATAAAACAATGTAGGATGAAACAGAACGTAATAAGCTATTTAGTTGGTTAATTGTCTATAAATTAACCTGATCACGTGTTTAAAATAAAAAAAGAAAATATGATAAAACAATATAGAATAAAATAGAATGAAATAATTTAGAATAAAGGAACATAAATGAAGGGACGGGGAGGGGGGGTGGAGGTCGCCGATTAAATGAAGCGGCCTTGCTGTGGATGTGCTGTGCCTTGCTACATTGCTTCCGACCCAGGGCAGTGGAAGAGATGTAGGGATGACCCGTCATCCAGGAGGAGCTCAAATGAGAAGGGGGGGGTGGAGTGGGAAAGGGTGGTAGAGGAGAGTGGAATGGGTGGAAGTGGAATGAGTGGGAGTGGGTATATGTCTTTTGAATTTAGCTACCCCCTATGTAAGGGTAAAAATGTCCTTGGCATTTAGCTAGAAAGTAAACTAAAAAGTAAACTTATACAAAATGAGATCAAATAGAAAATAAAATAAAATAAATAGAATGATACAAAATAAGGTAGAATTGAATAAAGAAACCAACTAATATAAAACAGAGTTAAATAGACAATTGAATAAAGAAATAAAATTCAGTAAAAAAAAATCAACGAAATAAACTTCCTGCAGATGCAGCGCAATGTAGTACAGTTCAAAGTTTTAAGATTCATTTAGATAAATAACTAGGCATTTAGATAAATAACTAGGCAACATGCTCTAATGCTGCCTGGAGATTGGTTCGCCTCTTTAGTCAGTTCTTCGTTTAACTATCATTAGCATCCGGCCTAGCTATGGACCAAAAGGTCTCCTGCCAGGATGATCTAACAGAAGTATTCAAACGGGCCAAGGGCTTTAACAAGGATGATGCAGGCAAGGTCATCATATTAAGACAACAGGGCAGAATTCGTAGTAATGGGTTAAAATTGGACAAATTAGAATCTAAGAAGGAACTAGGCAATAAATGGTTTGCTAATAGGGTAGTTAACGAATGAAATAGACTTAGTAACGAGGTAATCAGCGCTGAAACCACTGGTTGTTTTAGGAGAAGGTTAGATAACTTCATGGATGGTGAAGATAGGTGGTAAGGGACATGGAACTGCCTAGTGTAGGCCTTAGGGTCTCTTGCAGTCTCCTTCATTCTTACGTTCTTATGTAATCTTTTGTAATCCTTTAAAATCCTTATATATCCTATCGAACTCAGATCCAGTTTCTTGTTAGTAAAGTCATGTACAGACGACGACGATAACAGCAGCAGCAACAACAACAACAACAACGACAACGACAACAACAACAGCAACAACGACAACTACAACAATAATAACAACAACAACGACAACAACAACATTAATAACAACAACAACAACGCCAACAACAACATTAATAACAACAACAACAACAATAACAACGTAACACCTTTGATCCAGGTCATATTGGTGGTCAGTTTCAGCAAGTCACACTAACAGCCACTTTATGTAGAGTATATTTTGTCTTAATCCCTTATACAAAAAAATCCACTCACACACACTTTCACATGCACACATATGTACACAAACACGCACACACACACACAAACACTCACACTCACGCACTCTCTCTCTCTCTCTCTTCTTGCATAATATTCTGTTTTAATAATTTGCCAAAAGTGTGTCAAGATATTAAGACCTCAAAATGAGATCATTTGGATTCTCTGTTATATCGTTAATACATTCACGTACGCACACACACACACACACACACACACACACACACACACACACACACACACACACACACACACACACACACACACACACACACACGCAGGCACGCCCAATCACACACACGGATTATTGGTACAATGGTTAGAGAGTGGGAGAGAGAGAGAGAGAGAGAGAGAGAGGGGGGGGGGTTCCTACGTCAATCTATCTTTCGGAGAATAAAGGAAGAGGGTGGTGGAGATGGTGGTGGTGGATGGAGGGGGGAAGGGAGGGAGGGAGGGAGGTAGGGAGGGAGAGGGGCTAAGGGGAGGGGGGGAGGGGAGAGGGTCCAGCCAGGAATCGTCGCTGGTTCCCCACTTTGGGATCCAACTCGCTAATATGCAGTCCATTGCTCAGGGTCCATAGGAACGGCCATTTTCTTTTTTGTCCACATCTCTCATTCCGTTTTCTATTTCCCCTCCATTTTCTTTTTCCCCCTTTCCTATTGCGTTGTGTTTTTCTTCTTTTCCATATTCTTCTTCCGTTTTCTTTTACTCAGAGCGTCATGACCTCCCATTTTCTTTCGCGTGGTTTTCATCCCCGTTTTCTGTGACCAATTATTTCTCGATTTAGTGTTTTTTTTCTGTTTGTTCTTTGGTGGATTTTTTTATCAGTGGAGCTGTCGTCACACGATTTAATTGAGTTCATGACTGATTTCTTTGTTGAAATTAAAATTAAAACAGGTGATTTAATTTACGTTTTTAAGCAAAGCCATTTAATTCCTCTTTCTCAGAAGCGATTTATAGTAAGGCCTAATGAATAGATCAATGAATAGAAAGGTAAATAAATAACTTGATTGATCAGTTGATTGATTGATTACTTCAGTGATAAATCAATTAATGAATATATATAAAAAAATAAAATAAAATAAAATAAAAAACAAACAAATGAGTAGTAATTAAGTCAAGACAACAAATAAATAAAATAAAAAACAAAATTAATAATAATAAAAAATCTTCAACAATTACATTATGGCTAAAGTCTTGGTGGGACCCCACGAGTGTTGCCAAAGTTCTGGGGAAGTGGTTGAATGTCCCGTCACGCCCTCACGCCCTCACGCCCACGTCGTTGTCCAACTTTGAAATGGCCAAGGCGCGCTGGCCGCCGAGGCTTTGGCCAACTCGCCATTGGGCTGCCGCGCCGGGAGAGGCTCCGGGAGATCGCCCGACGGTGGCCCGGTGGCCAGACGCCAGGGAGGAGGGAGGAGGGAGGAGGAAGAGGAGGAGGAGGAGAGGAAGCTGATCAAGAGTAGGTGAGGAGGAAATGAGAAAAAGGAGGAGGTTGAGGTGGACGAGAAGGAGGAGGAGGTGGAGATGGAGGAGAAGGAGGAGGAGGAGGAAGAGGTGGACGAGATGGAGGAGGAGGAAGAGGAGGTGGAGAAGGAGGAAGAGGAAGAGGAGGTGGAGAAGAAGGAGGAGGAGGAGGAAGAGGAGGTGGAGAAGAAGGAGGAGGAGAAGGAGGAGGAGGAAGAGGTGGAAGAGAAAGAGGAGGAGGAAAAAAAGGAAGAGGAAAAGGAGGTGGAGGTGAGGAGAAGAAAGAGGAGAGGAAAGAGTAGAAGAAAGAGGAGGAATATTAAGAGAACGAAAAGAGGACGAGGAGGAGGAGGAGAAGGAGAATAAGAGAAGGAGAAGAGGAGGAGTAGGGGAGGAGGAGGAAGACGAAGAGGAAGAAAGGAAGTGGAGGAAGAGGAGGAAGAAGAGGAAGAGTAGGAGAAGAACAAGGTGACGAGATTACGCTAGGAGGCGCTGACTATCTGCTGGGGTTGGTAACTGTTACTGCTGGAAATCAAAGAGGAGGAGGAGAAG
>NC_134802.1:50469792-50474792 GCF_046742065.1 Oratosquilla oratoria | reverse complement strand
AAATATACGACGCAAAGGTGATTCGACATTTGGAGATTCGAAAAACAAAAAGGTTATGACCGAAGTAGTTTCTATTCCAACGGACTCACCTTGTGCCCATCTTGTCATAATTCGCCCCAAGATACAGACCCTCTCGTACTGCACTGCCCAATCACAGCAGTGCCAGGGGGTTACCAGACTATCTATGAAGCAAATCAAACATTCATAGACTGGCTAGCAAATACAAAGTTGGAGGTGTAAGAAAGCCATACGATACTACTACTACTTGAGTCGTGTAGGTGTGGCGGTGGTTTGCGGGAGTATTTTCGGTGACGTACACGAACATCGCTGCGATGACAGCGTGGACAACACTATAGCTAAAAAGACCATTACCAGATATATTGAATAAGGTACCACCAATAAGGTCCTGTTCACACTAAGGGTTTAAACTGCGGCGGTTCAATTACATTGTAAGTCAATGTAGGCGTTCACACAGCCGGGATGTTTTGTCCTTGACTACAGTATATGTTACCGCTGCGGTTTCCGCGCTGTTCAAACCGTTAGTATGAACAGGGACTATATTTTGTCAAAAATTGGGTGGCAAAGTGGTGGGGAGGATCCTACGCCAGGAGGCGCTGAGTAGCTGCGGTCGAAGCCGTCACCTTTGCCCTATTCTGCGCTTTATGGGTTGTTGGAGCAGGTAACAGTCATGGCTGGGAATAAGAGAGAAGTGCGGGATTCGAACCCACAACCGAGCGAATGTGAGACCAGCACGCTTCCGATTGCGCTGCCAAGGCAATGGGGTGGCAAAATGGCGAGATTATATTGTCACAACCTCTTGGCTAACCATTGAAATGAAAAGTAAAATTTGTCTTGTTACATTCTCATCACCTGTAGGTCCATCCGAATTGTCTCGTGCGTTTCCGGATAGTGTGCCACGACGCCGAATGCGAGATAAGACCTCCCCAAAGGTATTAAATTTTCGGACATCAACCTTAAAAATACGAAAATTTTAATGTACAACCCGATAATCCTAGCAGAAATGCACAAACTGGGAACTCTGAAGGAAGAACTGGAAAACATCAACTGGGATATCGTGGAACTGAGTAAAGGGAGGAGGAAAAGGTCGTGAATCTACAAACTGTCACAAGTTGTTTTACAATCGAGGTAAAGAGAACGAAAGAATTGGAGAACATAAACTGGGATATCATGGCACTGAGTGAAGGGAAGAGGAAATGTCGTGCAGCTACAAAACAGCCACAATTTGTTCTACTATAGAGGTAAAGAGAAGAAAAAAAAACAGTGAACTGGGTTTCTCGAATAACTGAGAGAGTGATGGCAACGTAGTGAAATTCAGCAGTGTAATAAAATAGCATAAGGAAAGGATACACACTTTAATGTTACAGGTCTATGCGCCAACTTCAGTGAGCTCAGATGTCAAATTAAACTTATTGATTATGTAAGTCAAGTGGTGGGTCGAGATTGAATAAATACATAGTGGTACTCGGAGACCTTAACGCGAAAGTAGGGAGGAGCGTGGCAAGTGAATCATATCTCACGAAGGTTGGAATAGCTGAAAGAAATGACAAAATGCGAGATCTTGCAGAAATTCACCAGATAATATAAAACATTGTCTTCTAAAAGCAATGTTGCTATCACGAAGGAAATGGATATATACAGCAATAATAGAATGGTAGGTTGCACAACTAAATCAAATTTCAAAGCTGAAAGAAATAAATTAATCTTCATGAAGATAGTAAGCCTTACGAGGATAAAGAATAACAAGGAGTTTCTGACAGAAATTAAAAACAAATTTGAAATTCTAAAAGATAAACAAGGACATCATTAAAATGCTCAGTCAAAATCTTCTGAATATCATTTGAGAATAAGCGAAGATAGGGAGCAAAAAAAAAAAAAAAACGTTTTAGAGTAACAAGTAACTGAATGAGATGAAGAAAGACTGGGTATGTTAAAACCAGGAGGAATGATATAGAAGGAGTTAAACAGAACAAGCTTATCAATAAAAAGCAGAGATGGAAGAAAAAAAGAGAATCATAGTTCATGTAGAGGTAACCATCCGGAAAGGCAAAAGTATTAAACAGACCCAATGTAGACATATATGGGGGAGACAGCAAATTGTTACTCTAAAAGGTTGTAATGGAGATGTAATGAAACATAGAGGGGTAACAAGTGTAGAGGGAATTCATCAAGAAACACCAGAGCTCAGTCAGTATATAAATTCGTCAGTAGGCAGTTTTATTTAGGCGGGTTGGCTTCATCATGAAAGTATTCAAACAATGCGAAGGAAATGAGTGGGAACAGCCACCCAAGAACGAGGAGGAACCTGATCGAAGTGGTGACAACTCCTGAAGAAACTTGGGTGTCCAAGAAGACGCCTGTCACAACTTGGCCGCCAGGAAGTTCTTGGCTTCGACGTGGTAGCAGCAGTGGCTATCGGTGTGGCCCTGGTTTTGGTTTTGGTTCCACTTGTGGATGTGGTTGTTCTTGCTTGTTTCTCGTGGTTGTGGTTGGCTGTCTTTTATTAGTGGTTGTGGTTAGATATATTTTCTGGGGTTGATGTGGTTGTGTTTCAGTTGTAGCTATGAATGCGATTATGGATACGGTTGTGGTTGTGGTTGTGGTTGTGGTTGTGGTTGTGGTTGTGGTTGTGGTTCTGGTTGTGGTTGTGGTTGTGGTTGTAGTTGTAGTTGTGGGCAGGTTGGTACGGTGAACGTTGTGGTTAAAGTTGTATTGTGATTATGGTTGTTGTTGTGGTTGTTATTGATTGTACTGATGGCGTTGGTGGTGGTGATGATAAGTGATGTATGGTGAGTGACTTTATGGTGTTTGTGATGATGGTAATCCAGAAGATGCTGGTGTGATGAATGTGGTAGTAAAAACAGTTGTGGTAGTTGTGGTAGGCGTAGTGGTATGGGTTTAGTGGTTTTAGTAGGTAACAGTAATGGCTGGGACAAGGTTCGAGCCTACAGTCAATGTGCATGGCAACTATAAACTAAGCTTCAATGCAACTAAGTTCTGAGAGAAAAAAATATATATATATTCTAGAAGTCACGTGACCCTTCCGTCCCTAGTAGTACTTTCCCTCGTATTCCCTCCTGTCGCCAAGCGATTTTATTCATATCGAAAGCATCCACGTCTTAAAAACGTGGATGAGTTGGATGGGGGTGGATTCATAAGAACACAAGAATGGAAGAGACTGCAAGAGACCTTATGGCCTACACTAGGCAGTTCCATGTCCCTTACCGTCTATCATCCCTATCCGTAAAGTTATCTAATCTTTTCTTTTCAACAATCAATTATTTCAGCGCTCACGACATGGTTACTGAATTGAGGATATGCATCATGTAGATTCAATTCCCACTATTACGGAGATGGTCACGGAATGTAGAACGGGAAGCCCAAAGTTCAAGATTGGGTTTGTGAGAATCTAGTCCGTATATTGTAATGTCTGTTTTCTTATATTCATTTTCTTTATTTTATCGTTTATTTGTTCATGTATTTGTTTGTGCATTTATTCATATATTAATGCTTCCATTATTTTTGCATTTTTCATGTGGTTATCCATATGGCTGCTATTCACGCATTTATTTTCTGTAATGAGAATGGTGATGGTGGTGATGTTGGAGGTGGTGATGATGATGCTGATGGTGGTGGTGATGGTGGATGTGGTGATGGTGGTGATGGTGGTGATGGTGGTGATGGTGAAGGTGGTGATGGTGGTAATAGTGGAAGTGGTGGTGATGATGATGATGATGATGATGATGATGATGATGATGATGATGATGATGATGATGATGATGATGATGATGATGATGATGATGATGATGATGATGATGATGATGATGATGATGATGATGATGATGATGATGATGATGATGATGATGGTGGTGTTGGTGATGGTGATGATGATGGCGAAGGTAGTGCTGGTGATAACGGTGGTGGTGATGGTAATGGTGGTGATGGTGATATTGGTGGTGATGATGGTGGTGATGATGAATGTTGTCATGATATTGTTGGTGATGGTGGTGATGATGAATGTTGTCATGATATTGTTGGTGATGATGGTGATGATGGAAGTGGTCATGATATTGTTGGTGACGGTGGTGATGATGGTGAAAATTGATATACTGTGGTGGTGGAGGAAAGAAGAAGTGATTTTGTAAAAGTGGTTGTGGGTGCCAGTGTGGGGGTGGTGGTGGGGGGGGTGGGGGGTGGGGGGGAGGTGGGGGGGTTTGGTTGTTCCGTCCTGGTTCCTCTTTGGGTCTGCCCAAGAAAACCCACAGACTCGTATCCTCGCAAACAATAGCTTTCTATATTAAGCTTTGTTTCAAGAACTCTCCTTTTTTTTCAACGAACCAAAAAGTCTCCACGCCTCGTGCCTTAAAAATCCCTTTATTTGTCATTTTCGTCATCATCACCTTTTTTTATGGTTGAACGACTTTTGGAAACGCCACAGGAGTCTCTTCAAAGACCTCTGGACGCCGAATTTTACTGAAAAATCGTCATCTTTGAAGCGTCTCCACAAAGACACTGGGAGCGCTTTTGGAAGCTCTCTGCACAGCACGTCACAAAAGACCCGTCGCCGCTTGCGGGTTTAGAAATGCAAAGATAACTTTGAATGAGGAACAAAATACATTTTTTTAGAAAGATGATAAAATTCCATCAGGGAGTATATACGGTACTTCTCTTTATTGGAACGCTCTTTGAAAATCGGAAGTTTGCAATATTCGAAACGAAAACATTCCTCGTATTCGGAATTTTCTAGATTAGAAAAACAATATATATACATATATATATATATATATATATATATATATATATATATATATATATATATATATATATATATATATATATATGTATATATATATATATATATATATAATTCCAGATATTAGAGATTTCCTAATCTTCAGTTGGAGACCTTAGGGCGCATAAACGAACGTACCACACTTAAATGATTTAAATCTGCTTCCATCCACTCAGGATCAGACGATTTT
>NC_134802.1:50449792-50462292 GCF_046742065.1 Oratosquilla oratoria | reverse complement strand
CTCACTGACCTGACCCGTGACGTGACCTCACTGACCTGAGCCCTTGATGTGACCTCACCGACCTGACCTCACCTACGTTACCTCACATGACCTGACCTCGTTTCATCCTACCCTACTTTCTAGTATTGAAATCCTCATGGAAGGTAAATGAAGAAGGCAAATGAAGCTGAACTCTCTTACAGCAAAAATAAATTTCGTGAATTGATGCAGATTATCATCAATTCATGTCCCTGTCTTTCTTTATCCTCCTCTCCCTCTTCTTGCTCCTCTTCTCTCTCTTTATCTTTCTCCTCCTACCTCTGTCTATGTAGAATGTTTCTTATGACCAAAGTCTAGGATTCACACACACACACACACACACACACACACACACACACACACACACACACACACACACACACACACACACACAACACACACAAAAACACTAAAAGTACTGAGACTATCAACTTTGAAAGATCTAATAAAAGGGGGTGACATGATCACAGCGTTCAGGTCACTAAAGGGGATAGATTGCACTGATAGAAGAGATCAGATTAAAGATGGTGGGGGAGGGCTTTAAGAGGTTATGGAAGGAAATTGAGAAAGACCACATGTCGAAATGGACTTGAAGAAATACATTTTTCCATATAGATGTATAAATATGTGGAATAGCTTATAAGGTGATATAGCCCAAGCTCAAACAATACACGAGTTCAAATATAAATATGATAATTGGAAATCAAAGTTCTAGATTAAGTTGGAACCGTACATGAATATAAGTCTTAGTATGTTAGAAAAATAGAGAATAGGAGACGGGACCCGACGGGCGTTGCTTCTTTTCTGTACACTACAATTAGGCAAGTAAAGTAAATACACACACAATACGCAAACACACACACACACACACACACACACACACACACACACACACACACACACACACACAATACACAAACATACACGCAATACACATACAGACATACAATACTCACACACACACACACAATACACACATAATACAAACAATGCACACAAACAAAATACAAACAGTACACACACACACACTCAGACGATTGTTGTAGAAGGCTACTTTTTTACACGGACGTAAACTTCTGCCGTGGAAATACATATATATTTTACAAAATCATATGTTGAAGCTTAACTGCACTACTACAAGTTTATCTAAATTAGAACAATGGCGAAAAATAGCGTTGGCCCATATATTTGGATCATAAGCCCCACCGCAAGTACTCGAACCTTTGACGTAGCGATCGCCAAGGCAAAGGCTCAAGTCCTTGCGGTGGAGATTATTTCCATTTGTCAAAAATGGACACATATATTTGGATCAAGACAGGCTACTCTCCATTTCCATATTCTGTTGTTCCATAGTCTATCGTGTCGTTCACACAATCGTTCATTTCGAAATGTTTCGTCTACTTGTTACCAAGGTTTCATATTGCAAAGGACAATCTTGCTAAAGCCCCCGTTCGTTCAAAGTGAAAGAAACGTCTTCCAGAAGACAATTTTGAAAATAATAATAATAATAATGATAATGATAATGATGGTCATATTTATCTTTCTCTTTCGCCTGATTTTGACAAATGGAAAGTTGCCTTCTGAGCGAAACATTCCGCAAAACGAAAAGATGTGCCACTAGCCCGCCACGTGCGTAATTACATTTATACGCGGACAGACGCGTTCCCATGAACCTAATTGCGTTTGTCTAATTCCTTCGTACAAAGAACAGCTCCGGCCTGACACTGATGCTGTCACTTGCTGAAAGGGACAGACACCTTTCAGCAACCGGACAGGACAGCTGAAGTCGTTATTATCTTGTGGCGTGGGGCAGAGGGGGAGGGGTAAATGCCTCTCAGCCACCCCCTCCCCCCACCACTTCTCTCTCTCTCTCTCTCTCTCTCTCTCTCTCTCTCTCTCTCTCTCTCTCTCTCTCTGTCACCCCTTTATATCTTTCTCCTTTTCTCTTTCTCTCTCTTTTTCTCTTTATCTTTCCGCCGTAAAATCTCTCTGGCAAAGTATTTTGTTTTCTCAACAATCTACATAAAATGTCATTTAATATTATGCTGGAAGAAATTTATTTTCCTCCAGCGTTCCTTCCCGAAAGCTGCGGCCACCAAATCTGCTCCGATAATCGGAGCAATATCTTCAAAGGCCCTCCCCACTGCAAGGGATACCAATAGATACCAACACGAGACTTAACTAAGTGTCCCTGTACGTTTACGACGAGGGCTGTAATTTCATAATTCATCGTACGATTTCTCATATACGTTCGTCTCTCATTTCCCATAACTCTTCGTTCGCATCTCCATCATCCTTTAGCTGTTGTACAGTTTGATAGACGTTTCCCTTGGGGTCGGTTTCTGAAAAGTTACTTAAGTGACGTTTCGTATTCTTAAACCAAAATCAGTCATGGCATTCCCTTACTAGGCTATTCTAGGAACCTCTAACCTGTTAGTTAAGTCTTCGGGTAGTTAATCTACTAGGAAAAGCAGTTAAATCATTAAATTTGTTATTTCCTTGGTCTTTTACTGAGAGATGACATGTGTACTCGTGTACTTGTGACGTCACTTCAGGTGTTGATTTTCTTTTGTCTAATATCAGGTGATTTTTTTATTTGTTTATTTCATTCCAATATTTTTCTTACATTATTTTTCTGTTTATTTATTCATTATATTTACTTATTATTTATTTATCTATTTACATGATTATTCCATTCTATCCTGTGTCATGTTATTTTATTATATTTTTTATTATATCATGTGTCATGTTATTTTTTTGCGTATATATTCATCTTATTATTTTTCATATCATTCTACTCTATTTTATTATGTTTTATATTATTTTTCTAATCTAGTAATTCATTATATTCATCTCATTTTTATTTGTTATCGTTATCACTCTTTGAGAGACCCCAAGGCAGTGGGCGGGAGGAAGGGATGACCCGTCGGCCGGGAGGAGAGGGAGGGAGGGAGGGAGGGAGGGGGTGGAATGGGTGGAGATGAAATGGGCGGGAGTGGAATAATACTTTTTGACTTTGGCTACCTCCCTCTTAAAGGGGGAAAACGCCATTGGTATACGTATGTTATTATAGTTATTATCATCATTGCTATCAATCATCATTATTATCAATACTAATATCATCATCATCATCATCATCATCATCATCATCATCATCATCATCATCATCATCATCATCATCATCATCATCATCATCATCATCATCATCATCATCATCATCATCATTCATTATTATTATCATCATTATTATTATTATTATTATTATCATTATCATTATTATTATTATTATTATCATCATTATTATTATCATTGTTATTTTGCTTTCTTACGCTAGGAGATTTGCGTTGCAACAACTCCCTAAGAAGAGTCTTACTTTGAGAATAAACACCTTGTGAGATCGAAACCTTTATTAGTACTACGTTTCGCTTGTTACAGCTTTTTCAAGTACAGACATGACACACACTCTGAGCACATATAAGCCAACAGGGAAGGAACTGGGAGAGGTTATCAGGGAGGGGTGGGTGGTAGGTGGAGGGGGAGGCTAGGGACGGGTGGGACTTGGTGGAGACAAAGGAGGACATTTCGGACAGTTTGTTGAAGTGGACTAAGGGGGACATTTCATACATTTATTTAATGCGGGTAACAGATGGATTATAGGAGGGGCGATGTTAAACATGCCTCTGTTCTGCTCAATGGTTTTGAAGCTTTGAATGGCGGCCGCTTCGAGGCATTTTCTCCTCATCCTCTCTGGTTCACTAAAATTTACAGTCTACAGGAAACCAACCAATAAGGACGATTTGACTCACTTCCTATCCCACCATGACCTCAGTATTAAAAAAGGTGTAGTCATAGGTTTCTACCTCAGAGCTCTCAGGATTTGTAGCCCTGAATTCTTAGAGGACGAGTTTAGGCACATAAAGGAGGTTTTTCATAAATTAAAATATCCAGAGTGCATCATCCACCAGTGTAAGAAAAAGGCACTCAAAATAATGGAAGGGCGGGAACCAACAAAAGATCCAGCTAGGAGGCTTATCCTTCCAGCCAGCAGCGTCACCGCCACCCTCACCCGGACACTTGGGCGTTGCAACGTTCAGGTAGTGGGCCAGTCCAGCAGAACTATCAAAGAGCTTTCAAGAAGGAATGACAGCCAGGACGAGATGTGGGGAAAAAACGCTGGTGTCTACCGCATACCCTGTGCTGGATGTGATAAAGTATACATCGGCGAGACTTCCCGTGACCTGAAGACCCGGATCCGGGAGCATCGCTACGATTCCCGGAACAACATCTCGACCAACGCCTGTGTTATCCACCGGAACACCAACGACCACCTGATGGATTGGGATAACGCAGAACTTCTGTTTAGTGAACCAGATAGGATGAGGAGAAAATGCCTCGAAGCGGCCGCCATTCAAAGCTTCAAAACCATTGAGCAGAACAGAGGCATGTTTAACATCGCCCCTCCTATAATCCATCTGTTACCCGCATTAAATAAATGTATGAAATGTCCCCCTTAGTCCACTTCAACAAACTGTCCGAAATGTCCTCCTTTGTCTCCACCAAGTCCCACCCGTCCCCCTCCTCCCCCTCCACCTACCACCCACCCCTCCCTGATAACCTCTCCCAGTTCCTTCCCTGTTGGCTTATATGTGCTCAGAGTGTGTGTCATGTCTGTACTTGAAAAAGCTGTAACAAGCGAAACGTAGTACTAATAAAGGTTTCGATCTCACAAGGTGTTTATTCTCACAGTCTTGTCGGCTTTTGCCATTGTGATTCAAGAGTCTTACCTTTTCTGTGTTAAACAAAATGAAGAAGAGGCGATAAATTCTGAAATAGGGCTGAGCGTCAGTCGCTTAAGTTCGTACGAATGGATCTATGGGTGCTGACACTAACCATGCGTTAGTGGGTTAGTGAGGTTGTCGTATTGGGATTCGTTTCTTAACCTCAATTATACGTTTTACCAATGCCCTGGAAGTCCAACAACAACAATAATAATAATATTATTATAATCACAATAACAATAATAACAACAACAACAATAATAATAATAACAATAATAATGATAACAATAATAATGGAAATAATGATAATGTAAATAATAATAAAGAAAATAATACTAATAATACTAATGATAACAACAACAACAATAATAATAATATTACTAATAATGATAAGAAATACCCATTTCCCCCTTCACTCATATTCTCTCTTCCTCTCTTTCCCTTCCCCTCCTCTCAATCACCCCATTGTCCTTCCTCCCCCCTCCTCAATCTCCCCCCCCAGACTACTCCATCTTCCAGACAGTGCACCCAGATACCCCTTAAAGAGCGAAACATCGATGTGACTCGTGTGTGTGTGTGTGTGTGTGTGTGTGTGTGTGTGTGTGTGTGTGTGTGTGTGTGTGTGTGTGTGTGTGTGTGTGTGTGTGTGTGTGTGTGTGTGAGACAGAGAGAGAGAGAGCTTAAGTGTAAGAGTATGAATGTATCCAGTATAATTATATAATATATATATATATATATATATATATATATATATATATATATATAT
The DNA here is from genome assembly GCF_046742065.1 of Oratosquilla oratoria. Lineage (NCBI taxonomy): Eukaryota > Metazoa > Arthropoda > Malacostraca > Stomatopoda > Squillidae > Oratosquilla > Oratosquilla oratoria. The sequence continues at coordinate 50,456,730 of NC_134802.1, read as the reverse complement.
ATATATATATATATATATATATATATATATATATACATACATATATAGATATACAGTGATACCTCGACATACGAGCATAACTCGTTCCGTGACCGAACTCGTAACTCAAAATGTTCGGATCTTAAAGCAAATTTCCCACTTAGAATAACAGAAACTATTTTGATTCCTTGCAGCCCTCAAAAAACATCCCAGGTTACCCAAATTCATAGCAGTAAACGTGTTTTAACTTAAGATTACACATGTAATACATCTTACAATTACATAATAAAATGTATAACAAAAGGAAATATGGTTTATTTTCCTTTATCTATTCTTAACTTTGACTTGACTGAACCCGGCTATCTACACAATCACAAGCTTAAACGTAAATTTCTGCCTAACTTTAACTGCTAAACTTGCCTTTTTTCTTTTCACTGAGACCAAACTTAACTACTACTTTTTAATTTTTACTCTTCTTCATTTCTTTTCGCCCTATTTTGGCCTCGCTTTCGTCACTTTTTGAATAAAAAAAAAAAATACTCTAGGCCGTTCGCTTCCGCCTTTCTTTTAAAAGTTTACGAAAGCGCGATAGGCAAGTGTCATTAAAAAGCGCTGAAGCACGACCACCACCAGAATCCATTTCTTCCAGATGTTTCTTTTCGATGAAACTGGAACGCTTTTCCCACACTGCCAACGTGGATCTCACCTCCGTTGTAGAGCTATTCTTCTCCTCCTAATCCTGTTCGGTTGCAGTCTGTAAATCCTTCGATTCCAACTGGAAACCTCCTTCCACACTGCCGACATCGATCTCACCTCCGTTGTAGATATATCCTCCTTCTCCTCCTCCTGTTCTGTTGCAGTCTGTAGATCCTTCTACTTCAACTGGAAAGTTTCTTCCACACTGCCGACATCGATCTCACCTCCGTTGTAGATATATCCTTCTCCTCCTCCTGTTCTGTTGCAGAGTCTGTAGATCTTTCGACTTCAACTGGAAAGCTTCTTCCACACTGCCGACATCGATCTCACCTCCGTTGTAGAGCTATTCTTCTCCTCCTCCTGTTCTGTTGCAGAATCTGTAGATCCTTCGAATCCTCCGGCGAGAGTTCCTTCTCCTTATGTTCCCCCAAAGAGCTCGTTGACGTCTCCCTCATCCACCTCCAGACCCACAGACTCTCCGAGGAACACGATCTCCTCCAACGCTTCGAGTTCGGGTTCGAATCCTTCGGAATTCTGTTCCGGCACGAAGTCGGACCATAATTTTGTCCAAGCAAGAGTTCAGTGTGGTTCTGGCAACCCCCCCCTCCCCCCGCCAGGCCAAAGCAAGATTGCGTCATCAATTGTATCTTTGTCTCGACTTTTGTTTTTTCGTTCTTCTATTTTCTTCTCTGTCTGTCTCTATGCCTCTCTCTCTCTCTCTCTCTCTCTCTCTCTCTCTCTCTCTCTCTCTCTCTCTCTCTCTCTCTCTCTCTCTCTCTCTCTCTTTCTGTCTGTCTCCCTCTGTCTCTGTCCCTCTCTGTCTATCTGTATCTCTTTCTCTGTCTCTATATCTCTCTCTGTCTCTCTATCTGTATCCTAGGTGGCTTACTTACTAACAACGACAAACCTCACAAAGTTAACTGATCCTTATCCCCTCATCGACACAGTTTTCCTTTGTCCATACCCAATTCTTCACTGAGTTCACAAATCTTGAAAGAGATAACCAATGAATGTCTTAATCCTTTAAGAACCAGAAGTCTCCAGGAGACAAAGAGAATCGCCCGATCTTCGCTTGTGCTAAACGACTATAGAAGCCATAGAGATTATGGGGATTGGAGGGTTTGGAGTGATTGAAAATTTTGGAGGAGTTGAAGGGATTAGAGGGGTTGGAGGAATTGAAGGGATTGGAAAAGTTTGGAGGAGTTGGAGGGATTGGAAAAGTTTGGAGGAGTTGAGGGGATTGGAGGGATTGGAGGCTTTGGAGGGGTTGTAGGTGTTGGGGGTTGGAGTGACTGTAGGGATTGAAGGGATTGGGGGGATTGGAAGTGTTGAAGGGTTTGGAGGGGTTAGAGAAGTTTGGAGGGGCTAGAGAAGTTTGGAGGGATTGGGGGATTGGAAGGATTGAAGTGACCGTAGGGATTGAAGGGATTGGAAGGATTGGAGGTGTTGAAGGGTTTGGAGGGGTTAGAGAAGTTTGGAGGGATTGGGAGATTGGAGGGATTGAAGGCACTGGAGAGGTTGGAAGAAATTAAGGGATTGGAGGGGCTGGAGGGATTGCAGGAATTGGAGGAATTAAAGGTGCTGGAGATGTTGGAGGGTTTGGAGGGATTGGAGGGGCTGGAGTGGATGGAAGGGTTGTAAGGGTTGCTGGAGTTTGAGGAATTTGAGGGATTTGAGAGTTTGGAAGGATTTGAGGGTTTGGAGGGATGAGGAGGGTTTGGAGGGATGAGGAGGGTTTGGAGGGATTAGGAGGGTTTGGAGGGATGAGGAGAGTTTGGAGGGATTAGGAGGGTTTGGAGGGATGAGGAGGGTTTGGAGGGATTAGGAGGGTTTGGAGGGATTAGGAGGGTTTGGAGGGATTAGGAGGGTTTGGAGGGATGAGGAGGGTTTGGAGGGATTAGGAGGGTTTGGAGGGATTAGGAGGGTTTGGAGGGATTAGGAGGGTTTGGAGGGATTAGGAGGGTTTGGAGGGATGGGGAGGGTTTGGAGGGTCAGGTCCTACATCTGGGAAACTTCGAAGCGGAGATTTGTTTTTCGGGTTCGAATCTCTTTAACGCCAATTCCCCTCTCCGGAAAGTGGCGGAAAATGGCTCCGTCCGCCCGGATGGTCCGGGCGATGGTCCGGGGCTAGAGGGCATCTGTTTAAGATATTTGTTTATTTATTTATTTACTTAATTATTTTATTTATCTATTTATTTATCTATTTATTTATTTATTTATTTATTTATCTATTTATTTATTTATTTATTTATTCATATATTTATTTTTCATTTCTAATGAAGAGCGCAGTACAAGATTTTTGTTTGTGTGAACTCGAGTCTCCTGTCATAAAAAGAGTACGACGTGACTGTGGTCCGCAGGGGTGACGTCGAGGTCCACCACAGAGCCAACGGGCTATCCACTGGGGAATGGTGCAGCCTTTGTGCCCTGAACAAGGGGGCTCGTGGTGATAATGGTGAAAGTGGCGGTGGGGGGGAGAAAGGAGATAGGGAGAGGGGGGAGAGGAGTTGAGGAGGAGGAAGAGGAGGAAGAGGAGGAGGTGGAAGAGGAAGGGAAGGAGGGAACGGGAGAATAGGAGGAGGAGGAAGAGAAAGGAGAAAGGGGAGAGGAGGAGGAGGAGGAGGAGGAGGAGGAGGAGGAGGAGGAGGAGGAGGAGGGGAAGGAGGGAACGGGAGAAAAGGAGGAGGAGGAAGAGAAAGGGGAAAGGAGGAGGAGGAGAAAGTGGAAAGAGGAGAGGAGGAGAAGGAGGAAGAGGAAGAGCAGGAGAATTGGAAGCGGGGGGGAGGGGGGGTTAAGGGGAGTGGAGGAGTGTCTGCGTGAGCCCTTCAAAGCCAAGTAATTTGACGACGAAGGAACGACCAGTGGGTCGTTAGGCTCTTCCTCCTCCTCCTCCTCCTCCTCCTCGTCGTCGTCCGTCTTCACCGCCTACTTCAGCGTCGTCGCCGCACAATATTTGAATTTTCAAATCTCCAAATATCAAATCATCTTTCCGTTATAATAAAGCTGAGTGATGAACTAAGAGATTTTAAACCTATGAGAATGTTAGACATAATTTTGAAATGTTCTTAGACAAGTTTAGATTTCTGTAACCGACGTCGTATCTTAGTTATTCAAATGAAGGTTGGAGGTTGGAGGTAGGGTGTCGGAGGAAAAATAGCCCAGTGTGATAACCCCTTTGTCCGGATAGCAAGATTCTTGCCCCCAGCTATCCTAGTACATATGGCAAAGGTTGAAGCTTTCCACCAACACCCTCTTTGTTTTAATAAAATCGTCAGGCGACATCGCAAGGCAGAACTGTTATGATGTTAATATTATGTGATGATCGAATCCACCCCTCTCCAACATCATCTCCACCCTTCTCCAACATCATCTCCACCTTTCTCCAACATCATCTCCACCGACGTCTCCAGCGCTCTCACGAGATCCTCTCACGACCTCACGACCCTCTCACAACTAAAGCCCTACCAATCAGCATCGTTATCCTATCCAGGATACATTCCCGTTGTGTTTCCTCTACCAATACCAATATATCATTACTCACTCTCTCCCCCTCATCCTTTCTCTCTCCCCCCCCCTCTCTCTCTCTCTCTCTCTCTCTCTCTCTCCCTCTCTCTCCCTCTCTCTCTCTGTTCTATCTCTTTATCCCTCTGTCCCTCTCCTTCTCTTTGTAACCCCCACTTTCTCTCGTTGTCCCTCTCTCATCCCCTTTCCCCTCTTTTTTTGTCCCTCTCTCTCTCTCTCCCCCTTCCCTTCCCCCTCTACCTTCCTACCTTCCTCCCTCTCCCCCCCTCTCTCTCTCTCTCTCTCTCTCTCTCTCTCTCTCTCTCTCTCTCTCTGTTCTATCTCTTTATCCCTCTGTCCCTCCTCTTCTCTTTGTAACCCTCACTTTCTCTCGTTGTCCCTCTCTCTTCCCCTTTCCCCTCTTTTTTGTCCCTCTCTCTCTCTCTCTCTCCCCCTTCCCCCTCTACCTTCCTCCCTCCCTCCCTCTCTCCCTCCCTCCCTCTCTCTCTCTCTCTCTCTCTCTCTCTCTCCCTCTCTCTCTCTCTCTCTCTCTCTCTCTCTCTCTCTCTCTCTGTCCACATCAGAGCGGAACTCGTCCTCATCGTTGCCCGCAAGTGGCGAGCCCTCACGTCGTCGCTTCTTGTGATGCAGAAACGATCCTTCTAGGGATCATATTGTAGCCAGGATCATTATCCTCTCCCTCCTCCTCCTCCTCCTCCTCCTCCTCCTCCTCTTCCTCCTCTTCCTTCTCCTCCTCCTCCTCCTCTCCCTCCTCCTCCTCCTCCTCCTCCTCCTCCTCCTCCTCCTCCTTCTCCTCCTCCTCATCGTTCACTTCATTCTTACCTCTCACCAGTGTCATCATTGGCGTCATCATCATCATCATCATCATCATCATCATCATCATCATCATCATCATCATTGTCGTCATCATCATCATCATCATCATCATCATCATCATCATCATCATCATCATCATCATCATCATCATCATCATCATCATCATCATCATCATCATCATCATCATCATCATCATCATCGTCATCATCGTCATCATCATCATCATCGTCAGCACTATCCTTTTTATCACTGCTGATTTTACTGTCAGCAGCAGCAGCAGCATCGTCTACACAGTAATCAGTATGCGTGTGTATGTGTTTGTGTGTGCGTATGTGCGTTTGTGTGTGCGCGTGTGTATATGCGTATGTGCGTTTGTGTGTGTGTGCGTAAGTGCGTTTGTGTATGTGTGCGTGTGTGTATGTGTGTGTGTGTGTGTGTGTGTGTGTGTGTGTGTGTGTGTGTGTGTGTGTGTGTGTGTGTGTGTGTGTGTGTGTGTGTGTGTGTATGCGTATGTGTGTTTGTATGTGTGCGCATGTGCGTTTGTGTATGTGTGTGTGTGTGTGTGTGTGTGTGTGTGTGTGTGTGTGTGTGTGTGTGTGTACGGGTGTTCATGCTTATCCACTCGTACAAACAAGCCAACTCGTGATTATGAATATACGATTGAGTATTTTGCAAAAAAAAAAAAAAAAAAGAGAGAGAGAGAGAAAATCGTCTAAAGCGGCATTAGATACAAAATACCCGGAAACTGCACGGGGGGCTTGACTTGTGTCAGAAGCTGTGCACTGAATATTATTTAACTAATTTATCTAAACCAAAACAAACAAACATGTCGCGGCCGAATTCTCACTACTTTTTCGTCACTTATTAAAAAGAAGAATATATAAATAATTAAAAGAAATAAAGAATAAAAAAAGAGGAATTATAGTGAGATAAAGGCACACGTGCAAACGGAGGCAAGACAAAAGAAGAATATAATCCTTTTCATCCGATTCACGGCCTTTATGTGTATTGTCTGTCATCATGCATTTTCACACATACACACACACACACACACACACACACACACACACACACACACACACACACACACACACACAAACAAACATCTTTTCACTGTCATAGTTTTATAATGTTATAATCTTGTAGGATGTGTATTTTCAGCAGTAATGCTGCTATACCCAATAAACCGTTTATTGTTATTATTATTATTATTATTATTATTACTATTATTATTATTATTATTACTATTATTATTATTATTATTATTATTATTACTATTATTATTATATTATTATTATTATTATTATTATTACACACACACAAACACACACACACACACAAACACACACTCACACACACACACACACACACACACACACACACACACACACACACACACACACACACACACACACACACACACACACACACACACACACACACTACTTACACATTAAAATCCACTTAACACCCCTCCCATCTCACCATTTTATGGGTAAAAGGTCATCCCTTCTCCCGCTCCACCGCTCAGTTCGAGGGCAATGCAGCGAGGCACAGTGCTCCTCAGACCAGGACTTGACAACCGAGGCCGGGTTACCCCCACGGTTTCATCCTATGGCGAAACCTCCCTCCTGCGTCCTGCAATGTTCAGTTTCGGTCTTCGTTTGTATCACAGTGTTCCTGGCCTCCTGCGTTCTTCTGGACCAGGTGCCTGCGTGCCTCCATCCATTTCATGAGGAGTGACCAAACAATCCAAGGCTTACCGAAAAGAACTCAATTGTTTAATGTCCAAATACCTTTGGCAAGACTTAACCAATAAACTTAATCTCTCTCTCTCTCTCTCTCTCTCTCTCTCTCTCTCTCTCTCTCTCTCTCTCTCTCTCTCTCTCTCTCTCTCTCTCTCTCCACAGCAAAGAGCTGGAACT
>NC_134802.1:50414792-50437292 GCF_046742065.1 Oratosquilla oratoria | reverse complement strand
CATATACTGAAGAGAGAGATATTACATTCATTAGAGAGAGAGAGATAGATAGAGAGAGAGAGAGATAGAGAGAGAGAGAGAGAGATAGATAGATAGATAGAGAGAGAGAGAGAGGAAGCGAGCAAGCAGCAAGACTTTTTTTTTTTTTTTTTGCACCAAAGAGAAGCGAGATTAGCGTCTGAAACGTGAATATAACAACGAAAAATACGACTCATAACTGAGAGAGAAATTAGTTGGAGAAAATAAAGAATTAATATTTTCTCTCTTCCCTACTGGTGGAGAGCCATTGTCCGGAGACTGCGTAAGTGGTGGAGAAAGGTGGAGAAGAGAGAAACGAAGATTTTGGAGAAAAATTTTGAGTAGTAATTGAGAATCTGGGAGATAATAGAGAAGCGGAGATGTGATAAAAAAAACAGTGATGGAGAAAACATTCAATAAATGTTGGAGAATCTGGTTAACGATGTTGGAGTAGTACAGTCTGGAGTGTTGGAGAAGGTCTGAAGGAGGAGGAAGAGTTGATGGATGGATGGCTGGATGAGAGAGGAGGTGGGGTGGCTCTTATGGTGAATCGGTGGGGATAGTCACTACACTGCGTTTGACCCGAGGCGTATGGCGGGAGTGCGGGATGGCTGAACGAGGTTTTCGGTGTCGAGTCTGGCTAGGCTATCCCTCTCATAAGGTGGAAAAGGCCAAAGAGACTCACATTTAAATCTACGTGGGTAGATATGTGTTAATGTGTGTAAACGCGTCTGTATGTGTGTACACATACTAAGATCATGTGAACTTCTACACATCTATGTATACATGTGTGTGTAAACGTATGCATATGGCCTTGTTTCTATGTGTGTGTACATATATTCTTAAGGTTGTGTAAATTTCTACCTGTGTGTGTGTGTGTGTGTGTGTGTGTGTGTGTGTGTGTGTGTGTGTGTGTGTGTGTGTGTGTGTGTGTGTGAAAACAAGTGTATATTTGTTTATGATTTTTCATTCTTACGACGAAAGAAATCCATGATGAATATAGAATATACAGTACATTCTATGAATACAGAATATTTTCTTCAATCCACATATTCTCCTTTTCACCAGCTCCAAAAGTGAGTAGATTCCAGTCCTCTTGATTTCGTCTATTCATTTGCGAGATCCAATCCTCCTCTATAAAGGTTTTCAATACCTTGAAGATTTTGAAAATCTTGATTTTATCTATTCAGAAGCAAGATTAAATTCAACTTTTGTATCAAATTCTCTTCACTTTGAGTTGCTACTTGGTAGATTTTTCTTTTTTTATTTCTTCAATTTTGTATCAAATTCTCTTCAGTCCGAGTTTCTACTTGGTAGATTCTTTCTTTCTCTATTTCTCCTCTCCTTTGACGTTTTCTGAATTCGACAAAATCGTTCTAGTTTGGGTAGAACGAGAAAACCAGTCTTTACCTTCATCAGAAGGTGCGGCCCCGAGGAGCTGACACTCGGTTCCCTGCCTTGGCCCAAGATCTTTCTTTTTTTTCAATGTCAGCTTTATTTCATAGGCTTTTTCACGAGGGCTGACAACCGGTGACTGATCTTTTCTCCCTACAACTTTGAGCCGGGGACACAGAAACAGTCTTACATTGACACCACACAGACAAGATTAGCGAACCCGACATTTTTGAAATGTTATTCTAAATCTTATCCTTCTTTAACTAAATTAGGTTAGGTTAGATTAGGTTAGGTCATTCAGTTTTATTTGCAGGAGCTCCTGCTCCTCCTCCTTCTGGTCTCCCTTCAACTACTCTTCCTTCTCTTTCTGCTTCCCCTCCTCCTCCTCCTCCTCTGTTCCCTTCCTTCTCCTCCTCTTTCCCTCTTCCTTCTTCATCGTCCTGCAAATTCTCCTTTTATTCATCCTCCCCTCTTCTTCCCTCTTCCTCCTCTCCCTCTACCTCCTCCTAATGCTACTCCTCCTCTTCCTCCTCCTAATGCTACTCCTCCTCCTCTTCCTCCTCTCCCTCTATCTCCTCCAAATACTACTCATCTTCCTCCTCCTCTTCCTCTTCCTTCTCCTAATGCTACTCCTCCTCTTCCTCTTCTCACTCTACCTCCTCCTAGTACTATTCCTCCTCCTTTTCCTTTTCCTCTTCCTCCTCCTAATGCCACTCCTCCTCTTCCTCCTCTCCCTCTACCTCCTCCTAATGCTACTCCTCCTCTTCCTCCTCCTTCGCTTCTTCCTCTTCCTCCTCCTAATGCTACTCCTCCTCTTCCTCTTCTCACTCTACCTCCTCCTAATACTATTCCTCCTCCTTTTTCTTTTCCTCCTCCTCCTCCTAATGCCCCTCCATCTTTTCCTCCTCTCCCTCTACCTCCTCCTAATGCTACTCCTCCTTTTCCTCCTTCTCCTCTTACTCTTCCACCTCCTCCTCCAAAAGTCGACCAGTTTCCCAGACACGAGTTCGGAGTTTGGCCGAAGACAAATTTCCCTCGTGCCGTTGCGTTGGTGACGACGCGCAACGGGCACCAACCGTCACCAACGGTCACCAACGGTCGCCAACGGTCGCTAGGGGTTTATACGCTCGGTCACATAAATGTCAGGAGAACGGTCTTTTATGGCGTCGACGTGGGACGGTGCTGGGAGTTCCTGTGGGACGGTGTGGGAGTTCCTGTGGGATGGTGTGGGAGTTCCTGTGGGACGGTGTGGGAGTTCCTGTGGGACGGTGTGGGAGTTCCTGTGGGACGGTGTGGGAGTTCCTGTGGTACGGGAAGATGGTGGGAGTTCTGAGACTCCCCCCCACGAAGGGTGGGAGTGGTAGGGATGATGGCTGGGAGTGTGATAGGTGAGGAGGCGTTAGTCTATGGACGAATGAACCGTATAAATGAAATATGGGGTGTATATGTGACTTAGACACAGATACTGTTGATATACATTACATATATATATATATATATATATATATATATATATATATATATATATATATCACGTGAAAACCACAGTTGGAGCAAAAAAGACTGGAAACGGAATCTATATATTTCGATTGCAAACTGCAATCCTCTTCAGTTTGCAATCGAAATATGAAGAATCCTTTTCTCCAGTCTTTTCTGCTCCAACTGTGGTTTTCACGTGATCGACAAATGTGATATTACATTTTTCATCAGTAATATATATTTGGAAATTCGTTAACAAATGTGAGTAGTGAATAAGATTTCGACGTAATTATCAGTAACGATCTCAAATCATCCAAACAGTGTATTTCAGCCTCTGAGAAAGCAAATAAGATTCTAGGACTGATTGCGCGATCTTTTGACCTCAAAAGTCCATCACTCATTAACAAGTTATATAAATCGTTAGTTTGTCCACATTTGGAATATGCTGTTTCCGCATGGTCACCGAATCTCATTAAAGACATTGACATACTAGAAAAAGTACAACGGCGAGCCACAAAACTGATTCCAAATATCAAAAATAAATCATACGAAAATCGACTAAAACATATGAATCTGTTTTCCCTAAAAAAGCGTAGACTCAGAGGTGACTTGATACAGGTCTTTAAAATTTTAAAGGGAATTGACAACATCAAAGGTAACAAAATTTTTACATTGAATGAGAATTAGACGAGAAACAATGGTCTCAAACTGTCCGGAAATAGATTAAATTTGGAAGTGGGTAGAAACAACTTCGCCAACCGTGTAGTTAATGAATGGAATAAACTTCCTGCACAGGTTGTGCATTGAAGTTCAGTTCGATGCTTTAAGAATCATTTAGATAAACACCTAAGCAAGATGCTGTAATGATTATACTTTATTTTATATTATTTGTTTTTGTTTTGTTATCATTTGTCTGTCTGATTTTCATTTATTATTAGTTATATGTCAATTCATTATTATTTACTATTTACCTGTTTGTTTATTATTTAACTATACCTATGCATTTGTTTATGTATTCTATTTATTTATATTATTACAGTCTTTATTTATTAATTTATTATTATTATGATTTTTTTCGCATCCAACCTAAATGTGGACCAAAAGGTCTCCTGTCGGCATGCTCCGCCTTTGTAATATATACAGCTATAGATAGATATAGATAGAGAGAGAATGAGAGAGAGAGTGATGGTTGTTCTTATGAACTGGTTTAACTGCGTTTCTATCTTTTCGTATGTCCTGAGAGAGAGAGAGAAAGAGAGAGAGAGAGAGAGAGAGAGAGAGAGAGAGAGAGAGAGAGAGAGAGAGAGAGAGAGAGAGAGAGAGAGAGAGAGAGAGAGAGAGAGAGGGAGATGTAGTGGCACTTGCTATAAATATCAGAATAAGAGCAATAAGAAGAGGCTCCGGCGGCAGGAGCATCCGATATAGTAAACAACTTTTGTCCAAAAGGCGGCCGATGCGCACACAAGAGTACAAATCCGTTTAACTTTACTTGGCGCAAGAAAGTATCCACTAACGTCGATTTTTTGTTGTTGTCGTTGTTGTTGTTGTTGTTGTTATTCATACATACATACATACATACATACATACATACATACATACATACATATACACTAAGGGCTATTTCCCCCTTACAAGGGAGGTAGCCAAAGTCAAGTGACATAATTCCACTCCCACCCATTCCACTCCCATCCACCCCCCTTCCCTCCCTCTCTCTTTTCTTGGCTCCTCCTGGGTGACTGGTCATCCCTGTATCTCGCCCACTGCCGTAGTAATAGTAGCAGCAACAATATTGGTGGTAGCAGTAGTAGTAGCAGTGGTGGTAGTAGTTTTGGGCCGACGGCCAGGCACTGGGACCACAATGATCATTCAGCGCCTGGTGGTGGTGTTGTGGGTGGTGGTGGTGGTGGTGGTGGTGGTGGTGGTGGTGGTGGTGGTGGTGGTGGTGGTGGTGGTGGTGGTGGTGGTGGTGGTGGTGGTGGTGGTGGTGGTGGTGGTGGTAGTGGTGGTAGTGGTGGTGGTGGTGGTAGTAGTGGTGGTGGTAGTAGTAGTAGTAGTAGTAGTAGTAGTAGTAGTAGTAGTAGTAGTAGTAGTAGTAGTAGTAGTAGTAGTAGTAGTAGTAGCAGCAGCAGTTGGCAGCAGTGAAGAGTAATGAGCAGCAGTTAGGACTATCAATGAGGAGCAATTTGTAGCAGCTGGCAGTAGCTGACAGCAATGAGCAACAGTTAGAAGCAGTTGGCCGCAGTGAGCAGCATGTAGTAGCAGTTCGTAGCAGCTAGAAATAATGGAAACTCCTAACTCCTCCGGTTTCCTTTGGAAAATGCTCATCACGTCCTCAGCGAGAGACCTTCCACCTCGAGACTCCTCGCTGTAGACAGGGAGACACTCCCTCACCCCCCTCCACCGCCACCACTTCCACGAACTCCTTCGAATTAGGTCACCCTAAGAACGTTTGGTTCCATTCAGGATCTGAGACAGGTCTGGGAGAGGTGTGGGAGAGGTCTGAGAGATATCTGAGAGAGATCTCAAAAAGATCTCGGAGAGGTCTGAGAGTGGTCTGAGAGAGGTCTCAAAAAGATCTCGGAGAAGTCTGAGAGTGGTCTGAGAGAGGTCTCAAAAATGTCTCAGAGAAGTCTGAGAAATATCTGAGAGAGGTCTCAAAAAGATCTCGGAGAGGTCTGAGAGAGGTCTTGGGGAGATCTAAGGGAGGTCTCAAAGAGATCTCGAAGAGATCTGAAAAAGATCTGAGAGAGAACTGAGAGGAGTCTCAGAAAGGTCTCAGAGTCTCCCTTCGAGTTGACCTAAGAAGGTCTTCTTTGACCCAGGATCATTCGTAACGGTCTTAGCATCTATCTCGGGTCAAGGCCACACTCAGAGTTTTTTAAGAGTCCGAGTGGCCTTCGGTGGCCATAAAGAGGGTCCGGCTCGCCTCTGACATAAACAATAGCTGCCTTGACTCAAGATCGCCTCCAATGGTTCGCTACGTTCCTCCGAAGGCAAGGGACGTAGTCCGGGACAATATTTTCCAGCTATCGATGTTAAAAGCTGTGTATCGGAAAATTCCCTTCGTCCGCTTCTTGGGTAACGACCGAGGGGTGGGGGGTGGGGGGGGGATCTGACCCCAAGTGCTCCAATCGTGGGGGGAGGAATGGGGGATATCCTGGGGGGGGAGGAATGGTGGGGAAGTAATGCAAAACTGATAGCGTTCGGCCATATTTGGGTCTTCAGTGTTTTCATTTTGAAGATGGTGGAAATTTACTCTTAAGGTATGTTTTTGTTTGTTTATATTTGTTTTCACACACACACACACACACACACACACACACACACACACACACACACACACACACACACACACACACACACACACACACACACACACATATTATATATATATATATATATATATATAATATATAAATATATATATATATATATAAATGTACATCTCCACGACCGAGATATTCAAATGTATATATATATATATATATATATATGTCTGCTGTCATGGTGGAGAGCTCAGAATGGAACATAAAAAAATTAATCAAATTAAATAAACAATTCATTCTTAGCTTTCTTACCACAGCAAGCACACTTGTGTCTGAAATGGTCTTAAAATACACACACATATACACACACACACGTACACATACACACACACCCCTAAATACATTCGAATATATGTGTACCGTTGGAAGCAAATGCCTGAACTTGTGGACAGGAGGGCCGAGCCGAGTCTCAGGGAAGGGATGTCCATAAGGGTCACTGAAGCGTTCAGCGAGAACCCAAAAATGACCCAAAGCTGCTGACCCCAATAGCAGAGGGGAGAATGTATGTGCGCAGCTTGTCACTGTAAACAAACAGAAAACGGGGAATTATTGGACGGTTCCACTGTACTTGGGGGGGCGTGAAAGAACTTAGCTTGAAATTAGGGTCGTTTGAGCTAATTAGGCAAATTCCAACCGGAAACTAGTACAGCTCTAGTTAATTAAATCTTATTTTAAGGATTACTTTTTACCTTTTCTAAACCTACTCAAGCACTTTCTCTCTTAAGCCTTCTTCAAGCTAGCGGTTTCAACCTACAATGTATGTAAATCAAGGGAGAAGTTCACACACAATCGCGCGGTTTCCGCGCGGTTCAAACCTTTAGTGTGAACAAGGTCTTACTTGAATAAAACATTTGAAGTGCGTCAATTCTTCAGGTTACAATTACTGCCGTTAGGCGATTTTATTCAGCTGATGGTGAAAATCTTACCTATAACGAAAGAGTAATTAACTAGGTTAATTAATTAACTCTCACAGTGACTTAAGTTCTAACTGCTGTTAGGCGATTCCAGTCAGTTAAGGATCTCCTTCCCGTAACAGGAGGAGGAGGAGGAAGAGGAGAAGAAAAGAGGAAATGAGAACAGAAAAATAAGAAAAAGAAAAAGAAATATAAGAGAAAGAAAAAAATATATAACTAAAAATGAGTAAAAAGTAAAAGAAAAAGAGAAACAAATCATACGAAAACCGCTTAAAGCCTCTGAACCTATTCTCAATAAAGAAGCGGAGACTAAGGGGGACTTGATACAAACCCTTAAAACTTAAATATCTAAACTTTGATAATAAATCTTTGACGATAATAAAACAAATAAAGTGTATGATAAAGTCTTATAATGATAAATAATAATAATAAGTAACAATAAATGTTTAATAATAAGATAACTGATAAACAAATATAACATTTAAACTTTAATATCTAAACTTTGATAATAAATCTTTGACGACAACAAATAAAACCTATGATAAAGGTAAAATCTTATTATGATTAATAATGATAAAGTAACAATAAATGTTTAACTACAAGATAATTGATAAACAAATATAATATCTAAACGTTGATAACAAATCTGATATTGAAATTCAAAGAAGAAACAGCTGAGCAAAATACTAAAGTATTTACTAATCTATTTATCTGTTTATTTGTTTGTTTGTGCTATTTTCTTTCTTTGTTCGTTTGCTTATTTATCATATTTTCTACATTTGACCTCATTATGGGCCAGAAACTTTCCTATCATTTTGTTTTATCATCACCATTCATTGTCACTGAAGCAGTATGAACAAGAACGGCAATAACAAAAAAACAATGACAACAATGACAACAAGAACAAGAACAACAACGATAATGACAACAGCGATAAACAAGAACAACAATAACACGAAGGATCTGGAGTGACGAATTTCAGCGCGTGAGGCGTCTGTCGCGACAATAAAGCAAAGTAATTAGAAAGACAGATGACAAACGTGAAAGAATGGAAAGAATGGGGAAGAGGCAAGAGGAGAGCTTGGGGGACAAAGAGGAAGAAAGAAAAACGAAGATGACGTAAAAGAGACAGAGGAAGAGGAAGTAAAGAAGGAGAAGAAATGAAAATGGAACTGGGAGACTTCGACGCAAACAGAACGAAAGGAGAAAGAGAATAGGGTAGGAAGAATTATGATGAAAAAGAATCGGAGAAAAATTGTGGGAAATTGAAAGAAGACGAAGGGGAGAAACAAAAACGTGAAATATAAATTAATGTCAGAAAAATACTCAAATCAAATTGGAAAAAGAATTCTTCTTCTTCCACGAAAGATTATTTCATAAGCTGTAAAGAAAAATAAAATATAATGATGGATACACAACTGATGGACAAGTTAACCAATGATAAGAGAGCTAACCACTAAACAATTAGGTAAGTACCTATACATACTACTGTCGAATATATAAGCATACTAGACAATGTTATCTATATATAATTTTTAAGTATCTTAGAATAACCATTCTTTTGTTTATATAATATATATATATATATATATACATATATATATATACATATATATATACATATACATATTATATATATATATATATATATATATATGTATATATATATATTGTGTTGAGACATTGATAGATTGACGTAAGTGTAGTAGAAAACACAGGAGTCTCAGTCTGAGTTTGTTCCTGAGTCCTGACTAGTTTTCGCAGGTATGCTTTTTCAATATACATATATATAGTGTGTGTACTATATAGTATTTCTTTGTTTCTTTCAGGTACTGAACGACGTACTGTGGCGACGCGTGTGTAATGAAACACGTCGGTACAAAAGTCACGATGCCTTCTCCTGGTTCGTAAACACATCAAGCCTTTTTCCATGAGCTGCAATTATGTATATGTCATTCTGAATGTCCTCAAATCATTTGGTTAATTTTAGGACAATTTAATTGTGTAAATTTCTCATTTAATACAAATATGATTTCATCTCCTCGCTGCAATAAATTTTAGGACAATTTAATTGTGTAAATTTCTCATTTAATACAAATATGATTTCATCTTCTCGCTGCAATATTGCCCCAAAGGAAAGAAACGCTGGTTAAGAGAAACGAAATACTAACGAATATATTACACATAAACACACATATAAACACAAACACACACACATACACACACATATAAACACAAACACACACACACAAATACACAAATACACACACACACACACACACACATACTACACACACATGCACACACTCTTACATACATACAAATGTACATACATACATACACACACGAACATATACACGAACACATGCATACACAAACTTTTTTTTTTTTTTTTTTTTTTTTTTTTTTTGAAGACTTGTTTCTGACAAAGAAAACAAGGAATTTACTTTGGTTCACCTTCCTTGAATGTGGGAAAGAGACTGAGAAGGAAATTGTCTGTCTTGGATCGCCCACGCCTCAGCAAGGGATGTGCTTGCTGAGGAAGAGGCTATCACTGTCACTACCAGAGGTGCGGATTTCAGACTCCAATGTTTCTTGGAGTGAAACGGAGGAGAAACAATTAACTTCCTTTGAGTCAGTCGGGGATTTTTTTTTCTTTTCTTTTTTTCATTATGTTTATGGCATGAAGGCTTTTCTAAACTGTATTCTATTTCGTATTTTTTGTGTCTTGTATTTCAATCTTTTATGTCATTTATTTCATTTTTCAAGGTTTTATTCTTCTTGTTCTTCGTTATCTATTTAACTTTATCATTTGATTATTCTTAATCTATTGATGTTTATTTAATTTTTCTAGTTTTGTATTTCAATTTTCACTAATTTATCTATTAATATATCTATTTATCTATTCATTTATTTGTTCATTTACTTATTAATGTTTATTTATAATCTTTTTATATTGCATTTGACCTTGTTATCTTTTGAAAGATATCCTACGGATATATTGACATACTTTATCCTTGTCACTCGTTAATCAAAATCGTCTGCAATTAGTCTGTCACTCCATAACTAACCGAGTTAGGTTAACCATCGTTGAATGTTAAACCCTTCAGTATGTTTCGTCGTTTACTATTTTTGTTCTTCCAGCTGCCGTCAGGTGATTCTATTCGGCTGCAGTGTCAAATATCTCACTTTCTATAGTAATTGTAATTACTATTCTTTTTAACATTTTTTTTCATTCTTATTATATACATACATATACCAAGGTTTTTTCCCCCTTCCAGGGGAGGTAGCCAAAAAGGGAAAGGCATAAAAACACTCCCACCCATTACATCCCTAAATACACTCCACACCCCTCCCACCCTTCCTCTCATCTGAGCACCTCCTGGATGACGGGTCATCCCTGCACCCTGCCCACCGCCCTAGGTCAGAAGCAGTGTCGCAAGACACAGTACATCCACAGCAAGGCCGCTTATTACTTTCAGAAAAAAATAGATTAATAAGATTAATAAGATCATATTGTTATTGTTGGGTATATGGAAATTATTGAAATGCATTAAAAAGATCTGGCGTGACAGATAAAAAGAATTTGAATTTATCGTTGCATGAAAAAGTCCAATGTATTGATTTATCAAAAGTCATCATGGATTTTTTCCCCTCTTTCTCTCTCTCTCCCTCTCTCTCTCTCTCTCTCTCTCTCTCTCTCTCTTTCTCTCTCTCTCTCTCTCTCTCTCTTTTCGACTGTCCGTGGGCAAACACGGAGGACTAAAAAGGGAAAAAAAAAACACACAAACTGAGAACAAGGGAGGACAAACACAGATCTTTAACTCAAACAGACTTTGTGTTAGCTGTTGATAGTGAGAGGGTTTCTGGACAAAGACCCTGCGTGTAAAACTGTAAGGGTCATTCTCCCTGTCTATGGACGGGACTCTCGCTCTTTTCTGCTCTCAGATTACAACCCAGCAACCTGTAGGCACACTTCATTTGCATTCTTATGGTTAAAGTAAAACGATTTTATTCAGACGAGAAAAGGCCAAGAGAGCTCCCGGTCACAACAACGCGACTCGAGCGAGTTCGTCTGACCGGAAACGACTTCGGTCATGATCTTTTATTTTTCGAATCTTCAAATGTCAAATCATCTTTACGTCATATAGTGAGAAGCTGAATGACAAACTAGAAGAAGTTAAACCTATACGAATGTTAGACACATTGTTGAACTGTGGACTTGGGGAGGTCTAGAATATGTTTCTTGAATATGTGACGAAGGATTAATCTCTTTTGTACCGGGAAGCCCTTTTTCTATATATTTTTTTATTACAAGGTTCAACCCTTTTGTAACTCTTTTATGCTTTCGTCCAGCAATTTAATTCAGTTTTGGGATCTGTATGATAAAGGGTTCACAACCAATAACATAAATCAGTAACATCGTCAATAGATGATTTTAGTCTGCTAAAAATCACCACATTCACCCCCACTTTCCCCTCACCCGGTTGACTCACTTGCATGGGCCATACCACCCGGAGACCCCTTGAGACCAAACAAGAGAAGGAGAAACCCAATCATCACAGAGACATTCCAGTCAGTCAACCAGACATTACTACAAATACAAATTACGTACACTGACTGCCTGTCTAAAAGCACCCTTTAGAAATTTACAACAGATTACCAAAAAAAATTGTAACAGACACCGAGGGTCAAAAAGCACCGAATGTAATAGATAATTAGTGGGAGAATACTTCATCACGTGAGATTAGCTGCAACTTATCGTTAAACTCAGAAATGTTGGAGGCTTCTACCTCATTATCCTTTTATTTCTTAGCGCTTATCTAATCATATTCTATCTGTCGCCAGGCGATTTTATTCAGTTAAAGAAGACTACCCTCTTCCCCATCATGCGTAGCAAATACCATCTTTCAGTCTTAGCTGAGGTAACAGCCTCTTGGGAATAAATCTACTAACATTTTCTGTTATTTGGAATCTAAAAATTGTAAATGACTAATATTTGAAACGAAAAAAGTATAGTTGGCCAGAATGTTAAAGAATAGTACTTGTATATCCAGGATTTTAGAAGAAAGAAATTCTTCTTTTTCTTCGTCTTCTTTTTGGTTCTGAATTATGGAGAATCATATTCCCAAACTCTAAGTAAAGGAGTTTTTTTTTTTTTTTTTTTTTTTTTTTGGGGGGGGGTGTATGATGGCCTGTCATCTTTGGTTCCGGTAATGATCCGACATCGTTGAGAACTTTCAGACGCCTGACTCCTGAGGCCTCATCGATCTTCAAGTTCTTAAAGACTTCGAAAGGCGCATCGATCTAAAGGTTCTTCCAGATTCCTGGAGACCTACTCTGCTCTCTCTCTCTCTCTCTCTCTCTCTCTCTCTCTCTCTCTCTAATTCTCTCTCTCGACCAAATGTCACTCTTCACGAAAACTACTTTTGACGTAAACGTTCTTGAGACAGAAATATTGACTAAAGTTATTTGGACTTTGAAAAAGCCTTTGATACTGCCCCGATACGAGTTACTACCAGCTAAAACTAAGTTGGTATGGACTTAGAGGTAAATTACTAAGCCTAAATAGAAGAAGCTTCAACCGTCCCAGATTCGTAAAGAATATCACTCACTGCTCCATTAGCACGATAAAGAAACAACACATTGCTGCATGCCAGACCCCCTGATGTCCATCCTTCTGAATCCTCTCTCCCACGAAAGGACAGAGTCCACCTGGCCAGACTGCGATACGGCCACCACCACCCAACAGCCCTTCTAAGCTACCAGAAGAGACTGGATGACCGCACTGTGGACAAATGCCCAGGATGCAACACTTCACCCATTACTATCAAACACGTCATGGAAGACTGCATTGTACACCATCACATACGCCAACAACACAACATACACTCCATAAAGGATTTGTGGGGAAAACGCAGTCCCGGCCTTGGCAATCCTTGGGGAGACGGGACTGCTCGGACAGACATTCTAGGGAACAACAACACCAACAACAACAATCACAGACAAATTCAGCGATGTTACGAATGGAGTTCCTCTTTCATATATACGCATACCTAAGTGTATGTATGTATTTGTGTTTATATGTATGTGTGTATACATTTATGTATGTATGTGCGTGTGTGTATATTCGTGTGCATGTATGTGTGTGTACATATGTATGTGTATGTATATTTATGTGCATGTATGTATGTATGTATGTATGTATCGAAAGATGGTTATGGGAAAGGATTAAGGACACTGAACAGTCATCCACCACGGCTAACGTCCCTTTCTCAATGCAACAGCTGTTACACTTAATTTTTTTTATTTTTTATTTTTTCGTTTTTCTTTTCCACGGTGGAAGGAGGCCTCACTGGCCGACCCCCTTTGCAGAGCGTACAATACAAGAATTAAGTTTTTCTTGCAAGCATTGCATTTTCCTTTTTTCATTTTTCATTTTTTCATTTTTGCAATTGTTCTAGCTGATATTGTTTTGCCCGTGAATTAGAAGCTGGTTGGCGAGGCGTTTCCTTATTTTACATAAATGGCGAACTATTTTTTCTTTCTTTGCGGAAGAAACGAGCAGACATTAGGATATATTTCCAGAAAGCAAAACAAAAGGAATCGAAGGCAAACGAAAAATAAATAAGATGAAATAAGAAAATAAACAAAACGAGATTAAACGAAACAACAAATAAACAAAACCAAAACGATGAGAAACAAAAAAAGATATATATATATATATATATATATATGTATACTTGTATACATGCATCTATACTTTCACATTCATATATGCTAGCACTGACACATGTATATGTATATTCATATGCACATGCATATATATATATATATATATATATATATATATATGTATATATATTATATATTATATATATATATATATATATATATATATACTTGTATACATGCATCTATACTTTCACATTCATATATACTAGCACTGACACATGTATATGTATATTCATATGCACATGCATATATATATATGTATATATATATATATATATTTTATATATATATATATATATTGTATATATGTGATATATATATGTGTGCATATATATATATATATATATATATATATATATATATATATATGTATATATATACACACACATTATGTTCTTATGTTTCTTATGTTCTTATATATATATGTATATGTATGTATATATATATATATATATATATATATATATATATATATATATATATATGTAGGGTCTTTGACTTGATATCCGTATTCTGTAGTATTCATTTACTTGTCTATATATTATTATTATTATTATTATTATTATTATTATTATTATTATCATTATTTATTATCATCATTGTTTATTATTATTATTATTACTATTACTATTAATAATAATAATAATAATAATAATAATAATAATAATAATAATAATAATTATAACTATAATAATAATAATAATAATGATAATAATAATAATAAGAAGAATTATGATAAGAATAATTATAATAATAGTTATTATTATTATTATTATTATTATTATTATTGTTATTACTATTATCATTATCATATCTATTTGCGGCTGAGTAAATAAACCGGCCTTGATGTTGATGTGCTATGTCTTGCTGCATTGCTTCTGACCCAGGGCAATGAGCGAGAAGCAGGGATGACCCGACATCCAGGAGGAGCAAAGAAAAGAGGGAGGGAGGGAGTGGTGGTGAATGGGAGTGGAGTGTGTGGGGATGAAATGGGTGGGAGTGGATTTATGCCTTTTGACTTTGGCTACCTCCCTTTTAAGGGGGAAAAAGCCCTTGGTGTATGTGTGTATGCATGTATGTATGCATATATGTATTTATCTGTTTATTGCTTAATTTTTGTAATCTACACATCCCACGAAGGCTCTGGCAAATCTCAAGAGCTTCAACAAAAGGCCTTGCCGCTGCCCTCAGCTGAATAGAAGGACCAGTTCTTCACCAGAATAAAATCTGTAAATTCCTTCAGTATAACTAAGGGCTAGTATCCTTCCACCAACTCATCTTTCTTTAATAAAATTGCCCACACCACCACCACCATTTGCATCACCACCTTCACCATCATCATCCCCACCATCACTGCCACCACTATCACCACTGTTTTCATCACTACCATCGTCATTATCACCATCACCCTCATCATTAGCATCATAATCACTGTTATCTTTATTTCATTACTATCAATATTATGACCACGTCAATATGCAATGAACGCAACTGTAAATTCCTTCAGTATAACTAAAAGGTATCGCTGTTCACAACTAAATCGAAATATTCATAATCATGACTTTTGGCCCCAACTGTGCCAAACGTGGCACTGAGATGCCCCTCCTCCTCCTCCTCCTCCTCCTCTCTCCCGACCCTTCCTTCTCGCTGTCACTGGCACTGTTGACCACTCCACCCCCTCACCCACCCTCTCCTCCTTTGATAGCCACGAAAAGAGCATCTAAGGATATTACATAGGTTAGAGAAGAGAGAGGAGGGAGGAGGAGGAAGAGAGGAGAGAGGAGGGAGGAGGAAGAAGAGAGGAAAGAAGAAGGAGGAGGGAAGAAGAAGGAGGGATACAAAGGAAAGGTGACTGTCAAGGAGGGAAGAAGGGAGAAGGTAAGAAGGGAGGAAAGGAGGGTAGAAGGGAAGGGGGGAAGGAGAGCAGGAGGGGAGGAGGTAACAAGAGAAGAAAGGAGGGAAGGAAGGGAGAAGAAAGGAGGGAAAGATTGAAGAAAGGAAGAAGGGAAGGAAGGAGGAAAGGAGGGAAAGAGTGAAGAAAGGAAGGAGGGAAGGAAGGAAGGAGGAAAGGAGGGAAAGAGTGAAGAAAGGAAGGAGGGAAGGAAGGAAGAAGGAAAGGAGGGAAAGAGTGAAGAAGGAAGGAGGAAAGGAGGGAAAGAGTGAAGAAAGGAAGGAAGGAAGGAGGAGAGGAGGGAAAGAGAGAAGAAAGGAAGAAGGAAAGGAAGGAAGGAGGAAAGGAGGGAAAGAGTGAAGAAAGGAAGAAGGGAAGGAAGGAAGGAGGAAAGGAGGGAAAGAGTGAAGAAAGGAAGGAGGGAAGGAAGGAAGGAGGAAAGGAGGGAAAGAGTGAAGAAAGGAAGGAGGGAAGGAAGGAAGGAGGAAAGGAGGGAAAGAGTGAAGAAAGGAAGGAGGGAAGGAAGGAAGGAGGGGGAGTAAGGAGGTAAATAGGATAAAGGGACAGCAATCCACGGGGTTTCTGCAATGCTTTCAGGCACAATGTAGGGAAACTTTTGACCCACTCTGT
Source organism: Oratosquilla oratoria (assembly GCF_046742065.1). NCBI lineage: Eukaryota > Metazoa > Arthropoda > Malacostraca > Stomatopoda > Squillidae > Oratosquilla > Oratosquilla oratoria. Next base: position 50,420,904 of record NC_134802.1, on the reverse strand, counting down.
ATTCTGAGGCTCGGGTCGGCTACCAATGATATTCATATTCATTTGCCCAAGTATATCATAAAATGCATATGAAGTAAGCATGCATATATAGTTTGCACATGCCGTTTAATGTATACATGCATACATATGCAGCAAAAATCTCATTAGCAAGTGATTTCCTAATGATAGATCAAAACAGGGAGATGTGGTGGCTTGTGCATGCATGATATATACGTACGTGTGTATATGTGTGTCATTAAGTGACTTTTTCTGTGGGATTGCATTACGACGCTATACTATTTCCATTATCTCGTGACCCACAAGATGTTGTTTGCTGTGTTGTCACGTACTGAATCAAAACATTCAGCATATATAGGAAGCTGTCCACTACCCCGAGTATGTTAGCATGGAATATTCCAAATGCATATTGATTTTTTCATTAAATGGCAGGTAATATGAGTAATTGTTATACATGTAAAGAAAAGAAGAGACTTGTTAAACGATGTGGCATCTCAGGTCAGGCGACCTTGCCCCGGCTCCAACTAGAGAAGCTGAATGCCAGTCTTCGGGCCGCTTGCAGTCTCTTTAATTATATCGGTCATACATGCAAATGTAAAGAAAACGGAGTCTCCCCTTTTTCTTTGGAGATGGTTTAGACGTGGCAACGCTGCTGGTTTTGCCGGCCACATCCTATGGGTCGCCAGATAATTGAAGAAATATACGATGGTACCAGCTAAGCCACGCCAGATGTCCAAAAGAAACGGCTCGGAACTGATTCTGCACCTTCCCGACGTCAACTCTCGAGACGTACCTAACACAATCTTTTCCATCGAATCTTATTCAGGGGAGCTATTCTCCAAGTATGTATTTGTCTTGATAACTCAGCCAATCACAAGCCTTAGTCGTGTAAAGGGGTGGAGCTACTTTGACATTATCAGAGTGAATGGACTATATTTTTAGGACTTTAGTGGAATACAAGGTGTGGAACCTGTTTGATGACAATGCAGCCAATCACGAGCCAGAATCGGGAAAGGGGTGGAGCTACTTTGACATTATCGGAGGGAATGGACTATATTTTTGGGACTTTAGTGGAATACAAGGTGTGGAACCTGCTTGAAGACAATACAGCCAATCACAAACCAGAATCGGCAAAGGGGTGGAACCTGTTTGAAATGACTGCAACCAATCACAAACTAGAGTCGAGGAAAGGGGTGGAGCCACTTTGACACCATCAAAATAAATGAACTAGATTCTTCAAAATTTAAAGTAATACAACAGAAAAGGAAAGACTGTTAAAAAAAATTATCATAATTAGTTCGTAAATGGTCACGATAATTGGTCACGAGTTAACTAAAATGGACAATCCTCATGGAGATAATTGCCTATCTGCTCTGGCTTTTTTTTTTTTTTTTTCTCATTATCACTCAGTCCTCTCGTAAATGGAATTAAACAGGACATCCACCTGGAGTTCAAATAACCACAGAAATTACCCCCAAAGTTGTTAATGTCATGGATGCAGTAAACTCCCCACTCACCACTCCACTCCCACGCGGTGGGAAGTGAAAAACCCGTGGGAGGGCAAAGTCCTGCCAGTTGCAGCAAGCCGCTGTTTTTTTTTTTTTTTTTTTTTTGTCGACGTTGAGTTGCCTCCCCGCCTGGCCAGGGCTGTCGAGAACCAATGTGGTAAGGCCGCAGTGGTTATCAGGACTCGAACTTACGACTACCTGCTCATGAGTTCAAGACAGTATCCACATGCTACCACAGTACTATGACAAAAACTAATTGCAGTGAACATAAACTAAGTAAAAGCAATATTAAATCAAGACTCTTAGACTAAGTTTATTTCAACTATATCGCCATTATATTTGAGGATAACATTAAAAATATAGAATTGTTATGTGACATAAAAGGTTTAATGACCATTCCTTACTTTTCATTAGTTTCTTCGTTAAATCTTATTAAACTTATAATCCGTGCTTATAGTCTATCTAAGCACTAAACTGAACTCGTGATAACAAAGGCTCGAGTTTGATTCCCAACGCGTAATTATCACTATTACCCGGTAACGGGCTCTCACGCAGCTAAGCTCCTCCCGCCGTAAGCCTTTCACCTCACTTTTAATCTCATAAGGGTGATATAGCGAATCAAAATGCCGTGTTATAGTCTTTATGCTACCCACCCTACAGCAAGTTCTTAACAACATCGCCTCTTATGATTTGCTGTTTGTTGACGGTCGTGTGGTCAGTACTAAAGTAAGTTTAAACCGTTTCCCGCCAGGTTAAAAGGATTTAATCTTTTAACCAAGGTGGTCTTTAACTCCCTTACTACCTGAGGGGAGGCTTGGTTGAATTAAATTGTCGATCGACGTATCTTATATAAATTGTAAATTATTTTACAAAAATGATCCTGGTTCAATGAAATTGTCGGTTGGCGTGTCTTGAATAAATTGTAAATTATTTTACAAAAATGAAGGAGTGTTTATTACACTTGCCTAACTTATCTGTTTATTAATTCATTTATCTATCTACTTATCTCTTTATCTATTTACTTACATTTGTACAGGGCAAACTTGTGAAAATGAAGCGGCAAAGAATATTGTAAATTGTATAGGAGAGGATGTAGGGGGAGGAAGAGGGAAAGTGGGAGGGGAAAGGGAAAGGGAAACTGAAGGGGAGAGGGGGAGGAAGAGAGGGAGGCGGAGAGGGTATGGGGGGAAAAGGTTCTAAGAGCCGTTACGTTAAATCATCACCAAATCTAAAATTGGGTTATCGTGTTCCCTTCATGGAAGATAAGTTATCAGCCATTCCAACCCCCCAACCCCCCATTTCGAGGCCTTGGGGGGGGGAGAGTGAGAATGTTATCTAAGATAGTTTAACTTTTATCTTCAGGAAATGGAAAACCAAACAACCAAACAAATTATTATGATCTATATTATTTGGAAAGACGTAGAGTGCGGCGTGACTTAATAGAGGTATTCATATGGGTTAAGGGCTTTAACAAGAGTGATGCCGATAAGGCCATCATATTAGAATAACAGGGCAGAACTCATAGTATTGGATTTAGATTGGGCAAATTTAAATTTAAGAAAGAAATAGGAGGCAAAAACTGGTTTACCAATAGAGTAGTTAACAAGTGGAATAGACTTAGTAACCATGTAGTGAGTGTTGAAACTATCGGTTATTTTAAGAAAAGGTGAGATGACTTTAAGAATAGGAAGGAAAGATGATAATGGGCATGAAACCTCCTAGTGTAGGCCTTAGGGTCTCTTGCTGTCTCGTTCGTTTTTATACTGGGTGGCCCCAAATGTTACTAATGTTTTCATTTTTAGATAATTTATGTATTTCTTCACATCTTTTAGAAACTAAATATTTCTTAATTTGTTTCAATGTGTGTGTGTGTGTGTGTGTGTGTGTGTGTGTGTGTGTGTGTGTGTGTGTGTGTGTGTGTGTGTGTGTGTGTGTGTGTGTGTGTGTGTGTGTGTGTGTGTGTGTGTGTGTGTGTGTGCATGTGTGTGTGTGTGTGTGTGTGTGTGTGTGTGTGTGTGTGTGTGTGTGTGTGTGTGTGTGTGTGTGTGTGTACATGAGTGTGTGTGTATGTGTGTACATGAGTGTGTGTGTGTGTGTGTGTGTGTGTGTGTGTGTGTGTGTGTGTGTGTGTGTGTGTGTGTGTGTACGTGGATAGACAAAAGATTCTCCACTCGGCTATAATAGAGTTGCCACGTTGTCCGATTCCCTTTTTTTATACAATCCCTTATTCAGTAACACCTTATCGAACGAACTAAGAACTGTTGAGCGAAAACGACTATCTCTCCTCCACAAACACCAAACCAGATATCAGAATATTTCATATTTTTCATAATTGAAAGCTTATTCTATTTTCGCAAGGCAACCTCACTAAGGAAAATATGTGAAACAAAACTATATTCAGTGTCAAATATATGAGAGAGAGAGAGAGAGAGAGAGAGAGAGAGAGAGAGAGAGAGAGAGAGAGAGAGAGAGAGAGTATTCCAAAGCAAGCCCGGCGCAAGCGGAGCGAGTTCGCCTTTTCACCCGTCGCGGATGTAGCAAGACGAATTTATAAACTATTCAATCATTATTTTCACAACTTGTGGAACACAGCATAGTATCATGGCGAGAGAAATGATATTTATGGACATGTAACCTATCGCAAAACACCCCCAGAAAGAGAGAGTTAGGCATAATAGAGGGTGAGAAATATGTAGAAATGGATCGGTACAAATCTATTTGCAGAAACCCGCGTTACACCCTGTGTATTAATTTCTCAGGGAAAAAGACGTCGCAGCAAATGAATAACATAGCGTGCTATGTAAAACCTGATGTTACAAAAGATTAGGAAAGAGAAGCATCCCGACAGGAGTCCTTCTGAACCATAACTAGGTCGAATGCGAAAAAAATATATGTAATAATAAAAAATGTTTTAGCCGACAATTCTCAAGACAATTTAGCTCTTTCCCTCGAAGAGTAAAACTCGAATGCAGACTGCTTTGGAAACCACGAAAGAAGCACCTCGAAAGACGGCAACCATTTACTTCTCGTATACTCTACCAATCAAACACCTCTGGTTCCCCAGTGTTGCCAAATGTGTCTAACCGCTAACGCTAGACACCGCGCTCGCGCTAGAATTAGCACATTTCGTGTTAGTTTGGGAACACGGATTGTGTACAAGTTTACCGAGGGAGAAATTACTCGCGAAAATATTGACTTCCACAGATGAAATACGAGTATATGTAAAGATAGATTAGCCTTCCCGAACACCATTCTCTCTGTCAGTATATCATCCAGCAAAGTGATTTCTATCTATCCGCCTAGCTGTTACATCATTTAAAACTATTTCGATAGATATATTTTTGAAGCATGGCAATTTCATGACACATTCCCTCGTCCATTTGGTATATACATTTCTTAAATGTCAATGTATCATCATCTGTCATACCTCGTTAAGAAATCGAGATTCACCGATATGATGATAGCTGACAACTTGCTCGTGTGGCCATATTCTACCTGATTGAACACATCCCTGCCTTTAAGAACTTTAGCAGACTTTTTCATTCGGGATAAAGAATATTTTTTATACTATCGTGGGTTGTTATAAGCTGTCGTTGCCTTTTGTGAATGATGAAAAATGGCCAAATATTAGTTTCCTGAAAGGTAATATTTTGTTTGCACGGCCTTGCTCTCTGGATAAAATATGAATTATTGCAATGGCGTCAGGATAAATATTTTGCAATAAACGGTGACGTGTATACAAGTGTGTGTGTGTGTGTGTGTGTGTGTGTGTGTGTGTGTGTGTGTGTGTGTGTGTGTGTGTGTGTGTGTGTGTGTGTGTGTCATTCACCATGGTCTTGGATCACGTGTTGGACTCGTGATCGACAGTTACTACCCTCCCGAATGAGAGCTCAGAGCTCATGTATGACCGATATATGGGTAATGCTGTGACCTCTCTCTCTCTCTCTCTCTCTCTCTCTCACACACACACACACACACACACATACATACATACACATACACACACACAAAACTCCCCGCTAACTAAAGTTGGAGTAACGGCTTACAGTGCAGCGATACTGAAATAATTTCACCCCTGGGTGGGATTCAAACTCGGACCGCTGGCTTAGCAGTTGCGAACGCTACCACTGAGCCGTCAAGCCGTGTGTGTATGTGTGTGTGTGTGTGTGTGTGTGTGTGTGTGTGTGTGTGTGTGTGTGTGTGTGTGTGTGTGTGTGTGTGTGTGTGTGTGCGTGCGCGAGCGCGCGTCTTTAAGCACTGATGACATAACTCACCTCTACACGCATGCACGCACACAAAAACACAATACAAAAACAATACCAAAAACAAACAAACGAACAAAGAAAGAATCAAACGAAAACAAACCAAAGATGGATGACATTGAAGACTCAAAAACAAAATGAAAATCTTCTTCATTATCACGTCGGGTGGACCCCTCTCTGAACCAGCTCCCTGAAGACCGCGACCTTTTGTGAGATCCCTATGACCCTGGTCTTTGACATATTCATTATTTCTTTTATTAATTTTTATTGGTATAACACAATATTACATCAAAAGGGGTTCCCAGCCTGTTAGTGCACCCACTCGACATATACGAAGTAATGGAG
>NC_134802.1:50404792-50409792 GCF_046742065.1 Oratosquilla oratoria | reverse complement strand
TCCTCGATGATTCGATGAATTATTAGTAGAAATATATGCTGATTCAACAATTCTTCTAGTGAATTTATCTAAACCTTTATGTAGCACTTCAGCTTCTCTCCAGTTTGGTAAATGATCGAATTTTTCCGCATGAACTACTAAAGAATTAGATGTCCTATGTGCTTTTATGTCGTTTTTATGTTCATAAATTCTTTTTTCTAATCCTCTTGACGATTCGCCATAATAAGCCATTGAGCAACTATTGCACGGGATTTTGTATACGACGCTGTTTTCGGAATTGGTTCTCTTTTCAGAAGTCTTTATTAAATCACCTATCCTCTTGTTAGTTATTTTAGCTATGTTTATACCCGATTTTGTTAAATATTTGTCTATCATTGGTGACGTTTCTGAGCCAGGTACTGATATAAAATTTGTATTATTTTTATTTTTATCATTTCTCTCTTTCTTTCCGCGATTGTAAATATTTATTGCTTTTCTTTTTGTTCTTTTCAACATTCCCTCTGGATATCCAAGTTTGTCAAAGGTTTTCATAATGTAATCAAATTCGCCTTCTAGGTATTCATTACTACAGATTCGTAGTGCCCTGAGAAAAAATCCTATTACTATACCACTCTTTGTCCTATCATCATGTGCGGAGAAGTAATGTACTAAATCCTCTTTGTTTGTTTCCTTTCTGTATACTGAGAAAGTTACAGTTTTTCCCACTCGTCGTATTAACGTATCTAGGAAGGGCAATTGTCCGTTTTGTTCCTCTTCTACGGTGAACTGAATATCGCTGTTGACCGCGTTAAGCATTCTCATTTTATTATTTACATTGGTGTTTTCGGGGATGATTGCGAGGACGTCGTCTACATATCTAAACCAGTGTGATCCCCTACCATTAATTCTGATGCAGTTTTCTTTTTCGAAGCACTCCCTATATAGACAGGCCATCACTGCACTTAAAGGACTACCCATAGCGAGACCTCTATGTTGTTCATATTCGTCACCATTAAAAGTAAACGCACCGAAATTTACGCATAAATCTATCAATTCTAAATAATCTTGTTTACTTATTGTAAGTTCAGTATCGTTCATATCTTTTATTACTCTCTTTACTGCTTCTAACGCACCGTTAGTGGAAATATTTGTATATAACGCCTTGACATCATAGCTTACTAACTTTTTCCCCGTGAAATCTAAATCTTTTAGTCTTGTCAAAAGATCATTAGAATTTTTCAAATGTGTATTGCTGATCGATCCCATTGCCTGTGATAGCGGTTTGGCTAGACATTTCGCTAGTCTGTGGGGTGCACTGCCAACCCCTGAAGTTATGGGTCGCATTGGAACGTTGGGTTTGTGAATTTTTGGAATACCGCGCATTCTGGGAGGATTGGGGTATTAAGAATTTTTCTGGCATGTTTTTTGAATTGATCTGCTTCATTCGTTACGAAACCTATATGTTTTTTGCGATAAGTATTGTCGTCATCTAAGAGCTCTAACATTTTACTGATATAGTCCTCTTTTGATAAGATCACGATACCACCTCCTTTATCTGCATTGGTGATTACTATGTCTTTGTCTAAGCCTAGATTTATTAAAGCTTTCTTGAATCTTCTGGGGATGACGCATTCGTTTTTAATGGCTAACGCTTGGTAACATGTAACAATCCCCTGTTTGAATCCTTTTTCAATATCGCTGTCACTCCATCTATAGTTTCTCTTAATAAAATCTGTGAATCCCCTTGTGTTAATACCAGTGTCGAATTTAAGTCCTAGCGATAGAGCTTGAATTTCAGTATTCGATAATCTCCTATCTGAAAGATTTGTTATTATTTCACACCTTCCAATTTTATTCCAATCGCTGTTGTAACATAGACTGTTTATTTTTCGCTCTAGTCTTTCATTTTGTGATGTCTTTTTCTTTTTCTAATTTATAAGTTAGGTGTGATGGTAATTGCACTCCAAATCTACAAGTACATTTATGAGTCGGTGGGCATATGTCTGATGGGCAAATGTCCGGTGACCAAATATCCGGTGTCGGAAAAGCAATAAATATTTACAATCGCGGAAAGAAAGAGAGAAATGATAAAAATAAAAATAATACAAATTTTATTATCAGTACCTGGCTCAGAAAACGTCACCAATGATAGACAAATATTTAACAAAATCGGGTATAAACATAGCTAAAATAACTAACAAGAGGATAGGTGATTTAATAAAGACTTCTGAAAAGAGAACCAATTCCGAAAACAGCGTTCGTACAAAAATCCCGTGCAATAGTTGCTCAATGGCTTATTATGGCGAATCGTCAAGAGGATTAGAAAAAAGAATTTATGAACATAATAAAACGACATAAAAGCACATAGGACATCTAACTTCTTTAGTAGTTCATGCGGAAAAATTCGATCATTTACCAAACTGGAGAGAAACTTCAGTGCTACATAAAGTTTTAGATAAATTCACTAGAAGAATTTTTGAATCACCATATATTTCTAATATTAATTCATCGAATCTTCGAGGAGGGTTTATCAATTTAGCTAAAGAAACTAGTATTTTAATTCTAAAACACGCCAGAAACACGACCTTTCCCAAGTGTCCGAAAAGATAATGAGATTTAGTACATAAACTCCAATTGCAGTTCTACATACACTTTCTGAAGAAGTTCTACGCGAACGAAACGTTTAGAGTGTATAGGGTTTCGAGCCTTCCCCTGTATATATGTTCTCCATCATCCAAATAATTTGTCTAAAATACTTATCAATATATGTATATATATGTATATATATATAATATATGTATATATATATGATTAACTTGTCACAATGTACCAGCATATATATATATATATATATATATATATATATATATATATATATATATATATATATATATATATCACTGTCCAGTAATGCCGTTACACATTAGTAATTGCACTAAAAACCCACTATTATTTGGATTTAAGAAAAGAAGGAAGTAACGAAATATACGGAAATTCATGACTTCCTTCTTTTCTTAAATTAAATTAAAAGTGGGTTTTTTAGTTCATATATATACATATATATACATATATATATATATACATATATATATATATATATATATATATATATATATATTATATATACACATACATATGACGAAAGATAATGGCATTTTGTTCGTCTAATCTATAACCATCCGTCAGCTGAATAAAATCATCTGTTGCTAACCGAAAGAAAATATGCAAAGCATGCCACAACAGTGCCAGAGGAGCAGAATCATCTGGTCTAAAGATGGCGGCACACTGGCCTAGCATGCTACTTGCTTTTGCTATTTCGTTTGAGTAGGAACGTCTTCGGTTACAATGTCCTATACTTCCGCAATTATAACATCTCGACAATTGTGTGTCTAACATTCGTCGTATTCTAGGTCGAACTTATCTTAGTTCTTCGTCCTTCAACCTCTCGTTCTATCACCAAAGAGTCATTTGGAAATTTGGAAAACTAAAAGATCTTAACCGAGGTCGTTGCTACTCAAAATGGAGTAGCAAAAGCAAGTAGCATGCTAGCGAGACATGCCTAGTGTGCCGCCACCTTTAGACAGAGTAAAGTCTCACTTTCACCACTTGCTTAGGGATGTAGACTCCAACTCTGCATGTGTACAAGTTATGAGACGTGTGTGTGTGTGTGTGTGTGTGTGTGTGTGTGTGTGTGTGTGTGTGTGTGTGTGTGTGTGTGTGTGTGTGTGTGTGTGTGTGTGTGTGTATTCACCTTGGTCTTTGGATCACGTGCTGGACTCGTGATCGACAGCTGTTTCCCTCCCAGAAGAGAGCTCAGAGCTCGTATGACCGATCTATGGGTAATGCTGTGACCTTACACGCACACACACACCCAACTCCCCGCCCACGAGAATTGGAGTAACGACTCGAAGCGCAGCGATACTGAAATGATTTCAGCCCTGGGCAGGATTCAAACTTGGACCGCCGTAGTGACAGTCTGGGACTCTACCAACCGCACCGAGTCGTGTATGTGTATGTGTATGTGTATTCACTTGGTCTTTGGATCACGTGTTGGACTCGTGATCGACAGCTATTTCCCTCCTGGAAGAGAGCTCAGAGCTCGTAGGTCCGATCTATGGGTAATGCACACACACACACACACACACACCCAACTCCCCGCCCACGAGAGTCAGAGTAACGACCCGAGGCACAGCGATACCGAAATAATTTCGGCCCTGGGCAGGATTCGAACTGGGTACTGGGAGCACTTCTACTTCCCAGTTCAGCGCTCTACCAACTGTGTGTGTGTGTGTGTGTGTGTGTGTGTGTGTGTGTGTGTGTGTGTGTGTGTGTGTGTGTGTGTGTGTGTGTGTGTGTGTGTGTGTGCGTGTGTGCGTGTAGCAATGGTCCAGCGTTCTGCCTCTGATCCACTGAGACATGTGGAGGCATTGAAGAGGAGGCAGCAGAGGAGACACGGCGGCTCGGATGCGCTTAGGAGGCAGTCAGAGGTTCCTCCATGGAGGAGGTAAGAGGCTTGGGGATTCCCGGAAGCTCATGGGAGGAGGAGGAGGAGGAGGAGGAGGAGGAGAAAGAGGAGGAGGAAAAGGGGGAGTAGAAGGAGAAGGAGGAAAAGGAAGAGAAGGAGGAACACGAGGAGAAAGAGGAGGAGGAAAAGGAGGAGGAGGCATGCTCCTCCTTTGTAATCCTTTGTAAGAGGAGGAGGAGAAGGAGGAGGAGAAGGACGAGGAGGAGGAGACGGAGGAGGAGAAGGACGAGGAGGAGGAGAAGGAGGAGGAGGAGGAGAAGGAAGAGGAGAAGGAGGAGGAGGAGAAAGAGGAGGAGAAGGAGGAAAAGGAGCAGGAGGAGGAGGAGGAGAAGGAAGAGGAGGAGGAGGAGAAAGAGGAGGAGGAGGAGGAAGAAGAGGAGGAGGAGGAAAAGGAGAAGGAGGAAAAGAAGGAAAAGGAGAAGGAAAAGGAGAAAGAGGATAAGGAGTGAAAAGCAAGGACCCTCCTGTGAGGATATCTGAGTCCCATGGGAGGGGG
>NC_134802.1:50377292-50402292 GCF_046742065.1 Oratosquilla oratoria | reverse complement strand
TATATATGTGCTTTTGTATAGATTAATTTGCTTTTATGTACCCATATGCGTATGTTTAAGACGTAGCTCAGTCGCTAGCGTCTTGACTTCGTGATTATGCACGCACAGGTCAGGGTTCGAAACCCTTGGCAGAGCTTCTAAAATTTTTTTTTAAAAAGATTGCATGTATACTTTTAGCGCCTTCACGTATAACACACTTCCTCATACACCATTTTCCTTTTTTACCTCATTTGTGTCTTACCTCTTTATTCCTTTATCGTCCCTTAACCTTCTCTCTACCTCACCCTCCCACGGTCAGAACTCGGAGGTCATTCTCGTCCAGAGCAAACACTCGAGAAGTCTCCTAACCCGGGAGAACTTATTAAATCTGCCGAAGGTTGAGCCGAGCTCGGGCTCCGTCCTCGATCTTCGAGCCCCGAACCTCAAAAACATAAGAAGATATAAATGAAATAAAAGCAAAGCATTTTTTTGCTCGAGCTACGTTCTCCATTTTCGAGTCACGTCCCTCAAAAAATAGATAAACAAATTAATAAACAAACCCAAAGAAACCTTTACTCGAACTCCTTTATCGATCTTCGCGTCACAAAAAAAAAGTACTCGACGCAACACTATTTTCTCGCTCCCTGCGGAACTTTTCACAACTGAATAAAAAATCGTCTAGCACCAACGGCCTTTCTTCTGGTCTTCGGACTCTCTCAGAGGCTTCTGATTCTGGTCTTCAGTCTACGGACTCTCTCAGAGGCTTCTGCTTCTGGTCTTCGGTTTACGGACTCTCTCAGAGTCTCCTGCTTCTGGTCCTCAGGCTAAAGACTCTCCCAGAGGCTTCTGCTTCTGGTCGTCAGTCTACAGACTCTCCCAGAGGCTTCTGTTTCTGGTCTTCAGTCTTCAGACTCTCCCAGAGGCTTCTGCTTCTGGTCCTCAGTCTAAAGACATTCCCAGAGGCTTCTGCTTCTGATCTTCAGTATTCAGTCTCTCCCAGAGGCTTCTGCTTCTGGTCTTCAGTCTGCAGACTCTCCCAGAGGCTTCTGCTTGTGGTCTTCAGTCTGCAGACTCTCCCAGAGGCTTCTGCTTGTGGTCGTCAGTCTGCGGACTCTCCCAGAGGCTTCTGCTTCTGGTCGTCAGTCTGCGGACTCTCCCAGAGGCTTCTGCTTCTGGTCTTCAGTCTACGGACTCTCCCAGAGGCTTCTGCTTCTGGTCGTCAGTCTGCGGACTCTCCCAGAGGCTTCTGCTTGTGGTCTTCAGTCTGCAGACTCTCCCAGAGGCTTCTGCTTGTGGTCGTCAGTCTGCGGACTCTCCCAGAGGCCTCTGCTTCTAGTCTTCGGTCTGCGGACTCTCCCAGAGGCTTCTGCTTCTGGTCTTCGGTCTGCGGACTCTCCCAGAGGCTTCTGCTTCTGGTCGTCAGTCTTCGGACTCTCCCAGAGGCTTCTGCTTCTGGTCCTCGGTCTGCGGATTCTCCCAGAGGCTTCTGGAGACCACCCCCGGGGGCTTCGGGACGGAGACCTCTGACCTCGAGGTCCGGCAAAGGCGCATGCAACCCTCTTCAGTACCGAGGACGCTCCACTGACTCGATATATTACTTTTACCAAGACGAAGTAAACAGGGTAACGGGGGCAGGGGGAGGTAGAGGAGGAAGAGGGAGAGAGAAGGGAGACGGAGAGGGAGAAGAAGGGGAGAGGAAAGGGGAGAGGGAAGGGGAGAGAGAGACAGAAGGAGAGGGAGAAGGAAACGGAGAGGGAGAAAGGAGGAGAGGAGAGAGGGAGAAAGAGGGGGGAAAGAGAGTAGATTGAGGAGATGGAAAGTGGGAGAGGGAGATTGAGAAATAGAAAAGGAAGAAGGGGAGAAGATGGAGAGGGAAATGGTGATGTAAAGGGGAAGAAGGAGACGGAGAGAGATAGGGGAATGGGAAGAGGGGAAGAGGGGGAGATGGAGAGATAGAGGTAGAGGGAGAGAAAATGAGGGAAAAGAAGAGTAAGAGGAGGAGTGGGAGATAGAGGAGGAGAAGGATGAAGAGAAGGAGGAGGAAGAGAAGGAGGAGGAAGAGAAGGATCAGGAGGAGAAGGAGGAGAACGAGGATGAAGGAGAGCAGAAGGAAGAGAAGGGAGGTAAGGGAAGAGAGGAGGAGGAAGAGGAGGAAGAGGAGGAGGAGGAGGAGGAGGAGGAGGAGGAGGAGGAGGAGGAGGAAAAAGAAAAGGTAAGGGAGAAGAGGAGAAGGAAGAGGAAGAGTAGGATCAGGAGGGGTGGAGTGGGAGGAAGAGGAGCAGGAGGAGGAGCAGAAAGAGGAGCAGAGAGGGGAGCAGAAAGAGGAGAAAGAGGAGGAAGAGGAGGAGGAGGGGGAGGAAGAGGAGCAGGAGGAGGAGGGGTGGAGTGGGAGGAAGAGGAGCAGGAAGAGGAGGAGGAGGAGGAGGAGGAGAGGGAACTTTATTAGTTAGTCGAGAGGATGAGGCACACGCGAATTCAGAGATGAGGAGTGAGGAGGAGGAGGAGGAGAAGGGAGGAGGAGGGTGGAGGAGGGAGGAGAAGGGTGGAAGAGGGAGGAGAAGAGAGGAGAACGGTGAAGGTGGGAGTGAATGAGGAAGGAAGGGATGGGGAGAGAGAGAGAGAAAGAGAATGGAGGGGAGGATTAGAGAGGTAAGGAAGTAAGGGAAGAGAACGAGAGGAAGAGAGAAACAAGAAGATAGAGAGATGAGAAAGTGGGAGAAGGAGAGAGGGAGGGAGAGAGGGAGTGAGGGAGGGAGGGAGAGAGGGAGAGAGGGAGAGAGGGAGGGAGGGAGGGAGGGAGAGGTGTCAGCGACAAGGTTGGCGAAGTTTGGCTAACTAACTTTTAGGCATTTTCTAAGATCTTTGGAGCTAACTTTGCAAAGTTTGGAGAAAGGATATATATTTTTTTGACCTTCCACTGTTGCTTCTGGGCGAGTTGGATTGGCCTTAAAGCCACAAAACAAATTCTAATTCTTTTTTTTTTCTTTTCTTTTTTTTTTTTTTTACTTATTCTTTTTTTTTTTTTTTTTTTTTTTTTTGCGACTTCCATCAGTTTTTTGCACATTTCTTTTAATGGTATATTTATGTCCTTCTATTTCATCATTCTATGTACCTCTCCCCATAGAACCATATATTATGTTAAAGGTGGTTAGCACTAGTACCTGCCACTTACCCGAGCTATACAAGATTCTGAGGCCACTGATGAGCTCCCCCAGGTGTGATGCTCTTAGTCTTTGGTAACGGCAACAAGATGATGCAAAAGTGAAATGAAAAAAAGAAAAGAAAATATTCTTCTCTGAATGTTGGGGGGAGGGGGGGGGACGATGAGACTGCTTGCGCGCCCTCCATCGCTCAGCTGTCAAGACTGAGAGAGAGAGAGAGAGAGAGAGAGAGATAGGTGAGAGAGAGGAAGAGAGAAAAAGAGGAAGAGAGAGTGAGAGAGAGAGAGAGGAAGATAGAGATAGAGAGAGGGAGGGAGAGAGGGAGGGAGAGAGGGAGAGAGAGGAAGAGAGAGAGAGAGCATGAGAGGAAAAGAGAGAGAGGAAGAGAGAGGAAGAGAGAAAATAGAGAGAGGGAGAAGAAGAGAGTGAGAGAGAGAGGAAGAGAGGGAGAGAGAGAGGGGGAGAGAGGGAAAGAGAGAAGGAAAGAGAGAAGGAAAGAGAGAAGGAGAGAGAAGGAGGGAGAGAGGAAGAGAGAGAAGAGAGAGGAAAAGAAAAAGAGAAAGAAAGGGAGAAAGAGGAATAAAGAGAGACAGAGACAAAGAGAGGGAAAGAGAGAGAAAGAGAGAGAGTGGGACAGAGGAAGGAGAGAGTTTGTATAGAAAACGGAATTCACTGAATTAACTGTCTTTTCCTGTCCTTTCTCTGTCTGTCTGTCTGTCTGTCTGTCTGTCTGTCTGTCTGTCTGTGTTGTCCATCTTCAATGTTCTCTTTAATTGTCCAGACTGATCTGCGTCACTTTTTGTTCATACGACTCTTTCACAGCAGTTGGTACCCCTGACTGAAAATCCTTATCCTCTTCGTCTGTGCATTACACAGCAGTTGGTACCCCTGACTGAAAATCCTTATCCTCTTCGTCCGTGCATTACACAGCAGTTGGTACCCCTGACTGAAAATCCTTATCCTCTTCGTCCGTGCATTCCACTGCAGTTGGTACCCCTGACTGAAAATCCTTATCCTCTTCGTCCGTGCATTACACAGCAGTTGGTACCCCTGACTGAAAATCCTTATCCTCTTCGTCCGTGCATTCCACTGCAGTTGGTACGCCTGCCTGATGCCTCACACATCTGTTTACTGTCAAATCGGTCTGACTGTCTCTCTGTCTACCCTCCTGTCAGTCTCACGCTCATGCTGTCAGACCTCTTTATCTGTCTTCTCGTCTCTTTGTCTGTGTGTCTGTCTGTCCGTCTGTCTGTCTTTGATCTTTCAGGTACACGCAAACGCTCATTCAGAGACCTTGGCAGTCTTGACCGCCCCCCCCCAAGTCAAAAATCAAATGTCCAGTTAATAAAATATTTTCAAAACAAAATTTTATTGGCGAGACTTTTTTCTGATATTTCCGAATAACATTGGAGGTTGAGAACTAACTTTCAAATTACTCTCAGAACAAAATATTATAGATTTTTTTTTTTTTAGTATTTTCAGATAACATTGAAAAATGGAGACCTACGAATAAAATTTTGACTGACCATGAAGGCTATCAAGAGCAGTCAAACACTAAAGAAAAAAAAACCTGAAGTTCAGATTAGAGTAATTAGTGAGTAATAAGAGTCCTGAAGTTAAAGGATGTAATTATTTGGGCCGCGTGTCGTCGTCGTCGACCTGGACGGGATGCAAATGGAATTAAACTTTCTCACCTTTGCATCTTTCGGAACCGCCTCCCACCCCCCACACCCCAACCTTCTCTCTCCGTCTCTCTCTCTCTCTCTCTCTCTCTCTCTCTCTCTCTCTCTCTCTCTCTCTCTCTCTCTCTCTCTCTCTCTCTCTCCCTCTCTCTCTCTCTATCTCCTCCTCTTTGTCTCTCACTCTCTCTGTCACTCTTCTTACAATCACACACTCTTCAGGAAAGAGGGATATAGCTATTAGCCGAAATATAGAATTTATACTTTCTTCTAAGATTTCTTTTATTCCGACTGTGGGTTCTTCGTGACTATATTCTTACAAATGTGCCACATTTTTTCCAAGTGATATATATATATATATATATATATATATATATATATATATATATATACCGTCACTCTCGTACTCTGTCTCTCTACTCACAATCTTTTCTCTATATCTTTACCTCTCTCTCTCTCTCTCTCTCTCTCTCTCTCTCTCTCTCTCTCTCTCTCTCTCTCTCTCTCTCTCTCTCTCTCTCTCTCTCTCTCTCTCTCTTTCTCTCTCATGTCTCTTGCTCTCTCTTCCTCTCTTCTCTCTCTCCTCTTTTTTTTGTTGTGTGTATGCTTCTAGTGCCGGCGGTTTCCCAGAGAGCGAAAGAGATCGAGGTCGGCGGCCACAATTCGATAATAGTGTCCCTTGAAGCTCGACAGAATCACATTTCCTTTCACGCTGCTAACCTCAAATGCTAACCCACTCGCCTCCCCTCAAGTGCGCGTGACCCGAGTTCGAGTCTCCAGGACAACGGATGCAAAAGTGGATTCTGGTGGCAAGTCTTCCTACATAAGTAATATGTAACTTTGGGCACTCTCAGAATTGACGGGCGTACTGTAGTGAAACACACATATGTATACATACACAAGCGCGCGCGTGCACACACACACGCACACACACACACACACACACACACACACACACACACACACACACACATACACACACACACACGAATAGACACCACCCAACCGGTAGAAGATTAAAAAAAATTATAGACTAAATAGATGAATGAATAAGATGAAATATGATTCTTTAAGGAGGCGATGGGGGTGGGGTGGGGTGAGGGGTGGGGGGGGGTTCGTCTCGGAAGAAGAAAATCGTATGTCCACAGTCAACGAGTTGAGATGGAAAGGTTTCAACCCTTCCACTTTCATCTTTAACCGAATTGCAAAACACGACCATTTTTGTGCAATCTACCAATAAATACACAAAACCTTATCATTGAGCTTTAACCTTCTCTGAAAAAAAAATTAATAAAGGAAGCCAATTCCGTGACAGAGCAAAACTCTCCTAACCCTTCTCCTGCAACCTTAAAGGCAAGCTTCCAGACAGGCTCCCGATCCATCTCCACCGTCTATGACAACTCTCTTCCTTATTTGCCTAATTGTTTCCTGTCTAGATCTCTTTCACAGAAAATTTCCCAGAAGATTTTTGTCCAATTTATGTTAACGTAAGGGATATCCTTTTCCATTCCATAAAGTTTCTTTTTGAGTGTTCTTAAGCGAGCTGTGAGCTGTCTGGTATGCAGAATTAGTGACGCAAATTATCTAACTTTTCTTGCGTCTCTAATTGGTTGTTGCATATGTATCAGGTTCGTTTCATTGCAGATGTACCGTGTATAATCATCTACCTACATGTCTGTAGTGTACACATATACGCACAGACGCATACATACAAAAGTACACATGTACATATAAAAACATACTTATACATATACATATGCGTATATAGAACCGTGATGCACTATCGAAGAAGAACAAGAGCGGAGGTACAGAGATATCTGTATATTTCGACCACTATCTGTGGTCCTCTTCAGCAGATGGTAATGGTCGAAATTTACGGATACTTCTGCTCTTATTTTTCTCAGATAGTGGGTCACAGTTTTATATTACTCGTGTGCCACTACACCATCCTACTCTAATACGCATATACACATTTATACATATACGAACACTTATTTTGAAAGTTCTAATACATGACTGTAAGATCACCACGAAACGCTCTTAGCCACCAGAGGATGAACAAAGGATGAAGTTTTGCCCCAACGCTAAACCGGCACAGTTAGATAGCCGTAGACATTCTCTATTTCATCAAATTCTGGGAAGTTGCGTGACAAATGATCAAACTCGTATTAACAGTTTGGATGAACGAGTTACACAGCAGGGACATCATGTGTAAAATATGTGGATTTTTATGATTATGATTACTATTTTTATTATTGATTATATATATATATATATATGCAAAAATATAACAACACCACGTGATCCAATAAATTACTGAATATCCACAAAGGAAACCGGAAAAATAAAATATAATTCCCAAGCGCTTTCGTGATATTTCACCCATGATGTGAAAATATCACGAAAGCGCTTGGGAATTCTAGTGTCTTTTCCAGTTTCTTTGCGGTTATCAGCAATATATATAATATATATATATATATATACATATATATATATACATATATATATATATATATATATATATATATTGCTCATGAATACACATTCTTGGATCAAGACCAAAACACAAACAAAACACTTAATTCCCACAAAAATATAATAATAACAAAATATCAAAAATTCGAGTCAGGTTACAGTTTGAGTAGTCTAATAACAAAAGATATTTAATTACGACAAAACGACCCCCGTAAAGAGGGTATATGTACCGTAAAACTAAACCTACATTATTTATTTTTTAACCACAAACTAATTTGAATTCGCACGCCAAATTTAATTTTGGGTTTCACATGCCGGGCCGTGACGCGTGTATGTTTGCGCGGCGCCTGAAAAGACACCGGAATGTTGCTGTCAGCAGGACTTGCCGAGTGGGGGGGGAAGGGGGGAAGGGGGAAGGGGAAAGGGAGGAAGGGGAGAAGGGGGAAGGGGGAAGGGGAGAGGGGGGGAAGGGGGAAGGGGGAAGGGGGAAGGGGGAAGGGGGAAGGGGGAAGGGGTAAGGGGGAAGAAGGGAAAGGGGGAAAGGGGGAAGGGGAGAAGGGGAGAAGTGGGGAAGGGGAGAAGTGGGGAAGGGGGAAGGGGGAAGGGGTAAGGGGGAAGAAGGGAAAGGGGGGAAAGGGGGAAGTGGGAAGGGGGGATATTATGCCTGAATAAAAATGCCTTATCCACCACCATCCCCCCCCGCCTCCCTCTCTCTCTTTGGTTCTGTCTCTCTCCCCCTCTCTCTGTCTGTCTGCTATCTCTGTCTATCTATCTACCTGTCTATCTACCTGTCTTTACCTCTCTCTCAGGCTATTTACCTGGCATAGAACTAAAAATTAACTGACTAGAATCACCTGTCATCTTTTTTTTTCGTGTGGAGGGAAAGCGAGCGAGAGGGACAATGTATTGCCTTCCAGTAGTATCATTTACAAAAAAAAAAATATCTAAAATAATGTGTTGCTGAAGAGAGAGAGAGAGAGAGAGAGAGAGAGAGAGAGAGAGAGAGAGAGAGAGAGAGAGAGAGAGAGAGAGAGAGAGAGAGAGAGAGAGAGAGAGAGAGAGAGAGAGAGAGAAAGAGAGAGAGAAAGAGAGAGAGGAATGGAGAGAGGAGGGAGGGAGGGAGAAAGGAGGACAGAAGAGAGTAAGGGGGAAGGAGAGGAGAGAGAAGGAAGGAGAGAGGAAGGAAGGAGAGAGGAGGGGAAGAAAGAAGAGAGAAGGAGAGAAGAAGTAAGGAGAGAAGAAGTAAGGAGAGAGAAGGAAGGAGAGAGGATGAGGGAGAGAGGTAATGACGCGAGATGAGTTGAGGAGAGAGGAGGGGATGAGAAAAGAAAGAAGAAGAGAGGATGGAGGGAGAGAGGCTGGGAGGATAGAGGAGAGGAGGTGGGGAGGGGAGGAGAGGAGGAAGGAGAAGAGGAGGAAATGACCAAGGGTCTTATGGCTTAGGTGGGCAGCTGTCACAATGTTGCTGTCCTGACAATTCGCCACCAAGAGAGAGAGAGAGAGAGAGAGAGAGAGAGAGAGAGAGAGAGAGAGAGAGAGAGAGAGAGAGAGAGAGAGAGAGAGAGAGAGAGAGAGAGAGAGAGAGAGAGAGAGGAGACGAAAAATGACGCAATCAGACAGGGAACCTCCCAGAGAGGAGAGAGGGGAGAGGGGAGAGGGGAGAGGGGAGAGGGGAGAGGAGAGAGGGTCCAGCTGAGAAAGATGACGCTATTGACAGCCGAGTCAGCTCCGGGGACGGTTCGAGTCCCGAGGCATCCGGGAAAAGAGAGATGGTGAGGCAGTGGGGAGGGGGGAGAAAATGAATTGTGTTTTGAGAGGGACCTACCCACATTCACCCCGACCAGTGGTGCAAGGAAATCTTAAATTAGTAATATAGAAATGATGATGATGATGATGATGTTAATAATAATAATAATAATAATAATAATAATAATAATAATAATAATAATAATAATAATAATAATAATAATAATAGTAATGATAATGATGATAATGATGATAATAATGATGATAATAATGATGATAATAATGATGATAATAATGATAATGATAATAATAATGATGATAATAATGATGATAACAACAACAACAACAACAATAGTAATAATGGGAGTGTTATGCAGATTCTGATAGAAGTTAGTCTGGACGATTTTTTTTTTTTTTTTTTTTTTTTTTTTTTTATACAATCACGGCCCCGAACTAGAAAACGGGATCGACTGACCCTCTTTATTCTAGGATTTCCCAATCAACCAAATTCAAATCTAGAAATGACGTCAGTTTAAATTCCAGCG
The DNA here is from genome assembly GCF_046742065.1 of Oratosquilla oratoria. Classification (NCBI taxonomy): domain Eukaryota; kingdom Metazoa; phylum Arthropoda; class Malacostraca; order Stomatopoda; family Squillidae; genus Oratosquilla; species Oratosquilla oratoria. The sequence continues at coordinate 50,392,707 of NC_134802.1, read as the reverse complement.
TTTCTCAACCAGGGTTCCCAGGAACCCTAAGGTTCCGCAAAAGGTCCCTAAGGGTTCCGCGAGAACAAGTGAGAGTAAGCTAATGCACTTTTGTTTTTTTAATTTAATTTCATATACGTAATATGACTAAATACGCGCGACATATCCTTGGTTATTGTAGTAATGTAACATAGACATCATCCTATCTAACCTATTATCACGATGAAAAGAAAATGAGAAAGATATGGTATATGTGTTTATTTTTCTTATTATTATTATTATTATTTATTTTTTTTTTTTGCACAGGGGTTCCTTGAGACATGCAATTGATTTTAAAAGTTACGCAAGAGTAAAAAGGTTAAGAAACGCTGGTTTAGACCATCACAAGCCAATCACAACCCCGCATAGATTGTGAATCAAACCTGAATCTATAATTCTGATTTCCATCACATTAATGACTAAATGAATTAATGGAGTAATTTTTCAACTAATTGTATGTGCAACTATTTGTTATCGAGTAATGATGCGATTGCATATGCAATTGCATTTTCACTGTGGCTGATACTCAATCCTGATGCAAATAAATCCTGACAATTGTTGTAAATTAGTTTGAATCTAATCGTACGTGCACACACACACACACACACACACACACACACACACACACACACACACACACACACACACACACACACACACACACACACACACACACACACACACAAACACACTTGCACGCATACATACACGCACATACGTACGCACATGAATGAGCACATACACAGTAGACATACGTATACACGTACAGATACATATGCACATGAATAAGCGCACTGACATATACATAGGCCTACACACACACACACACACACACACACACACACACACACACACACACACACACACACAAACACACACACACACACACACACACACACACACACACACAACCTAATGAACGACCAAACAACAACAAGAACCAAGAAATAATTTAAAGTGCATAAACGTATACATAAAAAAACGAATTAATCATTACACTAGCTGACCATTAGCTCGTCATTACTATAGATCAAGAGGCCCCTATTCATATACTGAATAAAATCCCCTGCATCGGTCACGTGACGCGTTCCTCTGATGGAGGGAGGGAGGGAGGGAGGGAGGGAGTGATGGGAGAGGAAGCTCTCGAAGACTGAGAAGGCAAAGCGTCGTCGTGTTTATTATTAGGAACCTCCCACGCCTCCTCCTCCGCTGACTGGCCCCAATACCCGAGAAGCCAATTTCCCCTATGAAAGCAGTCCATTTGCGAAGTAGATGAGGGTGGGCGGTAGACGTGAATACAATGTCTACCAAATGTGTTGCCGGGATGGGAGAAGAGTAGATGATTATTGATATCAAAAGGAGTCGACATTGAGTTCCCTTATATGGTGCTGTAGGGAACCCATCCCCCTTTCTTTAAGAAAATAAATGAAATAAAATAAAATAAAATAAAATGAAATATCATGTAATAAAATAGAATAAAATAATTAGTAATTGACCCTTACCTCTACTAGACCAACTTCATACCATTAGTATCATGTACTTATATATATTTTAATACTATTTGTAATTATTTTGTAATTACTTTTATCAATACATACACATGCATGAAACCATACGTACATGGCATCATGAATACATACATACACATGTGTACACATGCATGCATACTCATATACACGCAAATATATATGCACGCATAATTACATACATCCACGCATACATACATATATACATACTGTACATGCGTACGCACATACATACCTACACACACATACATATGCATGTATACACACATACATACGTACAGACATATGCATATATAGGTAAATACACACAATATGCATGTATACACACATACATGCAAACATATGCATATATAGATACATACACACACATACACACATAATTACACACACACATACGTACAGACATATGCATATATAGATCAATACACATAATATGCATGTATACACACATACATGCAAACATATGCATATATAGATAGTTACACACACATACACACATAACTACACACACATCTACACGTATTTTGTGTAACTTTGGGCTAATCTGTCAACGCCCATTCTTGTCTGAAATTTCTACACACACATTGACAGCGTGGGGCAGAGGCCTGGCGGTCTGGCTTGGCCTGGCCTGGCCTGTCCTGGCCTCATTTCCATAAACATCCCAATTTGAAAGCGGAGCGGATTCCTACCACGTCATATCAAAGGCCGAGTATCATGACCTGCCATATTGATTATATACCGAAATTCAAAAAAGGAAGAGGGGGGAGATGCTACCATAAAATTAGATAAATAGATAAATAAAATGAAAATTAAATAAATAAGAAATGATATAGAAAATGGAGTTGAAATTATAAATATATATATATATATACATATATATATATATATATATATATATATATATATATATGTATATGCAGTATATATACGAAAATCAAGAATAATGATATTAGAAATAATAGAAGTTAAAATAGAAATACAAAATAAATCAAGACAAGGAATGAAAAAGGAAGAAATTAATAAGAAATTAAACAGAAAGATAGCAATAATGAAACTCGAAAATTGACAAGGTAAAGAGATAGATTGAACAAAGGATTTCACATATGAATAAGCTACTAAGGATTCACCAAAGACAGACGAGGACCACAAGAACGTAAGAATGAAGGAGACTGCAAGAGACCATAAGGCCTACACTAAGACAAAATTTACTTTTTGTTCAAATGTGGCCAGAGGCCTATACTGCGGTGACGCGCGATTCTATTCACCTGCGGAGTGAGTACCCAGCCTACGATGGGCAAGGAGACTGACTGAACACCCGACGATGACCCAAATACGCCCCACACATACATACACACATACATCCATACACGCATACATACACACATGCATACATGCAGACATATATGCATACGTATATATAAACACGTACATACATACATCCATACACGCATACATACACACATGCATACATATGTAAATATGCATACATAAACACGTACATACATACATACATACATACATACATACATACATACATACATACATACATACATACATACATACATACGTACGTACGTAAATACATACGTGCGTACATGCATGCATGTATAATAGCCTGAAATTCATCGAAACGGAATTCACACAAGACAACTTTCCGTGTCGAGCCTGATCTGGCTTTGGTGAAAGACTGGCGGCTGCAGAAGCTTCCAATCCCCCCTCAGGGGAAGGGAGGGGGGGGGAAGAGGGGGGAAATGGGTGGTTGGGAGTTATGGTCGCAAAGCTGGGCAATATGTATTCAATTACCATGTGAATTCGCTCGCGCGCGCGCTCCCCACACGTGAACTCCCGTGTGATGATAAAAGTCTACCTGACCCCCACCCCGCTCTCTACTCTCTACTCTCACGCTCTCTCTCACTCTCGTTTTTGGGATTTCGTATTCTTTCGAATGCTCCAAGTGACGACACAGTCAGATCATTTTCAGAAATATATATTTTTGTTTATTTATTTTTTTCTTTGATGCGAAATTAATTTGTGGTGCGTTGGAGAATGTTGATCCCATTAGCATCAGACGATCATGCATTTCTTCTTAAAGAAAATTAAGATAAATCGCTCTTTCTGTTACCCCGTGTCCAATGCAGTTTAACTTTCTGCCACACAAAAAAGATAACTTTGTTTCATCATCTTCGTAACTTTTTTAAATGGTCTATTTGCTAGAAAGTACCCAGGTACGCAATGCAGTTTTGGGTCGGTTAACTTGACAGTAACTTCCACAATTCCATAACTTTCCAAAATGACCCTCCCAGGGAATATCAAGGATGTTTCATCATATTTGTTTTTTTCATTTTTCTTTCTGATACTGCAAGTCATTGTTTCCAAATGTATACATACATATTGTATGTGTATCGTGTGTGTGTGTGTGTGTGTGTGTGTGTGTGTGTGTGTGTGTGTGTGTGTGTGTGTGTGTGTGTGTGTGTATACTTCATTATGGTCTTGGATTGTGTGATGGGTTCGTGATTGACATTTATTATTCTCCTGTGTAGTGTGTCCACCTTGCAGGGTTTTGCCAAGGCATTTACAAAAAAATATAAATATAGTATATATATATATATATATCCCCAACGACTGCATCTATTCATATGCAAACTAGTCCACATTCACAAAACAGTTCGTATCGAAAAACAACGAAAATCTTGCACAGAACATAAAAAAAAACACATTAAGAAATGAAAAAGAAAAAAGTAACCAAACCAGAACAATAACACACACACAAAAGAAAATAACAAAGACAAAAACTTGCAAATTGAGACAAGTTCTCTGGATTTGTCCGCATGTCAACACTTCCGCATGTCAGTCATGTTGATATACGACCTGCAGTGCAAATGCTTCCTTCTTAGAGGCGGAGACTACAAATGGCAGCCGCTTTGCAAGATCCTTCGTGACGCCTCTCTGGGCTCTGAGGAGGGCGGCTGCATCCAAAGCATCTCACTCACTCACTCAAAGACTCACTCACTCACTCATTTGTCCTCTTATTCACTCACTCACTCTTTCCAACCCCTATTATCACCTCGATATTGTCCCCAACACATATATATATATATATATATATATATATATATATATATATATATATATATATATATTGTGGAGATATACACACAAGCACACAGACATGGGTGGAAGCATTGGTGTTTGCATGAGGCGGCATCCGGAAATGCATTCATACACATGCCTGTGCTTGCGAATGCTCACACACACAAGAGAATGTATCCGGACAAAGAAAAAAACATTTTACCTCTTTTATTTGTCCACACGTTTATCAATTTCTTTCAACTTGTTTATTTACATCTAGCTTGCCCTTTTTACCTCTTCGTTTGACTATTCCAATTTCTATTTATTTGTTTATTTAACTAATGATTGAGGGAACCGTTTCCAAAGGCTCTTTTAGCCTATCAGCGTCTCCTGGCGTAACGTTCTCATCTGTTAATGTGGAGAGGGATTTGACACAGATCGCCCACTGATCCCTTGAGCCTTGAGATTCGGGGATGAATCGGATGTCTACCCTTCCCGCTTCTCAGCGTTACCCTCTCCTCCTCCCCCTCCTTCTCCCTCTCTTCCTCCCTCCCTCCCTTCTGGAATGCAGAATTGCAAATACGACTGACTATGTGCTGTCGCGCTGTCCTCTCAATGATAAAAAGTAATTATGTTGTAAACGTAATAATAAAATTTGTATAAGCGGGTTAGAGCGTCGGTACTTGCGGCGGAGGTCGAGGTGACGCCAGCGAGTTGGACCAAGGGCATGGTTCATTAACTTTCACGCTACAAAGTCCTCTGTAAGAGGCACCGTCCTAGCCACCTGGTAAGGGACAGTTGACATTAAACCAGAACACCTGTACAGTAGAATATTTCCTAAGATCGTGTATACAGACTTAATATTGTCTACGGAAAGAAATGTTGATTGATGGTATACAAACGAAACTACGGCTGAGGGCTATCTATGAAAAACACAGACTGAAAGTTGCGTACAAAGAAACACTTGTTTGGAATAAATTGCAGGATTTGAACGCCTTCCAACATTTTCTGGGAATTTTAGTCTTTCGTGAATAGAATTCGAATTGATATTGAAAATACTTCCACGGGAGAAAATAAAATCTTATCACATTCAGGGAAAAAGACGTCAATCATATAAATCATGTTTATCGTTAACAAGAATACATTTCCCCAAGGACATTATTAAACATGTTCAGTTTGAAAAAAAAAATCAAAGTTCAATAGATCCACAAATTACATTTTTGAATATTGGTATAGAATTTCGTTCACGTTTCGAATGATCATATCACGAGTTCGAAACCTTGAGAGATGAATGAATACAGCGTTATGAAACAAAAAAACACGAGTTAGATTCAGGAATGAAAAGAAAAACAAGTTCATCTTTACCTGAAGTTGACCAATCATAAATATATATATATATATATATATATATATATATATATATATATATATATATATATTCTTCGTGAAATAGATTTTCCTGAGAAATAAACAAAATCTCGTGGTTTTAGACTGAACGACATAATTCAAGGATAACAAGGTCTTCATAAAACGCCTCACTTAACATTTCAACTATTCTTGTGATGTTCAGAGATTCTTAAAACGAAAACAAAAATAAGTGGACAAAAACGCGACAGAAACAGACCTCCTTCTTATACTTTAAAGACGCGTTTTGGAAAATCACAGAGTATCTAAACATAATTCATGACAAAATGGCGCGTATCCTACTATCTGGCATCCTATTTGGGTAAGCGCGTTGGATATAGGTTCAGTTAAAATGATCAGCGTTGTACTTTGCATCTCGAAGTAAAACAGCCCCATCAATCAAAGACAAAGAATTAATGTCCTTTATAATCGTAAGACGATCATCGTTGAGCCATGAACGATTATCGTTGAATGATAATCACACCGAACAAAACGCAACTTTAGATTAAATCTGTAATTAGCCAGAACTAGATATCTAATACCTTACCTTACGTTACCTTACGTTGATACTGGATGCAGGTCGCGTGACCTATATGTCCAGATCGGCGACCTTCAATTGGCCAGATGCAGAAATGACATCTTGGTCATCCTCCGGTAGGTCTTGGCCGGGTGTGCCAGTAAATGTAATAGTTTTTTGATAGTCATATTTTATTGCCTGTCTCTCCCAGTGCTTATCAAGTTTCATTTCAAATTCTCTTATAGAGTTTGCCTTTATGACACTATTGGGGAGGCTGTTCCAAGCATCCACTACCCTCACCTGGAAAACACCTTGTCGCAGTCTAGTCCGGCTCCTTGGTTTTAAAGATCTTTAATATGTTACCCCGAGTTGGTCCTTCTCTCAATTGAAAATTTATATTAACAGCAGGGTCATAGTACTGATTTAAAATTTTGTAGACCTCCATCATATCTCCACGTAATCTTCGATATACTAAAGTTGGAAGGTCCAGCTTCCTTAGTCTTTCCTCATAATTAAGGTTTTGTAGGTGTGGCACCATCTTGGATGCTCTACGTTGAACATTTTCTATTGTCCTAATATCCTTTTTCTTATAAGGTGACCAGACGGACTGAGCATATTCCAAGTGAGGTCGAACAATTGCCTTAAATAGAGTGCGAAATGTTGGTATATCAAGGTATACAAAAGATCGCCTAATCATTCCCATAATCTGGTTGGCTTTGTTCACTTTTTCCTGCATGTGGTCACCAAATACATCAATAAAAAGATGAAATAACTATATACAAGTGCTGGGATGTGTGTGCACGTATGTACCTATGTATGTATGTATTCACCTTGGTCTTTGGATCACGTGATGGACTCGTGATCGACAGCTATTTCCCTCCCGGAAGAGAGCTCAGAGTTCGTATGACCGATCTATGGGTAATGCTATGACCTTACACACACACACACACACACACACACACACACACACACACACACACACACACACACACACACACACACACACACACACACCCAACTCCCCGCCCACGAGAGTCAGAGTAACGACCCGAAGCGCAGCGATACCGAAATAATTTCGGCCCTGGGCAGGATTCGAACCAGGTACTGCGAGCACCACCGTACTTCGCAGTCCAGTGCTCTACCAACCGCGCCACCGAGTCGTGTGTGTGTGTGTGTGTGTGTGTGTGTGTGTGTGTGTGTGTGTGTGTGTGTGTGTGTGTGTGTGTGTGTGTGTGTGTGTGTGTGTGTGCCTTCACGTGTGGAGAGGATGGAAGGGGGAGGAGGAAGAGGGGGAGGTGGAGAGGAAGGAAGGGGGAGGAGGAAGGGGGAGAGGTGGAGAGGAAGGGAGGGGGGAGGAGGAAAGGGGGAGAGGTGGAGAGGAAAGAAGGGGGAGGAGGAAGGGGGGGGGAGGTGGAGAGACGTGGGAGTGGGGGAGATAGGGTAATACAAACAGTCCCATCAACAATTACTCTAAAACAGCCCTTAATCTAAATAGATCTAATTTATTATTACTACATTTGTCTGCGATGCTAATTCGTAAAAATAATCCTAGTACACATAATTTGGTCCTTACTTCTTGCATACAACGAAATCAGGAAATATTAATTCACAAAATGTATATCAGCAGTTTAGTCCATTATCACTATAATGACTACATATTAAATATATAATTTTAAACAGTATATTATATGAACCTTTTGATACAAAAATGATAAAATTAGTCTATGACTGAATAACCTGAACAAATTCAAATATATATGCAATTTTACCAAATGGACATTTCGTTTTTGTATTGTCTATATTTTACATATACGGTAATAATGAAATGTGAAAGGACAATGTCGCTCATGCCATAATTCCAGTCGATATGACGTCATTGTCGTTTCAACGGTCACCTTGGTTTCAAACTTTGGTCGATTTCCGTTTTTAACATTATTCAAAAAAGAACAACAATAGACTTACCTGATATCCACTGTGAGTTGTAGAATAATTATCTTGTAGTTTTTTATTTGAGCTTTAGAAGGACGCGCTATATTTGCACACAAAATTCGAGAAATCACACAATGTTTAAATTACATACAGTTCCGCCACACTGGAAATGTCGACAAAATTCAGGACAAAAAGAACTATTACGCAATTGAAATTAGTGCATTTGATTTACCGTAACCCACTAAAGATAACTGACATAACAAAAAAACAATTGTATACAAGATTAAAAACTGTCAAGTTTATATATTACATATTGTAATACAAATCTCTCCGCAGATTTAAAATTTTATTATGCATTCCTCCGCTGTCTTTTGCACTACTTTGTATTCACACTGTAAACATACTACACTGTTATGTTGTTTTTTTCTAATTAGTTTATATGCGTGCGTGTGTGCTCGTGTGTATACATTTTATCGTGTATTAGCGCGCGTGTGTTGTGTAAAATAAAAACGGTGGTGAGAGATTTGTTAAAGAAAAGGCAGAAGAAAAGTGGGCTTGAGGAGAAAGAAAAGAAAGTGAGGAAGAGGAGGTGGATATGACGATCAACCTCAAGACACAAGGGTCCATTTCCGAAACAATACGTCTGATGGATTTCGTGCCATCCCACTTCCCTGACGCTGCCATGTCTGTCACCCTCAGCAGCGCCGACGGTTGAGTGTTCGTTTAAGTAAAAACGACTTCGGTTGCAATATTTGATTTTTCAAATCTCCAAATATCAAAGTTATCTCTGATTTTAAGCCTATATGAATGTTAGACATACTATTTAAATGCTCTTAGAGAAGTCTAGATTTTTGTTAGCGAAGTTATATTCTAGTTATTCACGTAGTCATAGAGATTGAAGGCAGGAAAATAGCCCGAGTGTAATAACTTCTTCAGCCGACTGGCTGACGATCTGTGTTCATCGTTGATGTATTATAATTTACAAAAAATATCAATTAATTTTCTAATGCTATATGACATAGGTGTGCACTTCTAAAAAAATCCTGAATTCAAACTTTGGTCGATTACCGTTTTTATCATTATTCAACAAAAAACAACAATGATATCCTTACCTGACATCCACTGTGGGTTGTAAAATAATTATCTCGTCGTTATATCTTTGAAATTAAGAAGGACGCACTGTATTTGCACATAAGATTCGAAAAACCACACACCTTGTTACAACACGTTCCTCTTCTTCTATGTTGTCGTCGCAGATAGTCAGTTTGATCATGTATTCATCCGCTTGCTGTGGCACTACTTTTTTCTCACACAGTAAACATCTTCATTGGGATATATGACCGATTTTTTTTTATTAGAATTAGTTTATGCGTGTGCGTGTGTATGTGCGTACGCGTGTGTTCGTGCTTATGTGTTTTGTCGTGTATTAGTCATACCGATAGGCAGGACGGGCGTTAGTAACTTCGACTATTGAGTGTTCGTTTGAGTTTAAACGACTACAATATTCTATTTTTCAAATCTCCAAATAACAAATTATCTTTCCGCCATATATAGCAAAGCTGAATGATAAACTAAGAGGTTGTGAACCTATACGAATGTTAAGGCCCGTCGAAAACGGCGGGCATGCCCGTTAACGGACACATTTGACGGTTAAACGGTCAAATTGCCCCAATTGCTCGTCGAACGAAATCACTAAGGCGGTGCCCGGTAGCTTCGACATTGCCAGGCGCAGGTTAATATCGCGAACCCACAACAGCAAGCTTCCCTCCCACATTCCACGTTTGTTTTTCTTATTTTTCTTTAGACACAAAGCAATTATCATGGTGTGCAATATCTTCTTCTTGACAATGCTAGACGCCATGTTTGTCGTACCGGTCTCAACGCGCTACTAGCACGGCAGATCGCCTGGACACGGGTTTAGGATTACAAAGGATTAAAAAGGCGGAGCATACCGACAGGAGACCTTTTGGTCCATATCTAGGTCGGATGCGGAGAAAAAAAATCATAATAATAATGAAATAATAATTATAAAAAAAAAACTATAATAATGTATGCAACAAACAAAAGGAAATACTCCTAGGGAAGTCTAGATTTCTGTCAGCGAAGTCATATTCTAGTTATTCATATGGAGGTTGGATGTAGGATGTCAGAGGGAAAATACCCCAGTGTGATATCTCCTTCAGCCGATTGACTGACGATCAGCGTTCATTGTTGACTGACGACTACGAATGTTGTGTCATCTTCGACACTCAAGGTAAGAAGAGTTCTCAAGATGAGAATAACTCTCAGAATGAGAATAATATTTCTCTTCCCCACCACCCACACCTGCAACCCATTATTTCCCAGGAAAGAAAACACTAATCTATCAGTTACTAAAGACACACAAGAAGACCATTTGGTCCATAACTAGGTCGGATGCTATGAATAGTTAGTTAAACAATTAATTTAATAAACAAACGAACCAAACCATTGCCAGATATGACACCATGTTGCTTATGTCTTTATCTACATTACACTGCCTCTGCAGCAGGAAGTTTATTCCATTCATTAACTACACGATTGGCGAAGTTCTTTCTACCCTCTTTCAAGTTAAATCTACGTTCTGATAGCTTGAGACCGTTATTTCTCGTCTATCTTGTATTCAGTGTGAAGATATTGTCACTTTTGATGTCGATTTCCTTTCAGATTTTGAAGATCTGTATTAAGTTACTCCTGAGTCTGTGCCTTTTTAGGGGAAATAGACGTCTTAGGCGGTTTCGTATAATTTTTTTTTTTTTTAAATCAATTTTGTAGTTCGCCGTTGTACTTTTCCCATCTTTCAATGACGTTTGATAAGATTCGGCGACTTTGTGGACACAACAAATTCCAAATATGGATAGACCAAGAATCTATGTAATTAGTTGATAACAGATGGTCTTTTGAAGTGAAGGAAAAATGTGTTAACAATTTTGCAATCTTATTTGTTTCCTCTGATGCGGAAATACACTGCTTCGATTATTTAAGTTCGTTGCTGATAATTACACCAAGATCCTTTTCAACACACACTTTCGTTAACTTAGTCATTACCCGAACAGGATTTACGTGTATGATTATGTGTCCTTTATTGATCTCTCATGATTGTAAAATTCAGCATCTTGAGGGTAATGTGTACATGGCATGGATTCACAATCACATTCTTTTCTTGCCATAGTTTGATCTTCATATTAAGGTATCAGGACAGGAATCGTAGTAATGGATTTAAATGGACAAATTAAGGTTTAATAAGAAAATAGGGAAACAGGTGTGAGCGTTCAAACAACTGGGTATGATAGGTATTAAGTGACACGGAACTACCTAGTGTACGCTTTATGGTCTCTTGCACTCTCCTCTATTCATATGTTCTTATGAAATCTCGGGTATAAATTGGTAATAAACACTTTAGGAAGTGTGACTTTTCGTTCAAATGAACAAATTATTTCGTCCTAACCACAGGGTATGCACAGGATGATCCCAATAGTGAATTAGTGAAATAAACGCTTATCAGATCCGGTGAAGGCAATTTTGGAACCTAACATTTTGAAACTTCAGCCATTGTCACGGCGCAGGTATGCGCTTGGTATTTTGTAGTTTAGTGGTCCTGTTTTTTTGTTTTTTTGTTTTTGGGGGGGGCTACACAACGCCCCTCCATCCACTCCCCACCCCCTTCATTCAGCATTGTGCGATGAAGGTCGTCCCATCCACTCATACAAAAAAAAAAAAAAAAAAAAAAAATCCATTCTCAAAATGAGAGTTTTGGATTTTTCTTTTCTTATATTTTTTGTATATACATACATACATACATACATACATATATATGTATATATATGCATATATATATATGTACATATATATATATATATATTCTGAATTTAGAGAACGAAGAAGTGCTTTTAAGGAACAGGGAGGGAATTCTGTAAAAGATTGGGCTTCGGATTGGGGGACAGACAGCCCGAATCTCGCGTGTGTATACACATATATATGTATGAATATGTATATATATTATATATATATATATATATGTATAAATTTATGTATATATTTATATATATATATATATATATATATATATATATATATATATATATATATATATATTGCACAACTCCATGTCAAGTCTGGAAGGAAAAATATTTGACCGAAATGGATATTTCGTTTCTCACATTGCGTCACTGCCTCTCTCGCTCATGATTGGAGGAGACGTGGGAGTGGGCGGGGAAATCCGACTTCTGATTGGCTCTCGGCTCCAACACGGAACTGTTCAAGGTTACTGTGTAACGAGCATTATATATCTGAATCGCAATGTTTTTCTATGGTCGTTATCCATTTTTTTATCTTTTGCATAACCGATAGTTGAAAGAAATGTTAAAAAAATAATCTTCAAAAATTAGAGAAAATATGGGTTAGTGTTTTGAGGCTGGCTGTATAATGATGACACGCGCACACACACACACACACACACACACACACACACACACACACACACACACACACACACACACACACACACACACACACACACACACACACACACGCATACATATACATATATATATATGTGTATATATATATATACATATACATATACATACATGATCATTATACTAATACAATGAAGACTGTTTTTTTGTTTTGTTTTTTCTTAAAATGAAATATCTGGACAGCGAGGAAAATAGCAGATTTCAGTTCGTGGCGGGAAGAACAATGGAACTACAAATGGAAAATGGAATAACGAGAGGAGGAGGAGGAGGAGGAGGAAGAGGCCGATGAGAGGGGAATATGAACTGGCAGCCAAGTCAATATAAAGAAAGAGAAGGAAAGGAGAGAGAGAGAGAAAGGAGAGAAAGAGGGAGAGGGATGGGGGAGAGGGGAAGAGAGAGAGAGAGAGAGTGTAAGGACTGGTGTGATCACAGGAAAGAAGAGGAGAATGAAGAGGAGGAGGAGGAGGAAAAGTGGGAGATGGAGGATGAGGAGAACAGAAATGAGGAGTAATGAAGGGAGGAGGAGGATTAGGAGGAGGAGGGAGGAGGATTACAAGGAAGACGAAGAAGAGGAGGAGGAGGACAAGAAAGAGGAGTAGGATTAGGAAAACTAGAAGGGAAATAAAGAAAAGGAAACATCGGAGGAGGAAGAGGCAGAAGGAGAAGAAGAAGAAGGAGGAAGGGACGGGGGAGGAGAAGGAGGAGGGGGAGGAGGAGGAGGAGGAGGAGGAGAGATAGAATGAAGAGGAGGAGGAGGAGGAGGATGGGAGGAGGAGGAGGAGGAGGATGGGAGGAGGAGGAGGAGGACAAGAGGATTATCAAGATTATGTCCTCAAGTTGGAAGTGATTATTCCTTGGACTGGCTCGGATAGAATCGCTGGCTGGCACTTGACCAAGGCCATCGAGGGCGACGTTGCTCGAGAGTCAGCTGGAGTCGGACTCTCAATGGGACGATGCGAAGGGCCAGAGTTGATGGTCATCAATCCTGGATCAATTGGATTGAATAGATTTATTCTATGTGTACAGGAAGCCCACAATAGTCAGCTCCGTGTCTTGCAGTTTCTCCATCAATTCTGTGATGTTTTTATTTTAGGGAATTGAGGGGCGCCCCTACGGGACACAGTCACACAGTATTTGTTTATGATTGGAGACTTATCTCTCTCTCTCTCTCTCTCTCTCTCTCTCAAATATATATATATATATATTTATATGTATATATACATATATATATATATTTATATATATATATATATATATATATATATATGTGTGTGTGTGTGTGTGTGTGTGTGTGTGTGTGTGTGTGTGTGTGTGTGTGTGTGTGTGTGTGTGTGTGTGTGTGTGTGTGTGCGTGCGTAATAGTAGTAATAATTATGATGATGATGATGATGATTTTAGTTTTTTAATCTATTGCCTTAAATCGTTATCGCACTGGGCTTGTTCCAGGGGCTTCTTCACCAGCGCCGACCGTTGAGAGTTCGTTAAAGCAAAAACGGTTACAATATTTGAATTTTCAAATCTCCAAATATCAAATGATCTTTCCGTCGTATATGTATAGCCAAGCTGAATGATGATCTAAGAGATTGTAAACCTAGATATGAATATTAGATATAATGTTGATGCGTTCTTAGAGAAATCTAGATTCCTGTAAGCGACGTCATATTCTACTTATTCAAATGGAGGTTGGAGGTAGGATGTCGAGGGAAAAATAACCCGGTGTGATAAGCCCCTTTACTTGAACTTAGAAGCCTATAATACCCAGAGGTTTCCCTATAAGATGAACAACATCTTGTGAATTTTGCCAGAATAAATTATATGAAGAACGACACCCGAGATGGAAAAGGAATACAAGAAAATAGAAAACGAGGAACAATTGATATATCAAAGGATTAATGCTTAATGCTGCTTTGTTATCCATTCCACCTCGTTCAACTAACCACCTTGATCAGGTGGTTAGTTTAATGATTTTATGATGGTTAAATCTAGACGATTCTATTCAGAATAGGAATTCCCCTTCTTGTTCAAAACGTTACGGGAAAAAAATCTTTTCCTCACAGCGACCTACGAAAAATATTGGTGAGGAAAGGCTTCGTAAATCATAGGTAAGTGTAGGACATATAGATAACCAATGAATAACCGATATTCAGTAAATAAATATCATATCCATCGGGGAACCAAATCTGAGCTTTATTGCAGGACGCCAAAAGGACCAGAATCCCTTACTTTTTGATTAAAAACAAAGAAAATGCTTCAACAGGTGTAGCTGCTCAGTAACTTGGTTGAAATACGAAATCAACAGGTTTTACCTGCGGGGAACAATGGGAGAAAACGGAAGGCATAAACACATGAGAACTACGCTCGTGGGGGTTCCGTTCCAGTTTCATTCGCGCGCGCGCATGCGTGTGTGTGTGTGTGTGTGTGTGTGTGTGTGTGTGTGTGTGTGTGTGTGTGTGTGT
>NC_134802.1:50364792-50369792 GCF_046742065.1 Oratosquilla oratoria | reverse complement strand
GAGAGAGAGGGGGGAGAGAGAGAGAGGGGGAGAGAGAGGGGGAGAGAGAGGAGGGAGAGAGAAGGGAGAGAGAGGGGGAGAGAGAAGGAGAGAGAGAGGGGGAGAGAGAGAGAGGAGGAGAGAGGGGGAAAGAGAGAGAGGAGGAGAGAGGAGGAAAGAGAGAGAGAGAAGAGGAGAGAAAATCGGGAGCCGTTAACGATTGTATTCCGAGAGGGGAAAAAGTAGAGAGAGAGGAGGAAGAAGAAGAGAGAGAGAGGGAGGGTGGGGGAGAATGCAATAACGCCAACAGGAAGAGAGGAAATAGGAAGAATATGAGAGACGACAACGGAGGAGAAAGAAGAGAATTGAGAAATGGAGGTGTGGAAACAGGAGAAGAAAGAGGAGGAGGAGGAAGAGGAAGAGGAGGAAGAGGAGGGGAAAGAGAGGAAAAAGGAGGAGGAAGGGAAAGGAGGAGGAAGAGGAAGAAGCGAGTATGAAGATATTGGATATATAATAGAAGGAAGGAGAAGCAGAAGACATAGTGGAAGAGGAGGAGGAGGAGGGGGAAGAAGAGAATGATGAAGGGAACCTAGAGAGGAAGGAGAAGAAGAGGAAGAGGATGAATAGGAAGAGGAATAGATACAGGAAGAAGGAGAAGAGAACGAGGAGGAGGGGGAAAAGGAAGACGAAGGGAAATAGGAAGAGGAAGAGCAAGGCTAAGAAAACGAAGAAGAAGAAGAAGAAGAGGAAGACGAAGAGGAAGAAGAAGAGGAAGAAGAAAAGGAAGAGGTAGACGAAGAAGAAGAAAAAGAAGAAGAAGAAGAAGAGGAAGAAGAAGAAGAAGAATGAAGAGGAAGAAGAGGAAGAAAAAGAAGAAGAAGAAAAAGAAGAGGCAGAAGTGGAAGAAGAAGAAGAAAAAGAAGAGGAAAAAGAAGAAGAAAAAGAAGAAGAATTTTAAGAAAAAACACAACAAAAACTAGGGCAAGAAAGGATACAAAGGAAAATGAGAAGGAAGAGGAAAGAGAGAAGTAAGAGGAGGAGAAAGAAGAGAATGTAGAGGAGGAGGGAGAGGGAAACGAGGAGGAGGAGGGAGAAGAGGAGGAAGAGGAGGGAGAAGAGGAGGAGGAGGAGGGAGAAGAGGAGGAGGAGGAGGAGGAGTAAAAGCATGAGAGATGGAAGAGTCTTGCAGGGAAATACCATATATGGTCATATTGTTAACCAAAGGATATTGAGTGTCAGTGTATAACTGGAAGGGATATGGAGAGAGATAGAAATAGAGAGAGAGAGAGAGAGAGTGGGGGAGGAGGAGTAGGAGGAGAAGAAAAAGCTTGAGAGATAGAAGGGTTCTGCAGGGAAATACCATATATGGTCATATTGTTAACCAAGGGATATTGAGTGTCAGCGTCTAACAGGCAGGGGGTGGAGGGAGAGAGAGAGAGAGAGAGGTGGGGAGAGAGAGCGAGAAAGATAGATAGATAGAGAGAGAGAGAGAGGTGGGGGAGAGAATGAGAAAGAGAGAGAGGGGATGGGAGAAGAGAGGAGCAGAACTGGAGGAAGAGGAAAAGGAGAGGAAGATAGATGAAGAGAGAGAGGGAGAGACGGAGGGAGGAAGACAGGGAGAGGACGACAAAGGAGAGGAGGAGGGAGAGAGGTAGAGACCAAAAAGGGAAGAGAGCGAGAAAACCAGAAAGAAAGAGGAAAAAAGAGAAAGAGAGACGAAGAGGGAGTGTGTGTGTGTGTGTGCGTTTTGGTGTGTGTGTGTGTGTGTGTGTGTGTGTGTGTGTGTGTGTGTGTGTGTGTGTGTGTGTGTGTGTGTGTGTGTGTGTGTGTGTGTGTGTGTGTGTGTGTGTGTGTGTGTGTGTGTGTGTGTGTGTGTGTGTGTGTGTGTGTGTGTGTGTGTGTGTGTACATGTACGTGTCTACAAACTTGTCAACCTTTGTCCTAAACTCCTTGGAGATCTCCTCCTCCTCCTCCTCCTCCTCCTCCTCCTCCTCCTCCTCCATCTCCTCCTCCTCCTCCACAGACCCCTCTGGCCTTCTGGAAGGCCCCCTTCCCCTCCTCCCCCCTCCCCTTCCCCCCCCTGCGCAAGAGATCCACTTCACCTTTCAGGACTGAAACCGAAGCAGGTCATTAGGCAACTGACCTGAAGTGACCCTGCCAAAGAAGACAGGTCATTATTTTCTAGGAGCAGGTCGCGGGGAGCGAGGGGGGGAGGTGAAGGGGGGAAGGGGGAGGATACTTTTCAAATCTGTCGACAGAAGAAGGAAGGGGAATAGATTTGGGAAGAAAAAAAAATCTGTAAATTTGACAAGACTCTTCTTGGGTTTCCATTTTTTTTCAAAATTTCTTAAAGAAAAAAAAATCAAAAATGTATAGACGCTATCAAGTGTCTTATTCGTGAAATGCGTACATTATGAAATTCTACATCCACCAATAGTTCCTCCTATTAAGAATCATTAAAATCTCTCTCATATTCGGAAAAAAAAGTCTTTCGAATATTGGAAATATTAGAACGTGATCATGGGATCGATTCCTGAAACCCGCTGACTTGGTTCCCAACAGCCTCGGTCTGGCGGGGAGGCGACCTTACATCGGCCTATAAATCTACCAGGATAGGCCTTAGGCCTATCCCTCAGGGTAGTGAGTAGCTAAGCATGGAATACTTCCTGTAGATAGAATTTTCTAATTTGATTTTATCTTAATTTTTCTATAATGAAGAACATTTTCAGATTTTAGAAGACATCATAAGAGCGAGTTATCTATAATCTATATACGATTTCTATCCACTTAGTCCCTTCCATACCCGGTGATACTTTCTCCCTGTCGCCAGTTAATTTAATTCTCTGGAGTGCCCGTGGGTTGGGATGGAGTTGAACCTACATGTACAATCGGGCACAGAAGTTATGTTCATCGCTAAACTAACTTTACAAATGTAAATGGTAGTATAAACTATTCGATTATTTCTATATAGTATATGTCCTCCAATATATATATATATATATATACAAACATATATATATATATATATATATATATATATATATATATATATGTGTGTGTGTGTGTGTGTGTGTGTGTGTGTGTGTGTATGTATATATATACATATATACACACACATATACATATATATACATACATACATTCATACATACATTCATACATACATTCATACATACGTAGATACATACATACATACATACATACATGCATACATACATACATACTTACATACATACATGCATACATACATACATATACCTAAGGTTTTCTTCCCCCTTACACAGGGGAAGAAAACAAAGCCAAAGAGAAAAAGGCATAGAAACCAATCCCGCCCATTCCATCCCCTACATACTCCACTCCCCTCCACCCTCTTCCTTCCCTCTTATCTTGGGACCTCTTGGATGACAGGTCATCCTTGCATCTCGCCCACTGCCCTGGGTCAGAAGAAGTGTAGCCAGACAGGACATCCACAGCAAGGCCGCTTCATTAATTTGGCGACCCCACTCTCCGTCAATTTCTTTCTCATACATACTCCCTCACCCCACATTCCCCATCCACTCCCCCTCATGCATCATAGCATCATTCATACACAACCCTTCTCCATTCACCTCTATCTCCTGTCCATATATGGAGCAGAAACATGGAACATGAGAGAGGAAGAGAGAAGGAACTTGAATGTGTTTGAGATGAAGTGTCTGAGAAGTATGATGGGGGTTACTAGGCTAGATAGAGTGAGAAATGAGGAAGTGAGGAGGAGAACAGGGGTGGAAAGGGAGCTGGGAGATAGGGTGGATGAAAGAGTATTAGGATGGTTTGGACACATGGAAAGAATGAGTGAAGAAAGACTAGTAAAGGAGGTATGGAAGGCAGATGTGGAGGGAGTGAACATGAGGGGACGTCCTAGGATGAGATGGATGGATGGGGTGAAGGGGGCTTTGGGGAAGAGGGGAATGTCGGTTGAGGAAGGACGGGAGAGGACAGAAGACAGGGGTGAATGGAGAATGGTTGTATATGGAAAATGTTGTGATGCATGAGGTGGATTGGACGGGGGAATGGGGGTGAGGTAGTGTGTGTGAGCAAAATTTTTGACGCAGCCCGAAGGGATTTCTCCCCGTCCTCTCCTTTATATGGGGGGACGGAGAGGGGGGGTCGCCGATTTAATGAAGCGGCCTTGCTGTGGATGTGCTGTGTCCTGCGACACTGCTTCTGACCCAGGGCAGTGGACAGGGTGCAGGGATAACCCGTCATCTAGGAGGTGCTAAGATGGGAGGGAGGGTGGAGGGGTGTGGAGTGTTTTCGGGGATGAAATGGGTGGGAATGTTTTTGTGCCTTGTCCTTTTTGGCTACCCCCCTGGTAAGGGGAAAAAAGCCTTTGTATATGTATGTATGTATATATATATATATATATATATATATATATATATATATATATATACATATATATATACATATATATACATATACATATTCATATATAATATATATATATATATATATATATACATACATATATATTTTGATTTTTTTATAATGAAGAAAATTTTCAGATTTTAGAAGACATCATAAGAGCGAATAATCTATAATCTATATACGATTTCTATTCACTTGGTCCCTTCCATACCCGATGATACTTTCTCCCTGTCGCCAGTTAATTTAATTCTCCGAAGTGCCCGTGGGTCGGGATGGAGTTGAACCTACATGTACAATCGGGCACAGAAGTTATGTTCATCGCTAAACTAACTTTACAAATGTAAATGGTAGTATAAACTATTCGATTATTTCTATATAGTATATGTCCTCCAATATATATATACATATATATATATATATATACATATATATATATATATATATATATATATATATATACATACACACACACACACACACATATATATATATATACATATACATATATACACACATATATACATATATATACATACATACATTCATACATACATACATACATACATACATACATACATACATACATACATACATACATACATACATACATG
>NC_134802.1:50352292-50357292 GCF_046742065.1 Oratosquilla oratoria | reverse complement strand
TCTCTCTCTCTCTCTCTCTCTCTCTCTCTCTCTCTCTCTCTCTCTCTCTCTCTCTCTCTCTCTCTCTCTCTCTCTCTCTCTCTCTCTCTCTCTCTCTCTCTCTCTCTCTCTCTCTCTCTCTCTCTCTGTATCTCTCTCTCTCTCTCATTCCCACTCTCTCTCTCATTTCCACTCTCTCTCTCTCTCTCTCTCTCTCTCTCTCTCTCTCTCTCTCTCTCTCTCTCTCTCTCTCTCTCTCTCTCTCTCTCTCTCTCTCTCTCTCTCTCTCGACGTCAGTATTCACATTAGTATCTTAGCGACATAACCGGTGTTTTTTATCATTATCAACACCATTGTCGTCATCATCGTCACCGCTAGTGTAAACCGCTAGTGTGAACCGCTAGTGTGAACATACCCTATCTTTACTGTACATTCCTTCTGTCTTGTCCCTGGTTCCTCGTAACCTCTACGCTCCCTCCCACTCCCTCCCATTCCCTCCCATTCTCTCCCTCCCACCCCCACCCCCTTTTACTCCCTCCTACCCATTCCCGCTCCCTCCCACTCCCTCCCACCCACTCCCACCCACCCACTCCCACCACCTCCCAAGCCCTCCCACCTCTCCCACCCACTTCCACTCCCTCCCACCCACTCCCAAGCCCTCCCAAGCCCTCCCACTCCCTCCCACTCTCTCTAACCCCCTCCCACCCCTCCCACTCCCTCCCACCCCCACCCCCATTCCCACTACCTCCCACTCCCTCCCAAGCTCTCCCACTCCCTCACACCCCTCCCACTCCCTCCCAAACTCTCCCACTCCCTCACACCCCTCCCACTCCCTCCCTTTGATGCCCCCAGTTCTGTTCTCTCACGCTGATACTCTTCGTCTGCCCGAATTGTTGGACTTTGGCTAATCAGGCGTTTGCTGCTGCTGCTGCTTCGAATTCATCTGATTGTGGCTTTTAGGGTCGTCTGGGCGCTTCTGTTTGAGTTGATGTGTGTGTGTATGAGAATGAAAAAGAGATAAGGAGTGAGAGCGAAAGCTGAAGAGAGAGAGAGAGAGAGAGAGAGAGAGAGAGAGAGAGAGATAGAAAGAGAAAGAGAGAGGGAAA
This sequence comes from Oratosquilla oratoria, assembly GCF_046742065.1. Lineage (NCBI taxonomy): Eukaryota > Metazoa > Arthropoda > Malacostraca > Stomatopoda > Squillidae > Oratosquilla > Oratosquilla oratoria. Next base: position 50,356,207 of record NC_134802.1, on the reverse strand, counting down.
GAGAAGTTGGGAGAGAAGGAGAACACGTGTATTCACTTGGTCTTTGTCTTTTGGATCACGTGTTGGACTCGTGATTGACAGCTATTTCCCTCCTGGAAGAGAGCTCAAGCTCGTAGGTCCGATCTATGGGTAATGCTATGACCTTGCACACACACACACCCCGAACTCCCCGCCCACGAGAGTTGGAGTAACACCCCTCAGCGCTGCGATACTGATATTATTTCAGCCCCGGGCGAGAGTCGAACCCGGACCTCCGTAGTGGCAGGCCAGAGCTCTAACCACAGCGCCATGTGTGTGTGTGTGTGTGTGTGTGTGTGTGTGTGTGTGTGTGTGTGTGTATGTGTGTGTGTGTGTGTGTGTGTGTGTGTGTGTGTGTGTGTGTGTGTGTGTGTGTGTGTGTCTGTGTGTGTGTGTGTGTGTGTGTGTGTACATATATATAAACGGTCTCCAAAATGCGGTTGTTTTATTGATATAAAATTTAGGTACAGGATTAAATTATCAGACATATTAATAATATGATAATGATGCACCGAATAGGGCGACATCTGCCGGCAGTCTGGGGAACTTCTGTGCAAAAGTGTCGTCAAACTTTAGAACTTGGACGAAATATTTTCCTCCAACGAAGCCGAGGTCATGGACACCAGCGTGAGGGAGCTTCCGAACGGGCGAGACCCTCTCTTGGAGAACCCGAACGCAGTACCAAAAAAAAAAAAGAAAAAAAAAAAAAAATAATTAATTTTCTCCTTTTCCATTTCACCCAGACTGAACCGCCAAACTCGGTCGAAATATTTTCCACCCGAGCGATTAAATTTTTTCTAAACTGAGAGTGAGACTTTCTTGTCAGGAATATTAATCTCGGCCATCCCCACTCCCGTGGGAGACACCCGTCCATCCCTAATGTCCTTATAGTAGACACGATGTGTCTTAATGAAGTCACTTGTCAAGGAATTAAAAATAGACACAAGAAACTTATACACTTTTTTCGGGCGAAGGGATGGCTCAAAAGGACACCGCCATTTTTTTCTCTGTTTTTTTTTTTTTTTTTTTTTTTTTGTGGACCGCATATCCAATTGGACAGGAAGAAAATATTTTTGAAAGTTCAAAACTTCATCCCATCTCTCTCTCTCTCTCTCTCTCCCTCTCTCTCTCTCTCTCTCTCTCTCTCTCTCTCTCTCTCTCTCTCTCTCTCTCTCTCTCTCTCTCTCTCTCTCTCTCTCTCTCTCTCCCTCTCTCTCTCTCTCTCTCTCCATCTGTTTATCTATCTAACTTTTTATCTATTTTTTTCTATATCACTCTCTTTATCACCCTGTCTCTCCCACTCTCTCTCTCTCACCATCTATCTATTTCTATCTAACTTTTTATCTATTTATTTTTCTATATCACTCTCTTCATCACCCTATCTTTCTCTCTCTCTCTCTCTCTCTCTCTCTCTCTCTCTCTCTCTCTCTCTCTCTCTCTCTCTCTCTCTCTCTCTCTCTCTCTCTCTCTCTCTCTCTCTCTCTCTCTCTCTCTCTCTCTCTCTCTCTCTCTTTCTCTCTCTGTCTGTCTGTCTGTCTGTCTGTCTCTCTCTTCTCGTAGCCCCTGTTTATATTCCTTGGGCAGCTGTTAACAGGGTCGTAAGACGGTCCAAATTAAACATCCCCGAGTTTGGAGTTTCGCGAATTTGCGCGTCTCGCTTTTACGCGGAACTTCGCGTCCCGCGAATCTGGGTACTTCGAGGTTCCCCAGATTAGGGCGACAAGTCTCGTGCCTAGAACGAGTTTATCTTCGCCGACTTAACGAGGTTTAATGCAGACGCTTTAACCTGAGTTTACGCGGACCCGTTTAGGACAATGGCCTGGAAATCTCTTCGTCTAGGAGGGAAGACGAATGGGATACAAAATGGCGGAAGGGGAAAGGACAGGGGAACGAAAATGGAGGATAAGGCATACTGTATGCCATGTGTAGGCCTTATGGTCTCTTGCGGTCTCCTTCATTCCTATGTTCTTATGAAGAGAGACGGAGAGAAAATTGGTGAGGAATGAGAGATCTAAGAGACAGTAAATGGAAAAGGAATGGTAAAAGGGAAAGGACGGAAATAAATGAAATATTAGAGAGAGATAAAAAGAAAACGGAGGGAGTAGTAGAGAAAAATAAAAAGAAAACGGAGGGAGTGGAGAGAAAGATAAAAAGAAAACGGAGTAGTAGAGAAAGATAAAAAGAAAACGGAGGAAGTGATGGAGAGAGAAAAAAGAAAACGGAGGGAGTGGAGAGAAAGATAAAAAGAAAACGGAGGGAGTGGAGAGAAAGATAAAAAGAAAACGGAGTGAGTAATAGAGAGAGAAGAAAGATGAAAAGAAAACGGAGGGCGTGGTGGAGAAAGATAAAAAGAAAACGGAGGGAGTGGAGAGAAAGATAAAAAGAAAACGGAGTGAGTAATAGAGAGAGAAGAGAGATAAAAAGAAAACGAAGGGAGAGGTGGAGAAAGATAAAAATAAAACGGAGGGAAGGCAAGGGCGAGAATAGAGTAATGAAGAAAAATAGAAGAAGATAAGAAATGAATAATAGAATAAATAAAATAAATTAAAAACAGAGGATGAAGGGAAGATGACGAATAGAAGAAGAAGAAGGAGTGGAAAATGAAGGAAAAAGAGTAGGAGGCGATAAAAGTGTGTAAAGCACAAAAATGAAGAATTTAAGAACCTGATAAAATAGGCAGAAGAATGAATAAGAACAGAAAGAGAGAGAGAAAGAGAGAGAGAGGAGAGAGAGAGAAAGAACGTCGTCCTCGTCTTGGTCATCGTCATCTTCTTCTTCTTCTTCGTCGTCTTCATCGTCGTCATTGTCTTCGTCCTCATTCTCATCCTCGTCGTCGTTTTCATCGTCGTTATCATCGTCACCATCGTCTTCCTCGTCGTCTTCCTCGTCGTCTTCCTCGTCGTCTTCCTCGTCGTCTTCCTGGTCATTTTCCTCATCGTCTTCCTCGTCATTTTCCTCGTCGTCTTTCTCTTCGTCTTCCTCATCGTCTTCTTGGTAAATTTCCTCGTCGTCTTCCTCAACGTCTTCCTCAACGTCTTCCTCGTTATCTTCCTCGTCGTCTTCCTCGTCGTCTTCCTCGTCGTCCTCCTCGTCGTCTTCCTCAACTTCTTCCTCTTCGTCTTCCTCGTCGTCTTCCTCGTCGTCTTCCTCGTCATCTTCCTCGTCATCTTCCTCAACGTCTTCCATGGTCGTCTTTCTCTTCGTCTTCCTCCTCGTGATGACTTTTAACATTTTCCATTATCACGGGAAGCGAGCGAGGTGAGTTCTGAGGAGGAGGAGGAGGAAGAGGAGGAGGAGGAGGAGGAGGAGGAGGAGTAGGTCGACCTCGAGACTATTTCTTGAGCGAAGAAGATTTTCAATTACGACCACAAATCACTGACCGTCAGGGCGACGGTGCGTGTCGTCTACAGATGCCACCAGGTGCCTCCACAGTAGCACAAGTGTGGTAATTACATCCCCGACTCGTTTCCTGTCACTAGTTTTGTGTCATTACGTACCTGGCGTGTCGTCATCGAAGCTCATTTTCATTTTCTTGTCTTTTTTTTTTCTCGAGTTTTGCATGAGAGTATCCTTTTTTTTTTTCTTTCTTTCTTTCCGTGTCCACGATAATTTTCGTTTTTCTTCATCTTCCTCTTCTCGATTTTTTGTTTATGTTTTTTCTCTTTTCTTTTTTTTTGTTCTCGTTGCTCTTTTTCTCTTTTGCTGTTGTATGTTCATCTCTTCTCTGTTGCCTACGTTTGATGCCCGTCTCTCTCTTCCACTGATGTAACTTCTCTCTTTTCTTGCCGACTTTACTCTCTTTCTCTCTTCCACTGATGTATCTCCTCTCTTTTCTTGTCACTCTTTCTCTCCTGCTCTCTTCCACTGTTGTATTTTCTCTCTTTTCTTGTCCACGTT